>NC_136261.1:15258970-15858970 GCF_964187855.1 Myxine glutinosa | reverse complement strand
CCTAACTCTCAATCGAATTACGGAATGATTTTCAAACTACACATTTAGCCGGTGGGGAGCATTAGTTACAAGACACTAATTTGATTATTTACAAAACTCGAACCCAGGACCTGTCTTTTGTGCGAAGAAGAAGATATTTTGAAAAGAGGAAAGGCTATTGCCATGCACTGCACCGATACACCATACCATATGCACCCATAAAATAAAATGCACCAAAAGCACCGTAAATGAAAATGCACAGAAAAGCACCAAAAATAAACATTTTAAAAATAATAAATGGTGTCTTCTTTCTTCTCTGCTCTGCTGGGCCGCTTGTTCTGGTTGTCTTCTTGCTTACTGTTATCTATCTATAATTCCATTAATCTCTGTGTGTATGTGTGTTTGTATGTGTGTATGTTTGTCTGTGACCGCTGTTTCTCGACAACTACCGGTCCGATATACTTTAAACTTGCCAGGTATATTGCTGGGGACCCGAGGATGTGCCTTTTCAAGGTTTCATATTAATCGGAGAAGTAGTTACCGAGCTATGGCGATTTCTTTACCAAACACTGCAAGCCGTTCGCTTTGGACCAAACCATTGCATGTAAATAGAGGGGGGGGTTCTGTGGTCGTTGCGAATGGACCAAACCATTCATGTAAATAGATGGGGGGGGGGGGGGTTCTGTGGTCGTTACTGCCACGTGGTTTCAAAGTTTTTTTTTGTTGTTGTTGTTTGCACGCATGTTTTTTTGCACCCACGTACGGGCACGCCCTAGGATGTTTACACACACACACCCCTACACAAATTTTTTTTTTTTTGGCAAGGAACGGGCACCCACGTACGGGCACGTCCTAGCTTATATATAGTACGGGCATGCCCTAGTTTATTAAAAAGGGCACACACCGCGTCCGCTTTTTATTATTGATTTGGCCAGCAGGGCCAACTCCGGTGGTCTACTGCTGGGCATGGATGCCACTTTAAAAACAGTGATCCGCAACCAGATACCGCTGGCAACAATGGTCGGTCCCAGCAGAGACGCCAGGCCACAGAACGTGTGGTCCAGAGATGATGCCAGGCCACAGAACGTGTGGTCCATAGGTGGTGCTAGGCCACAGAACGTGTGGTCCATATGGTGCATCAGTGCAGGCCGGAGGCAGCGAAGGTGCGGGCGCACAACTCCGGTCACCTGCGCACTCCCCCTGGGCCCAAAAAACAAGTCCATGAGGGGGGAAGGAGGACAAGCAAAGCAGCGGGGTAAGGGCGCGAGGGTACACATCAATACAAAGCAATGCAGACATGAAGGGCTGAGAAAGCTCGTCCCTCGCGTACGTTCCCCCCATGTCACCTACCCTACCTTTGCCCTTACCTGTATTTACACAATTTACAAATTTATCAATTCGTCTCTACTGTCTCGTCCCCCATATCTCCCCTTATGCCAAATTCGTCATCAATCCCTCCTAAGGAGGAAGAGATGGAATAAACACAATGTCTCCCCCACGTCCGGATGCGTCTTTCATTCCCAAACATTTGCAAAATCATGGTGTGGAGTCACATCACCGAGGTGAGTGGATGCAGATGGTGCGAAGAGATTTTCCTCCTATCTATCTACTGAATGACTTTATCTCTTTGCACTACCCGGGGTCTTTCCCTGCAAAACCATTGGCCATCTTACTCTATGTGGTTCTAAAAACCAATTCCCATTGTCCATACTGTGGTGCTGTACCAATTTGGGGTCTCACTCCCCCGATTCTTCACCCTGTGCCCTCGCACAATTTCGGGGCTGGGTCATGTGGCTCACCAGCAGGTCTGCTCACCTGCACACCTCTGCCACTGCAGTTGCCACCTGAGCTTACCTAGCTCCTCACCCTAACCTACCTGGGGAAGGCCCTCTGGCTCCCTTACCCCACTCATGCCCCCTCTGGCATCGGGAGACCCGGGTCCTCTCTCGGGATCCACGGGCCCCACTGAACTCTACTCAAAACTACCTGGCTCCCAGAGCCGACCTGCGGACTCACCTGGCCGACAGACTACCAGTGGCGGAGTGCCCATTTAATCATTCTCACTAACAGGCCACACGCCCAGCCATTCCATTTGACTCATGCACCCAATCACACACTTCTTTCCACTACCTGCACCACAGATGTCAATATCCACCCACAATTTACCTACTTCCTCTACCTACTTTTAATCTACCCTACCCGGGTGCTCGTGAAGGGGGTCCATCCTTCCCCCATCCACTCCTTCGCACCATACACTTCACTCCACGTATTCCACACTCCCACTCCACACCATCCATTCCAGACCATTTACTCCAGACCATCTATTCACTTTTACACACACACATCATTCATGAGCATTGCCTCATTTCATCACCAGCACTACCATGAACTTACATTCGCAATGCCTCATTTCATCACTCTCACTCCAAACACATAGCATCATTGCACTAACTATTTTTCCCTTCTAAAACTCGTGCTTCCCCCTGTCATCCCTTACACGATGCACATCCCACGTCATTATCAACCAACTACCCTACTCTACGTCCCCACTACTTGTATCATGTCACTACTTAACTGTTGGTCACCTATGGTCATCTCTAGGTCCCTCCCGGGCTAGTTTGTACAGCCAATCCCCATAAATCCTCCAGCTCATGTGCCCAAAATGATGTGAGGTGAATGGTAAAACTACCAATCACCATCACTATCGCCATTACTACGACTATGCCAGTCCTCTAGCACTACGAGCCCCCATCGTTAGAGGTACTGGGTCCCACCTCGGCATCTAAAGCCGAGGTGATCCACGAGGGCGCCTGCTCGCCGGTGTAGGGTCTTTAACCAGTCGGTATGGACGATCCGAGGGAGGGCTCATGGCCCCATTTTGATCTTAACGACCATGTCATAGACTTGCGACAGGACAACCTCCGGGCCTTGCCAGGGAGAGGTGAATTTGGGGCAGCTACCCTTCCGCCTCCGGGGATGAAAGAACCAGATCTTCATCCCCGGAGCGTACTGACTCCCATGGCTCCGGTGGTCGTACCTGCGCTTCATCTTGGCCCCCGCCAGCTGGAGCTGGCGGCGGGCGAAGGCGTGGACCCGCTCCATGCCTTCTTCTAAGTGACGTGCATAGCCCTCCCTCGGCGGGATATTAGTGGTGTCTGGCACGGGACCGCATAGCAAGTCGGCGGGAGCCCGCAACTCCCGCCCATACATAAGCAACGCTGGACTGCATGCGGTGGCCCCGTGCTGGCTAGTTCGGTAGGCCATTAACAAATACGGGAGATGTTCGTCCCAGTCGTCCTGATGGGTGGTGGTGAACAATGCCAGTTGTTGGATCAAGGTTCGATTGAACCGTTCCACCATCCCATCACATTGTGGTCGCAAGGGCGTTGTCAGTGTCTTTCTAATTGACAGGAGTCTGCACACATATTTTAGCAATTGACTTTTAAAATTTCGACCCTGGTTGTTGTGCAGCTCCTGTGGAATCCCATGCCTACATTCAAATCCTTCCACGAAGGCCTGTGCTACTACCCCGGCTTCTTGGTTGGGGAGGGCATATGCCTCCGGCCACTTGGTGAAATAGTCCATTACAACAAGGATGTACTTATTACCTTGGCGGGTGCGGTGTAGTGGTCCTAGAATATCCATAGCCACCCGCTCAAGGGGGGCCCCCACCTGGTGTAATTGAAGGGGGGCCCTCATCCTCCATGCTGGTCCCTTTTTAGCAGTACAGGCGTCGCATATCCGACACCAGTCCTGTATATCGCGCCCCATATTTACCCAATTGAATCTCCGGCGGACCCGAGATGTTGTCTTTGTCCTGCTAAAATGGCAGCCGGAGCCGGTACCATGCACCTCCTGTAATATTGGGTTCTTAAATTTGTCAGGGACTATCACCAGCCAGGAAATTCTCTCCGAGGGAACCTCCACCCACTTGTGATACAAGATGTTATCTTTCAATTCCAGGGTTTGCCACTGAGCCCAATATGCCTTTGTTGGTGCACCGAGGGGGGTGACCTCCTCCCCATTAGGTCTCTGTCCCAATCAAACCCATTCGAACACCGGTCCCAGGATGGGATCCTCCCGCTGGGCCGTGCTCCAAGCCAAAGTTCCAAATTCTTCATCTGCGGTTAGTGGCAAAATTGGCCCTCTCACCTGGGTTGCACGGACTACGAGGGTAGAGGTGGAATCGCTCAATTGTTCCCTCTCCTCATGTCTCGCACAAAATTTACAGTTTTCCCCTAAACAAGGACGCCGAGAGAGTGCATCGGCATTCCCATGGGCCTTCCCGGCCCCATGGGTCACACTGAAATCGTACTGCTGCAACTTTTCCAACCACCTTGCAATTTGGCCCTCCGGTTCCTTGAACCGAAGGAGCCATTGCAAGGAGGAATGGTCAGTTCGAACCAAAAATTTCCGCCCGTACAAGTACGGGTGGAAATGGCTCATAGCAGCCAGCATAGCCAATAGTTCCTTGCGAGTGACGCAATAATTTCGTTTGGGCCGACTCATGGCCTGACTATAATACGCGATCACTCTCTCCATGCCCTCCTGTGTTTGAGACAAAACTGCGCCCAATCCTTCCTGGCATGCATCCGTGTCCAGGGTAAATGTCCCGTCATTAGTGGGGTACGCTAGAATGGGTGCGGATGTCAAACACCCCTTTAATGCTAGGAAGGCCTCTTGGCACTCCCTAGTCCAATTAAATCTCGTCCCCTTCTCCGTAAGCCGGTGAAGGGGCCGGGCCAACTCTGCAAATTTTGCCACAAAGTGCCGGTAGTTGGAGCAGTGTCCCAAAAATCCCCGCACCTCCTTGATGGTACGTGGTGCGGGCCACTCCTCTTCCGCCGTAATTTTGCCTGGGTCTGTTTTTACCACCTCGCGACCGATAACATGACCTAAATAGGCCACCTCTCGAGCAAACAAAGTGCATTTAATTGGACTCAATTTCAACCTTGCCTGTCTGAGGCACCCAAACACCTGGTCCAAATTAGCTATTGCCTGGGGGAATGTTTTAGCATGTACCAGGACGTCATCCAGGTACACAGGCAGGACTGCCATGGCATGCGGCCCAGTCCATGCTCCATTGCTCCATCAATCGTTCAAAGGTGGCGGGGGCGTTACACAAACCAAACGGCATCACGGTGAACTGATACAGTCCCTTACCTGTGGAAAATGCCGTTTTCTCCTTCCCTGCCCTATCCATCTCCACCTGCCAATACCCACTCTTGAGGTCCAAAGTTGAGAACCAATTTGAGCCCGCAACGGCATCGAGGGCGTCATCAATTCTTGGCAGGGGATTTGAGTCTTTGAGTGTCACGTTGTTTAGCTGGCGATAGTCCACGCAGAAACGAGTGGTCCCATCTTTCTTTTTGACCAGCACAACAGGTGACATCCAAGGACTTCCCGAGGGCTCGATGATACCTGCATTTTTTCTACCTGCTCGTCAGCTTCCTCCCTCTTGCTCCAAGGGAGCCGTCAGGCGGGCTGACGAATAGGCCGGGCCTCACCGGTGTGGATCTGATGTTTCACCAGGCCCGTCCGTCCAATATCCTCGGAGGACATGGAGAAGATATCCAAATGGGATTCAATTAATTTGTGTAAGGCCTCCCTCTGGGTACCTCCCAACTCTGCACTACTACGATTTACCATCTCGCAAATGGGCTCGGGCCAATTCCTAATACTTTTTGAAGGCTCCCCCTGGGGCCGGCTCGGCTGGACGTTCTCGTCCCTCAATGGCGCGACTTCGTTAACTGGGGTGCAGCCGGCTATCTTCGTGCCCCTTACAAAAGTGTGTGGTTTTGCACTCATATTAATTACTCGGACGGCCACCACTGGCCCATCCGTTTTTACGAGGGTGCGGCCCACGATTAAACCCGGGATGGACTGCGCTGCCACCAGTTCGACCAGGCCGCAGGACTCCTGCCATGTTGGGCGAGCTAACCATCGGGCCGGCACTACGGCCTTGGCCCGCGTAGGGATGGTCACGGCCTCAGAAGCCTCCAGCTCCATCCTCTCGGCCATGCTCACCCCCTCCAATGGTCGCTCTTCTACTCCCACTTGCAGGGTCCCCCGGCACAAATCGATTTTACAACCGCTGGCAGTCAACAGATCCAACCCTATGAAGCATGGGTCGCACAGCTCCGCAACCCAAACTTCTATATCCCTCTTTACCGACCCCAACTTGAGGGTTACAAAACCATGCCCTATGATCGGGGCCGTTACCCCGGTAGCCAGCTGCAAACTATGATTTTCCAGACGCTGGATTTTATCCCAGCCGTCTGCGCTCGAATTGAGGATCACAGGGCTGATGATCGTGGCGTTTGCTGCTGTGTCCACTACGGCGTCTACCCCCACGCCGGCAATTTTGCACCGAATTGTCAAACTACCAGTACCAGTTTGGCCACAATAGATGACCTGTCGCGTCAATGAGGGCGCTTCACCATCCCCTACTGCCGAACACGGCCCTGTATGTCCGGCACCTTCTAGTTTCCCGGGCCCTGGTGGGGGGGGGGGGGGGGGGGGGGGGAGGTGGGAGGTGTCTGGGGTCGGCTAGTCCGACCCGTTCGAGGTGGAGTTGATGGTCTCGGCTGTCGGGGTCCGTCCCGGCGAGGAGCTCGACACTCCCACGCACGGTGGCCCAGCTGGCTACAATTAAAGCACCTCACCTGGTAAGGTGCTTGCCTCCGGAATTTCACATTTCTCCCCCCTGAAGGTCCGAATTGGGACATTTGATCGTGGCCTACCATGTGCCACCTCCGGAGCCGCCTGCCATGGTCCAGGTCCCGCCAGATGCTGGTCCACCAACCTCCGGACCATGCTCTCCAGGTCAGGGCCCCTTTTGGGGGCAGACCCCCGTGGGGGGCCACCACCGGCCACGGGCCCTGCCTGGCACACCGCCACGGCGTGGCACTCGCTTCCCCGGGCCAGGGGCCTCGCTGCTTCCCAACGGGCTGCAGCGTCACCCTCCTGGCTCAAGGTCTGCGGGCACCACATGGCGAGCTGTTGTCTGAGATCCGGGTCCAGGAAGGCCTGGATAAAATGATCCAGCGCCAGCCTTTCCTGGGAACCCGCCGACATGTCTGCGTGTGCAATCCCGACTGCACGGCGAATTTCGTATGCAAGTTCTGCTCTTCCATGCCGAACCTGTTAATTAAGGCCGCACGGAGGGCTGGCAGGGTGACAGCACCCGGTGGTAAGGCTGTCAGCACCTCCGCCGCCGCGCTGCGCAGTGCCCCCACAAGGTGTATTCCACCTTCGTCCGGTTTCCAACCGTTACCCCTACACACATGGTCGAATTGCGCCAGATATGCCCTCAGATCACTCTTACCGTCACAAGACGCGAGTGGAACCTTATAGCTGCCCGAAGGCTGGACCCCGTGCGTCGCTGCTTGCGGGGTTAGCACGGGGCCGAACCGTTCGGGCCCCCACAGTACACTATTCCCGGGGGACTCTCGCGCATCCCCCGTCCCTCTAAAGACTACCCCTGTCGGTGTCGATGCCTGGGCTGCCCCTCCGCAACCCGCTACCCACTCCATACTCGCACATCCTGGCTCACCAACACCTCTCACACTCCCCATGATCGGACATCCTTGCACACATTCTCCTTCCACACACTCTGGACCAGTCGCACACCTTACCCTTGGCCTCTCACGAACGCCCGGGTCTATACCAACCCCCAAGCTCGCTGTACCTCCCCTCACACCATATGCATTTCCGATCATATCGCCACTCACCTAGGCGCCTCTTCTTCTTCGCTCCTCCTCCGCCACCTGCAAACTCTTTATTTGGTTATTCAGCACGTCATCACGATGTGAGCACAGACCTTGTACCATTTCAATCACCTCCTCCTTTATTTCCTTCTTAGTCTCCCCCCATCTCTTTTTAATTTCACTCACCCCCTCTTCCACTTCCTCTAACTTTTGTTTCACCTCTTCTATCTCCCGGTGCGCCCCCACAATTTCTTCTTCTAAGGCCACCTTAGTTGTCTCTATATGCCTCCCAACCTCTTGTTCTCTTGCCCCCAACGTCTCTACCACCGCATCCAACCTCTTTGTCAACCCCTTGAGTTCCATCTGACATTCTGTCTTCGTCGCTATAAGTTCTTTCTTAATTTCTTTTTGGGCTGATTTCAGGCCCCCTATCACGGCTGAGTTCTTACCTACTTGCTCCCCTAACTCCTTTTGTCCCATTGTCAGCTTCTCTACCTCCCGCGTCAACTCCTCTATACCCCCCTGTGACCTAGCCGTACTCTTCCTCACCTCTTTCTCCATGCGCTCCTCACACTGCTTTACCTCGCGCGTACCCCTCCGACCTCCTCGCTCACCCCACGCCTTATAACCTCCCCCATCTCTCCCATTTCCCTGGTAGATGCCACCCTCATCTGTTCCAAATCATTCTTTTGAGCGTCCAATTTGCTGTCCATCCTGTTTTTGACCTCCTCTATCTGATCCCCCATTCGTTTGATTTCCCGGGCGGATTGATCCCCCATTTCCCTCAATTTGCCTCCCATCTTGTTTTCTAACCCCGGTAACCCATTCTTCACCCCTTCCATTTGGTTCTCCTGGGTGGCCATTCTATTTTCCAATCCCGTTAACCCGTCCTTCATTTCCCTAATTTGGCTACCCACGTCCTCCAATTGGCCCCCTAATTTGCCCTCTAATCCTCCCAATTTACCTTCTAATCCCCCAATTTGACCGCCCAATTCATTTCTCAACTCACCAATTTGACCTCCCAATTGCTCCCCCATTCTATTTTCCATTCCCTCACTATCGGCCCTCATTTCTCCCATTTCTTTCCTTAATCCCCCAATTTGGCTTCCCATGTCATTTCTCAATTCCCCAATTTGCTCCTGCGTTTTGTCCACCCCCATTTGTATGGCTGCCTGTATCTGCGCCATGAAGGCCTGCATGTCTACCCCCCACCCCCCATTTGTGCAGCGGGCGCGGCCCTCGTCGCCATGTGCGAGGCGCCGTCATTTTTTGCGCCTACAACCCCCACTACCGCACCTTCATTGTTCTCCTCCTCCATTACTCCCACCTCCTCCCTGGAGTCTTGGGTTGACTCTAACCCCTCTTCTATTTCCCCCAACGGCATCCGATCGCCTTGATTATCCATGGCACGATTCAATTTGGTTGTTAATAAAAATTTCGGCCGCTTGTAATTTTGACCAAATCTTTTTCGGATTATAAAAAAATTTGGTTCGGGTCCAAATCCCACTCCTGACACCAATTGTAACGGTTTTGGGGGTCGGCTCTCCCCTTTCAAGGGGGGGTTAATCCCCTTGTCTTTTAAGCTGGCCGTTCCCAAGTCCTGGAAGCTATGACGTCACTTCCGGTCGGTGGTAAGTAGGGTTGTAAGCCGAATTAGTCTTAGTACCTAAGTACGACCACCGGCCGTAAAGCGAGGAGATAACTCCGACCCGAGCCGCAGCGGTAATGGACACGCTGAGCGAAGTGAGCCACGACTCAGGCCGTTAACAAGAACTAAACCCGATCCTGAGCGGTTCCGAAATCATGCCACAGGTACTCAATTGGGAAAAGACTAAAGTGATCGGATGGAGAGGAAACCAGAGTAAAGGAAGAACAAAGCGTGGTTTATTAATTATGTACAAAACCAAAGAGGAAAAGAAAGGAAAGAATGTACAGGAAGGAGAAGAAGCAAAAGGACACAGGGCAATTTTAACGATACAGTCTTAACGTGTTACCCCGGCAAACATACACACACACGGGATGGTAGCTGGTCGGGGGGAAGGTCCAGGTAGATGGTTCCAGGTAGGTCGACTCCGTCCAGGCTCCGGTTCCGCGGCGAAGAATGGCAGGCAGCTTCGCGTGTCGTCGACCACGAGCGGACCTTACATATAGCGGGGGGACCGGGATGCTGGGTACGTAATACGTTTATCGTGCCCAACGCTCTCTCTCTCTCCCGGTCAATGTTCATATCAAAAAGGCAGTTCGTATCAAAGAGCAATCAGCGCCACTCAATAACTCCTCGCGCGGTTCATGCAAAGGAGTCCCCCCAGCGCAGTCCGTATAATCGAGCTGTCTCCACGCAGTCCGTATCAATCAAGCTCCCTCACGCAGTCCGTGCATACGTGCGCGCTCCCGACAAGTCCGTTAACAATGGAGTTCCCTCGCGCAGGCCGTGATAGGGCTTGGCGCGTGCGCTTATATAGTGCGCCTCCAGATCAATCCGCGCGCTTGGAAACCACGCCCGCCAGCGAGCTCATCTCAGCCCTGGTTGGTTGGCGAGGGCTTACCGGCTCCGCCCTTGACGGCTAGTTGACAGGGCCACACCTTGTCCTTGGTGCTCCACCCCCTTCTTCCTTGAGCTTGACCGCGTGCGTAATGGCGTCTGTGGCGAGCGCTAAGGCGCGTAACAGAATTGGGAGAGAGACAAGCCTGGCCTGTAGGGGCGCATAATGGCGTCGTATGGAGAGAGAGAGAGACTGCAAAATGACCGGAATGGGAATGGGAACTATTCTTATTTAATTGACGCAACACAGATTCGACTATTGGGAACACAGCCTTAACGAAACACATAATAAGGAAATAACTGAGATCCTAAGGTGACCTACGTGTTGCTGTGGCCTAACTATGGGTGCTACCTTTGACATTTTAATGATGAGAATTATTTACAAGAGTGATTATTTATTTACAAAAGTGTGGGTTCTCAAAACCGCAACAGTACGAAACAGTGGCTCTATCCCTACTCGTCCCCAAGAAAAACCTTTGTTATCTCCACAGACCTGTCCATTCGTCCTCAGACATCATTCAGCTCTGGTAGGCAGCTCTTGACAACACAGCAGACAACTGGTTTGAGTTAAAGCTGCACCCCCTTTATCCCCACCTTGTAAGCTGCACACTGCCCCAACCTTTTCCAGGTGTGCAGCTCACACAAGCATCTGCAGATCAATCCGAGTGGTGAGAAAAACTCCTCTTATTTATTTTTTAAATTATACCAGCAGTCGAGCAAGATACCTGTCTGAATGGTTCTATCCCCAGTCAATGGTGAATCTGCATATGACGCTGCATATGACGCTGATGCTGCAATCTGCAAGACGCTGTCCATGAGGCGCTGGAACGCCTGAGCAGCATTTTTCAAACCGAAGGGCATCCGAAGGAATTCGAAAAGCCCGAATGGCGTGATGACAGCCGTCTTCGGGATGTCCTCCGGCCTGACAGGGACCTGATGGTAGCCGCATACGAGGTCCACCTTTGAAAAGAAGGTCATATTCGCCAAGCGGGCGGAAAAGTTCTGAATGTGGGGGACGGGGTAGCGGTCGGGGGTGGTGGCGTCGTTGAGGCGCCGGTAGTCCCCGCACGGTCGCCATCCCCCGCCGGGCTTGGGCACGATGTGGAGCGGGGACGCCCACGCGCTCTCGGAGCGCCGCACGATGCCGAGCCGCTCCAACGTAGCGAACTCCGCTTTCGCTACCACGAACTTCGTCGGCTCGAGGCGGCGTGCCCTGGCGTAGACCGGTGGCCCGGCGGTGGGGATGTGGTGTTCCACCTCGTGCTTGACGGTCCTCGCCGAGAAGGTCGGCCGCATGAGGGCCGGAAAACCCACGAGGAGGCGGGCGAATTCGTCCGCTGCCGGAAGCGTACAGATGAACCTGGCCGGAACGGAACCGCTCAGCAAGCCACTTGGCGAGCCGCTCGAGGAGCCGCTCTGTGAGCTGCTCAACGAGCCGGGCAGCGCACACGCGAGCGAGCTGAACGTCTCAGCCTGGACAAGCCTTCTGCGCTTTACATCGACCAGTAATCCATTAGCACATAAGAAGTCCGCGCCAAGCAGTGCCATGGGCACGTCGGCCGTAACGAACCACCAACAGAAAACCTGACCTCCGAACTGCAGGGAGAGACAGCGTTTTCCGTACGTGCGTATAGACGTACCATTGGCCGCAAGCAGCGCGGGACCTTGGCCCGCGGTGTGCTTGTCAGACGTACCGGCAGGAACGACACTCACCTGCGCTCCCGTATCGCACAGGTAACGGCGCCCGTACAAGGTGTCCGTTATGTTTAGAAGGCTGTTGTAATTGCCGACTCTCACCGTTGCCACCGAGCGCCGGGTCGCCCGTTTCCCGACCTGCCGAATGAGCACGGCGGGCGACACTGCCGAGCCTCATGGCCGAACTTGGCGTGGAAGAAACACCAGGCGGGCAGCTGCGGCGTCGTAGGCCGCGGTTTTCTTCGCGACGGCGGCGGCGGTGGTGGTCGGGGCGTGGCGGCGGACACGAGGTGCGGTGCATCGGGGAAAGCTTCGGGAGCCTCGGGAGCCTCGGGAGTGGCAACCGCACCAAGACTCGCCTGCGTGGCCAAAGCCGCGTAGTATTTGTCGGCCTCGGCAGCGAGCGCATGGGGTTCCGTTAACGCGGAACCAGCCAAAGCGAGGCGGACTTGTGCTGGCAGCGGGCGTCAAAACAACGCCCGGAATAGAGCGTTCGGGGTTTCGTCGCCCATGAGCACCAGCATATGGTCCATATGGACCGACGGTCACGTGTCCCCGATCTCGGGGAGGTCCAAGAGGCGATCGGCCCGTGCGTCCACCGTAAGGCCGAACGTGGCAAGGAGGAGACACTTGACCGCCTCGCACTTGCCGTCGGCAGGTGGATCCCTTAGGACCGATGCGACACCGGTGGCTGTGCCGGGCCCGAGGGCGGCGACCACATGGCAGTACATGGTCTCGTCCACCGTGATGCCTCGAAGTCGGAACTGGGCTTCCGCCTGCAGGAACCAAACTTCGGGTGGTGACTCCCAGAATTCGGGGAGCTTGATGGAGACCGCGTTGGTAGCCATTGTTGCGGCGGTTTCGGGTAGTCAGCGACGGCTGACTCGAATGTCGGAGGTCACCAATTTAGCACGCGGTGCTACGCGCGTGACTTGCTACCAAGGAGGAAGCGGACAACGCGTTAAGTTTGATGTTCTTTATTCAAAGAGGTCACTGTAGCACTGGCGCGCTCCGGGCTGCGCACCCGGTGTATATCCTGAGGCCACGCCTACCCCTCGGGCGTGGCCCCGCCCACTTGGTGCGCGGAATGATGTCACCACGCCAGTGGGCTTTCGTGTACGCCACAACATCATTTATTCATTCATATTTATCCTTAATATCCCTATTTCATTCCAAACAGCACTACTCCAATCACAAATTGATACTATAACGAAACACCCTGCTAAATCACAATTGTATTTAGGTATTAACGGACACTTCTAATCTTGGCTCTCATGGATCGACACAACCATCGTATTCCGAGAACTTTTTGAATCTGCGTATGTAATATTTTTCGTATTAAACGATATTTCTTGAACGCATTATCTGATCTTTCCGATTCCTTCACAAGATTAGTTCAATTCCCGTGCTAAATCTGCGTGGATATAAATCAACGCATGTTTTAAACTTTTAATTTCAATGCCTTTGACGTCCTCACTGTTCATCGTCTCGGCAATTCGTTAACGGCCTCTGCTAAAATATACTACACGTTGCACACAAGGCAGACCAATTCCAAATCTCCCCACATTGGGGAACACCATCGCTGGGCGAAACAGCTCACGCCTTTCGAAACACATTGACAGGCCAGATCTGCATCAAACGCAATGAAAACATAATTACACTGTTGTAAACTATTATGTTATGTACGATGTTTTACCCGAAATTAACTTTTCCCATTACACAAGCCACCAAACTAAAAGAAAGGAACTACAATCTGTGTCGCACACCTTTGGTGTGTTCAGTTACCAATCAGCTTGCTATCACTTGCCAAGCCAACAATTCCTCACCAATGCTTTTGTTGGTGTGCTTGCTTGAGTACTGAGGCCACTTGGCTTAAGTACTTGCTTGCAAAATATTAGTGTTCTATCTTTCCATACAGTGCACACATATCGAGATGGATCTGGTGATATTTTTTTCATGGATTGACCATTTTTACACTGGATCACCGATTCGATTTTTCTGACTTTTCCTTTGGAAAAAACAAGCTTAATTATTTTTGCTGGCGTGACTCGGCGCGCACCGTGCCCCTCACCACACCTCGTTTCAGAGGGACAGGCATCTTTGATAATTTCGGTGTCTTTTGGGTCTTCGTGGTGTTTTGGGTCTTCAGGGCCATTTGGGTCTTCAGGGTCTCTTGGAGCCTCAGGGCCTTTAAGGGTATTTTGGGTCTTCTGGGACTTTGGGGTCTTTTGGGTCTTCAGGGGCTTTGGGTTTCTGGGGTCTTTTGGGTGTTTTGGGTCTTGGGGTATTTGGGGTCTTCAGTGTCTTTTGGGTCTTGGGGGACTTAAAGGGTCGTCAAAGGTCTGAGGGGTCTCAGCAGTCTAAACGTAATTAAGAGTTCATTGACTGTGTTTTGCGTGTTCATTTTATTTGAAGAAGATGTTTTGGTCGCATATAAACAAACATACATAACCATATACGTTTCCTCTATTATAATATAGATTCTCAGATTTTATGATTTTCACAGGCTTTGAAATTTTATGGGTCTTTTATTCATCCAATGGATTTCTCACACCTGACAACTGCCAGAGTGTAACATTTTGCCAGACCTGTGGAAATATCATCCAAATAAAAGCATCAATGAATCATCTTCTTTATTTACCAAATACCCATCCACAAATTATGTATGCTATTTCAGTTTTCCAGTCAATTTGACCTTTATAGCAATCGGAGTCACTGTATACCTCCAGTACCCTTTATAGACTGAGTGACGCACACCCTCAGGACAGTTTGGTGCTGCAAATAAAATCTGTTTCCTTTTATCTTCATAAATTCACTTCACCACTTTCCTCACAGCACAAAACAAACAAGAAAGAGCAATCTGACATTGCAGACCCTCACCAGGACGTGTTTTCAGTGTTTTTTTGTTTTGTTTGTTTTTTGTATACAAGTTCGAGGCTCGTGGAAGAGCTAACCATAATCACAAAAAAAGAAACGGACACACAAAACATACAATAAAGGGAGCGGGAGACAATATGGGGAGAGAGAGGGAAGCATACAAGTACAACAGTAGAGAACAGGGTCATCGGGAGATCTGTGGGAGGGAGGGGGCTGATTCAGTGGTTTTTCAGGCTTTTGTGTTAAAACAAATATGGCGGCCGAACCACGTGACCAATAACGTCATTATTTTTTTTTTCTCAACCAATTTATCCCAAGATGATGCTCAACAAATTTCATCTTGATCGAATGACATTTTGTAGTTGTCGAATTATGACGTCACAATGGAGGCACCTATGACATCATCATTAACCTATTTTATCCACATGGAGAGTTCTTTACAATGAGCCATGTCTCAATTTTTTCTGTTGAGCACTTTCGGAGATATACTTTCACGTGAATAAGTACGTACACCCCATGTAAAGTTTTGACTTTTTCAACATATTTCAACATAAAGCTATTTGATCTTCATTTCAACAATATTGAAAGATAAAGGTGATATTGTGGTGCTGCGCACACACGTCTCGATTGCCAGAGAGGTAGGCCACAACACGTTGGTACAAACAAAGAGTCTTCATTAAGAGCTCGCACTTCAGCACTGGGCGGGCTCGAGCTCAGAGCCCGCATATATGTCCCGAGGCCACGCCTTGCCCACGGGCGTGGCCGATCGGCCAAAAGGTGGGGCATGCATTACAGTTCCCTGCCTGGACGTTCGCGCCACCCACTGGTGCGCGTAATTATTTTCCCTTGTGCCCGCCACACACGCGCCCCCAGAATTCCCGCGCACCTGAAGGGTGAGTTTGCGGGGAAGCCGGATGACCCGGCCGAAACGCCCCCTGGCGATGCGTGCAGGGCTGGGGGGTAGCGGGACGGCGGGGCTGGGGGGTGCCAGGGGTCTGACCGCCGGGGGGCGGCCTCGACGCGGAGGCAGAGCTGCCTGCGGGGGGTGGTCCAGATCGAGGTGGGCCGGCTTGAGGCGGTCCACGGAGATACGATCCGGGGCACCGCCGATGTCGATGGTGAAATATTTGTCCCCGGTCTCCAGCACGCGGAAGGGGCCGTCGTACGGGGGCCGTAGCGGTGCCCGGTGGGCGTCGTGCCGGACGAAGACGTACTCCGCCGTGCGAAGCTCTGGGGTGATGTGGGAGGACGGGCAACCGTGGTGTGCCGTCGGCACCGGGGCGAACCTCCAGGCGGTCTCCTGCAGGGTGGAGCGCTGTTGCGCCACGGATCAAGGAGCCATGGAGTCGGGGATAAATTCGCCCGGTACCCGCAGCGGTTGCCTGAAAACCAGCTCCGCCGAGGACACGCGCAGGTTGTCCTTGGGCGCCGTCCTGAAGCCCAGCAGGACCCATGGGAGCCTGTCAGCCCAGCTGCCGTCGCGGAGGCTGGCCCGGAGCGCGGCCTTCATCGAGCGATGAAAGCGCTCACACAGGCTATTGGCCTGGAGGTGGTAAGCCATGGTGCAGTGCAGCTTTACGCCAAGCCCTTGCGCCACCGCGCCCCAGAGCTCCGAGGTGACCTGGGGGCCGCGGTCGGACGAGATGTCCGAGGGGGCATCGAACCGGGCAACCCAAGTG
Organism: Myxine glutinosa; assembly: GCF_964187855.1. Lineage (NCBI taxonomy): Eukaryota > Metazoa > Chordata > Myxini > Myxiniformes > Myxinidae > Myxine > Myxine glutinosa. The sequence goes on along the minus strand of NC_136261.1, from coordinate 15,842,489 downwards.
GCGATGAAGGCTTGCGCCACCTCAGCCGCAGACATCGCCACCAATGGCACGGCCTCCGGCCACCATGTGCTGCGGTCCACCATGGTGAGGAGGTGGGTGAATCCCTGCGAGGGAGGTAGAAGTCCCACCAAGTCGACGTGAACGTGGTCGAACCGATGCTTGGGCACCGTAAACGGGGCCAATGGGGCCTGGGTGTGGCGGTGGACTTTTGCGCGCTGGCACGCGAGGCACGTCCTGGCCCAGTCGCGGACGTCCTTCCTGAGGCCGTGCCAGACGAACTTCGCCACGACGAGCTTCTGGGAGGCCTTCGTGCCTGGGTGGGACAGGCCATGGATGGCGTGAAAAACTGGGCACTGCCAGCCAGCGGGCACGATGGGGCGAGGCCGGCCGAGGGAGACGTCGCACAGGAGGGCCGCTTCCGCGACGTCGAACGGCACCTCGGTGACGCGGAGGCCCGTGACGGCGGCCCGGGAAAGGCAATCCGCCACCGGGTTGTCTTTACCCGCCACGTGACGGATGTCCGTCGTATACTCGGACATGGCAGAGAGGTGACGCTGCTGCCGTGCCGACCATGGCTCGGCGACCTTGGCCATCGTGAACACAAGTGGCTTGTGGTCAATGAAAGCCGTGAACGGGCGGCCCTCGAGCAGATGGCGGAAATGTCGGACCGCCAGGTGGAGCCCAAGCAGCTCGCGGTCGAAGGTGCTGTGGCGCCGTTCGTGCGGGCAAAGCTGCCGGCTAAAAAACGCCAGCGGCTGCCAAGCACCACGCACCCACTGCCCGTGCACCGCGCCCACCGCGTAGTCCGATGCGTCGGTGGTGAGGGCGATCGGTGCATCGGGCACCGGGTGCGCCAGCATGGTGGCGTTGGCCTGGGCCAGCTTTGCGCCCGCAAACGCCATGGCCATCGGCTCCGACCAGGCGACGTCACCTTTGCCCGGCTTGCCCCGGAGGGCCTCGTGCAGGGGGCGGAGGAGCTGGGCGACTTGGGGCACGAAGCGGTGGTAAACATTTACCATGCCCAGGAACTCCTGGAGCCCCATGACCGTGCGGGGGCATGGGAAATCCCTGACCGCCTCCACCTTGGCCGGTAAAGGGACGGCCCCGTGCCTGGTGATGCGGTGCCCCAAGAAGTCGATTGTGGCGACGCCGAAACGGCACTTTGCGGGGTTGATGATCAGGCCATGCTGGCCCAGGCGTTCGAAAAGCATGCGGAGGTGGAGCAGGTGCTCCTCCCGGGACGCGCTCGCGACTAGGATGTCGTCCAGGTAGAGATTGATGAAAGGTAAGTCACGCAGGACGCTGTCCATGAGCCGTTGGAACGCCTGGGCCACATTCTTCAACCCGAAAGGCATTCGCAGGAACTCAAAGAGGCCGAAAGGGGTGATGACGGCCGTCTTTAGGACATCGCCCGGTTGTGCGGGGACCTGGTGGTAGCCCCGGATGAGGTCCACCTTGGAAAACACGGTTGTGTTTTCCAACCGGGCGGAAAAGTCCTGGACATGCGGGACCGGGTAGCGGTCGGGGGTGGTGGCATCATTGAGCCGGCGAGAGTCATCCTCCGCCGGGCTTTGGCACAATGTGCAGCGGAGAGGCCCAAGCGCTGTTTGAGCACCACATGATACCCAGCCGTTCCAGCGTGGCGAACTCCGCCTTCGCCACGGCGAGCTTGGTGGGGTCGAGTCGGCGTGCCCGGGCGTAGACCGGTGGCCCGACCGTGGGTATATGGTGCTCCACCCCGTCTTTAACGGCCACCGCTGAGAAGGTGGGCCGCGTGAGGGCCGGGAAACTGGCGAGGAGGCGGGTAAACTTGTCCGCTGCCGGAAGCGTACAAACTAAACTCGCCGGGACGGAACCTTTCAGCAAGCCGCTCGGTGAGCCGCTCAGCGAGCTGCTCAGCGAACAACCGAGCGAGCTGAAGGTTTCGGCCTGGACGAGACGGCTGCGCTTAACGTCGACCAACAGACCCATGCGCACATAGGAAGTCTGCACCGAGCAGGGCCATTGGCATGCTGGCGGTGACGAACGACCATTGAAAGCGCTGCCCTCCGAACCGCAGTGAGAGGCAACGCTTCCCGAATGTGCGGATGGGTGTACCGTTGGCGGCAAGCAAAGCGGGGCCCCGGCCCGCGGCTTGCTTGTCGGACATGGAGGCAGGGAGGACACTTACCTGCGCTCCTGTGTCGCAAAGGAAACGGCGCCCAGACAAGGCGTCCGTGATGAACAGGAGGCTGCCGGAATGGCCGACGCTTAGGGCCGCAAATGAGCGCCGGCCCGGTCGTTTCCCGACCCATCAAGAGAACACGGCGGGCGGCACGTTTTAGCCTTGCGGCCGAACCTGGCATGGTAGTAGCACCAGGTTTGCGGCAGTGATGGCCGCGTCGGCCGTGCCGGCGGCGGCGGTGGTGGTGGCGGCGGCGGTAGTGGGCGGTGCGCAGCCGCGGCCACGAGGGAAACCGGGGGCGCTGTAGCCTCTGCACCGGGATCCACTACGGCAGCACCGTAAACCGACCGCGTGTCGCAGGCCGCGAAAACCTTGTCGGCCTCTCCAGCCAGGGCGCGGGGTTCCTTTATTTTGGAACCGGTCAGCGCGAGGCGCACCTGTACAGGCAGCTGGCGTAGGAAAAGTGCCCGGAATAAGAAATCCGGGGGCGGTCTCCCAGTAGGGACAGCATGAAATCCATCCGTACGGATGGTCGTGTGTCGCCGAGGGCGGGAAGGTCCAGGAGGCGGTCGGTACGTTCGACCTCCGTGAGCCCGAACATGGCGAGGAGGAGATGTTTGAGTGCCTCGTACTTGTGGTCACCCGGCGGGCACTGAAGGATGGACACCACGCGGGCGGCAGTGCGGGGCCCGAGGGCGGCGACCACGTGGTAGTACCGGGTCTCGTCCGCCGTGATGCCCCGGAGTTGAAATTGAGCTTCGGCTTGTACAAACCAAACGTCGGCTTGCGCCTCCCAAAAGTCCGGGAGCTTGATTGCGACGGCGTTGGTAGCCATGGCGCGTTCGGGGGTCAGCAACAGCTGAACCCAAGCGGGGTCACCAGTGTGGTGCTGCGCACACACGTCTCGATTGCCAGAGAGGTAGGCCACAACACGTTGGTACAAATAAAGAGTCTTCATTAAGAGCTCGCACTTCAGCACTGGGCGGGCTTGAGCTTAGAGCCCGCATATATGTCCCGAGGCCACGCCTTGCCCGCGGGTGTGGCCGATCGGCCGAAAGGCGGGGCATGCATTACAGTTCCCCGCCTGGACGTTCGCGCCACCCACTGGTGTGCGGAATTATTGTCCCTTGTGCTCGCCACAATATAATACATATCCAGCTCAAATAACCAACAATGGCAGACAGGACAATTCGAGAGACAGCATTTATGTTTAATAAACATAAATGCAACTTTCGCATGTGGAAAAAGTAAGTACACCCCTACATTTATCACGACTTCAAATACCTAAATTTTTCCCTGTCGATGTCAGAGACTGGCAGACAGTTATAAGAAACGCCGACTTGAGGTTGTTTCTGCCAAAGGGGGCAATACCACCTATGTACTTACAATACCACCTATGTACTTAGAGCCAAGGGTGTACTTACTTTTTCCACATGCGAAATTTGCATTTATGTTTATTTAAATGATACAATGGACTACAAAATGTAAATGTTTCATGATATTTGTTGTATTATATTGAAGGAGCTGCGCTCCAACGCGAGTCGAAAGAATTGACGCGACCAAAGACGGAATTCGTCCGAGTTGCTTTATTCCAACAAAACAGCTCAGGTATTCTGAAAAGCCCGTTTATCGGGCAGCAATATATATACACATTTATGCCGGGGCATTTGCCTGGGAAAACCGAGACCGGGCATGCCCGGGTGTCAAGGGCGAGTCCTGGAAAGGCGAGTCTGGACATGCCCAGGCGTCCTGGACGCGGTCTGGCAAGTCGAGGCTGGGCGTGCCCGAGCGCTCTGGGCGAGCCCTGGAAAGGCGAGAGCGGGCATGCCCGGACGCTCTGGGCGAGCCCTGGAAAGGCAAGAGCGGGCATGCCCGGGAAAGACGAGACCGGGCGTGCCCGGGAGGTTCGGGCATGCCCGGGAACAGTGAGTCCTGGCATGCTCGGGAGAGGCGCATCTGGCCGTGTTCTGGCTGGTGCAAGGCGATTGTGTGCATCCAGCGGTAACCGCTACAACCTTGTCTTTCTCCGTTCTGTTGGGAGGGATGGATAGATGGCCTTACTCACCCGTTGGGGGCTGGGGAGGGGGGGGTGGGGGTTAGGGTGTAATGCGAAAGATGGTCTTTCCCTCCTGTTGTGGGGGGGGGGGGGGGGGGGGGTGGGGGAGGCGGTTGGTGCAAAAGACTACCACCTACTCTCCTGTTGCAGGGGAATGGGGACCTGGGGGTAAGGCGAAGTATGGTCTTAACCACCTGTTGGAGGGTGTGGTAATACTGAAGACGTCCTTGTCCTGTTGCGGGGATGCGAAAGATGGCCTTACCAGCAGGGGGAGGGAGAGCCTGGTGAAGTTACAATTCTCTCAATTCAACATGCAATGTTTCGACATTTTGCTGTCTTAACCTCTAATCTTTCCCAGGTAAGGTCTCGTTTCTTGGACTGTATTATTTATTGCAAATAATCCATCTTACATAATCCATAGGCCTAACTGTATTTATTGTAATCCTTTGTGTTGTGTATATTTTTGTGCACCCGTCATTCTGATAGACTTTCCCCCTCCTCGTGTCATAAAGGAGAAAACACAAATAAAACTGCTGTTAGTGTAGTTTAGTAGATCGACCAGAATTTTGGTTTCGGTGTTTCCAAGAACAGTTGGATCGGGGGCGGGGTGGGACGGGGTGTGACGGGGTGGGAAGGGGTGAGACGGGGTGGGAAGGGGTGAGACGGGGTGGGACGGGGTGAGACGGGGTGGGACGGGGTGGGGTGGTGTGAGTGGCGAGTGGCACTCCGAAGGGCGCGGCATTGCTGGAAAGGGTTCTGATGTTCTCTCGTTCACTACGCGGTCAGTAGAAGGGGTTGTGTGTAACTCCAAACTTCTTGCCAAGTCGACGATCAAACAACAACTGAACGAAAGGGAATAACTCTCATGCACCAAGAATGGGAGTGGAAAAATGGCCGATCTGTGACTTCAGTTCTTTATGTGACGCCAATTGGTCAATGAGCCATCAACTGCAACATCATGTGGTGGAGCCCACGTCAGCCCTCCTCCTCCACCACTGATCTCGAGATCAGTGGGTGGAGTTTGGTGAATGCGGGGAGGAAGAAGAAGAATGAAATACTGTTACAGGAAAAATTGAATAACGAGGATAAACTTACGGGTGATCTTGCAAACTTTGAACTAACTGTGACGAAGATCCTCGTGCTCGGGTCGGATCTTCTGAGGAAAAGGTTTGTTCGGAGTTTCTCATTTTTTTATTAATACGAAGAAAGATCTGTAAAACGATCATTTGAAGGGATTCTTCACAACAGAGAGATGGGGCCAACATTATGATTATACACATCACGATATGTTAAAGAGCGGCAATAAAAAATAAGCATCACATCCGGTCATGAAGGAAACTGGACACATCATATCCGGTATCGGCCCTCTGGTGATTTTTCACTTGCAGTCCATTTTTCGTCGGACGATCTTCGTTGTAAAAAACACGATTATAATCGCTTTTTTTTGTAAGTATGGCATCATAATGGAAGTTTTAAAAGTTTCAATTGTTGTTCATTGGTATTTTATTCAAGTGATGCATTTATGACGTGGATGAATGACGATTTTATTTGCTTGTTTTATCCAATCTATCGGTGACTGATCGAGGCCTGTGTGGCAAGGACGGCTATCCGTAATCGATATCTGTCAATATTTGTCAATATCAAGTCAATATCAAGTCAAATATCAAGTCTGTCAATATTATCTGTCAACAGATAATAATATTATCTGTCAAATCAAGAGTCCGGAAACATGAAATTGAAGTTCTTGTTGAAGTTTGATCAGGAAAACTCCTTCATTTCATGTGAACTCGGGGGCCCATTGGCCTTTTGCACCAAATTTCGATGGTTCATGGTTTGCAAGCTCTTACATTATCAAATACCAGTTAAACAAGATTTGATTCACAAAGATTGGCTTTCTACCTTCAGTACTTTATCAATGAACTAAGTTTCTGCATCGGAGATACTTTTCATTGAGTTCACAAAGTTAATTTATTCACGAAAGTAATTAATATCGCTAATTAGCAACATGTTAATTGCTTGATTATGAAGTATAAATTAAGTCATTAAAATGTGTGTCCCATTATCCCATGGGCTTTGTTCACTGAAAGTTTTATTTAAATATTTCAGGTGTTGAGGAAGTTGTATGTTCTGATCCTTTCTTTTCAATGACAATGACCTCCCGCCTCCCCCACAATCAAAGAACTCCAAATGATCACGTCATTGCAAGGATCAGAACATGCATGATATTATAACATGTTAGATCAGGTCATTGAAAGGATCAGAACATGCATGATATTATAACATGTTAGATCAGGTCATTGAAAGGATCAGAACATGCATGATATGATGTGTTAAATTGGGTCATTGAAAGGATCAGAACATGCATGATATGATAACATGTTAGATCAGGTCATTGAAAGGATCAGAACATGCATGATATTATCACATGTAAGATCAGGTCATTGAAAGGATCAGAACATGCATGATATTGTAACATGTCAGATCAGGTCATTGAAAGGATCAGAACATACATGATATAACATGGTAAATCGGGTCATTGAAAGGATCAGAACATGCATGATATGATAACATGTTAGATCAGGTCATTGAAAGGCTCAGAACATGCATGATATTATGACATGTTAGATCAGGTCATTGAAAGGTTTAGAACGTGCATGATATTATATCATGGTACATCAGGTCATTCAAAGGATCAGACAGTGCATGATATTATGATGTGTTCGATCAGGTCATTGCAAGGATCAGAACATGCATGATATTATAACATGTTTGATCAGGTAATTGAAAGGTTTAGAACATGCATGATATTAAAACATGTTAGATCAGGTCATTGAAAGGCTTAGAACATGCATGATATTAAAACATGTTAGATCAAGTCATTGAAAGGCTTAGAACATGCATGATATTATATCATGTTAGATCAGGTCATTGAAATGATCAGACAGTGCATGATATTATGACATGTTCGATGAGGCCATTGATAGGATCAGAACATGCATGATATTATAACATGTTCGATCTGGTCATTGAAACGATCAGAATGTGCATGATATTATGACATGTTCGATCAGGTCATTGAAAGGATCAGACAGTGCATGATATTATAACATGTTCGATCAGGTCATTGAAAGGATCAGAACATGCATGCTATTATAACATGTTAGATCAGGTCATTGAAAGGTTTAGAACATGCATGATATTATATCATGTTAAATCAGGTCATTGAAAGGATCAGACTGTATGATATGACATGTTTGATGCAGTCATTGCAAGGATCAGAACACGCATGATATTATAACATGTTTTGTCAGGTAATTGAAAGGTTTAGAACATGCATGATATATAAAACATGTTATATCACGTCATTGAAAGGTTTCGAACATGCATGATATTATAACATGTCAGATCAGGTAATTGAAAGGATCAGAATATGCATGATATTAAATCATGTTACATCAGGTCATTGAAAGGATCAGACGGTGCATGATATTATGACGTGCTCGATCAGGTCATTGATAGGATCAGAACATGCATGATATTATAACATGTTCGATCTGGTCATTGAAACGATCAGAATGTGCATGATATTATAACATGTTCGATCAGGTCATTGAAAGGATCAGACAGTGCATGATATCACATGTTCGATCAGATCATTGAAATGATCAGACAGTGCATGATATTATGACATGTTCGATGAGGTCATTGATGGGATCAGAACATGCATGATATTATAACATGTTCGATCTGGTCATTGAAACGATCAGAATGTGCATGATATTATAACATGTTCGATCAGGTCATTGAAAGGATCAGACAGTGCATGATATTATAACATGTTTGATCAGGTCATTGAAAGGATCACAACATGCATGATATTATAACATGTTCGATGAGGTAATTGAAAGGATCAGAATGTGCATGATGTTATATCATGTTACATCAGGTCATTGAAAGGATTAGACAGTGCATGATATTATAACATGTTCGATCAGGTCATTGAAAGGATCAGAACGTGCATGATATTATAACATGTTAGATCTGGTCATTGAAACGATCACAACATGCTTAATATAATAACATGTTAGATCAGGTCATTGAAAGCATCAAAACATGCGCAAGATACTATAACATGGTAGATCTGTGCATGTTTTCATGTTTAATGTGTTCGCTCTTGCACGAGCTTTGGCTTTCGATACCAATTTTTTTTTTTAAATGATCAGAACATGCATGACATCATATCATGTTCGATCAGGTCATTGAAAGGATCAGACCGTACCTCACCATTTTAAATTACTGATCGTAATATTTACTTCAGTGAGGATTTTGAGGTGGGGGAGGGGGGAGGCAATATCTCAATCCACAAAACCCTTTGAGGAGTGGGGTTATTGTTTCATAACATAATTAATATTATGTGATCATCATGTTTTATTACTTTTGTAAAAAGAAGGAGCTTCCACACAAACGCCACAAAAACGCCTTGAAAGAACTCCACGGAAGCGGCAGGAAGGGTCGTGTTATTAACCCTTGGTGGGTATATAGAGTGCAGTAGATCTACGATCAGATGTGATAAGCATGGACAAATGTCCGAGTCTAAATCTATTTCAATTCAGTGTGGAACAGCATTATCGACTCTTCATATAGATAACCAAATATGTTTGTGGTTTATAATATTTTTTCTTCCTGTATTGGCCGTTACTCCCACAAAAACGGCACTTTAAGCGATTTATACACATTAACACGGCAGTTAAAAACCACTTGTGGAGGTGGGATATTATTACGATTAATGTTGTTTTGTAATTACATAAATCTTATGCTATTATCATTAGTTTTGTTAGTAGAAGCGGCCTTGAAAAAATGTAACAATATCGCTAACTTAACATTGATATACACCTCAACACGTGTCCCCAATGGTGGGAAAACACCTTTAAGGGAGAAAAACCCCCTTGGGAATGGGGGGGGGGGGGGGAAATGAATGTGCTACAACCTTCATTGTGTGACTATTCGTCCTGTCAAGTTTGGTTGAGATTGGATAAGTGACGACGGAATGTATCGCGGTCAAAAATCATCAGACAGACAGACAGACCCCAAATTGGGTATTTTAATATGATGATTAAAATAAATGCATTTCCCCATTTGTATTTGACGCGCTTGGGATATGCCTGGTCATGCCACATCGGCTCATCCGCATTCCTCCTCTCATTCCCCAAATGAAATTGCATTGTTTTGGCGGATAAAATTGGTTTGGTGTTGATGTAGCGCAGCATCATGGGTCGAATGGTCTCCTCTTGTGTTTACTCTGGGTTTATTTTTGTCTCTGTAAATAAAAACTTGCATTCATTAGATCCTTATTGATGGGAAAACTTACAAAATGGGACACAGTGGGTCAACAAACTGAATACAAACATGATCAGTGCATGATCAGTGCCCGTATTTATTGGATAATTATTGACTGGATTGTCCATGGAAATGAATCACAAAAATTCCAAACAGAGTAAGGAATATATCATGTATAACTTTTCTGTGAGTAACATCAACATTGTATCCTTGGCAGGTCATCGGTGAAATGGAGAGCTTCTTGGAATGGCTCCAATCACAAGGCCTGAGAGCAGAAACAGCCCAAGCAGTGATCGACGAGCTTGGAATTGAGAATCAGAAGGTTATTGGAGCTTGTACCGAGTCAGATTCATTGCGGGATGAGCTCCTTGCTCTCTCCAAAGAGAAATTTCAATTTGCAATGTATGCTGACTTCTGTAAATTTATGAATTCTTTTTTAAAGCCACAAGATGTCCAGATTGCAGGTTCTTCTCTGTTGGGAAGTATTTTCGTCAACTTGGATAATGTTATTCGGGAACTTTCCAATTTCTGCCAAAACTTTGTTCGATTCCAAAATGTGCAGCTGGAAAATCGTCCTGGGGTCTCTGGAATTGGGTTCAGTGATGTCTGCAGCCTCCGCTCTCAGGATGGATTAAGATCCACATCTGGTATGTGACAGGTTCCTGCGATATAGCATGTCAACAAATATCTTTATCTTCTACCATTGCTTTTTAAAAATTATTTTAACTTGTATAAACTCTTTTGGTGCAGCTTTGTGTTGTCTAATATGAATGTATTTTTGATGTATGGTACAAAGTCAATTTTTAGCTCACCTGGAACATATATCCGGGGAGCTTATGGGATGGCGCATCTTCAGTTCGTCCATAAACACTTGCAACTTCTTCTCCTAAACTGCTAATGGGATTGTGACCAAACTTGGCTAAAATTATGTTTCTTGTGTTTGAACTTAAGTTTGTTCACGGCATTAAAAAAATCGAGGTCTCAGAGGTCTATCGGGGGTCAAATTAAGTCCAGATTTGACCCAACCCAGCCCCCCAAAGTGGAACTACCGGGGGTCAAAGGGGAGGGAGAGTGGGGGGATCAGATTGGGTCCAGGTTTTAATCCCCCAAAATAGGTATTTGCTCTCTTCTCTGAAACCATCCACACGATTTCGATGACACTTGACCACAACCGTCATCAACTGTGATGTACCAAAATTTGTACACGACATAAAAAAATCGAGGTCTCATGAGCTCAATGTTGTTGGGGGTGGGGGGGGGGGGGATGGGGGCGGCGCGGCGGTTGAGTTCCCCAAAATAGGTATTTGCTCGCTCCTACAAAACTACACACACAATTTCAATGAAATTTCACCACGACGTTCATCACCCGTGATGCACCGAAGTTTGTTCACAGCCAAAAAAATAAAAAATAAAAAAATCAGAGTTTAAGGGGAAGTGTGGGGGGAAGTGGAGTGGGTTATGATCTCCTAAAATTGGTATTTGTTCTTTTATCCGAAACTACACACAATTTTGATGAACCTTGATCACAACCTTCGTCGCCCGTGATGTACCAATGTACCAAAGTTTGTTCACAGTTTTCGAAAAAAATTGGGGTCCATTGCCCCTATTTTTATTTTTGTTTTGTAAATTGTATGACATTACTCTCAGCCATGGTTCACTCCGGCTTGTTCTGCCGCCATCGCCCATCGCAATCACTTTTTCAACCAGTATCGAGCTCGAGAGAGGCACATCTTTTGTGAGCAACCAATGTAAACGAGGATTGGAAAATGCGAAGCGACAGAATGCAGAATCTGTTTGTAATTCTATCTCAAATAAACAGCTTGGTTCTCGAGATTTTTGGAGAATTGCTGACAGCATTTTCAACCGTAATCAGTCATCGATTCCTGTCCTCTTCAATTGCCCTGAAGTGCTTTTGATAAAGTCAACCTCCTTGTTGAGCATTTTTCTCCAAACTCCACACTTGAAGACCACGGACAAACATTGCCTGTTTGTCCTTCCCGTCTTGACACCAGGCTTTCCACCATCATCAGCACACCCAGGAAAGTTGCTAAGATTATTCAAAGGCTTGACATTTCAAAATCTACTGCACCACATAGAATCCCTACAATTGCTTCGAAGATGTATTCATTTGAGCTGTCTCGTGTCCTCTCAAAACTGAATTGATTGTGCATGTCAAAGTCTGTATTTCCACTTGGCTGGAAGCAGGCTTCTGTAGTCCCTGTCTTTAACGGCTCCGGTGAGTAATCAGATCCTTCTAACTATCGGCCTGTTAGCCTTCTACCTATTATCAGCAAAGTGTTTCAATCCTTCATAAAACAACAACTCATGACTCATCTGGAAACCCACATTCTCCTAATTGATATGCAGTGTGGCTTTCGACTGTCTAGGTCGACTGGTGATGTTCTATCCCTTATCACTGAACGTGTGAAGAGGGCTTTGTATCATCGTGGACAATCCAGGGTTGTTGCTCTTGACATCTAAAAGGCTCAAATCAAAAGGCATTTATGGAAAATTGCTTGATACAATCTCTGATTTCCTTGCAAATCATAAAATATCTGTGTTGCATGAGGGACAGTAATTACCTGTCCATAATACAAATTTGAGTGTTATCCAGGTTCTGTCCGAGCTTGGGCTAGGAGTTGGGGCTGGGAGTTGAGGCACGGAGTTGGGGCTGGGAGTTGGGGCTGGGAGTTGGGGCTGGGAGTTGGGGCTGGGAGTTGGGGCACGGAGTTGGGGCTGGGAGTTGGGGCTGGGAGTTGGGGCTGGGAGTTTGGGCACGGAGTTGGGGCACGGAGTTGGGGCTTGGAGTTGGGGCTTGGAGTTGGGGCTTGGAGTTGGGGCTGGGAGTTGGGGCTGGGAGTTGGGGCTGGGAGTTGGGGCACGGAGTTGGGGCACGGAGTTGGGGCACGGAGTTGGGGCACGGAGTTGGGGCACGGAGTTGGGGCACGGAGTTGGGGCTCGGAGTTGGGGCTCGGAGTTGGGGCTCGGAGTTGGGGCTGGGAGTTGGGGCTGGGAGTTGGGGCACGGAGTTGGGGCTGGGAGTTGGGGCTGGGAGTTGGGGCTGGGAGTTTGGGCATGGAGTTGGGGCTTGGAGTTGGGGCTGGGAGTTGGGGCACGGAGTTGGGGCACGGAGTTGGGGCACGGAGTTGGGGCTCGGAGTTGGGGCTCGGAGTTGGGGCTCGGAGTTGGGGCTCGGAGTTGGGGCTCGGAGTTGGCGCTCGGAGTTGGCGCTCGGAGTTAGGGATCTTTGGTCTTTTCACATTGCTTTTGACTTTTTCATATTTCTCTTTCGTCATTCTAATTCTTGCTGCTTCTTTTTTTCCCTCCGCCAGCAAAGGTGGATGGAGGTTATGTTTTCACCCCTGTCTGTCTGTCTGTTTGTTTGTTACTTGGAAAAAAGTAAAAGGTCAACACAAAAAAGTTTACCATTTTGAGATCAGCATTGACCAAAAGGTCAACATATGCCAAAGGTCAACCACTTTTTTTCAAATTTCTAAAATCCTCAATTATAATCCGATTGACTTGAAATTTGAATAGGATTTACATGTCAGCGGACTGAATTCAACCACCAACTATTTTGAAGATCAACATTGGCGAAAAGGTCAACATAGGCCAAAAGGTCCTTGAAATTTCTAAAATCCGAAATTTTCATCCGATTGACTTGAAATTTGAATATGATTTTCATATCAGTTAACTGAATTCAACCAACAACTATTTTAGGTCAACATATGCCAAAAAGTGTATACATAGGTCAACATACATAACGACAACAATCAACATATAACATAACATATATGCATAGCAACATAGGTCAACTATAACAATAAACACCAAAACTATATCAACTATAACATAACATAGTCAACTTTAACATAGGTCAACATTTTCAAGTTTTTATAATCCTCAATTTTCATCCGATTGACTTGAAATTTGAATAGGATTTTCATTACAGCAAATTGAATTCAACTACCATCTATTTTTGAGATCAACATAGGTCACAAGGTCAACATAGGCCAAAGGTAAACACTTTTTTCAAATTCTTAAAAACCTCAATTTTCATCCGATTGACTTGAAATCTGAATAAGATTTGCTTATCATCAGACTGAAATCAACCGCCAACTATTTTTGAGGTCAACATTGGCTAAAAGGTCAACATAGGCCGGATTTCTAAAATTGTCAATTTTCATCCGATTAACACAAAATTTGAAGACTATTTGTATATCAAGTCACTGAATTCAACCACCAATTATTTTTGAGGTCAGAAGGATGCTCTAGTAAGTGCCATTCTACTTTGTTCTCCTTTGCTAAGTGTCACACCATGAGTGATTTTTCATTTGTTTGTTTGTGAACAAGATATCTCAAAAAGTTGTGGACGGATTCGGACGAAATTTGGCACAAATGTAGCATATGTGACAAGGACGAAATGATTAGATTTTGGTGAAGATCCGGACTCGGATCCGGCTACTATAGTTTTTGAAGTGATTCTTCACCATTGGGAGATGGGGCCAAAAACGATACATAGCAGGATATCTCAAAAAAGTTGTGGACGGTAGTAGAAGGAAAATCTTGGTTTTGGGACACATGAAATTTAACATTGAAGTCAATGGGGAAAATTAAGGAAACTTAAATTAAGGAAACTCACACCCCCACTCTCTCATAAAATTACATGCCTTTTTCTCATTAAATTGTGCACCCTTATTTCTCCCCCACTGAGACATGATCAAGTCTAGCCAGTTTCATATTTATCAAATCAACCCCCTGGTGTGTATTGACAACTGTTGCAAACTCAAACAAGGAGCCAATGAACACCCCTTCAACCTTTGGCATCAACCTAAGTTTATTATCCCTCAGGAGACTATTTGTATATCAGGTCAACCTCCTTGTTGAGCCACCATATCATTGGTGTCTCACGTAATTTCAATCCTTATCCATCCCTTCGGAGAGCCAGGAAACAATATCTCTCCGTCCTCAGGACCGAACTCTCTTATCTGTCTCCCTCTTCCAAATCCTGGTGGCGTCTGGTGAAATCTGTTTCTGGTGTTTGTTCCCCCTCCATCCCCTCCCTCACCTTAAATGGCCACACGGCTGACTCCGCACGTGAAAAAGCTGAATGCCTCAACTCTGTGTTTGCCTCTAAATCTTGTGTCCCAAACCCATCCCTCTCTGTACCCACCGTACCCAGTCGTACCCAGCTGCTCCTGGACTCTGTGTCCTTTCCTCCTGACAAGGTGGAAAAGTTTCTGTCAACCCTCGACTCTGATTCTGCAACTGGACCTGACGGCATCAGCACGGGTCCTAAAATCATGTTCTTCCGCTCTTTCACTCCCCGTCTCTGTTCTCTTCACCCTCTCTTTTGCTCAAGGTCATCTTCCATCTGCTTGGAAATCTGCCAACATCACCGCTTTGCACAAAAAAGGTGCAAAAACAGATCCCAGCAACTACAGACCAATCGGCCTTCTCCCAATTATCAGCAAAGTCATGGAATCCATCATTGCTTCAGATATGAAATCTTTCCTCTTCTCCAATGGCTTGATCTCTGATCATCAATTTGGTTTCAGACCTGGACACTCCACTCTGGACATGCTGCTTCTGCTTTCTCAACAATGGATGGAGGTCCTCAATGCCAAACAGGAAATTAGAGCAGTCTCCCTTGACATATCACGTGCCTTCGATACGGTCTGGCACCCCGCGCTGCTCACCAAACTCTCCTCTTTTGGTATCCATGGAAATCTCCACGCATGGCTGGCGGACTTCCTCTCCAGTCGTAGTCAACGTGTGGCCCTGAATGGGTTTCTCTCATCTCCTCTTCCTGTTCAGGCTGGAGTTCCCCAAGGCAGTGTTCTGGGCCCTGTGCTTTTTCTGGTCTTCATCAATGATCTCTCTGACTCTCTTGAAAATCCTCTCTATCTCTTTGCTGACGACTCTACTCTCTGTCACTCCATTCTTCATCCCTCAGATCGGCAGTCTGCAGCCTCCTCACTCTCTGCAGACCTTGACAAAATCACAGACTGGGCAAACAAGTGGAACATGTCTTTCAATCCTGACACATCTCACACTCTTACGATGTCTCTCCGAAAAGACCGACTGGACAACCCTCCCATCCACTTTCTGAATAATCCTCTCCAAGAAGTTCTGTCACTCAAGCTTTTGGGTTTCACTATCTGCCATGATCTTTCCTGGAAAAAACACATTTCAAATCTGGCCTCCAAAGCCAGTCGCCGACTGGGCATCCTCCGCCGTGCGAAGTCCTTCCTTGGCACACCTGAGCTCCTCACCACATACAAGGCTTTCATCCGCAGCTCAATGGAATACTGCTCTCCCCTCTGGGCTGGTGCTCCTGCCTCACACCTAGCTCGCCTTCACGCTGTTGAAACCAAAGCATTCAGAATCATTGGAATCTCCCGCGATGAAGCTAACTCCAAGGGCCTCTCACTCACTCACCGCAGGCAGGTTGGTGGTCTTTCCGTCTTCTACCGACTCCTCTCTGGCCTTGCCCCCCCAGCTCTCTCTGGGCTCTGTCCCGCAAATATTCCCACAGGTCGCACAACATCTGCCTGCAACCCTCTTTTGGTTAAACTGCCAAAATCAAGACTCTCTGCTCACCTTCACTCCTTCATTCCTGTTTTCTCCCGCCTCTGGAACAAACTCCCTCACTCTCTTCAATCCCACTCCACCCTCCAAGTCTTTAAAACAGCTGTTCACCACCATCTCTTATCTTCCCCCATCCAAAACCTTGATCTTTTCTACCCCCGCAAATTTCACCCCAATTCCACTTTTTGAAATACCAACTTTTGGCCTGGAAGTCCTTGGTGTCCTTGTGCTTTATACTTCTCCCTCCCACCCCCCTTCCCACGCCTCCTCCCCCCGGGCCCTCTCCCTTCCACACATCTCCCTGCTCTCGGATGTTGTGTGTGTGTGCTTCCCCTTATCTCCCCATCTTGTCTTCCGCTCTCTCTTTTTGTGTATTTTGTTTGTCTGGTCGATTTGTTTGTGAAGTTAATGTTAGCTCTTTCACGAGCCTCGATTCAGTATACAAAAAAAAAAAAAAAAAAATTGTGACATTCATCTCCATCCAGTATATTGATGAATAATACATTATCATTTTGTTCCAAGTATTTCTTTTGAACCAAGATAAAATGATACACCTCTCTTTATGACCTTGTTTGACCACCCCCCCCGAGCCACATATCATTTTAAGATTATAGTAATAGGGCGGGCCATACTTCTTTTTTTTTTGTAAATCAATCGAGAGGGGTGTTCACATCATGTATTTTTGTGTGTAGAACATAAATCTGAGGTTTAAAAAAATTCTGATAACCCTAACCTTCATCAATTTGCAGTTGATTATTATTAAATTTTTGATTATTTTGCTATTCTTCTGGAAAAAAAGAGACATTTTTTATTTTGAAGTTAGGGCTTTTATTTTGGTAACTTCCTGTTGGGACGGCAGTTGTAGCCATCTTGTTGCTGAAAGCTCGATGTTGAGGAGGTTGGCAATCCTTATCCATCTCTGTCTTCTCTTCTCTTCTTATGGCATTGCCAGTAAGTACATTTTTGATTAGGAACCTGAGGAACAAATAGATAATAATTTTAGATGTAAATTACCTTGTTTTATATTATATTTGTTAATTGATTTGTGTACTTACCTATTGCTAGCCTGATTTACATGTGAAGGAAAATAGTGACCTGTGAAGTGAATATTTTGACGGTTTTCTGTAATACCTGTGTAATACCTTAATATCTGTCTGTAGTGGATACTTACCTGTGTATTACTGTTTTTATTTCAGTGTGAACTACTAAAAATGGCTCAAGTCAGAACAAGGATGAAATCAAGTTCTCATTTAAGTAATCTTGTTGGCACTGGGCAGGAGCTGTTGGTGTCTGAACTGCCAACTGTGAGGGATATCCTGAGGTATGGCCTCTACTTGAGGGAGCAAAGTGAAGATGATAGGAGGAACTACCCAGTGGACCAGCTCGTGTCTGACATCTACCCTGGTCTGATTTGTCAGTGGAGCAAAGCTAATGCTCTTTTCAAGCCTCCTGTTATCAATGAAAAGGTGACCATCATGTCCAAGCTCAAGGAGGTCTGGAATCGGGCAGTGAAGTTTTCTCTTGGGAAGGGCAACCTTGATGCCAAAGAGAGGTTCATTGTCAAGTTAGACAAGTTATTTGATATTTTGACTTGCAAGTGTCAGATTACCAGTTGTGAGGGGGGAGGCTGTGAGGGCTGTGTGATCCAAGTCCACATTAACTGTTCCTGCAGCAGAGAGAAAATGATTCCTGTGAAAGATCTTGCCTACATCAAGGGACAGAAAGAGAAGGTTGGAAGTAAAGGACCCCACCAAATGGGGAGCCCTGATCTGCCAGAGCACAAGAGACAGGTGAGGACATTGGAAAGGCAGGAAAAGAAAAAGAATGCAGAGAAAAGGAGAAGGAGCAAGGAGGAAAATGCTGCAGCAGCAGAGAAGGCAGCCAGGAAGGATGTTGAGAGATTTTTGTCAGATGGTGATGAGGATCTGGAATTGGAGAGAAGTGGTGCTGAAGATGAGTTTGTCACTGAAGTTGAGCTCTTCCCTGAAACTGACACTGAGCCTGCAGCTTCAGCAAGGTCCAGAAAAACTATGATGAGATTCCAAACATTGCCCTTGCTAGTGTAAGGTATGGCATAGGGCTGAGGCCAACTGCAGCGATAGCAACTGCAGCTCTGATTGATGCAGGAATCATCACAGAAGACAATACAAGTAAAGTGATTGATAAGAACAAGGTCAATAGAGCACAGGAGAAGATGTCCAAGAATGAGTCAAAGCAGGACTTGTGCAACCTGGTAAAGTTCAAGAAGTAAGGAGATTGAACTTTGTAATTGTAACCAGTGATATACATGCAGTTCACCTGTGAATAAATATGTACATTTGATTGGGTTGTGTCAATATGAATGATTTCCCTTATATATTTTAATATCTTATAAAGGGGGTTCGAAAGGGTAAAATTGGCCATTTAGAAATACAAATTGATGTAGGTTAGAGTTATCCTATCCAAAAAATAAACTCATATTTGAATTCCCCATTAAAAAAACATGATATAGACACCCCTCATGTTTGGATTTGCTTCAGATTCATTTTGGCACCTGAGTATGACCCGCCCTATTATAGTAAATTATTTTTCCCTCGATTTCTTGACAACCATCAAAGTTTTCTGTCCACTCAAGGATATTACTGCCCAGAGACTCCAACTTATTAGTATTTAAATTTATTCTTTTATTTGTTTTCTTCACCTTCACCCCTGTTATCTCCTCAATTATACCTATTTGGTATTTCTCACATTCGTTATGCTTTCCATTTGGACCATGGAATGAAGGTATTGGAAAGGGTGTTGGAGAGGAGGATAAGGAAGAAAGTGAAGATCGACGAAATGCAGTTTGGATTTATGCCAGGAAGAGGAACGACAGATGCGCTTTTCATTGTGAGGCAGTTGCAGGAGAAGTACATGGATAAGAGGAGGAAGTTGTTTTTTGGGTTTGTTGATCTGGAGAAAGCATTCGATAGGGTTCCACGCTAGTGCTGTTAGCTCGATTCAAAATCCCGTCTCGGAACCGTCTCGATAAATTTTCAATTTTCATAACGGGATCTCGGATCGGCTCGGTTCCCGGCAAAGCAAAAAAAAATAAAAATAAAAATAAATAAATAAATAAATAAATAATAAGGCTTCAAAAAGAATGGAATTTCATTACAATATATAAACAACAATGAAAAAAATTCATTTCTGATGTTGAGTACTTAAATTCCGACTTAGCTTCCATTTACCGGGATGAAATAAAATACACCGCCTACATGCAGATGATCGGCCAGCGACGGGACCGGGTTATCTCATTACAGTTTGTATTGTCGTGTAATTTCTTGCTCGGAATGTCAGAGAGAGGGAGAAAATGTTTTTGCCCAGGCATATTCGAGTCCCGGTTGGAGTTTCATTATCATTTAGTGAGTTGTGATCGCCAAGGGGCTCGCTCCCCCCCCCCCCCCGTTCCCCTCCCCTCCCCCGCCCGGCAATGCCGGGTACTTCTGCTAGTAAATTATAAAGCAGGCGGTGTAGTGATCACCCCCCCCCCCCTCGTGTAGTGATCACCCCCCCCCCCCTCCTCCTTATTTTGACTCTGTGACTAAAGTAAACGTAATCAACTTATCAGGCCTAAAGTGGAGATAAGATAACCAAAATACTTTCACATTCAAACCGTCAAACCAAACCCCGAGGGATTCTTACAATTTATAGATTTAGCGTTGCAATTAAACATAAACGTTCATCAAAAACTCATTTCATAAAACTACATAATGTATTGTACTTGTATTAATACATTGTGTGTAGAATAATCCGTTATAAACGTGTTTTTAATCGAAATAAACATCGTCCCTCAAATCACGGGGCCTCGAGCGAATCCCTCGATATTAATGTGCAAAATACCATAGCAACCACATTCCGTAACTCGTCTCCAAGGACGGACACGTGACCGCAGCGTAAAGCGGAGCGAGGCGGAGTGATACAGCGGAAGGATTCAACGGTTTAAATGAAGCCGCGATGCGGTGGATTTTCATTGGGCCCTTTATCCTGATTTCGTTACCTGCGCCACCAAAGGTAGATGAAGGTTATGTTTTCACTCCTGTCTGTTTGTCCGTTTGTTTGTGAACACAATATCTCAAAAAGTTGTGGACGGATTCGGACGAAATTTTGTGGAGATGCAGCGTGTGTGACAAGGACGACATGATTAGATGTTGGTGAAGATCCGGATTCGGAATTCGGATTCGTTTGCAGTGCATTGTTTGTTGACAAGGGGAAAATCCTGGAACAGTGAGTTTACTTTATCTATCATCGTTTGTGTCAGTTCAGCTGCACTTGCGAAAAATGATGCTTGTGCAGAAGCAGAGTAATGAAAGCAAGGCTCAATAAATGCCTCTATTATGGAAAATATCTGCAAGAAGTTGGAATTTTAACCGGGATTTTTTTACCGAGAAATTGCGTCAATCAATTTATCTCGGGACCGTCCCGAGACCGTCTCGAAAGCCGAAACCGCCGGGATTTTGTCCCGGTCTCGGCTCGGTTGACAGCCCTATTCCACGCAAAGTATTGACATGGGCATTGAGGAAGTTAGGAGTGGAGGAATGGTTGATCAGAGTAGTGATGGCAATGTATAAAAGAGCGCGCACAGCTGTAAGGACGAAGGACGGGAACAGTAGTGAGTTTGAGGTGAAGGCGGGCGTGCATCAGGGGTCGGTACTAAGTCCATTACTATTTGTAGCTGTGATGGAGGTGCTGGCTCAGAACGTAAAGGAGGGTTTACCGTGGGAGTTGTTGTATGCAGATGATCTGGTGTTGATTGCGGAAAGTATGGATGGACTGAAGGAAAAGATGAACAAGTGGAAGGAATGTATGGAGACAAAAGGTCTGAAGGTGAATATCGGAAAGACAAAGGTGATGGCAAGTGGTAAAGCATGTGGTGAGGTGGAAAGAACTGGGAAGTGGCCGTGTGCTGTGTGCAGGAAGGGTGTCGGAGTGAACTCCAATCAATGTACAATGTGTGCTGAGTGGGTTCATCAAAAATGTAGTGGTCTGAGAGGGTCATTTACCAGTGTGGACAGCTACATTCAAATGTAAGGTGTGCACAGAGGGAGCTGCAGATGGAGGAAATGTTGAGTTGGATCTTGGAGACGGCATGAAGCTGGAAGGTGTGAAAACATTTTGCTACCTCGGAGACATGCTGAATGGAGAAGGTGGATCAGACTCGGCAACGGTTGCTCGAGTGAGATGTGCATGGAAGAAGTTTCGGGAACTGAGTGGTGTGCTGATGAGGAGGAGAGTGTCGCTGAAGCTGAAGGGAAAGGTGTATGCTGCATGTGTGAGAAGTGTTATGATTTATGGGAGCGAGACATGGGTAATGAACGTAGAGCAGCAACGAAGGCTGGAAAGGGTGGAAATGCGAATGGTTCGATGGATGTGCGGAGTATCGTTGAGAGAGAGGAAGACAAATGTTGAATTGCGAAAGATGATGGGAATATTGCCTGTGATTGATGCTGTGAAGAGGAACAGGTTGAGATGGTTTGGTCATGTGTTGAGGTAGGATGAAAGTGACTGGTTGAGAAGAGTGATGGAAGTTAATGTAGAAGGAAGTAGAGGACGGGGAAGACCGAGAAAGACTTGGCTAAAGATGGTGGAAGAAGAAATGCGGGCAAGGGGGTTAACAAGGAGAGATGCAGAAAATAGGGCAAAATGGAGAAGATTGTCATGGGGACCGCAAGGCTAACCCCCGCTCTAGCAGGGAAAATGGCCTTAAAATGCATGTTGTTGTTGTGTTGTTGTTATGCTTTCCATTTATATACCAAAGTTGATTGCACCATTCCTTGGTTTGGTTATAACCTGGTTCAATCATTTATATAATGGTAAAAAAGGTGGCAGAAGCCCGTTAAAATTCCAACACACCTCCCCCCCCCCCCCTTTAAAAAAAAAAAATCTTATCACTGATAACCATGAGGGACACTGTCAATTCCATTCTCTGAAATAAATCTCTTATCATCAAAAGCCCCCAATGCTTTCTTATTCACCTCTTCAGTATATAACTCATGCTTATAACTTCTTATCGTATTCATTTTTCTAAACTCTTCTTTCTTTAAAGTTATACAATTATAATCATTTTCGAAGTTTATTGTTTCTTTAAGAACATTTTTCTTTATTCCTTTCAAATTTTTGTCACTTTTCAATATTATTATCAATATATTTATAAGCATAAGCCTTAGACCTCAATCCCACAAATTCACTCATAACATTTCTTCCTAATTCATCCTTGAACTTTCCAATCACCTTTTTATTTTTAGAAGAGAACAACTCACTCTCTGGACTATAATTACTAGTATCATAGATATTAATGTCTTTTTTCATGTCTGAATAAACACCATCAGTATTAATTTTCAAGATGAAGCCATCTGAATCTGTGTATGGAAGTTAAAGATCTTTTTGATATTTCTTTAAATTATTATTATAATAATCATACATCAAAGACTTTGAAAGATCAAGAATTGTTCCAATATAAATCGGTTTGTTCATTTCTATGCTTTCCTTAACCAAATGGATCGCACAAAAGTTCTCTGTAAACACCTCGGCTCTTAAAAAACTCGGTCTATTAATTAATTTTGATGCTTGTTCCCAAGATGTTGCAAGTCTTATGTTTTGTCTATTCCTAACATTTTCCATGGTCTTACCAAAGACCGCATTATTCATCAATTTATAAAAGTCCTTTTCAAAATCAGTTTTTGCTTCAGTTCTCTGGAGTGTATTAAAATCAATATACTCCTTCAACCATTGGCTTTGTTTAAACTGTAAAACTCCATGGATCTTCTTTATTCTCAACCCTGCTGATAAACATTGTCTCAAGTTCCTTTGATGTAAAACATAATTTCCTTTGTTATATAATGTAGTAAGTAATTTTTCTGTTGATTTGCCTTTTGTATAAAATGATTGTTGATAATCGCTTAACCATTCTTTTCTTGGTCTTGCTTTATCAGGAGCGTAAGGCAGATCTTTATGTTTATTATGAAGGTCTTCAGGATATTTCAAATCGACCTCAAAATAATATCCAATTTTAGCTTTATCCAATTCTTTTTGTGTAGAGATAACGATATCCTGTAAAACCTTTTCATAATCTTTCTCTTTAATCCATTTGAGTTTTCCATAAGGTAGGGCTTGAGACATAGCCCATCCATACAATTATTAGCATCATAATACAACAAATACATCTCTCGACGGATGTGCGGAGTATCGTTGAGAGAGAGGAAGACAAATGATGAATTGCGAAAGATGATGGGAATAGAGCCTGTGATTGATGCTGTGAAGAGGAACAGGTTGAGATGGTTTGGTCATGTGTTGAGGAAGGATGAAAGTGACTGGTTGAGAAGAGTGATGGAAATGAATGTGGAAGGAAGTAGAAGACGGGGAAGACCGAGAAAGACTTGGCTAAAGATGGTGGAAGAAGAAATGCGGGCAAGGGGGTTAACAAGGAGAGATGCAGAAAATAGGGCAAAATGGAGAAGATTGTCATGGGGACCGCAAGGCTAACCCCCGCTCTAGCAGGGAAAATGGCCTTTAAAATGCATGTTGTATAATACATCAAATAAGAACGATCTTTTGTAGTATCATAATCAGGAAGATATTTGTTGTTAGCTTTAGCATATCTCCTCGAACATACTTGAGATATTCCTCCTCGTTTAGCCTTTTCTGTCATCAAAAGCACATCAACATCACTGATTAAATCCAAACCTGTTTTGTCATTTTTAACATGGCACTCCAAGCTAAACCAGGAGCAGTGTAATAGTGAGCAGGGTCTAATCCATAGGAATTTTTATTTTGACAGACGCTTCTAAAAGTCTCAAATACATCAGCCAATAGTCGGACATCAGTTTTGAGATACAAATCATGATACTCACCAAGATTCTTGATGTATTTTTTCCAAACATTTTTTGCATGTGCATAATATTTATCAGATATATGACTATTATTTAATTTATTATAGAAATTTCATTTTGAAGGAAGTTGTGTTTCATTGAATCTCTCAAATGAGTCCATATAGTCATAGGGGTAAATTCTCTTTTGTGTTCGTAAATCTTTATCTGAAAAATACTCCAAAGACATTTGTTTCCAAAGACATGGTAACTCTTTTAGATTTTGAACCAAGTTGGGCAATGGACTTGCCATGAATTTAAATGTATCAAGAAATCTGATATGAGTTATAGGAGATGTATGAATTGTTTTTGTGCATGAAATGTATTTCTGATCCGTGTGAGGAATTGCTGAAATGTCTCCAGATGTCTTTGAAAATTCATTAATAAATAGATGTGTATCATAATGAGCGTTATTATGAAGAAAGACAGGAATGAAAGAGGGGAGTTTATAATTAATATTACAACTTTGATGAGCCGGACCTCTATATTTACCAGTGAGATGATGATGATCTCTAACCTTTAGGCCTTCACCAATTTTCTCCTCACAAATATGACAGACAACCTTTGGCTGCCCAAATTCTGTTTCTTCTTCTTTTGTTGAGGACATTGGTTTATTGGTTTCTCTCATTATCTTGGTTAATCGAACACAGTCTTTTTCTAGTCGTTTTACAAACGTATATAGAGAGACTTCCGACTTCCGGTCCCTCGAGCGGCGAGGCTTGCTTCGATCTCTCCACAGCATCAAAGTTTGAGTGTTTTCCCGTTCGTGTCTTTGTCAAATTTCCGCTGGGTATTTTGTTGTGTATGTGTTGTTGTGTGTTTCTATTTGGTTTTGGTTTTGTAGTTGTTGCAAATTTGTGTGTAATTAGTCGTTTTTTTTTTTGCGTGCCTCGTGCGCGGCCTGGTCTCTCCAGGCTTCCTCCCCCCCGTCAGTGTTTTTTGAATATGGGTTCTTTCCTTCATAGGATTTGCTTGTTTCTTTGATTTTCTTTTCTCCCCCCAACCTCTCACGAACATCTTACCCTTTGTCCAGCGTTTTGAAAACAAAACAGAACAAACAAATAAACAAACAACAACAAAAAAATTCTACATTAATTCTTTCTCTCCTCCCGGACACGTGCTTGTTCGCTCTCCTCCTCGTCTCGACTTGTGCCCCGCCCCCTATATCTCGTTTTTCTTCCACCTCTGCTCCTGCTTTCTCAAATCCACGTTCTCACTTAGAGACTTTTCCCAGATTGTTTTTCATGGTTTTGTTTAAATATGTTTAAACCGCAGCCGTGATGCCGACGCCGCCCTCCCCCCGCCCCCCAGAATTTCCATGTTTTAAACGTTTCCCAGTGTGTACCCTGGATTAAAATAGGTACACCGTATCCCTGCGTGTTGTAAGAGACGACTTAGAGGGTTGGCGTCAGGAAGGGCATCCGGCCATAAAAAACATTGCCTCAAAAAGAGAACCATGATGATTACAACTACATATGGGCAGGGTACAGCCCGAAGTGGAGATCAGTTTCTGAGGTTTGGGACATGGAATGTAGGGACAATGACAGGGAGATCAGGAGAAGTGGTGGAAGTATTGGTCAGAAGAAGAGTGAACATATGTTGTGTGCAAGAGACGAGATGGAAGGGAAGTGGTGTGAGAATGGTGAAGGGTTGGCAGGGACAGAAATACAAGCTTATGTGGCAAGGGTGCCTGTAGGGCGTGAATGGTGTTGGTGTCCTGTTTTCTGAGGAGTGTGTAGACAGTGTGGTGAGTGTGACTAGAGTGAGTGATAGGTTGATGATGGTGAAAATGATGATTGGAAAGCTCTTGGTGAACGTCATCTCGGGATATGCTCCGCAGGTTGGTCGAAGAGATGAAGAAAAGGACAGGTTCTGAGGTGCGATAGAGAAGCTGATGGAAAACGTGAAAGATGAGGAAGTTGTTGTGGTAGGAGGAGACCTAAATGGACATGTGGGAAGGAGTATGGATGGTTTTGACGGAGTTCATGGGGGTTACGGATATGGTGTGAGAAATGGAGAAGGTGAAAGGATTTTGGAGTTTGCTGATGGAGCTGATTTGTTGATTTGTAATACTCAGTTCCAGAAAGAGGATAATAAGCTTGTTACATACACGTCAGGTGGGTCGACGACAACCGTTGACTACCTGATGGTGCGTAGGCGAGATAGGGGGTACCTCCGGAACACAAAGGTGATCCCGGGGGAGGAGGCTGTTTCACAGCACCACTTGGTTGTCTGCGACATAAAGGTGAAAGGTGCGAGGAGAGCTCGGCGGGTGAAGTACCAACCGAGAATGAAGGTGTGGAGGTTGAAAGAGGTGACAGTGAGGGGGGGATTAAAAGAGAGACTGAGTAGGGTCGAGGATGATGTGGTTGAGCTTGAAAGTGGTTGAATGTCAATGAAAGATAGTCTGTTGGGAGCCGTGGGTGAGGTATGTGGATGGACAAAAGGACCACCGAGGCACTCGGAAACATGGTGGTGGGATGATGAAGTTGGAAAGAGGATTGACGAGAAGAGGAAGAAGTTCAAGGAGTGGCAGAAGGCGAAGGGTACGGGAGCAGAAAAGGAAGAGCATGAAAGTTATAAGGCAGCTAGGAAGGCTGCAAAGAAAGAGGTAGAAAGGCGCAGGAGGCATGTAGGAAAATGTTCGGAGAATGCTTGGATTCGGAAGAGGGTCAGAAAGCAGTATTCAGGATTGCAAAGCAGATAGCGAAAGAGAGGTGTGATGTGATTGGGGTGGGTTGCTTGAAGGATGAAGTGGGACAAATCGTTGTCGACCCAGATGGAATTAAAGGAAGATGGAAAAGATATATGGAAATGCTGTTGAATACCTTGACAAACCTTGATCTTTTCTACCCCCGGTAATTCACCCCAGAGTCCTTGCAGCGTTCATATGTTTTATTCCTCTCCCACTTCCCCCCAAGTCCTCCCGATGTCCCTGCTCTCAAATGTTGTGTTTGTGTCCTTCCCCCTCTCTCCCCATCTTGTCTGCCGCTCCCCTTGTTTTTTGTGTTTTGTGTGTCGGTTTGTCTTTTTTTGTGATTATTGTTAGCTCTTTCACGAGCCTCGATCTTGTATACAAAAAAATAATAATAATAATAATAAAAAAATACACAGAATGAATGGGATGGCAACATAGAGAGTAACCCAGTTTTAGGACCGGCAGAGAAGATAACTGAGAAGGAAGTTGAGGAAGCGATAAAAGCAATGAAGGGTAGAAAAGCGGGAGGGCTGACGGGAGTTGTGAGAGATATGTTTTTTTTTGTTTTTGTTTTTTTTTGTATACAAGATCGAGGCTCGTGAAGGAGCGAACATTTATCACACAGAAAGACAAACCGACAAACCGACACATAACCGACAAACCGACACATAAAACAAAAAGCATCGGGAGCGGTAGACAAGATGGGGAGAGAGGGGGAAGGACACAAACACAACATTTGAGAGCAGGAACCGAGAGATATGGAGACATCGAGAGAACTGTGGGAGGGAGAGGGCTTTGGGGGGGAGGCATGGGAAAGGGGGTGGGAGAGGCATAAAACATATGGACACTGCCAGGACTACCAGGAAAGAAGTTGGAATTACAAACAAGGTGGATCTGGGGTGAATTAGTGGGGGTAGAAAAGATCAAGGTTTTGGATGGGGGAAGATAAGAGATGGTGGTGAACAGCTGTTTTAAAGACCTGGAGGGAGGAGTGGGATTGAAGGGAGTGTGGGAGTTTGTTCCAGAGGCGGGAGAAAAGAGGAATGAAGGAGTGAAGGTGAGCAGAGAGCCGAGATTTTGGCAGTTTAACCATCAGAGGCTTGCTGGCAGATCTTGTGCGACCTGTAGGAATATTTGGGGGACAGAGCACAGAGAGAGCTGGGGGAGCAAGGCCGGAGAGGAGTCGGTAGAAGACAGAAAGACCACCTACCTGCCTGCGGTGAGTGAGTGAAAGGCCCTCAGAGATAGCTTCATCGCGGGAGATTCCAATGATTCTGAAGGCTTTGGTTTCAACAGCGTGAAGCCGAGCTAGGTGTGAGGCAGGAGCACCAGTCCATAGGGGAGAACAGTATTCCATTGAGCTGCGGATGAAAGCCTTGTATGTGGTGAGGAGCTCAGGTGTGCCTAGGAAGGACTTTGCACGACGGAGGATGCCCAGTCGGCGACTGGCTTTGCAGGCCAGCTTGGAAATGTGGTTTTCCCAAGAAAGATCATGGCAGATAGTGAGACCCAAAAGCTTGAGCAACAGAACTTCTTGGAGAGGATTGTTGAGAAAGTAGATGGGAGGGTTGTCCAGTCGATCTTTTCGGAGAGACATAGTAAGAGTGTGAGATTTGTCAGGATTGAAAGACATGTTCCACTTGTTTGACCAGTCTGTGATTTTGTCCAGGTCTTCAGAGAGTGAGGAGGCTGCAGACTGCCGATCTGAGGGAAGAGGAATGGAGCGGCAGAGAGTGGAGTCATCAGCAAAGAGATAGAGAGGATTTTCCAGAGAGTCGGAGAGATCATTGATAAAGACCAGAAAAAGCACAGGGCCCAGCACACTGCCTTGGGGAACTCCAGCCTGAACAGGGAGGGGAGATGAGAGAAATCCATTCAGGGCCACACGTTGACTACGACCAGAGAGGAAGTCCGCAAGCCATGCATGGAGATTTCCATGGATACCATAGGAGTAGAGTTTGGTGAGCAGAGCTGGGTGCCAGACCGTATCGAAGGCACGTGATATGTCGAGGGAGACAGCTCTGATTTCCTGTTTGGCATTGAGGACCTCCATCCATTGTTGAGACAGGAGAAGCAGCATGTCCAGAGTAGAGTGACCTGGTCTGAATCCAAATTGATGATCAGAGATCAAGCCATTGGAGAAGAGGAAAGATTTCATATCCAAAGCAATGATGGATTCCATGACTTTGCTGATAATTGGGAGCAGGCTGATTGGTCTGTAGTTAAAAGGATCTGTTTTTGCACCTTTTTTGTGTAAAGCGGTAATGTTTGCTGATTTCCAGGATGCTGGCAGATGACCTTGAGCAAAAGATAGGGTGAAAAGAACAGAGAGAGGGTGAGATAGAGCGGCAGAGCAGGATTTTAGGACCCGTGGGCTGATGCCGTCTGGTCCAGTTGCAGAATCAGAGTCGAGGTTAGACAAAAACTCCTCCACCTTGTCAGGAGAGAAGGACACAGAGTCCAGGAGCAGTTGGGTTCGACTGGGAAAGGTGGGAACAGAGAGAGATGGGTTTGGGGCTAAAGATATTGAGGCAAACACAGAGTTGAGGCATTCGGCTTTGTCACGTGCGATGTCAACTGTGTGGCCATTTGAGGTAAGGGAGGGGATGGAGGGGGAACAAACACCAGAAACGGATTTGACCAGACGCCACCAGGATTTGGAGGAAGGAGACAGGTTTGAGAGTTCGTTCTTGAGTGAGGAGAGATAGTGCTTCCTGGCACTCCTGAGGGTAGACACACACTTGTTCCGAGCTTGGTGGAAGGAACTGAGATTGCCTTCAGTTGGATTAGCCTTCCAAGAGGCAAAGCCAAGTTGTTTCAGGGCAACTGCCTCACCACAAGATTCGGTGTACCATGGACGGGAGGAAGGGTAAGACAACTGAAGACGAGATGGGATAAATCTGTGCATGAGAGAGATCAGTTTGCTTTGGAAGAATTCCCAGGAAGAATTGATGTCAGAGGCAATGGAGATGGGAGACCAATCCAGACGATTGATGGCTGCTTGAAGCCCGTCCCAGTCGGCCTGAGTGAAATGCCAGACTCTTCGACGCTGAGGAGGCTCTCTGAGAATGGCCAGAGAGATGGCCACCTTGACAAGCACATGATCAGAAGAACCGATTGGAGCAGAAGAAGAGCAGCAGACATTAGCAGGGAAGTTTGTCATAACCAAATCTAGAAGAGAAGAAACTCCATTGGCTGAGATCCGGGTCGGGAAATTGACAGATTGTGTCAATCCCAGTGAGTCACAGAAGTCCTTTGCTGAGGTGCCATGACTGGTGAGAGAGGAACCCACACCTAACCAGGTGGCATGATGACAGTTGAAGTCACCACATATGAGGAAGAGAGAGTTGGGATGAGTGGATAGAAGTTGGTCCATGTTGTCAGAGAGTGAAATGTAAATTGAGTCATCACTGTTTGGGGGACGGTACAGAGCACATATGAACAAAAGGTGGGAGCGGAGAGGAAGCCGTAGCCAGAGGTACTCCTGGGGGTGAGGAGGAGAGAGGGCAGTGCAAGGAGAATGAGGAAGAGAGTTTTTGATAAAGATAGCCACCCCACCACCAGGACGAGGCTCAGGTCTATCATACCGGAAGAGGGAGTAACCAGGATGAGATATTGAGGAATCGGAGACATCTTGAAGGAGGAAAGTCTCTGTTAAGCAGATCAAGTCTGGATTGTCAGAAGCAACCTGTATGGAGAGATCAGTCAGGTTTGAGCGAAGGCCCCGGATGTTTGAGGTCCATACCGTTAAAGAAGAGAGAGGGGGAGCATCGGGTACAGGACAGGGGAGGGGAGGAGTAGGGTAAGATGAAGGATGAGAGGGGGAGGTAGGGGGAGCAGTTGATAGTGTGTCAGAGATTACAGAAGAGTTCCAAGAAAGGGAAGGATGAGGAGGATGAAAGGTTTGGTGGTGAAGGGATGAGGCAGAGTGAGGGGTTGTTTGAGGGGGGGAATGGGACAGTAGAAGGTTGGGGGGGGTGGAGGCATGAGATAGAAGGGAGACGAGGTGGGGAGGAGGGAGAATTTGAGAGGAATGGTATGGGGGGAGATTTGAATGGGAGGAGTTGGGGGGGAGTTTTTAAGGGGAGGAGTGAGGCGGGAGTTTAGGAGGGGAGGGGCAAGGGGGGAGTTTAGGAAGGGAGGGGCAAGGGGGGAGTTTAGGAGGGGAGGGGCAAGGGGGGAGTTTAGGAGGGGAGGGGCAAGGGGGGAGTCTAGTAGTGGAGGGGCAAGGGGGGAGTTTAGGAGTGTAGGGGCAAGGGAGGAGTTTATGAGGGGAAGGGCAAGGGGGGAGTTCAGGAGTGGAGGGGCAAGGGGGGGGATTTGGAGGGGAGGGGCAAGGGGGGACTTTAGGAGGGGAAGGGCAGGGGGGGAGGGGCAAGGGGGGAGTTTAAGAGTGGAGGGGAAAGGGGGGAGTTTAGGAGTGTAGGTGCAAGGGGGGGGATTTGGAGGGGAGGGGCAAGAGGGGAGTTTAGAAAGTGGATGATTAATGAAAGACGAACATTGATAACAAATTGGGTTTGTTGTGATTTTCAAGTTAGCAATCCGATTCAGAACGATGGAGGAGGGATGGAATGAATGTGAATTTAGACCATGTAGTGAGGGAGACGTATAAGATATTGAATTTCTTTTTTTTGACGTGGAATGAGTTGGAGAGGAAATTGAGAAAAGCCTTTTAAATAGGAAGAAAAACAGCGTGTTGTAATATACCACTGAATAAACCACTGAAGGGGAAAGGTTAAACATGTTTAAAATAATATTTAAACAGAACCGTGAACAATCTTATATGCACAAAAAATACCAACAGGGGGAGGGCCGAGAGGGACCACCACAAGTCACGTGAACAGGGCAAAAGGTGGATGGCAAGGAGATAATGGGGGCGGGGCGAAAAGCACCGCGATACACCTGGACAGAAAGTACAGGATGAGACAACGGCACACGTGGAGAAAGGAAAAATAAATGTTTTTTTTTTTTGGTGGGGAGGGGGTGGGGTGGGGATTTAAAACGTTAGACAGAGAGTATTACGTTCGGTGTAGAAGGGAAAAACTGAGAGCCAAGCAAAACACGATGTAGGGGACTTAAGTTAACAAACACCGACAGGGGTACAAGGCCGCACACGAGCCGCAGAACAGGATTAATTAATTACGAGTTACAGGAAATTCAAACCAAAACTAACTATAAACAAACAATAAAGCATGGACGATAAAGTAACGAGTTGAAATTTGACAAACACACGAATGAAAAAATAACCACTTTGGATGCCCGGAGAGAAACCAAGCCTCCAGGTCGGAAGCTTCAACAACTAGGCCGCGTGGCCGCGCGTGGCACGAGAAGGAAGCCGTAGCCAGAGGTACATATGTTGAAGGCAGCAGGAAGTTGGGGTGTGAAGAGAATGACAGAGATCTGTAATCTGGTGGTGAAAGAAGGCCGCATTCCAGTGGATTGGGAACTTAGTACCCTCGTCCCTCTATACAAGGGGAAAGGTGACCCTCTGGAGTGTGGCTCGTACCGAGCGATAAAGTTATTGGAGCATGGAATGAAGGTATTGGAAAGGGTGTTGGAGAGGAGGATAAGGAAGAAAGTGAAGATCGACGAAATGCAGTTTGGATTTATGCCAGGAAGAGGAACGACAGACGCGCTTTTCATTGTGAGGCAGTTGCAGGAGAAGTACATGGAGAAGAGGAAGAAGTTGTTTCTTGGGTTTGTTGATCTGGAGAAAGCATTCGATAGGGTTCCACGCAAAGTATTGACATGGGCATTGAGGAAGTTAGGAGTGGAGGAATGGTTGATCAGAGCAGTGATGGCAATGTACAAAAGAGCGCGCACAGCTGTAAGGACGAAGGACGGGAACAGTGGTGAGTTTGATGTGAAGGTGGGAGTGCATCAGGGGTCGGTACAAAGTCCACTACTATTTGTAGCTGTGATGGAGGTGCTGGCTCAGAACGTATTGGAGGGTTTACCATGGGAGTTGTTGTATGCAGATGATCTGGTGTTGATTGCTGAAAGTATGGATGGACTGAAGGAAAAGATGAACAAGTGGAAGGAATGTATGGAGACAAAAGGTGTGAAGGTGAACATAGGAAAGACGAAGGTGATGGCAAGTGGTAAAGCATGTGGTGAGGTGGAAAGAACTGGGAAGTGGCCCTGTGCTGTGTGTAGGAAGGGTGTCGGAGTGAACTCCATTCAATGTACAATGTGCGCTGAGTGGGTTCATCAAAAATGTAGTGGTCTGAGTGGGTCATTAACCAGTGTGGCAGCTACATTCAAATGTAAGGTGTGCACAGAGGGAGCTGCAGATGGAGGAAATGTTGAGTTGGATCTTGGAGACGGCGTGAAGCTGGAAGGTGTGAAAACATTTTGCTACCTCGGAGACGTACTGAATGGAGAAGGTGGATCAGACTCGGCAACGGTTGCTAGAGTGAGATGTGCATGGAAGAAGTTTCGGGAACTGAGTGGCATGCTGATGAGGGGAGTGTCGTTGAAGCTGAAGGGAAAGGTGTATGCTGCATGTGTGAGAAGTGTTATGCTTTATGGGAGCGAGACATGGGTAATGAACGTAGAGCAGCAACGAAGGTTGGAAAGGGTGGAAATGCGAATGGTTCGACGGATGTGCGGAGTATCGTTGAGAGAGAGGAAGACAAATGATGAATTGCAAAAGATGATGGGAATAGAGCCTGTGATTGATGCTGTGAAGAGGAACAGGTTGAGATGGTTTGGTCATGTGTTGAGGAAGGCTGAAAGTGACTGGTTGAGAAGAGTGATGGAAATGAATGTAGAAGGAAGTAGAAGACGGGGAAGACCGAGAAAGACTTGGCTAAAGATGGTGGAAGAAGAAATGCGGGCAAGGGGGTTAACAAGGAGAAATGCAGAAAATAGGGCAAAATGGAGAAGATTGTCATGGGGACCGCAAGGCTAACCCCCGCTCTAGCAGGGAAAATGGCCTTTAAAATGCATGTTGTTGTTTGTTGTTACAAACTCCTCTGGGACATTTGAGCCTCTATACTCCTCAGTAGGGGAAGAATGTTGGTTCTGGGGCACAATCCATTTAACATGTAAGTGAATGGGGAAAGCGCATTGAAACGCACTAAATCATCCCTTTTTTTCTCTTTTTCTGAGCCAATTTACCTACTACTAAAACACATTGAAGTCAATGGTCCGCATTTAGCTTATTAACTCTCCCCATTTTTCATAATACTCGTACAGAGACCCAACTAATATTTGTGTTTCATTTTGAGGTAACAGCTTAATTCTCTTAAAAGAACAATCACCATCTAAAATATTGATAAATATGGTATTGGAATTTAACTCCTGGTTTGGGTATCGCCACTGAGCTGATATAAAATGATACACCTCTCTTAATGACCTTGTCTGAAATCCCCCTGAGCCACATATCATTTTAAGATTATAGTAAATTATTTTTCCCTCGATTTCTTGACAACCATAAAAATTTTCTGTCCACTCTAGGATATTACCTCCCAGAGCCTCCAACTTATTAGTATTGAAATTTATTCTTTTATTTGTTTATTTACCTTCACCCCCGTTATTTCCTCAATTATACCTATTTGGTATTTCTCACATTCGTTATGCTTTCCATTTATATACCAAAGTTGATTACACCTCCATTCCTTGGTTTGGTTATAACCTGGTTCAATCATTTATATAATGGTAAAAAGGTGGCGGTAGCCCTTTAAAATCCCTAACCCCCCTTTAAAAAAAAAAAAATCTTGTCACTTTTAACCATAAGGGCCACCATCAATTCCATTCTCTGAAATAAATCTCTTATCATCAAAAGCCCCCAATGCTTTCTTATTCACCTCTTCAGTATATAATTGATTATTATAACTTCTTATCGCATTCATTTTTCAAAACTCTTCTGTCTTTAATGTGTTACGTGGTCCTCCCGGTAACTACCTGGTCTTGGTGACCCCCGGACCGTGGGAGGACCCCACCAGAAAGATCTCTGATTTATACGCTTTCGTAGCGCAATCAATATGAAAGACACAATAATTCAAGTCAATTAGAAACCCCACACCAAGGATCCGGATTACTCAATAATATATTCCCCAATCAATCAACAACCATCAACAATCAATCACCAATATTACTAAGATGGCCATCTCATATATTTCCCCCCTTTCCCCACTCACGACCCCTCAATGGTCACTGTCCCTCACAATGTCTCTGGGCCCCTCCAGACCAAGGGGAAGGTCGACTTCTCCGCACACGGGCGGTTGAACGATCCCCTGGCTGACGTGCTCCAAACGTGCACGTCGCGTACGGGGAACAGCTGCTGCAGCGCACACCTCCTTGCAAAGCAAAGCGGGCAAAGCAAAGCGCGGCTCGCAAAGCGCGCGAGGCCCAAGGTGCGACCCGTACGCGTCCTTGTAGACGTGGAGGCGAACTGTGCCGGACGCTTGGTTCCGTGCACGAACCCACGGCAACTTGACGTGTAACCGGTAATTACCCCGCACAGGTAACTCCTCTCGCCAGACGGGCTTTCAAACGTAGCGTTCCCCACGCTGCTCAATATCGACACCGCTCGCGTCGGAGCTGGGCGATGAGACGAAGATGGCCGCTTCTCCCGGACCTTGTCTTCTTCTTTTCTTCCGGTTCACCATCCCGTTTCCGGTCTCCTGTTATCCAGAGCGCCTCTAACCATTTAACCACAACAACCTTTAATAGAATAAACATTAATAAGGAATGACCTGAATAGTAATTCACATAAATTCACATAAATCCGTAACACTCCCCCCCTTCAAGAAAGAAAGTTTGAACCCAGCGAAAACTTTCTTTGCCGGCCAACTTTGATAAACAAACCCGATAACTTACACCCCCAAATCCTCAGTTCCCCCCGGGCACAATTATCACTTAAAAATAAAGCAACAAAATTTCACAAAAACCCCCAGATTAATTCACTCTGGACAAAGCGTCAACAACTTCTAGTTGCTCTTGGATGGAGGCCCAGCTGAGTACTCACTACATGGACGCCTTAAGGAATGTGGGGTTCACGGTTAGTCCGGGGAGGAAAGTTCATTACATGGACGCCTTTAAGAACGTGGAGTTCACGGTTAGTCCGTGTAGGAACGTTCCCTACCGGGACGCCTTTTAAGAACGTGGCGTTCACGGTTAGCCCGTGTAGGAGCCCAGGCTCGGCGGCTCCGCCGTATATAGAGTGCTTCAACTTCTCCGGACTCCTAACAGTTACGGTGGGACCCCTTGTCCCAGCAGTCACCAGACTGGCGGTCTCCTTCTCGGCCAGTCCTCTGCCAATCATTCTTTTGGGAGATGCCGTAACTCTGGGAGCCTCCATAGTAATATCGGCTGCTGCCAACACCAAAACTACCGCCAAGTGGTCCTCTTCTGTAGACCTCTCGACGCCTACGAAATGCCTTCCCTACTGTTATGGTCCGACCCTCCAAATCCTTACCATTCCAATTCTTCTCTGCCTCCCTGGCGTCTCTTGTGCTTGCAAACGTGACAAAGCCGAACCCTCTTGACCGTTGCGTTTCCCTGTCTTTTACCACCCGCACTTCCACCAGCGGCCCATATCTGTTGAAGACAGAGGTCAGAACTTCTTCCTCTGTGTTGAAGTTCAGTCCCCCTACAAATAACTTGGAACTTTTGTCGCCATCCCGAGCTGGGGTGGTGTTATTTCCCCTGTGGGGCTCTTTACCCACCCTTGGGTTACCATAAATTTGCCCCCCGGCCAAATCATTCCCGATAATCACCGATACTCCCTCTACAGGAAGCGTGGCTTGCAAACCGACGGTGACCGGTCCTGACACCAAATCGGATTCCAAATGGATGACATGAAGTGGGGCACTAACACAGCCACCGATCCCTTGTAACCGAACACTATCACCAGTTGCGGTACTCTTTGACAATGGCAAAATGCCTTCAAGCATTAAGGATTGATGGGCTCCTGTGTCCCTCAATACCCTAACAGGTCTTGGGTTAGTCAAGTCTCCCTCGAGTGAGACAAACCCCTCATAAATAAATGATTGGTAACTCTTCTGTGGGCGATTTCTTACGCTAGCCATCGCATTCGGAGTTGTAATAGTCGGACTCCGCTCTGGGTTGTCCCTTTTCATGAGGTAACAACTGGACATCAAGTGTCCAGTTTTTTGCAAAAGGCGCAAGTAGGCCCGGAGGAAAAACTCGTGGTCTGCCTCGGGCCCCCCGGGAAATAAGTTTGTCTTGGGCCCGTAGCCCTCTGATTTCGAACAGTTGGGGTATCAGCGTTGTCCCCATAATCCTCTCGAGGCCGCCGCCATGTATTGTCGTTCTCCGCACCGGGTGTTCCATAACTCCCCTGCTGAAGTCTAGGCGAGGAGCTAGGTGTGTGGACCCCTATCCGGTGTGTTAAGGCATAATCATCTGCCATGGTGGCTGCGTCCTACAACTTTGGTACTTTCTTTTCCTGCAGGTACACTTTGATGTCCTCGTGGACACACTGTTGAAATTCCTCCACCAGCATCAGGTCACGCAATGCTTCGAAGTCGTTCCCGACTCCTTTCGACTCACACCACCGATCAAACATGTTTTCTTTCACTCTGGCAAACTCCACATGGGTCTCACTCTCCCTCTTCCTGGCATTCCTGAATTTTTGCCGGTAAGCTTCAGGAACCAACTCATAGGCTTTGAGGATGTGCTTCTTCAATACCTCATAATCTGCACATTGGTCCATTGGTAGCGCCGAATAAATCTCTTGAGCTTTACCCACCAGCACACTTTGCACTAGTATGGTCCAGGCCTCCTCCGGCCAGTTTAACTGGGCGAGCCACTTTCTCAAAGTGTGGAAAAAATTGAGTGACTTCCTTTTCACTGAAGGGTGGAACCAGCCTCACATGTCTGCCCACATCCCAGGTTTTCTGGCTAGGTGTCGACTCCGTCAGCAAGGGTGGTACCTCTCCCCGTTCTCTCATTAAATCCAGCTCCTTGAATTTAATTTCTTGCTGAAGCGCCATGTCACGTTCCTTTAATTCCCTTTCGGCTTTTCTCGCCTCTGCTTCGAGTTCCCTTGCAGCTCTCCTCTCCTCTGCTTTTCTCCCTTCTAACCTTTCCTGGAGTTCTCGTTCCACTCTCCTTTCCTCTGCTTGTTTCTCTTCTCTCCTCTCTTCTGCTTTCCTTTCTTCTTCTGCTCTTTCCTTTTCCGCTTTCCTTTCTTCTGCTGCTCTTTCCTTTTCTGCTTTCCTTTCCTCTTCTGATCTTTCCTTTTCTGCTTTCCTTTCTTCTTCTGCTCTTTCCTTTTCTGCTTTCCTTTCTTCTTCTGCTCTTTCCTTTTCTGCTTTCCTTTCTTCTTCTTTGATCCGTTCCTGGAGTTCTTGTTCCACTCTCCTTTCCTCTGCTTGTTTCTCTTCTCTCCTCTCTTCTGCTTTCCTTTCCTCTTCTGCTCTTTCCTTTTCTGCTTTCCTTTCTTCTTCTGCTCTTTCCTTTTCCGCTTTCCTTTCTTCTTCTTTTAACCTTTCCTGGAGTTCTCGTTCCACTCTCCTTTCCTCTGCTTGTTTCTCTTCTCTCCTCTCTTCTGCTTTCCTTTCCTCTTCTTTGATCCGTTCCTGGCTCCGTAATTGCAACTCCAGTTTCCGGAGCTCAACGTCTTTTGGTTCTTCGGGTAGCCACTGCCAGGCTAACTCGTCCCATGTTCCTAATCCCACCATAGATTGTATCACCGTGGTCTGCAACTCTGCCTTCCTCAAATTAGTTCGGACCTCCAAGTTAAAATGTTTGGCCAATTTCAAGAGGGCCGCTTTTAGTAACGCTCGGAACTGTGCCTCACTAGGTGTTACCGCAAGGTTCTGTGCAACAAACGCCATGGTGACTATCGTTAACACCTGTTAACCTTCACCCAAGACTTTACCACAATTTCTAAAAAATTTACCAATTAATAATTAATTAATTAATTTTAATTAATAAAAATTAGTATTTTATTATGTTATACAATTTTAGATCCCGGAATTCAATTGGACGAGCCCCCAATTTCTGTTACGTGGTCCTCCCGGTAACTACCTGGTCGTGGTGACCCCCGGACCGTGGGAGGACCCCGCCAGAAAGATCTCTGATTTATACGCTTTCGTAGCGCAATCAATATGAAAGACACAATAATTCAAGTCAATAAGAAACCCCACACCAAGGATCCGGATTACTCAATAATAGTGTTGCGGATATGAGGACTGTATTTTTTTTTGATTGCGTGCTTTATTATTATTGTTATTCTGCGCCTCCTGCCTCCGAAGCTGTGTAAAGGTCAAAGGGCATCCCATAATTAGTCCACAAGCATACACGTCAGCCAATAATAGAATACCCCTGTTCGATAGTTATATCTTATTCTGTGTTTTAGGGTAAGGCTGTGTCTCCCATTAATAGAAGTACTCCATTGCACCAAGCAAAAGAGATAGATTCCCTTCATTCCCATTCCCAAAACCTCCATTCCCCCTTTTCGTCGATTAGAAATTACCTCCCCTCCAATAACCGCCATTGACCACGAGGCAGGGTCGGAGAAGAAAGGCTTGTCTCCACCTCGTCATAGAGGGGAGGAGTGAGCCAGCCCCACTCGACCAACCATGAGCCAGGGGTTTGGCTAGGGAGGGTGGAGGAAGAGCTATCGGGGAGGTTCGCAAAGGTTGAGGGGCGGGGCCTATATAACCCGCAGCGCGACGCTCCCCAAGCAGTCGAGCTTTGAAGAAGAAAGAGATGAGTACTGAGCATTGAGATGAGAAGAGGCTGCGCTTTTAGAGAGAGGCGCTGAGAGGAGGGAATGAGCAGGCGTGACCGCAGCTAAAATCCGCAGCGCGACGCTCCCAAAAGAGAAGCTGAGACAAGCTTTGGCAGAGATGAGCTTTTACCGGCAGAGAAAAGGGAGCCCAAGCCGTTGAGGAGAGAGAGGGTCCAAGAAGCAGAGCTGAGTTGTGTGGTTTTGGTCGTCAGTGGTTGCGTTGTGGTGGTCAGTGGTTGCGTTGGTTGCGTTGAGTTGTCGGTGGTGAGGAGTGATTGGACCAAGAGAACATAGAGAACATCCAAGGAGAGGACATCCCAGAAAGCACAAAGCCTGCTGTAATCCTGGAAAAGCACGCGACGTCCACAGCAGCAGCAGCAGCGGCGGCCACAGCAGCAACCACACTCAACAGCCGCTTGGGGCCTGGACGGCGGTTTTGAGCAGGGCCGCGAAGGAACGGCGGCTGCTAAACGCGCCGATCGTGCTGCACAATACAACTCCTAGCCATCCTCTCCTTCCAGCCAATTCCTGTCATCATTCCCCGCGTGAGTCTGTCTTTTGTTTGTTCTGTCCCTGGGTTAATGAAGACTGTAGGTAAGCTAGCGTTGCACTGTGTATCTAATCTCGTCTGTAAATAAACGTGACTGCTTTCTTTTTGCTTGTGTGTATAATAAAT
This sequence comes from Myxine glutinosa, assembly GCF_964187855.1. Lineage (NCBI taxonomy): Eukaryota > Metazoa > Chordata > Myxini > Myxiniformes > Myxinidae > Myxine > Myxine glutinosa. The sequence continues at coordinate 15,802,375 of NC_136261.1, read as the reverse complement.
CCAATTACTCTTCTGTACGTCTTCTCGTCTTATTCCTTTTCCTCTTTGCATTCGGTCGTTTTAGAGTTTTCCAGATTGGGCAGCTGCGGTGCGATACGGCCAAAGTTTGGGGTGAATCGGGTGAGTTGGGGAAGAATCGGGGGAACTGTTAGGTCGCGGTAATACACCACCGCTCGGTCAAAATAACATCTTGTCCGCGACCCGTAACAATATATTCCCCAATCAATCAACAACCATCAACAATCAATCACCAATATTACTAAGATGGCCATCTCATATATTTCCCCCCTTTCCCCACTCACGACCCCTCAATGGTCACTGTCCCTCACAATGTCTCTGGGGTCCTCCAGACCAAGGGGAAGGTCGACTTCTCCGCACACGGGCGGTTGAACGAACCCCAGGCTGACGTGCTCCAAACGTGCACGTCGCGTACCGGGAACAGCTGCTGCAGCGCACACCTCCTTGCAAAGCAAAGCGGGCAAAGCAAAGCGCGGCTCGCAAAGCGCGCGAGGCCCAAGGTGCGACCCGTACACGTCCTTGTAGACGTGGAGGCGAACTGTGCCGGACGCTTGGTTCCATGCACGAACCCACGGCAACTTGACGTGTAACCGGTAATTACCCCGCACAGGTAACTCCTCTCGCCAGAGGGGCTTTCAAACGCAGCGTTACCCACGCTGCTCAATATCGACACCGCTCGCGTCGGAGCTGGGCGATGAGAAGAAGATGGCCGCTTCTCCCGGACCTTGTCTTCTTCTTTTCTTCCGGTTCACCATCCCGTTTCCGGTCTCCTGTTATCCAGAGCGCCTCTAACCATTTAACCACAACAACCTTTAATAGAATAAACATTAATAAGCAATGACCTGAATTGTAATTCACATAAATTCACATAAATCCGTAACAAATGTGAAACAATTATAATAATTCTCAAAGTTTATACTATCTTTAATTCCACCTTTATTCCTTTTAACTTGTATGCAACTTTGTCTTCTGCAATTATTGTGAATAAAATGAACCTAAAATCCCTTCTCCATGTAAATCATACAATTTATAAGTCCAAGTAACTGTATCCATTACATCAACAATTTAAAAAAACTCAGGGGTCCTTTCCATCTGTATATTCTTACAATATCACCAACTTTGAACTTAGGTTTTGGGCAATTCCATGAGAAACGGCCCGCGGAGGTCAAATTTTAAGTTTGACTGAAAAAGTTCATGTTATGTACCAAATGAAAGCTGAAAAAATGTACTTTCAGATAATATCAAGATCACTGAGTTAGCTTGCTCTGTTGGCTTACATCACTCGTTGCAATTAATGAAGTCATTCCACTGAAAAGCACAGTAAAATTGGCCCTCGATAATGCAAAGAACTATTAATTCATTAGTCTCTCAATTCATTGGCATGAAGTCAACAAATGCTATCCATCAGAAGATACCTGTATGAAGATTATTTCAAAACCAATTGAAAAAATACGAGTTGGCCTTCTATGCTTAATTAACACTCAAATTAGGAGTCGGATGTCACTCCGTGACGTGTCACTCCATAACGAAAATTTGACATTTGTTTACTTTTCTCTTTAACTGGTGGATGAAAAACCAAATAAATCCAGTGTCATTAAGAACTTATACCACCCAATCATTGTACAGTATAATAATACATTTTTAAAAAATCTACAAAAAATAAATTAAAAAGAAAACCTATCACTCCGTAACGTTACGGAGTGACTCATTCTGTCAAACAATTGATAACTCAGCCTGAAAAAAGGTGGCGACAGAGTAGCTGTCCCAGAATTCATTGCGTGCCAGATTTTACTTCCGTATGACAAGTTTCAAGTTTACACGTGGTCATCTTGAGCGGTTTTGAAATCGGTTTACATCCAGCAATCGGTGAGTATAAACTACACCTCTGTTGTCACCTGCGGATACGCATTGAAGAGGAAAACTAGACAAATCACCGCGCCACCGCGGACCGCCAACTTTGCAGTGGACAAGCTGAGTGAAGCCGCTTACAACCTCTACTGTCAGTTTTTGTGGCCAACACATTTCATGATCTTTTAGATGATTCGTAGAAGGGTACGGTGCAATTCAAATGGATAATTTGTCGATGCATTCATATTACAGAAAGGATGCCATTGACTGCTGCCGAGCGACAAAAGCGTTTTCGAGACAGGCACAAGGAAAAATGCAGGGAGCTGGATGTGAAACGCAAGAGAGGCGCGTGCTGCTAATGTTGCGAAGGCAAGGGAAAATGAACGTGCACGTCAGCGGAGATGTCGGGCGAAGGGCAAAAACACTGACTCCCGATATTTCATGGATGTCGCCAGGGAAGAAAGACTTTGTGGTCATTAAGACTGGGAAACGGAAGGACAAGGTTCAAAAGAGTTTCCTAATGATGACAATATGAGAGGCATACAGTTTGTTTTGTGAGAAATATCCAAACATCAACATCGGCTATCCAAATTCGCAGTACTTCGTCCAGCCAATGTGTGCCTCAATTCAAAGTTTCCGCACAATGTCTGCCTCTGCAGATATCATGAAAACATGCGCCTCTTATTGGAGGCCTTGTCATCTCATGTACCTGGACTTTCGACCAACTTTCGTGAATTCCTTGAAAGCATTGTATGTGATCAGGATTCGGACAACTGCATGACAGGAAAATGTCAGGAATGCTGTGTTTCCCTCGCGGTCCCTCTGTGCTGTCTTTCCCGCGCGGTCCCTCTGTGCTGTCTTTCCCTCGCGGTCCCTCTGTGCTGTCTTTCCCTCACGGTCCCTCTGTGCTGTCTTTCCCTCGCGGTCCCTCTGTACTGTCTTTCCCTCGCGGTCCCAACTGTACTGTCTTTCCCTCGCGGTCCCTTTGTGCTGTCTTTCCCTCGCGGTCCCTCTGTGCTGTCTTTCCCTCGCGGTCCCTCTGTGCTGTCTTTCCCTCGCGGTCCCTCTGTACTGTCTTTCCCTCGCGGTCCCAACTGTACTGTCTTTCCCTCGCGGTCCCAACTGTACTGTCTTTCCCTCACGGTCCCTTTGTGCTGTCTTTTGCTCGCGGTCCCTTTGTGCTGTCTTTCCTTCACGGTCCCACTGTGCTGTCTTTCCCTCGCGGTCCCAACTGTACTGTCTTTCCCTCGCGGTCCCTTTGTGCTGTCTTTCCCTCGCGGTCCTTCTGTGCTGTCTTTCCCTTGCGGTCCCTCTGTACTGTCTTTCCCTCGCGGTCCCTCTGTGCTGTCTTTCCCTCGCGGTCCCTCTGTGCTGTCTTTCCCTAGCGGTCCCTCTGTGCTGTCTTTCCCTCGCGGTCCCTCTGTGCTGTCTTTCCCTCGCGGTCCCTCTGTGCTGTCTTTCCCTCGCGGTCCCTCTGTGCTGTCTTTCCCTCGCGGTCCCTCTGTGCTGTCTTTCCCTCGCGGTCCCTCTCTGCTGTCTTTCCCTTGTGGTCCCCCTGTGCTGTTTTTCCCTCGCGGTCCCTCTGTGCTGTCTTTCCCTCGCGGTCCCTCTGTGCTGTCTTTCCCTCGCGGTCCCTCTGTGCTGTCTTTCCCTCGTGGTCCCTCTGTGCTGTATTTCCCTCGCGGTCTCTCTGTGCTGTCTTTCCCTCACGGTCCCTCTGTGCTGTCTTTCCCTCGCGGTCCCTCTGTGCTGTCTTTCCCTCGTGGTCCCTCTGTGCTGTCTTTCCCTCACGGTCCCACTGTACTGTCTTTCCCTCGCGGTCCCACTGTACTGTCTTTCCCTCGCGGTCCCTCTGTGCTGTCTTTCCCTCGCGGTCCCTCTGTGCTGTCTTTCCCTCGCGGTCCCTCTGTGCTGTCTTTCCCTCGCGGTCCCTCTGTGCTGTCTTTCCCTCGCGGTCCCTCTGTGCTGTCTTTCCCTCGCGGTCCCACTGTACTGTCTTTCCCTCGTGGTCCCTCTGTGCTGTCTTTCCCTCGCTTTCCCTCGCTGTCCCTCTGTGCTGTCTTTCCCTCGCGGTCCCTCTGTACTGTCTTTCCCTCGCGGTCCCCCTGTGCTGTCTTTCCCTCGCGGTCACTCTGTGCTGTCTTTTCCTTGCGGTCCCTCTGTGCTGTCTTTCCCTCGTGGTCCCACTGTGCTGTCTTTCCCTCGCGGTCCCCCTGTACTGTCTTTCCCTCGCGGTCCCCCTGTACTGTCTTTCCCTCGCGGTCCCCCTGTACTGTCTTTCCCTCGCGGTCCCTCTGTGCTGTCTTTCCCTCGCGGTCCCTCTGTGCTGTCTTTCCCTCGCGGTCCCTCTGTGCTGTCTTTCCCTCGCGGTTCCCCTGTGCTGTCTTTCCCTCGCGGTCCCCCTGTGCTGTCTTTCCCTCGTGGGCCCCTTGTGCTGTCTTTCCCTCGTGGTCCCACTGTGCTGTCTTTCCCTCGCGGTCCCCCTGTGCTGTCTTTCCCTCGCGGTTGTCAGCCCTTTCACGAGCCTCGATTCAGTATAAAAAAAAAAAAAATAAGCCATACCAGGTTTGCCACAGTGTATTCTGTCGACGACGAAACAGCTAACCTGCCGCTGAAGTGGTTTCAGTGGGAGACAATTGAGCAGCAGGCCACAAAAGTAGCTAGAGATGGGACTGTTCAGGATGCCCTGCATGAGGTATTGCAAACAACTTCCATGCTTCAGCTTGCACTCATTCATCAAGAGGAAGCAGAGCTACTTCTTTGAAGATAGAAGGAAGGCAGTTGATGGTGATCGCATTGTCGTCCAGGTCGATTTTGCGGAGAACTATGCTGCGATAGAACAGAATGAAATCCAGAGTGCTCTTTGGAGCCACGTCCAAGTCACTCTATTCACAGTGCGCGCCTGGATTGATGTTAATGTTACCGAGTCTTTCGTTATTGTTAGCGATGACCTCCAGCATGGCAAATATGCTGTTCATACCTTCTTGTCCAATATCATCACCACACTAATATCACGCCACCCCAGGATTAGGGCGAGTGACTTTTTTTCAGATGGGGCAGCCAGTCAATTTAAACAGAAATTCTTGTTTTCCAATCTAACATTCCTTCAAGAATTGTTCATGATTCAATTATCCTGGAATTTCTTTGCGACATCTCACGGTAAGGGTGCTGTTGATGGGATAGGAGGTGAGGTAAAGAGGAGAGTTTGGTTGGCAAATCTGGCTGGGGATCCTGTATCTGATGCAGAATCCTTCTTCCACGTAGCAGCGGCACAGTGCAAAAAGATCGAAGTTTTATTCATCGCAGCAGGAGACATTCAGAAGTGCCAGTCGCAATTGGACGAGCGCTGGCAGTTAGTGAAGTCGCTTCCGAATACACACCAAACACAGTGTGAAACCTGTGAGGAAATATGTTGTGAGCGCCTCGATGTACTCAACAGCGGCAGAATTTGAATTGGTGAGTCTTCACCCCGAGTGCCATGTATCATCCCTCATCCATGGAATGTCAAAATACTGCTAGTCCAGCACCTGCTGAGCGCCCCAGGTCAGACAGTCAACCCCAAGTGCACCCTGGTGACTTTGTGACTGTGCAGTATGTCACAAAAAAAATCTAAGAAGTTGTTTGTTGGCCAGGTGACTCAGATAGTAGATGATGGTTGTTTGGAAGTATCATTTTTGCGAAAAGCGGGCCTATCTGACTTGGCATATACATTCCCAGAGGTGGAAGATAAATCCTGGATTGATCCCAACCAAGTCGTCAGATTCCTTCTTCAGCCATCCCTCGACCATCGCAATCATCATGTATTTGCTGAATGCCCTTTGGGAAAGGGAACCTTTTGCAGGGCAGTCATGTGAAGTTTTGTGATGTGGCCAACTGATTAATTCCAAACTTTGTTTTGTTTCTGGTCATCCACTCCTACAATTTCAAATTGTTCTCAATTTGTTTAGTCTATTTCTTGACTTTTGTATATGTTTATTGTATATTTTCTCAGTTCAGATTTTTATTTTTATTATTTTCTAACGTGTTAGATGTTGAAACGCCAGCACAAGTCAGTTGGGTTCAGAATGAAAGTGTGGCGTAATCTAGAAATGATTTGTTGCTTTGGGAGAAATCTCAAAATTGACGCGCCACTCCGTAACGGGATTTTACGTCACTCCGTAACGGGACTATTGTAATTATTTCAGAGTAATTAGGTCATGTCTGGAATTTTGAAACCCCTGTACTGAAGGTACAACTATTAGTGTATCTTCCCAGTATTTCATTACAATTTTATAACTATTGTGAGAGCAGAGTTTTCAATAAATGTTGTTATTGTTTAATAAATCACAAAAGACAGTGTCACTCCGTAACACAGTTTTTGAATGTTAATTACTTGACAATGGTCCAACTTACAGGAACTCCATTAATATCTCTGGAAAGTGCAATTCTTCCTTTACAATATGATAGATAGAGAGTAGGTACTAGTGGCTTTATCGCTGTGCTAGAGCAATCAAAGTTCACAAAAATGACTCAAAGTGTCACTCCGTAACGTCGTGGAATTGCCCTTTTCTCAAATTAATCTCCTTTTCATGTTCTAATTTTGTAAATGTTTCCGATGGTTTTGATTTTGTTGATGAATGAATTGTATTATTGTAATGATCGACAATATCCTGAATTAAATATACCCATTGTTTAGAACCGAGTTGTGTGAATTTTTTACATAGTTTCTCTTTCAAAGTACGATTAAAACGCTCAATAACAACTGCCTTCCCTTCATTAAAGGTGCTGTATAATTTAATACCCTCCCCCTGAAGAGATTTTATGAATATTTTGTTATAGAACTCTGCTCCCTCATCAGTCCATAACTTCTTTGGTTTCCTTTTGCTTTTACTAAATATTCCACTGAAAGCTAAGATAAGAGTATCACCCCTTTTGTTGTCCCCTGTCGCACCGCGGAGCGAAATGGGGACTATGGTTTTCCTGTCCGTCCGTCCGTCCGTCCGTCCGTCTGTGCGGGCGTGCATGAATGCGTAAGCGAAGGACCGCATTCGAATTTGGTGTGGAGGTGCAACCCACGTCAAAATCCAAGATGGCCGCCGCCATGTATGTCTGAAGCCATGTATGTCTGAACCTTGTGAGCTGAATATCTTGAAAAATAAGTGAAGTACCAACTTCGAATCTGGTGTGTGGGTGGACCTCGGCACAAGGAAGAACGCTATTTAAAATTGGGTCGCCACATCAAAATCTAATGATGGCCGCCGCCATGTACGTCTGAACCTTGTGAGATGAATATCTTGAAAAATAAGCGAAGTACCAACCTCTAATTTGGTGTGTGGGTGTATCTCGGCATAAGGAAGAACGCTGTTGAAAATTGGGTCGCCACGTCAAATTCCAAGATGGCCGCCACCATATATATGTCTGAACCTTGTGAGCGAAATATCTTGAAAAATAAGCGAAGTACCAACTTATAATCTGGCGTGTGGGTGTATCTAGGCACAAGGAAGAACGCTATTGAAAATTGGGTCGCCACGTCAAAATCCAAGATGGCCACCGCCATGTATGTCTGAACCTTGAGATGAATATCTTGAAAAATAAGCCAAGTACCAACTTCTAATTTGGTGTGTGGGTATATCTCGGCATAAGGAAGAAAGCTTTTCAAAATTGGGTCGCCACGTCAAAATCCAAGATGGCCGCCCCCATATATATGTCTGAACCTTGTGAGCGAAATATCTTGAAAAATAAGCGAAGTACCAAATTCTAATCTGGTGTGTGGGTGTATCTGGGCAGAAGGAAGTACGCTATTGAAAATTGGGTCACCACGTCAAAATCCAAGATGGCCGCCTTGCGTCTTTCACTTTGTCAACTCGCATCTTCACCGACGGGGGACCTAGGCGTAACGCTTGTTTTTTAAAGGAACAACCCGACGTCATGAATTTTCGAAGCTCCACACGGTCTCCACGTTTTCAAAGTAAAGTCTGTTCACAATTGTATTTTGTCGTAACTGTATTTTATCTTTCGGCGTGTGAACTTATAGTGTGTCTCTTGGATGTTTCTCGGTGTTTATCTCTGTGTTTATCATAAATTAATAGTTTGTTTGCCGCGCGGCGTGTGAGGCCTTGCAGCCTCAGGCTTCTCCCGTCGAAGTTTGTTTCTTCCTTCGCTGGTTTTGCTAGGTTTTTTGATTTTCCCTTCTCCCCAAAACTTCACCGAACATCTACTATTTGTCTGACATTTTAACCCCCAACCCCCCCCCCCCCCCAAAAAAAAAAAAAAAAAAAACGTATTTCCCTTTCTCATGTGCTTTTGTCCCATCGTGTGCTTTTTCCTCTGCCCACGTGCGCTGTCTCGCCCCACCCCCATTTTCCCCTTGCCTTCCGCCTTTTGCCCTGTTCAAGTGACTCGTGGTCATCTCTCGAGGCTCCCTCTCCCCATTGGTATTTTTGTGAATATAAGATTGTTCTTCACGGTTCTGTTTAAATATGTTTAAACTTTCCCCTGGAATGTTTTATTCAGTCGTATATTACAACACGCTGTTTTTCTTCCTATTTAAAAGGCTCCTTTCAATTTCCTCTTCAACTCATTCCATTTCAAAAAAAATTTCAATCTGTTATGATTCCTAATCACTCCATGCTCTAAATTCTCATTCATTCCACCCCTCCTCCATCGTTCTTAAACGGATCGCTAACTTGAAAATCACAACAAACCCAATTTGTTATAAATGTTCATCTTTCATGAATCATCCACTTTCTCAACTCTCCCCTTGCCCCTCCCCTTCTAAACTCCCCCCTTGCCCCTCCCCTCCAAATCTCCCCCATTGTTCCTTCCCTCCAAATCTCCCCTCTTGCCCCTCCCCTCCAAAACTTCCCCCTTGCCCTTCCCCTCCTAAACTCCCCCCTTGTCCTCCCATTCAACTCTCTCCCCCAACCCCTCCCCTTCAAATCTCCCCCCCCCCAACCATCCCTCCCAAATTCTCCCTCCTCCCACCTCCTTCTCAAAGCTGCCTCCCCACTTTGTCTCCCTTCTATCTCATACCTCCACCTCCCCCAACCTTCTACTTTCCTCTGCCCCCCCCCCCTCAAACAACCCCTCACTGTGCCTCATCCCATCACCATCAAACCTTTCGTCCTCCTCATCCTTCCCTTTCTTGTAACTCTTCTGTAATCTCTGACACACTATCAACTGCTCTTCCTACCTCCCCCTCTCACCCTTCATCTGACCCTACCCCTCCCCTCCCCTGTCCTGCACCCGATGCTCCCCCTCTCTCCTCATTAACGGTATGGACCTCAAACATCCGGGGCCTTCGCTCAAACCTGATTGATCTCTCCATTCAGGTTGTTTTTTTTTGTTTTTTTTTGTATACAAGATCGAGGCTCGTGAAAGAGCTAACATTAATCACATAAAAAGACAAACCGACACACAAAACACAAAAAACAAGGGGAGCGGCAGACAAGATGGGGAGAGAGGGGGAAGGACACAAAAGAGAGGGGGAAGAGGGGGAAGGACACAAACACAACATTTGAGAGCAGGGACATCGGGAGGACATCAGGTTGCTTCTGACAATCCAGACTTGATCTGCTTAACAGAAACTTTCCTCCTTCAAGATGTCTCTGATTCCTTAATATCTCTTCCTGGTTAATCCCTCCTCCGGTATGATAGACCTGAGCCTTGTCCTGGTGGTGGGGTGGCTATCTTTATCAAAAACTGTCTTCCTCACTCTCCCTGCACTGCCCTCTCTCCACCCCACCCCCAGGAGTACCTCTGGCTACGGCTTCCTCTCCGCTCCCACCTTTTGTTCATATGTGTTCTGTACCGTCCTCCAAACAGTGATGACTCCATTTACATTTCGCTGTCAGACAACATGGACCAACTTCTATCAACTCATCCAAACTCTCTCTGCCTCATATGTGGCGACTTCAACTGTCATCATGCCAGCTGGCTGGGTGTGGGTTCATCTCTCACCAGCCATGGCACCTCAGCAAAGGACTCCTGCGACTCTTTGGGACTGACACAATCTGTCAATTTCCCGACCCGGATCTCAGTCAATGGAGTATCTTCTCTTCTGGACTTGGTTATGACTAACTTCCCTGCAAATGTCTGCTGCTCTTCTTCTGCTCCAATCGGTTCTTCTGATTATGTGCTTGTTAAAGTGGACATCTCTCTGGCCATTCTCAGAGAGCCTCCTCAGCGCCGACGAGTCTGGCATTTCACTCAGGCCGACTGGCACGGTCTGCAAGCAGCCATCAATCATCTGGACTGGTCTCCCATCTCTACTGCCTCTGACATCAATTCTTCCTGGGAATTCTTCCAAAGCAATGCTCTCTCTCATGCACAGATTTATCCCATCTCGTCTTCAGTTGTCTTACCCTTCCTCCCATCCATGGTACACTAAATCTTGTGGTGAGGCAGTTGCCCTGAAACAACTTGCCTTTGCCTCTTGGAAGGGAAATCCAAGTGAAGGCAATCTCAGTTCCTTCCACCAAGCTCGAAACAAGTTTGTGTCTACCCTCAGGAGTGCCAGGAAGCACTGTCTCTCCACACTCAAGATTGAACTCTCAAACCTGTCTCCTTCATCCAAATGTCAACCCTCGACTCTGATTCTGCAACTGAACCTGACGGCATCAGCCCACGGGTCCTAAAATCCTGTTCTTCCGCTCTTTCACTCCCTATTTCTGTTCTCTTCACCCTCTCTTTTGCTCAAGGTCATCTGCCATCTGCTTGGAAATCTGCCAACATCACCGCTTTGCACAAAAAAGGTGCAAAAACAGATCCCAGCAACTACAGACCAATCAGCCTGCTCGCAATTATCAGCAAAGTCATGGAATCCATCATTGCTTCTCCAATGTTTTTTTTTTTGTTTTTTTTTTTTTTTTTTTTTTTGTATACTGATTCGGGGCTCGTGAAAGAGCTAACATTTATTTCACAAACAAATCAACCAGACAAACAAAATATACAAAAAGAGGGAGCGGAAGACAAGATGGGGAGAGAAGGGGAAGCACACAACCACAACAACATTTGAGAGCAGAGAGAAGTGTGGGAGGGAGAAGGCTTGGGGGCAGGAGGCGTGGGAAGGGGTGGGGGGGGGGGGGGGGGGGGAGAGGTATAAAACACAAAGGGACCAAAATTAGCGGGGGTAGAAAAGATCAAGGTTTTGGATGGGGGAGGATAAGAGATGGTGGTGAACAGCTGTTTTAAAGACCTGGAGGGTGGAGTGGGATTGAAGAGAGTGAGGGAGTTTGTTCCAGAGGCAGGAGAAAAGAGGAGTGAACGTGAGCAGAAAGTCTTGATTTTGGCAGTTTAACCCTAAGAGGGTTGCAGGCAGATCATGTGCGACCTGTAGGAATATTTGGGGGACAGAGCCCAGAGAGAGCTGGGGGGGCAAGGCCAGAGAGGAGTCGGTAGAACGGAAAGACGGAAAGACCACCAACCTGCCTGCGGTGAGTGAGTGAAAGGCCCTTGGAGTTAGCTTCATCGCGGGAGATTCCAATGATTCTGAATGCTTTGGTTTCAACAGCGTGAAGATGAGCTAGGTGTGAGGCAGGAGCACCAGACCAGAGGGGAGAGCAGTATTCCATAGAGCTGCGGATGAAAGCCTTGTATGTGGTGAGGAGCTCAGGTGTGCCAAGGAAGGACTTCGCACGACGGAGGATGCCCAGTCGGCGACTGGCTTTGGAGGCCAGATTTGAAATGTGGTTTTCCCAGGAAAGATCATGGCAAATAGTGAGACCCAAAAGCTTGAGTGACAGAACTTCTTGAAGAGGATTATTCAGAAAGTGGATGGGAGGGTTTTCTAGTCGGTCTTTTCGGAGAGACATCGTAAGAGTGTGAGATTTATCAGGATTGAAAGACATGTTCCATTTGTTTGCCCAGTCTGTGATTTTGTCCAGGTCTGCAGAGACTGAGGAGGCTGCAGACTGCCGATCTGAGGGATGAGGAATGGAGCGACAGAGAGTAGAGTCGTCAGCAAAGAGATAGAGAGGATTTTCAAGAGAGTCAGAGAGATCATTGATGAAGACCAGAAAAAGCACAGGGCCCAGGTTTCCTGGGAAAGGGATTCCTGCGACAGAGTTGTTATCGCTGTGACAGATAAACCTGCGTGACAGGTTTTGCGGTTGATTCCGAAGAGAATCGTTGGAGTGCCGTTACGTCTCGAGTACGGGCCAGTTGGCCATTTTTGCCTCGCGCCTGATTTCGCATTGCTCTCGCCTCTTCACCTCGCTTCAACCATTTCACCGCATCCAGACGTTAACCTGGTGTGTGTGTGTAACGTGGATTTTGAGTGGGAGTTTGCGGTTCGCCGATTGGGAGCCGTTGAACGTCCATACCCGAAGGTGTGATTTCCCAGTCGCCTCTTGAGGATACCTTTGCCCATGTTTGACAGTGTGTCTGTCAACCGAACGGGATTCTGGTCTCGATAAGACATCGTTCTGATGATCACTTGGGCGTGGATCGACTTTGGCTTGATGCTGGGATAGAGACATTGGGAATGTTCTTTTCGCTCACCTGGAGCACAGTGAGTTATATTGTACAAAACTGATGGTACCATCACAGGAATGATATTGTTACGGATCTGGGTGAGGGATGGGAGGGTGAGGGATGGGAGGTGGGAGGGAGAGGGGGTGGAAGGTGGGAGGGGGGAGGGGAGAAGGGGAGGGGTAGGGTGGAGGGGGAAGGGAAGGGGGGACGGAGGGGGAAGGGGGAGGGAAGGGGATGGCCAGTCAACATTGATGTTGCAGTTTTCATGGTCGGAGAGCAGCACAACAATCGGACAAAGTCCTGCATATTCGCAACAGTATGAAGCGGATTTTGGAGACTCACCGATCCTGTGACGTCCTCCAGTACCGGCATTGCCGGGCGGGGGAAGGGAGACCCGTACATTCCCAACCCGTACATTCGCCCTCTCGACTCAAGCTCACTCGGACAAAAGCGTCGCACAAATTACACCGTGAAGGCCCAATGGTCATGTCTATGCCACAAATCACGAGCGCACTGAATTGAAAATATATAGAACGCTCATACTCTGTGAAAAGTGAAGCCGCCGTGTCGCCATCTTGGTCAGCACGACTCGACCAACTCGCTTTGCGGATCTCGTTTTGTGCGGCAATAAACTGCTCCAATCGGTTACGGAAGGGTTGTGGAAAGACGTTTCACAGCTGTTTCAAAGACATTTAATTCATATCGCACAAAATCGATACAAAACACGATCGCATAAAAGGTGAAAAAACTTGTGACGGTATGGAACATCACGTGATCGCTCTGAGTGATTCAGTCTGGTGGCGGGAATGGAACATCACGTGATCGCTCTGAGCGAATCAGCGAGCTGCTCTGGAACCGGCTGAGATTAGCGGGTACTTCGCTGAAATGCGCTGAGGTAAATATTGTTACGGGTCGCGGACAAGATGTTACTTTGGGCCGAGCGGATGGTCAACCGCGACCGTTACAGGATCCCCGATTGGCCCGACTCCCCCAACGTTGACCAGATCGCGCCACAGATATTCAATTTGGAAACCTCTAAAAACGCACTCTAAACGCACTCTAAAGCGACCGAAAGAGAAGGAAGAGAGAAGAAGACAGAGTACGGAGGAATAACAGGATTTATTATACACACAAGCAAAAAGAAGGAGCGATCAAAGTTATTTACAAGCAATGGATGGAAGGAGCAGTCACACAGTGAATCGTTAGCTTATACGATTCAATTTACTTAACCCCAGGACAACGATTAAGACAGACGACGTTCACACTTACACGGGGGAAATTGCAGGCAGGAATGGCGGAGGTGGGTTGCTGGAGAGGGAGGCAGGGTCTGGTCCCTGCAACCGGCAGGGCTGGAGGTAGCAGCTCCCACTCTTCGCGTTTTTGGCGGGAAAACCCTCGGTCGCGTCGACGCTGCTGATGCTGTGGACGTCACGCGCTGGCTCGGTCACACCTGCTCCTCTCCTTCTGGTGGAGCCGTCTCCCTCCTCTCAGCACGTTTCTCCAAAGCTTGTTCCATCTCCAAGTACCTCTCCTTTTTGGAGCGTCTCTCATCTCTCATCTCACAGCTCATCTCTCCTCTCACAGCTCATCTCTCATGTCATCTCATCTCTCTTCTCATCTGCCGAAGCAGTCCCTTCCAGTCGCTTTTATTACTCGGGTCGGAATCAAGCCGCCGGCTGCGAGGGCATGCCTACCGGGTCGCTCACCGCGGTGCTGGTTGGCTGTTAGGGCTGTCCGATTCCCCCTTTGATCATGACGACGTGCCACGCCTGTGAGTTGGCGGCTCCTACCCCCCTCTTCTCCGAGATTAGCACATGGGCAATGGCGGCTTGCGGGATTGAACACCACTCGCACCGCTTTTGAAAGGAACTTTGGAGAGCGGAGATGATTGGGAAAATTGAAAGGGGCCTACGCTTATTTCGTTTGATACAATGCAGAGTCAATCTAGTGGGAAACACATATTTAGCCAACATAGAATAAGGAAATAAGCTATTTAAAAAGATATATCGTGGCCTGTGTGTAAGTTTCATGGAATTAACTAGGGGGACGTCCTTCGACCTTATTTACTCTACGAGGGTCAGTTAAACCACAGCAAACCAGTTCTCACATTCTTTACACTTTCCAAATTCGTTACAATATGAATAAAAAATATGGATCGTCAAATATTTTGAGTTCGGCCATGTTCGTCCCAGGCTCAATGGCCATGTCTATGTCAAATATCAAGCACGTAAGCCTCTCCGTTTAGGAGTCTATCGGTAACATTACACACACACACACACACACACACACACACACACACACACACACACACACACACACACGCGCGCGCGCGCACACACACTGTGTTTTATATATATGGATGTACAATAAATGAAGAGGAAACGAAAGGCAAAGAATTTACAAGAAGAGGAAGAAGCAGGACACAGGGCAGCCTTAGTCTTAATTAGCAAAGCCCAGACAGAACGAACACACTTACACTCAAAGGGATGGAATGGCAGGAAAGGCAGGAATGGCAGGAAAGGCAGGAATGGCAGGAGGAGAAGGGTCCAGGTAGATGGCAGGAGGAGAAGGGTCCGCTCCAAGTCGCGCTCCGGGCTTGAGCAAAAACCCGGCGGCAGCTGCACGTATGGTTTTCCCGCGTCGTATAAGGCGAATATATTTCTCGGGGAAAACCGGGCTCTCGCGTATGTAATAGATCAACGCCGCGCTTGTCTCCTCTCTTCTGAACTGCTTGTATCGCCGTTGTGCTCCTCTGCTCATCTGCCGAAGTGCTCATCTGTGATCTCTCCTCTGTGATCTCCCGATGTGCTCATCTGTGATCTGCCGAAGCAGTCCCTCTTGGCCGCTTTTATGGGGCGTTGTTAGATCGTGCCGCCGGCTCCCAGGACACGCCCAACGATGAGCTGGCCTCGGCCCTGGTTGGCTCCTGAGGGCTTACCGGTCCGCCCCTTGACGAGATGTTGACAGGGCCACGCCTTGTTCTTGGCGCTCAACTTACTCCTCCCCCTTTTTCCTCCAGAGGACCACGTGCGTGATGGCGTTTGCACGGGTCGTATAAAACCACTCTTCCTGCCATTGAGGGAGCTGTAGAACCTATCTTATTTGATTGATGCAACGTAGATTCAAACTATTGGGAACACATCCTTAATTACACACATACTAATGAGATATCTACAGAGATCCTAAGGTGTGCTACGTGTTGCTCGTGGACTAGCTATGGGTGCTATCTTTACGTTAGAAAAATGGGGATATTTACAGGGGATTATTTATAAGGGAATATTACACAAAAATTTACAATGTGGAGGGTTCTAAAAACCGCAACACTGCACACTCATTTCCTCACGGGACGTCCCGGCCTGAAAACTTTAATTTAGTGTGACACTCAGGTGTGCTAACCCTCTACTATTAACTTCACCCTGAGTGAGACATTTTTAAAACAGGTAAGTATGTCCTGCCTGCTACGTTGCATCCTACCTAACTGACTCACGCCCACAGAATAACCGAATTACGGATTTATTTTGAAACAACACATATATGGTGGGGAGCATTATTTACAAAGACTATTTGGTATTTACAATGTGAACCCAGGACCTGGCATTTGGGAAACAAAAGCAGAACTTTTGAAAAGAGGAAGAGCATGCACTGCACTGCACCGATACACCATACCCACATGCCCGGGGATGCACAATTGATATTGCAGTGCACCCCCGAGCACAAGAGCACCACAATTCACAAAAGCACCATGAAGCACCACAGAGCACCAAAAACACAAAAAGCACCATCCAGTGCTCAGTCATACATTTCATAATAAACTAACTGATGACCCTTCTCAGCTCTGCTCCTGCTCTGCTGGGCCGATGTTTCTTGATGTCTTGCTCGATGTTCTGTGCTTGCGGCCTATTTGATGGTAATAAACACAAGCACAAAGTGCGTCCGCTGTTCTTTTAATTATGGCCAGCAGGGGCCAACTAAAGGTGGTCCGCCTGCATGGCTTAAGTGCCACCTCACCGTGGTCCGCAAGCAAGATTTTCTCTGGCCACAATGGCCGGTTCCAGCAGAGGGGTCAGGTCCCAACCCGTGGGGTCCATATGTGTGTGGTGCTTGGCCACAGAACTGTGGTCCATATGGCGGTGCTAGGCCGCAAGACGTGCGGTCCATATGTGGTGTACCGGTCCAGGCAGGCAGGCAGCGGCGGTTCGGGCACACAACTGCGGCTACCTGCGCACTCCCCCCGGGCCCAAAAGAAACATGCCGTGAGTGGGGAAGGAAGGACAAAGCAAGCATCAGGGCAAGGTCGCAAGGGTCCACATTATTACAAGGTAATGCAGAGGTGAGGTGCGCAGGAGAGCGAGCCGAGAAAGCTCGTCCCTACCGTACGTTCCCCCCCTGTCACCTACTCTACCCTTGCCCTTACCCCGTATCTACAAAATTTACACATTTACAAATCTGTCGCTACGTCCTGTCTTCCCCATATCTCCCCTTAATCCGAATTGGTTAACAATCCCTCTAACCCAAATTTGCCCCCAATTCCAATTCCTCGTCAATCCGAAGGAGGAAGAGATGGAATCGAAGCACAATGTCACCCCCACGTCATGATGCGTCTTTCATCCAAACATTTGCACAAAAAAACAAAAAACATAGTGTGGAGCAATATCACCTCAGGTGAGTGGGTACAGATGGTGCGAAGGGATTTCCAATCCTAACTCCTTTCTAAATGACTTTAATACACTTTACACTACCCGGGTACTTTCCCTACAAAACCATTGGCCACTTTACACTATGTGGTTCTCAGAACCGAACTCCCATTGAACATACTGTGGTGCTCTCCAATTTGGGGTCTCACTCCCCCGATTCTTCCCTCTGTGCCCTTGCACAATTTCGGGACTGGGTCGTGTGGCTCCCCTAACAGGTCTACCTACCTGTGCACCTCCGCCACTGTAGTTGCCACCCGAGCTTACCTAGCTCCTCACCCTAACCTACCTACCTGTGGATGGCCCTCTGGCTCTTTCCCCATCTATGCCCCCTCTGGCATCGGTCTACCCGGGTCCGTCCCTGGATCCTCGGGCCCCACTGAACACTACTGGCTCCCAGAGCCGACCTGCAGCCTCACCTGGCCGACAGACTAACAGTGGCGGAGCGCTCAAACAACCACACCTCAAACAGGCCACACGCCCAGCCATTTCATTTCGCCAATGCACCCATCCAAACACTCCATTCTACCCACGCACCACAGATGTCAATATCCACCACAATTTACCTATACCCTCTACCTACCCTCTACCTATACCCTCTACCTAGACTAACAGTGGCGGAGCACTCAAACAACCACACCTCGAACAGGCCACACGCCCAGCTATTTCATTTCGCCAATGCACCCATCCAAACACTCCATTCTACCCACGCACCACAGATGTAAATATCCACCACCATTTACCTATACCCTCTACCTACTCTTAACCTACCCTACCCAGGTGTTCGTGAAGGGGGTCCATCTTCCTCCATTCACACCCTCGCACCATGCACTCCCACTCCACATATTCCACACTACTCACTCCACACCATCCATTCCGTGCTCCACTCACTCCAGACCATTCATTTCATCCAACCATTCTCCATACACCTGTGCTTCACCTGCACTTGCACACTCACCTGGTGCTCACACACACCTGGTGGCACTTGCACCCTCCTTTCCGCCCAGGCTTCTTCATTCACTACAATGCCATTCACCCAATGCACAATCTCAATTCCTCAATCACACACTGCATCATCTAAGCTACCTGGTTTCCCTCTAACTTAGTGCTCCCCATCCTCCCTTTAAACTAAGCACATACCACGTCGTTATCAACCATACTAATCTAGGCTACGTCCCCACTACAGGTATGGTGTCACTACTTAAATCTCAAGTCTCCTAACGTCATTTTTCTAAACCCTAACATTAACCAAACCCTCCCTGGCTTGGTTTTCACCGCCATAACCCCATAACCTATTGCTCATGTGTCCGGGCTATGATGTGAGGGATGGTGGATTTACCATCCCCCTACACCATATACCATTTGCCAATCAAATTTGGTGCTCCCCGTCAAAATGGAAAGGAGCTCAAGATTTTATATTGGGTCACTCATGGTGGAACTTGTTTCCATCTTTTTACTTTGCTTTGGGTGTGCAGCATGGGGATTTGCGATGGCGAGCAATGCTTTGCTCTTGTAGTGTCAGTACCTCTCTTTACCCATGGACGGGCTTGAACATTATTGTTGTTGTTGTTGTTCTAAAGCCCTGGATAGTTCTCTTGGGACAGGCCCGCTGCACGGAGACAGCCGATCAATCTCCCAGGAGATCTTCAAGAGATCCCCCACATCCAATATGATGTACCTCCACCCTCACTTATCCTTCTTTAAACAGTGAAATGCATTGCATCATTCTTTGTTTTGGAAAGTTTTGGATGAACAATGTGAAAGTTGAAAAAAACAAAAACTTTTATTTGAAAACAAACTCCAACACAGGATGTGGGGGATAAACAAAAATAAAATAAATACCATTTGCCAACTTTTTCGGCCAGAGGACCGCGTGCGTGATGGCGTTTGCACGGGTCATAGAAAACCACTCTTCCTGCCATTGAGGGAGCTGTGGAACCTATCTTATTTGATTGATGCAATGGAGATTCAAACTATTGGGAACACAGCCTTAATTACACACATAATAATGAGATATCTTTTTTTTTCTTTTTTTTTTCTTTTTTTTTTGTATACAAGATCGAGGCTCGTGAAAGAGCGAACATTAATCACACAGAAAGACAAACAGACACACAAAACAAATAACATCGGGAGCGGTAGACAAGATGGGGAGAGAGGGGGAAGGACACAAACACAACATTTGAGAGCAGGGACCGAGAGACATGGAGACATCGAGAGAACTGTGGGAGGGAGAGGGCTTTGGGGGGAAGGCATGGGAAGGGGGGTGGGGGGTGGGAGAGGTATAAAACATATGGACCCTGCCAAGACTTCCAGGAAAGAAGTTGGAATTTCAAACAAGGTGGATCTGGGGGTTTTTTTTTTTTCAAAGACTTTTTTTTTTTCAAAAACAAGACTTTCACTAGTGGGGGTAGAAAAGATCAAGGTTTTGGATGGGGGAAGATAAGAGATGGTGGTGAACAGCTGTTTTGAAGACCTGGAGGGAGGAGTGTGATTGAAGTGAGTGTGGGAGTTTGTTCCAGAGGCGGGAGAAAAGAGGAATGAAAGAGTGAAGGTGAGCAGAGAGCCGAGATTTCGGCAGTTTAACCATCAGAGGGTGGCTGGCAGATCTTGTGCGACCTGTAGGAATATTTGGGGGACAGAGCACAGAGAGAGCTGGGGGAGCAAGGCCGGAGAGGAGTCGGTAGAAGACAGAAAGACCACCTACCTGCCTGCGGTGAGTGAGTGAAAGGCCCTCAGAGATAGCTTCATCGCGGGAGATTCCAATGATTCTGAAAGCTTTGGATTCAACAGCGTGAAGCCGAGCCAGGTGTGAGGCAGGAGCACCGGCCCATAGGGGAGAACAGTATTCCATTGAGCTGCGGATGAAAGCCTTGTATGTGGTGAGGAGCTCAGGTGTGCCTAGGAAGGACTTCGCACGACGGAGGATGCCCAGTCGGCGACTGGCTTTGGAGGCCAGCTTGGAAATGTGGTTTTCCCAAGAAAGATCATGGCAGATGGTGAGACCCAAAAGCTTGAGCGACAGAACTTCTTGGAGAGGATTGTTGAGAAAGTAGATGGGAGGGTTGTCCAGTCGATCTTTTCGGAGAGACATAGTAAGAGTGTGAGATTTGTCAGGATTGAAAGACATGTTCCACATGTTTGACCAGTCTGTGATTTTGTCCAGGTCTTCAGAGAGTGAGGAGGCTGCAGACTGCCGATCTGAGGGAAGAGGAATGGAGCGGCAGAGAGTGGAGTCATCAGCAAAGAGATACAGAGGATTTTCCAGAGAGTCGGAGAGATCATTGATAAAGACCAGAAAAAGCACAGGGCCCAGCACACTGCCTTGGGGAACTTCAGCCTGAACGGGAAGGGGAGATGAGAGAAATCCATTCAGGGCCACACGTTGACTACGACCAGAGAGGAAGTCTGCAAGCCATGTGTGGAGATTTCCATTGATACCATAGGAGGAGAGTTTGGTGAGCAGATGTGGGTGCCAGATCGTATCGAAGGCACGTGGTATGTCAAGGGAGACAGCTCTGATTTCCTGTTTGGCATTGAGGACCACCATCCATTGTTGAGACAGCAGAAGCAACATGTCCAGAGTAGAACGACCTGGTCTGAATCCGAATTGATGATCGGAGATCAAGCCATTGGAGAAGAGGAAGGATTTGATATCCGAAGCAATTATGGATTCCATGCCCTTGCTGATAATTGGGAGCAGGCCGATTCGTCTGTAGTTGCAAGGATCTGTTTTTGCGCATTTTTTGTGCAAAGCGGTAATGTTTGCTCCATTGAGGCTGCCCTTGCAAACCATGGCGTTACAGTAGACAGAGCTGCCTTTTTGTTTTCACGTACCCATTTGTTGATTGACCTGCAGTTGATTGATTTGACATTTTTTTTGTGATATTGGCACTCTAACCCGATTCCTCGCTCCACCCTCCTTTTCTTCCCTCTCTCCTCCCTGCTCCTCGCTCCGCCACCACTGCTCACCACCCTCCCTCTTTGCCCCCCTCCCTCCTCTCTCCACCTTTCCCCCTCCACCCTCCCTTCTCTCCTCCCTCATTTCTCTATCTCCCCTCCACCCTCCGTCCTCTCTCTCCCTTCCCTCCTTCCCCTTCCTTCCACCCTCCTCTCCCTTCCCTTTCCTCCTCCCCTTCCCCTTCTCATCCCTCCTCTCCTCCCCTCCCCTCTCTCCCTTCTCTCCTCCCCCCCTCCTTATTCATATTCCCGTCAGGAAGCGACTCATTGTTACCTGGCAACGCCGGGTATTTTTGCTGGTTTCAAATAAACCAGTGTCTCAAAGCAATCTGTTCACATTTAAGACAGCTTTGAGATTTAGAGTACTTCAAAATAATTTAATACTTGCATTATTTGCGAACTGGTATCTCCACCCAGGTCATACTATCCTCTTCAATTAAATTATCAAACAATCCCGGCTACGCCGCTGTTAGACTTTCGGTCTTGTTTAATGCAAACTTGTATGTGCAATCAGCATTGGGCGACACATGAAATATGTAAACTTTTTCTTTGACTCCCAGTTTATGCCCCAGGATTTTGTGTCACGGGGCAAAATGGAAAGGAGCTCAAGATTTTATATTGGGTCATTCCTGGTGGAACTTGTTTCCATCTTTTTACTTTGCTTTGGGTGTGCAGCATGGGGATTTGCGATGCCGAGAAATGCTTTGCTCTTGTAGTTTCAGTACCTCTCTTTACCCATGGACGGGATTAAACATTATTATTGTTGTTGTTCTAAATCCCTGGATAGCTCTCTTGGGACAGGCCCGCTGCACGGAGACAGCCGATCAATCTCCCAGGAGATCTTCAAGAGATCCCCCAAATCCAATATGATGTACCTCCACCCTCACTTATCCTTCTTTAAACAGTGAAATACATTGCATAATTCTTTGTCTTGGAAAGATTTGGATGAACAATATGAAAGTTGAAAAAAAAAACTTTTATTTGAAAACAAACTCCAACACAGGATGTGGGGGATAAACAAAAATAAAATAAACAAAATCACTCACTGCAGGCAGGTTGGTGGTCTTTCTGTCTTCTGCCGACTCCTCTCCGGCCAAGTTCCCCCAGCTCTGTCTGTGCTCTGTCCCCCAAATATTCCTACAGGTCGCACAATATCTGCCAGCAACCCCCTTCTGGTGATACTGCCAAAATCAAGACTCTCTGCTCACCTTCACTCTTTAATTCTTCTTTTCTCCCGCCTCTGGAACAAACTCCCTCGCTCTCTTCAATCCCACTCCTCCCTCCAGGTCTTTAAAACAGCTGTTCACCACCATCTCTTATCTTCCCCCATCCAAAACCTTCATCTTTTCTACCTCTGTTAATTCACCCCAGATCCACTTTTTGAAATACCGACTTCTTTCCTGGAAGTCCTAGCAGTGTCCATGTGTATTATACCTCTCCCACTGCCCACCCCCCTTCCCACACCTCCCCACCCCCTCCCCCCTTCCCATACCTCCCCACCCCAAGCCCTCTTCCTCCCACAGATCTCCCGATGTCCCTGTTCTCCACTGTTGTACTTGTGTGCTTCGCTCTCTCTCCCCATCTTGTCTCCCGCTCCCTTTACTGTATGTTTTTTGTTTCCGCTTGTTTTTTTGTGATTAATGTTCGCCCTTCCACGAGCCTCGATGTTGTGTACAAAAAAAAAACCCCCCACTGGTCAACAAAACGAACAAAATGTGGAAATTGTTTTTTTCCCAACAACAATTTGGTCTTTCTTAAGAAAAGAATATGTTTAATTCTGAAATGTTCATTTGAACATAATTCAAGTTGTAATGAACAAAATTTCAGAACCTGCAGTTTGGACATCGACTATCGATGTGAAGTATTGGGTAACTTCTCTTATCTTCTCTTATCTACCATCTCTTTTCTTCCTCCATCCAAAACTTGATCTTTTCTACCCCCGTTAATACACTCCAAATCCACCTTTTTCAAATTCCGTTTTTCTCCTGATTGTCCAAGTCGTGTTTATTTGCTTTGCACCGTTTCTCCTCTCCCCCCCCCCCCTCCCCCATCCCCCTCCAGCCCTCTTCCTTCTGCAGATCTACAAAAGTAGCTGTTCTCTTCTGTTGTTATGCTTTCCTCTCTCCCCCTCTTGTCGCCCACTCCCTCTATTTTATGTTTTATGTGTTTTCTGTTTATGTCTTTGTGCTTTTTGTGTTGCTCTGACACAAGCCTCGACTTTGTAGACAATAAAATAAAATGTCGACTTGTGTGCAGGTGAAGGTGATTTGGAAGAGGGAACTAATTTCAAAATGGATATTCCTCAAAACCTTTAGAACTCACCTATTCCGATAAAACAGTAAAACGATGCATCAACATCAGAATCCAGCAGTATTTCCCTGCCTAACGCCCACCAACTAATGCCAGCAGAGGAGATGCCAGTTTCATGAACATCCAAGGAGCAGGGGGTCAGAAGGTTATTATGTGGGGGAGGTTTAGGGGAATTGTCACCTAAGTGTACAAGGAGAGGTTGAGGGCCAGGTATGAGCAATTTGGCAAAGAAGGGGAAGAAATGGAGAAGGAATGGTAGAAGTGTGGAGAGGCATTCAAGGGAATTGCAGAAGATTAAGGATGGAAGCGACAAAGACGGTTGCATAATTGAAGGTGTGTGTAGGATATTTCAAAGAGCTGTTTAATCAGGAAGGAAGCAGCAGCGAGCTGTAGCTGCAGAGTTAAATAGAGAGAAAAGTAGAGATCACGGAAAAGGAAGTGCGGACGGCATTGAAGAGGATGAAAAAGGGAAGGGCGCCAGGTGTTGACGAGGCATTACACAAATGATACTTGCATCGGGAGAAGTCGGAGTCAGGTGGACAAAGAGGTTCTTGAATGAATGTATGAGAGAGTTTGGAGAAGCCTCTGTGGGATTGGCTCATTTGCAAAGCAGTGTGTAAACTGTCATGGAGTGGCCCGATGTGTGTGAATGGAGTGAGAATGATTGTGTAGCTGATTGTGCGAATAATTGGGGTGCGAGGGATCGTGAGATGGCCGGTGTGTGTAAGTTGTGTGTGCTGGTCTGTGAGGCAGCTTCTGAGCGTGCATGGTTTGGGGGAAGTACCATGATGTGGGAGTGGGCGTGGTCAAGGTTACGGGGAGGGGCGTATGTATGTGTGTGACTTCTGCAGCATAAGCAGTGAATATGGAGAACACGTCGGGGTTCCCTGCAGGAAATCCGCCGAATGCCAGTGCGAAATTTTAAATTAACTGGTAGACTACGGATGCACCTTCGAACTTCTCCACAGAGAGGGGCTTGCTGGGGTTAGAATATTGAGTATGGAAGCAGCTTAAATGCTGCAACGCCAGAGCAATCGCTGCTGTTTGTACGCGCTGGGCACCCAAGGAGAACCTTCCTGCCTGTTCCTGCCATGGAGGGATCGCCTGCTGAGATCAATTGTGTTGCTATGTTTGGCGGTCTCAATCGGTGTCAGTCGTTGCTCAACATCTTTTCTGGCCGGGGACCTATCCACGGCATGGCGGCCTGCAGGTCCAGAGTTCCGGGAGAGTCCGAGAAGTCGCACACGTGATGCACCCCAAACCCCGTGTCTGCAACAATATTTTCACTCTGTCTGCCGGTTTGGCAGTCAAACAACATTGAAAATCATTCCAAACAGGAAACTTAATGTTCAGAATGACATCATAAAGGACACAAACAACAGGCACAAATAACTAATGTAACGTGTAAGATAGAGTGAGGTAATAGACACGACACTACAATGCCAGTAAATTCCAGATTTTTTTTTTTTTGAAAGGATTTTTGCAATCTTTACTTCATTTGAATTGAATTAAATATTTGAACACTGTTGAACATAAATCGTCTTCTTGTTTATTCCAATAACCTCCAGTATCGCAGCACTTGGACATGTCAAATAGGGTGGTGCATAAGGATGATGTGAAAGACTGCTTTAATCGTGCTTAACCCTCTGGAGTCTACAAGCCGATTCTATCGGCTTCACGCATGCGCCGAAACGTCTGCAAGCCGAATTTGTAGGCTCTAACCGCATTCAAATTTACCGTGCAATTACCGCCTCCTGGATTCGATGTGCATCATGGGAATAGACTCCAGAGGGTTAACATCCGGAATTTTTCTTTAACAATCTTTAACTTAATTGTTATATTTGAATTGAAGTATACATTGTGTGGCGTAACATGTTCTATGAACTCTCCAGATGGTTCTCAATCTCATTTCCCTGCAAAAGACTGACGCTGATTTCTACACAGGTGATGTCTGTCCTGTAAATGTGGAAGGCAGACAACATGACAACGATTCATCTGTCACAGAAGATTCAAAATGTGCTTCTGCAAAGGAAGGTTCAGATGATATTCACATGACAAACGGAAGTGCTTCCTGTTTTGCATCTGGTGAGTGGAAATGTAAAAACATTAACATGCAATCTTTTGTATTGAGAAAATATAAATTTTCAGAAAAGTGTCAAATACTTTGCATTTTGATTTTGACAAAAAAAAAGAAAATATTGTGTTCTTTGTTTCTGTAGAACAATCGAGAAATAATATGGGACAAATAAGGTCCAGTCGCAGCTTGACGGTGAGGAAGAAGCCTTTTTTGAAGAAGCAATCACAAGATGAAGACTCATTTCCGAAGAAATACAAGTGCATGTCTGGGCCTCGCAACACCAAGATTAATATTAAATTAAACAAACTCAAAAAGGTTCGAGAAAAGCGAATTTGTTACAAGTGTAATGTGTGCAGAATGGATTTTGTTTCAACGAGTGACGTCAAAATACACATGAGGATCCACATTGGAAAACGCCCCCACAAGTGCTCTGTTTGTGATAAAGCTTTCTTGACAAAAGGTAATTTGAAGACACATGTGATGGTCCATGCAGGAGAGCGGCCTCACAAATGCTCGATATGTGATAAAGATTTCTTTGGAAAAGGTATTTTGAATAGGCATATGAGGATCCATACAGGAGAGCGTCCTCACAAATGCTCGATATGTGACAAAGATTTCTTGCGAAAATTGCATTTGACATCACATATGAGGATCCATACAGGTGAGCGTCCTTACAGCTGCTCAATATGTGATAAAGGTTTCTCTCATAACAACCATTTGAAATTACATACGAGGATCCATACAGGAGACCGTCCTTTCAGCTGCTCGATATGTGATAAAAGTTTCTCTCACAACAGTTTGAAATTACATATGAGGATCCACACAGGAGAGCGTCCTTACAGTTGCTCAATATGTGATAAAGGATTCCAAAGAAATGGTCAATTGAAAACGCATTATATGAGGACCCATACAGGAGAGCGTCCTTACAGCTGCTCGATATGTGATAAAGGTTTCCTTGGAAAAGGTGATTTGAATAGGCATATGAGGATCCATACAGGAGAGCGTCCTCACAAATGCTCAATATGTGATAAAGGTTTCCTTGGAAAAGGTGATTTGAATAGGCATGTGAGGATCCATACAGGAGAGTGTCCTCACAAATGCTCGATATGTGACAAAGGTTTCCACAGAAATGATCAATTGAAAACGCATATGAGGATCCATACGGGAGAACGTCCTCACGAATGCAAGATATGTGACAAAGATTTCCTTGAAAAACGTCATTTGAAAACGCATATGATGATCCATACAGGAGAGGGCCCTTCCAAATGCTCGATATGTGATAAAGGTTTCTTTGCAAAAGGTGATTTGAATAGGCATATGAGGATCCATACAGGAGAGCGCCCTCACAAATGCTCGATATGTGACAAAGGTTTCACTGGAAAAGGCGATTTGAAAACGCACATGATGATCCATACAGGAGAGTATCCTTGCAAATGCTCGATATGTGATAAAGGTTTCCCTAGCGACAGTAAATTGAAATTACATGTGAGGATCCACACAAGAGAGCGACCTTACAAATGCTCAAAACAACAACAACATGCATTTTAAGGCCATTTTCCCTGCTCGAGCGGGGGTTGGCCTTGCGGTCACCATGATGATCTTCTCCATTTTGTCCTATTTTCTGCATCTCCCCTTGTTAACCCCTGCCCGCATTTGTTCTTCCACCATCTTTAGCCAAGTCTTTCTCTGTCTTCCCCATCCTCTACTCCCTTCTACATTCATTTCCATCAGTCTTCTCAACCAGTCAGTTTCATCCTTCCTCAACACATGACCAAACCATCTCAACCTGTTCCTCTTCACAACATCAATCACAGGCTCTATTCCTGCAAATCTAGCTCCAGACCTAATTTAAAATCTAATCTAATCGAATCAAATCTAAAACAAAACTCTGGACCTTACAAATGCTCAATAGGTGATAAAGGCTTCTCTAACAACAGCAAATTGAAATTACATATGAGGATCCATACAGGAGAGCGACCACACAAATGCTCGATATGTGACAAAGGTTTCTCTCAAAAAAGCAATTTGAAATTACATACAAGGGTCCATACAGGAGAGCTGAAATCTGAAACAGCAGGATCTGAAAAATGACGTCAAGAGTATTTTGAAATTGAAGAAACCTGAAATTGTACCACTGATAGTCGGAGCAACAGGGACTCCGGATGATCAAGAAAACCCCCACTGAGCACTTAAAAGCATTCTGGGGAATATCATGACAAACAAGATACAGGTGGAGGCTGTTAGATGTTCAGTGAGGATTCTAAAACGGGCCCTTGGAACAAATCTATGAGAATGAAATTTCACATCGTGGTTCATGAATAATGACCCTTCACCGAAAAAGGAGGTGGAGATTTTGAGTTCAGGGAGAACTTACTCGCACCTCCTAAAACCCGCATATGGAGATAACAACCAACGAGAGCGTCCTTACAAAAGTTATTTTTTGACGAGGATTTTATTTCTCAACGGAGCTTGAACTTCCACAGTGCAACCCACGCTGGAGTGCTCACGTAAAAAAAATGCTCTGACTTGGGAAGAGTTTTTCTGTTAAAGGTTTGTTAAATTCACGTAGCATTACCCGTGCCAGGTTGTGCATGCTCCTCTTGTATGCGTTCCCCAGCAGTAGACGAGATATTCAGTGAACCAGCAAGGAGAAAGCTATCGTGAAAGCGTACATCCCTTTGGGCATATTCCTTGTGAGCACAACTCCTCAGAGAACCACCTGTAACTCCGGACAACCAGCCAGCACCCCTGATCCCCTTGATGAAAAATTTGATGCCAATAATTCAAACATTCCTCACCCCTCCCCTTCAAAACTCCCCCCTCACACCTCCCCTTCAAATCTCCACCCTACTATTTTTCTCCATTTCTCCCCCCTCCCACCTCCTCAAAGCTGCCTCCTCCCCACTTCCCCTCCCTTCCATCACATACCTCTACCGCTCCCCTTATTTTGTGTGTTATGTGTCGGTTTGACTCTTTGTGTGATTAATGTTCGCTCTTGCACGAGCCTCGATCTTGTATACAAAAAAAAAAAAAAATCTGCTTAACAGATACCTTCCTCCTTCAAGATGTCTCTGATTCCTTAATATCTCTTCCTGGTTTCTCCCTCCTCCGGTATGATAGGCCCGAGCCTTGTCCTGGTGGTGGGGTTGCTATCTTTATCAAAGACTCTCTTCCTCACTCTCCTTGCACTGCCCTCTCTCCACCCCACCCCCAAGAGTAGCTCTGGCTTCGGCGTCTTCTCCGCTCCCACCTTTTGTTCATATGTGTTCTGTACCGTCCTCCAAACAGTGATGACTCCATTTACATCTCGCTGTCTGACAACATGGACTAACTTCTATCCACTCATCCCAACTCTCTCTTCCTCATATATGGCGACTTGAACTGTCATCATGCCAACTGATTGGGTGTGGGTTCCTCTCACACCAGCGATGAGACCTCAGCAAAGGACTTCTGCGACTCACTGGGACTGACACAATCTGTCAATTTCCCAACCTGGATCTCAGCAAACGGAGTATTTTCTCTTCTCGACTGGGTTATGACTGACTTCCCTGCAAATGTCTGCTGCTCTTCTTCTGCTCCAATCGGTTCTTCTGATCATTTCCTTGTTAAAGTGAACATCTCTGGCCAATCGCAGAGAGCCTCCTCGGCACCGATGAGTCTGGCATTTAACTCAGGCTGACTGGCATTGTTTTCAAGCAGCCATCAATCATCTGGACTGGTCTCCCATCTTTACTGCCTCTGACATCAACTCTTCCTGGGAATTCTTCCAAAGTAAACTGCTCTCTCATGCATAGATTTATCCCATCTCCTCTTCATTTGTCATACCCTTCCTCCCGTCCATGATGCACTGAAGCTTGTAGTGAGGCAGTTGCCATGAAGCAACTTGCCATCACCTCATGGAAGGCAAATCCAACTGAAGGTAATCTCATTTCCTTTCACAAAGCTCAGAACAAGTGTATCTACCCTCATGAGAGCCCGGAAACAGTATCTCCCTGCTCTCAAGACTGAATTCTCAAACCTGTCGCCCTCATCCAAATCCTGGTAGCATCTGGTCAAATCTGTTTCTGGTGTTTGTTCCCCCATCCATCCCCTCCCTTACCTCAAAGGGCTACACAGCTGACACCGCACGTGAAAAAGCCGAATGCCTCAACTCTGTGTTTGCGTCAAAATCTTGTGTCCCAAACCCATCTCTCTCTGTATTCACCGTACTCAGTCGTACCCAGCTGCTCCTGGACTCTGTGTCCTTCTCTCCTGACAAGGTGGAGAACTTTTTGTCAAACCTTGACTCTGATTCTGCAACTGGACCAGACTGCATCAGCCCACGGGTCCTAAAATCCTTCTCTGCCTCTTTACCTCACCCTTTCTCTGTTCTCTTCACCCTCTATTTTGTTCAAGGTCATCTGTCATCTGCTTGGAAATCAGCCAACATTACCGCAATGCACAAAAAGGTGCAAAAACAGATCCTTGAAACTACAGACTAATCAGCCTGCACCAAACAATCAGCAAGGTCATGGAATCGGCCATCGCTTCTGACATCAAATCCTTCCTCATCTCTAATGGCTTGATCTTGGATCATAAATTTGATTTCTTAGCAGGACGTTCTACTCTGGACATGCTGCTTCTGCTCTCTCAACAATGGATGGAGATACTTCATGCCAAACAATAAATCAGAGCCGTCTCCCTCGACAGAGCACATGCCTTAGATACGGTCTAGCACCCTGCTCTGCTCACCAAACTCAATGGAAATCTCCACGCATGGCTTGCAGACTTCCTCTTGGTGGTCTTTCTGTCTTCGACCGACTCCTCTTCAGCCTTGCTTCCCCATCTCTCTCTGTGCTCTGTCCCACAAATGTTCCTACAGGTCGCACAAGATCTACCAGCAACCCTCTTGTGGTTAAACTGCCAAAATCAAGACTCTCTAT
This sequence comes from Myxine glutinosa, assembly GCF_964187855.1. Taxonomy (NCBI): domain Eukaryota; kingdom Metazoa; phylum Chordata; class Myxini; order Myxiniformes; family Myxinidae; genus Myxine; species Myxine glutinosa. Next base: position 15,772,100 of record NC_136261.1, on the reverse strand, counting down.
TCACCTTCACTCTTTCAGTCCTCTTTTCTCCTGCCTCTGGAACAAACTCCCTCACTCTTTTTCAATCCCACTCCTCCCTCCAGGCCTTTAAAACAGCTGTTCACTACCATTTCTTATCTTCTCCCATCCAAAACCTTGATCTTTTCTTCCCCTGTTAATTCACCCCAGATCCACTTTTTTGAAATTCTGACCACTCCTGGATGTCCGAGCAGTGTCCATGTGTTTTTTTTTTTTACCTCTCCCACCCCCCCCCCCCCCGCCCCCTTCCCCATGCTTCCTCCCCCAAGCCCTCTCCCTCCCACAGATCTCCCAATATCCCTGCTCTCCATCTTCTCTCCCGATCCTTCCTTTTGTCATATGTTTGATGTGTCAGTTTGTCTTTTTGTGATCAATGTTAGCTCTTACACGAACCTCGATCTTGTGTACAAAAAAGAAAAAATGGTAACATAACTTAATCTCTCAATCTGTACTTGGATCTCAACGTGCTTCTTTCAGGGCCTTTCTTCGAATGCAGTTTTGTTATTCTTGTCTCTGTCCTTCCCATGTATCCAGCCAAGTTCCATTTGCGTTTTTTGATTGTGACCAGTGTCTAGAAAATTTGTTTTCCATCTGATTTAGTTTTTTTTCTGGTCCCGTTTTAGTTCTGCTCAGATGGAATCTTTCCATGGCAGTTTGGACATCAATTTTTACTCGATCTTTGCTGTCGTCCATGTTTCATTGCCATGTGTGATATTGGGAGAACACCCTTGTTGTAAAATTGTTTATCAAAAGAAGAGTCCTGCCTATGTTTTTCCTTAAACTTTAATTTGTTCAGGGTTTCACAATAAAGAGAGGTCCTCAAAGCACAAATGCACTGCCTGTGTTTTTGTGAATATTGTCACGCGATTGCCCTCGGTTAAGACTGGGGAATAGCGGATGGAAACGAGCTTAACGAGGCGTCCGGGTCAATGGTGGATTTGCTATACACACGCGGGTGGAAGAAGGAAAGAGGAAGAAGAAGCGGCGAGATTTACCTGGCAGTCCGCGCGCATTCTCCAACCTGCGAAGTGATTAGATTCACACGAACACTGAATTATGTACAAAAAGAAATAAGGTTTTATTGCCACGGATGCCAACAAGAATGGGCCGGCAAAATAAAGGTCCTAAATCGGGACGTCCCCACACCTCACTTCAAATACACGGACGAAGGAATATTCAAATAAAATAATCATTGTGTTGGGGTTTGTGTGGTGCGAGTTTAGCTTTTGTGATTCGTAAAGAATCGTCAGGCATCGAGCGCGTTCGTGCGACGCAGCGCTGGTGTTGGCGGGAACTGCCTGGTCGTAGGCGCTGAGCAGCCCTCAGCGCGCCCACGCGATCACTCGTCAGGTCCCGTGCGTGAATGCAGTAAAGGAGGATCGTCAGCGCTCCAACAGCAAGCCTAGCTCGTCATTCGTATGTGAGCACAGGGGAAAAGAATCGTCGGCACTCCGTCTCTCCACCAAAGTCTGAAGGCAAGAACAGGTCCAAGCGCAAAATATGCCAAGAATTGAAGAGAGGCAGAGGCGAAGAGAGAAAATGTCGGTCAGCGAGTCGTTTTACTGATCGTCTTCTGACGTCACCCTGTATCTCTCCCAATCATTGTGTCATTTATTGGTGGTCTTTCGCGCATTCTTGCATCACCGGCGCTTGTCCTTCAATCAGCGCGTCGCTTGTTGTGGCTCTTTCGCGCCTTCCTTACCGATTGGCCGAGGTGTCATCGGTCGGTGGCCAATCAGTGTCGCTCCTTTACCTTCCTTACTCCCAATCCCGGGGAAGCTTTTTGTCCCTTCCCTGACCAATCACACGACATCATCAGGGGGCCCACTACATCTACTGCCACTCGCTCAAGTGGTGCTCCCACGTTGTACACCTGGAGCGGGGCCTTGCGCGCACGTGGGGGTCCCTTCTTACTGCAGTAGAGGTCGCAGGATCTCACCCAATCTTGAATGTCCCTGCCCGAATTCACCCAGTAGAACTTTTGCCGCAATTTGGGCAAAGTTTTGGCCACGCCCAAATGTCCCATTGTCCTAGTCCCATGTACGTGCCCCATAACCACTTCCTTCAATTTGTTTGGTACAATTATCAACCGAAGCTACATTGCCCGTTGGTGTGACCCATTTCCAATACAAATGGCCATCTTTCAACCCCAACATTTTGCCACTGTGCCCAATAGGCCTTCACCTGGGCCCCGTGTGGAGCAATCTCCTCCCAAGAAGGTCTTTTGTCCTCCTTTAGCCAATGAAAAAGGGGCCCCAAAACAGGATCCTCCCTTTGACTCTCTCGCTAATTCACATCGCCCAATTCAGGTGGGAGTTGTGGCAAAGTTTGCCTTGTCACTCTCGCTGCATATCGGCATGCATCAATTTGATCCTGCCCAATTGGATCCTTGGCTTCCTGTCTATCACAAAAATTGCACTGTGCCTCCAAACAGGGCCACCAAGAGAGCGCGTCTGCATTGGCATGTGCTTTGTCGGGCCGATGTTACACAGTGACATTATACTGCTGCAGCCTCTCAAGCCACCTGGCAATTTGTCCCTTCGGCTCTTTGAACCGAAGAAGCCGTTGCAAGAAGGCATGATCCACTCGGATCACAAACTCCCTCCCACAAAGGTAGGGGTGAAAGTGTCCAACTGCCGAGAGTAGGGCCAATTTATTTGCATGTAACGCAATAATTTCGCTCGGGCCTCGAAAGCGCCCGACTGTAATACGCAATAACCCTCTCGACTCACTTGCATTTATGACAACACAGCTCCCAATCCTTCCGGACTTGCACCCGTATCAAGGATGTAACTGCCATCATCCTTCGGTTTTGCCAAAACTGTGTCCTCCACCCGACATTGTTTTAAGTGACTGAATGCTTCGATGCAGCTCTCTCACCATATTAATCGGGCTCTTTTCTCTGTCAATTTGTGCAAGGGTCTTGCGATTTCTGCAAAATTTGCCACAAATCTCCTGTCGTAGGAGCAGAGGCCCAAAAATCCTCTGACTTCCCTTACATTTTTGGGGGTGGGCCACTCTTTTACAGATTTTACCTTTCCAGGGTCAGTGGCCATGCCGCTCTCGCTAATCACGCGACGTTGGTAAGTCACCTCTCTCCTGAAAATTTTACACTTGCTCGGATTCAATTTCAACCCAGCACCCCTTAACCTATCAAATACCTCTGACAAATTTTTAGCAGCATGTTCAAATGGGGGAGCGTGGACCAATACGTCATCCAGATAGACGAGGCAAGTCTGCCATGGTAAACCAATTAAAACACGTTCCATCAGATGCTCAAACGTGGCAGGGGCATTGCACAATCCAAAAGACATAACGACAAACTGCCAGAGTCCCTTTCATGTGGTGAACGCTGTTTTCTCCCTCACCTCTTTATCCATTTCCCCCTGCCAATAACCACTCTTTAAATCCAATGTGGAGAACCATTTTGAGCCTGAAACAGCATCGAGGGTGTCGTCAATCTTTGGCAAGGGATACGAGTCTTTGAGTGTCACGTGATTGAGCTGGCGGTAATCCATACAGAACCGAGTGGTCCTGTCCTCTTTTTCACCAGGACAATTGGTGACACCCAAGGACTCACCGAGGGCTCGATAAATCCGACTTTTTTCATTTTGCTTACCTGTTCTTCCTCCTCTTTCTCAGCGAAAGGGAGCCCCTTTGGCGGTTGGCGAACAGGCCGAGCCTCACCAGTACTAATTTGGTGCCTGACGAGGCTCGTGCGTTCAACATCCTCAGGAGAGAGAGAGAGAGAGAGAAAACATCCAAGTTCTTACCAACCAAATTGTGCAAAGTCTCTACCTGCTCCGATGTTGGGCTCTTTTCAGAGCGTGTCATCATGTCCCGCACTCCCTCTGGCCAATCACATTTCCCCAAATTTTCCCCCTTTTCCGGCTGTACTGGCAAGCATGTGGATCCACTTCCTCCGATGACCTCAACTGCATGACTGCATTTGGCTATGATGGCTCCACCCCTTGCAGTGCGAGGGTTATCGGACAAGTTGAGCAGCGAAACTGCCAACATAGGCCCACGGGTGTCTACGAGGGCACAACCCACCGTCCATCCTTTGGCCCGCTGTGAGGACCACGACTCCATTCGCCCCAGCTGGCCAATGTGTTGAACACCTGCTGCTAATTCCACCTTCACCACAGCCTCGGAGTTGGGAGATACGGTCACAGTGCGCACCACCTCCAGCCACGTTCCCTGCACCTCATCATCCCCCAGTCTTACCATCTGCAGCCTGTCAGTGCCCAACCACATATGACCACGCCCGAGGTCTAGTTGGCAGTCGTGTTCCACCAAGAATCTCAATCCCAGCAGACATTGATCGCACACTGAGGCCACCCATGCCACCACATTGACCTCCAGACTACTGAACTCCATCCTCACCACACCACGTCCCATTAATTGGTGCCGTCGCCCCCGTAGCCAGTTGAAGGCTGTGTCCTACCTGATCAATTTTATCCCAGCCTCCAACACTCTGGTCTAACACACTCAGGATTGATAATGGTGTCATTGGCCCCAGTGTCCACCACAGCCTCACAAAATTCCCCCTCGATTTTGCATCGAACACTGAGATTACCCATGGAAATTTATCCGCAATTCACTACTTTCACAAAAGGAGGGTGCTTCTCCACACACTTGCCAGCTGAGCATGGCCCCATATGCTTGGCTCGTTCTAGTTTCCCAAACACTCTATGGCGACAGGCCCAAGCCTAGGTGGTGATCCTCTTTCTGGCACCTGTGGTCTTACTGTGGGTCCCCTCCTTTCTGGGCTGAGACCTGTTAGGAGGTGGTTTCCCAGGTGGTAGTCGACAATCCCACTGTACGTGCCCTCTTCTCCCACTGTACATGCCCTCTTCTCCCACACCTAAAACAAGTCCCCAAGGTTACCCACAATCCTCCTCTGCTGTAACAATAGCTGCTTGTAAAGCAGCAACAGTATGAAGAGAAGGAATAATTTAGCATCTTATTTTGCTTGTCCTCAATAATCAAAATATGTCTCCAATTTCGCTGATATTTCGCACAATGATACTTGTGTCTGCCCCTGGCTCAACTCTATTTCAAAATATGTTTACTTTTATACTCTGGAACAATTTGTTCCACCTTTTGATAAGCTGTATAATCCAAATTAGTATTTACTCTTCCCATCGTTCATTCATTTTCTGAGCCCAAACCCCCAAGGGATTTGGCAAGGGATACGAGTCTTTGAGTGTCACGTGATTGAGCTGGCGGTAATCCATACAGAACCGAGGATGCTATCTAGCATTGTGATGCTAGATAGCACCAGGCGGATTGAATTAGCCCATCATCCCTCAAATTTGAGAAAAAGCACTCCAGTTTACTCGAATTGGGACACTGCATCACCGGCACCGTCGTGTTATTATTTTGCAATTCCCATTTGTCAACATCATGTCACATTAAATTTTTCCGGTCAGGTACTATGCATAGCATTGTGTTCCCCTGCAACCACGTGTACGCAACCTGTAATAATGCCTCCGGCACCTCTCTTTCCAAACCAGTTAGTGTGCCTGCAAATTACTGGAGATGTCGCCACCTGTTGGAGCTCACCAATATGCCAGGCTCTCCGAATTCTCCTGGAATAAGCTTCGACAATTCATGTGATTTAAAACATCTCTGAATAACTCCATTAGTCACGCATGCTGTCCCAACACACATGCACATCCATGGCCCATGGAAAGGGTTGCACCCACATTAATTTGGGATTCCGCATCTCAATAGCTACTTTTACACAGCTGTTCAGAATTTATTATTCGTATGACCATGAAATTATTTGCCACCCTTGCCAGAGGTTACCCCACTTGGGCCCGTTTGTTTGTTTCTACATTTTTCTCTGCAACTGCTCGGCCATTTGACAATAAATTTTCACCACAGGCCCACATCCACCTGTAAAATCTTAAATGATAATTATGATATCTTAGGTCATGTGGTTTGGTGGTTACAATTCGAACAAAAATTCTTCCTTAAAATTTTATCTCTTGAACCGCTTTATTGATTAATGCAAAACTCCAAGGTAATGTAAAGCAGAGCACGCATCCAAATCCCAATATGATTGCCTCACAGTTTTGCAGCCAAGAATTGTTATTGTTTGGGAAAAGAAAAACTCCTACCTCTTCTTCTCCTCCAGTCTTCTGGAAAGGTCTTCTCCAGTGGAAGTCTATTAACCATCTTACTGTTTGAAGTCAGTGACATCTTGTTTGTTACTTACGTTGTCTGTTGCCCAGAATGCCGGTAATAGCTTGCCTTCTCTCCATCTCAAACAACCAACAATGGCAGGCAGGACCAATCGAGAGACAGCACAACTAACGATGGTCAAGACCAGAGGAGAGTACTGTTACGGATTCGGGGATCGGCTCCCCCTTTATCAAGGGGGTTGGGGGGGATTTGATCAACTTGTCTTTTAAGCTGGCCGTCACCAAGTCCTGTAAGCTATGACGTCACTTCCGGCCCGTGGTAAGTAGGGTTGTAAGCCTAATTGGTCTTAGTACCTAAGTACTACCACCGGCCGTAAAGCGAGGAGATAACTCCCACCCGAGCCGAGGCGGTAATGGACACGCCGAACGAAGCGAGCCACAACTCAGGCCGTTAACAAGAACTAAACCCGATCCTGAGCGGTTCCGAAATCGTGCCACAGGTACTCAATTGGGAAAAGACTAAAGCGATCGGATGGAGAGGAAACCAGAGTCAAGGAAGAACAAAGCGTGGTTTATTAATTATGTACAAAACCAAAGAGGAAACGAAAGGAAAGAATGTACAGGAAGGAGAAGAAGCAAAAGGACACAGGGCAATCTTAACTATACAGTCTTAACTTATTACCCCGGACAAACATACACACTCACACGGGATGGTAGATGGTAGGGGGGAAGGTCCAGGTAGGTCGAATCCGTCCAGGTTCCGGTTCCACGGGTGAAGAACGGCAGGCAGCTTCGCGTGTCGTCAACCGCGAGCGGACCTTACATATAGTGGGGGGACCGGGATGCTGCGTACGTAATACGTTTATCGTGCCCAACGCTCTCTCTCTCTCCCGATCAATATTCGTATCAAAAAGGCAGTTCGTATCAAAGAGCAATCAGCGCCGCTGAATAACTCCTCGCGCGGTCCGTGCAAAAAGGAGTCCCCCCAGCGCAGTCCGTATAATCGAGCTGTCTCCGCGCAGTCCGTATCAATCGAGCTCCCTCACGCAGTCCGTGCATACGCGCGCGCTCCCGACAAGTCCGTTAACAATGGAGTTCCCTCGTGCAGTCCGTGATAGGGCTTGGCACGTGCACTTATATATTGTGCCTCCAGATCAATCCGCGCGCTTGGAAACCACGCCCGCCAGCGAGCTCATCTCAGCCATGGTTGGTTGGCGAGGGCTTACCGGCTCCGCCCTTGACAGCTAGTTGACAGGGCCACACCTTGTCCTTGGTGCTCCGCTCCCTTCTTCCTCGAGCTTGACTGCGTGCGTAATGGCGTCTGGAGCGAGCGCTAAGGCGTGTAACAGAATTGGGAGAGAGACAAGCCCCGCCTGTAGGGCGCATAATGGCGTCGCTTGGAGAGAGAGACTGCAAAATGACCAGAATTGGAATGGGAACTATTCTTATTTAATTCACGCAACGCAGATTCGACTATTGGGAACACAGCCTTAACTTAACACATAATAAGGAAATAACTGAGATCCTAAGGTGACCTACGTGTTGCTGTGGCCTAACTATGGGTGCTAGCTTTGACCTTTTAATGATGAGAATTATTTACAAGAGTTATTATTTATTTAGAAAAGTGTGGGTTCTCAAAACCGCAACACTGCACCCTCCTTTCCTCCAGGCCCGGCCCGGGCCGAAACAAAAAGGACTATTTTTTTTAAAATTAATGTGACACTGAGGTGTGGGTACCCTCTACTTTTAACCTCACCCTGAGTGCGACAGTTTTAATATTAAATATGTCCCACCTGCTGCGTTGTCCTACCTAACTCTCAACCGAATTACGGAATGATTTTCAAACTACACATTTAGCCGGTGGGGAGCATTAGTTACAAGACACTAATTTGATTATTTACAAAACTCGAACCCAGGACCTGTCTTTTGTGCGAAGAAGAAGATATTTTGAAAAGAGGAAAGGCTATTGCCATGCACTGCACCGATACACCATACCATATGCACCCATAAAATAAAATGCACCAAAAGCACCGTAAATGAAAATGCACAGAAAAGCACCAAAAATAAACATTTTAAAAATAATAAATGGTGTCTTCTTTCTTCTCTGCTCTGCTGGGCCGCTTGTTCTGGTTGTCTTCTTGCTTGCTGTTATTTATTAAAAAGGGCACACACCGCGTCCGCTTTTTATTATTGATTTGGCCAGCAGGGCCAACTCCGGTGGTCTACTGCTGGGCATGGATGCCACTTTAAAAACAGTGGTCCGCAACCAGATACCGCTGGCAACAATGGTCGGTCCCAGCAGAGACGCCAGGCCACAGAACGTGTGGTCCAGAGATGATGCCAGGCCACAGAACGTGTGGTCCATAGGTGGTGCTAGGCCACAGAACGTGTGGTCCATATGGTGCATCAGTGCAGGCCGGAGGCAGCGAAGGTGCGGGCGCACAACTCCGGTCACCTGCGCACTCCCCCCGGGCCCAAAAAACAAGTCCATGAGGGGGGGAGGAGGACAAGCAAAGCAGCGGGGTAAGGGCGCGAGGGTACACATCAATACAAAGCAATGCAGACATGAAGGGCTGAGAAAGCTCATCCCTCGCGTACGTTCCCCCCATGTCACCTACCCTACCTTTGCCCTTACCTGTATTTACACAATTTACAAATTTATCAATTCGTCTCTACTGTCTCGTCCCCCATATCTCCCCTTATGCCAAATTCGTCATCAATCCCTCCTAAGGAGGTAGAGATGGAATAAACACAATGTCTCCCCCACGTCCTGATGCGTCTTTCATTCCCAAACATTTGCAAAATCATGGTGTGGAGTCACATCACCGAGGTGAGTGGATGCAGATGGTGCGAAGAGATTTTCCTCCTATCTATCTACTGAATGACTTTATCTCTTTGCACTACCCGGGGTCTTTCCCTGCAAAACCATTGGCCATCTTACTCTGTGGTTCTAAAAACCAATTCCCATTGTCCATACTGTGGTGCTCTACCAATTTGGGGTCTCACTCCCCCGATTCTTCACCCTGTGCCCTCGCACAATTTCGGGGCTGGGTCGTGTGGCTCACCAGCAGGTCTGCTCACCTGCACACCTCCGCCACTGCAGTTGCCACCTGAGCTTACCTAGCTCCTCACCCTAACCTACCTGGGGAAGGCCCTCTGGCTCCCTTACCCCACTCATGCCCCCTCTGGCATCGGGAGACCCGGGTCCTCTCTCGGGATCCACGGGCCCCACTGAACTCTACTCAAAACTACCTGGCTCCCAGAGCCGACCTGCGGACTCACCTGGCCGACAGACTACCAGTGGCGGAGTGCCCATTTAATCATTCTCACTAACAGGCCACACGCCCAGCCATTCCATTTGACTCATGCACCCAATCACACACTTCTTTCCACTACCTGCACCACAGATGTCAATATCCACCCACAATTTACCTACTTCCTCTACCTACTTTTAATCTACCCTACCCGGGTACTCGTGAAGGGGGTCCATCCTTCCCCCATCCACTCCTTCGCACCATACACTTCACTCCACGTATTCCACACTCCCACTCCACACCATCCATTCCAGACCATTTACTCCAGACCATCTATTCACTTTTACACACACACATCATTCATGAGCATTGCCTCATTTCATCACCAGCACTACCATGAACTTACATTCGCAATGCCTCATTTCATCACTCTCACTCCAAACACATAGCATCATTGCACTAACTATTTTTCCCTTCTAAAACTCGTGCTTCCCCCTGTCATCCCTTACACGATGCACATCTCACGTCATTATCAACCAACTACCCTCCTCTACGTCCCCACTACTTGTATCATGTCACTACTTAACTGTTGGTCACCTATGGTCATCTCTAGGTCCCTCCCGGGCTAGTTTGTACAGCCAATCCCCATAAATCCTCCAGCTCATGTGCCCAAAATGATGTGAGGTGAATGGTAAAACTACCATTCGCCATCACTATCGCCATTACTACGACTATGCCAGTCCTCTAGCACTACGAGCCCCCATCGTTAGAGGTACTGGGTCCCACCTCGGCATCTAAAGCCGAGGTGATCCACGAGGGCGCCTGCTCGCCGGTGTAGGGTCTTTAACCAGTCGGTATGGACGATCCGAGGGAGGGCTCATGGCCCCATTTTGATCTTAACGACCACGTCATAGACTTGCGACAGGACAACCTCCGGGCCTTGCCAGGGAGAGGTGAATTTGGGGCAGCTACCCTTCCGCCTCCGGGGATGAAAGAACCAGAGCTTCATCCCCGGAGCGTACTGACTCCCCTGGCTCCGGTGGTCGTACCTGCGCTTCATCTTGGCCCCCGCCAGCTGGAGCTGGCGGCGCGCGAAGGCGTGGACCCGCTCCATCCCTTCTTCTAAGTGACGTGCGTAGCCCTCCCTCGGCGGGATATTAGTGGTGTCTGGCACGGGACCGCATAGCAAGTCGGCGGGAGCCCGCAACTCCCGCCCATACATAAGCAACGCTGGACTGCATGCGGTGGCCCCGTGCTGGCTAGTTCGGTAGGCCATTAACAAATACGGGAGATGTTCGTCCCAGTCGTCCTGATGGGTGGTGGTGAACAATGCCAGTTGTTGGATCAAGGTTCGATTGAACCGTTCCACCATCCCATCAGATTGTGGTCGCAAGGGCGTTGTCAGTGTCTTTCTAATTGACAGGAGTCTGCACACATCTTTTAGCAATTGACTTTTAAAATTTCGACCCTGGTTGTTGTGCAGCTCCTGTGGAATCCCATGCCTACATTCAAATCCTTCCACGAAGGCCTGTGCTACTACCCCGGCTTCTTGGTTGGGGAGGGCATATGCCTCCGGCCACTTGGTGAAATAGTCCATTACAACAAGGATGTACCTATTACCTTGGCGGGTGCGGGGTAGTGGTCCTAGAATATCCATAGCCACCCGCTCAAGGGGGGCCCCCACCTGGTGTAATTGAAGGGGGGCCCTCATCCTCCATGCTGGTCCCTTTTTAGCAGTACAGGCGTCGCATATCCGACACCAGTCCTGTATATCGCGCCCCATATTTACCCAATTGAATCTCCGGCGGACCCGAGATGTTGTCTTTGTCCTGCCAAAATGGCAGCCGGAGCGGGTACCATGCACCTCCTGTAATATTGGGTTCTTAAATTTGTCAGGGACTATCACCAGCCAGGAAATTCTCTCCGAGGGAACCTCCACCCACTTGTGATACAAGATGTTATCTTTCAATTCCAGGGTTTGCCACTGAGCCCAATATGCCTTTGTTGGTGCACCGAGGGGGGTGACCTCCTCCCCATTAGGTCTCTGTCCCAATCAAACCCATTCGTACACCGGTGCCAGGATGGGATCCTCCTGCTGGGCCGTGCTCCAAGCCAAAGTTCCAAATTCTTCATCTGCGGTTAGTGGCAAAATTGGCCCTTTCACCTGGGTTGCACGGACTACGAGGGTAGAGGTGGAATCGCTCAATTGTTCCCTCTCCTCGTGTCTCGCACAAAATTTACAGTTTTCCCCTAAACAAGGACGCCGAGAGAGTGCATCGGCATTCCCATGGGCCTTCCCGGCCCCATGGGTCACACTGAAATCGTACTGCTGCAACTTTTCCAACCACCTTGCAATTTGGCCCTCTGGTTCCTTGAACCGAAGGAGCCATTGCAAGGAGGAATGGTCAGTTCGAACCAAAAATTTCTGCCCGTACAATTACGGGTGGAAATGGCTCATAGCAGCCAGCATAGCCAATAGTTCCTTGCGAGTGACGCAATAATTTCGTTTGGGCCGACTCATGGCCTGACTATAATACGCGATCACTCTCTCCATGCCCTCCTGTGTTTGAGACAAAACTGCGCCCAATCCTTCCTGGCATGCATCCGTGTCCAGGGTAAATGTCCCGTCATTAGTGGGGTACGCTAGAATGGGTGCGGATGTCAAACACCCCTTTAATGCTAGGAAGGCCTCTTGGCACTCCCTTGTCCAATTAAATCTCGTCCCCTTCTCCGTAAGCCGGTGAAGGGGCCGGGCCAACTCTGCAAATTTTGCCACAAAGTGCCGGTAGTTGGAGCAGTGTCCCAAAAATCCCCGCACCTCCTTGATGGTACGTGGTGCGGGCCACTCCTCTTCCGCCGTAATTTTGCCTGGGTCTGTTTTTACCACCTCGCGACCGATAACATGACCTAAATAGGCCACCTCTCGAGCAAACAAAGTGCATTTAATTGGACTCAATTTCAACCCTGCCTGTCTGAGGCACCCAAACACCTGGTCCAAATTAGCTATTGCCTGAGGGAATGTTTTAGCATGTACCAGGACGTCATCCAGGTACACAGGCAGGACTGCCATGGCATGCGGCCCAGTCCATGCTCCATTGCTCCATCAATCGTTCAAAGGTGGCGGGGGCGTTACACAAACCAAACGGCATCACGGTGAACTGAAACAGCCCCTTACCTGTGGAAAATGCCGTTTTCTCCTTCCCTGCCCTATCCATCTCCACCTGCCAATACCCACTCTTGAGGTCCAAAGTTGAGAACCAATTTGAGCCCGCAACGGCATCGAGGGCGTCATCAATTCTTGGCAGGGGATTTGAGTCTTTGAGTGTCACGTTGTTTAGCTGGCGATAGTCCACGCAGAAACGAGTGGTCCCATCTTTCTTTTTGACCAGCACAACAGGTGACATCCAAGGACTTCCCGAGGGCTCGATGATACCTGCATCGAGCATTTTTTCTACCTGCTCGTCAGCTTCCTCCCTCTTGCTCCAAGGTAGCCGTCAGGCGGGCTGACGAATAGGCCGGGCCTCACCGGTGTGGATCTGATGTTTCACCAGGCCCGTCCGTCCAATATCCTCGGAGGACATGGAGAAGATATCCAAATGGGATTCAATTAATTTGTGTAAGGCCTCCCTCTGGGTACCTCCCAACGCTGCACTACTACGATTTACCATCTCGCAAATGGGCTCGGGACAATTCCTAATACTTTTTGAAGGCTCCCCCTGGGGCCAGCTCGGCTGGACGTTCTCGTCCCTCAATGGCGCGACTTCGTTAACTGGGGTGCAGCCGGCTATCTTCGTGCCCCTTACAAAAGTGTGTGGTTTTGCACTCATATTAATTACTCGGACGGCCACCACTGGCCCATCCGTTTTTACGAGGGTGCAGCCCACGATTAAACCCGGGATGGACTGCGCTGCCACCAGTTCGACCAGGCCGCAGGACTCCTGCCATGTTGGGCGAGCTAACCATCGGGCCGGCACTACGGCCCGATAGGGATGGTCCTGGTACTACGGCCCGCGTAGGGATGGTCACGGCCTCAGAAGCCTCCAGCTCCATCCTCTCGGCCATGCTCACCCCCTCCAATGGTCGCTCTTCTACTCCCACTTGCAGGGTCCCCCGGCACAAATCGATTTTACAACCGCTGGCAGTCAACAGATCCAACCCGATGAAGCATGGGTCGCACAGCTCCGCAACCCAAACTTCTATATCCCTCTTTACCGACCCCAACTTGAGGGTTACAAAACCATGCCCTCTGATCGGGGCCGTTACCCCGGTAGCCAGCTGCAAACTATGATTTTCCAGACGCTGGATTTTATCCCAGCCGTCTGCGCTCGAATTGAGGATCACAGGGCTGATGATCGTGGCGTTTGCTGCTGTGTCCACTACGGCGTCTACCCCCACGCCGGCAATTTTGCACCGAATTGTCAAACTACCAGTACCAATTTGGCCACAATAGATGACCTGTCGCGTCAATGAGGGCGCTTCACCATCCCCTAATGCCGAACACGGCCCTGTATGTCCGGCACCTTCTAGTTTCCCGGGCCCTGGTGGGGGGGGGGGGGGGGGCGGTGGGAGGTGTCTGGGGTCGGCTAGTCCGACCCGTACGAGGTGGAGTTGATGGTCTCGGCTGTCGGGGTCCATCCCGGCGAGGAGCTCGACACTCCCATGCACGGTGGCCCAGCTGGCTACAATTAAAGCACCTCACCTGGTAAGGTGCTTGCCTCCGGAATTTCAAATTTCTCCCCCCTGAAGGTCCGAATTGGGGCATTTGATCGTGGCCTACCGTGTGCCACCTCCGGAGCCGCCTGCCATGGTCCAGGTCCCGCCAGACGCTGGTCCACCAACCTCCGGACCATGCTCTCCAGGTCAGAGCCCCTTTTGGGGGCAGACCCCCGTGGGGGGCCACCACCAGCCACGGGCCCTGCCTGGCACACCGCCACGGCGTGGCGCTCGCTTCCCCGGGCCAGGGGCCTCGCTGCTTCCCAACAGGCTGCAGCGTCACCCTCCTGGCTCAAGGTCTGCGGGCACCACATGGCGAGCTGTTGTCTGAGATCCGGGTCCAGGAAGGCCTGGATAAAATGATCCAGCGCCAGCCTTTCCTGGGAACCCGCCGCCATGTCTGCGTGTGCAATCCCGACTGCACGGCGAATTTCGTATGCAAGTTCTGCTGTTCCACGCCGAACCTGTTAATTAAGGCCGCACGGAGGGCTGGCAGGGTGATAGCACCCGGTGGTAAGGCTGTCAGCACCTCCGCCGCCGCACTGCGCAGTGCCCCCACAAGGTGTATTCCACCTTCGTCCGGGTTCCAACCGTTACCCCTACACACATGGTCGAATTGCGCCAGATATGCCCTCAGATCACTCTTACCGTCACAAGACGCGAGTGGAACCTTATAGCTGCCCAAAGGCCGGACCCCGTGCGTCGCTCCTTGCGGGGTTAGCACGGGGCCGAACCATTCGGGCCCCCACAGTACACTATTCCCGGGGGACTCTCGCGCATCCCCCGTCCCTCTAAAGACTACCCCTGTCGGTGTCGATGCCTGGGCTGCCCCTCCGCAACCCGCTACCCACTCCATACTCGCACATCCTGGCTCACCAACCCCTCTCACACTCCCCATGATCGGACATCCTTGCACACATTCTCCTTCCACACACTCCGGACCAGTCGCACACCTTACCCTTGGCCTCTCACGAACGCCCGGGTCTATACCAACCCCCAAGCTCGCTGTACCTCCCCTCACACCATATGCATTTCCGATCATATCGCCACTCACCTAGGCGCCTCTTCTTCTTCACTCCTCCTCCGCCACCTGCAAACTCTTTATTTGGTTATTCAGCACGTCATCACGATGTGAGCACAGACCTTGTACCATTTCAATCACCTCCTCCTTTATTTCCTTCTTAGTCTCCCCCCGTCTCTTTTTAATTTCACTCACCCCCTCTTCCACTTCCTCTAACTTTTGTTTCACCTCTTCTATCTCCCGGTGCGCCCCCACAATTTCTTCTTCTAAGGCCACCTTAGTTGTCTCTATATGCCTCCTAACCTCTTGTTCTCTTGCCCCCAACGTCTCTACCACCGCATCCAACCTCTTTGTCAACCCCTTGTGTTCCATCTGACATTCTGTCTTCGTCGCTATAAGTTCTTTCTTAATTTCTTTTTGGGCTGATTTCAGGCCCCCTATCATGGCTGTGTTCTTACCTACTTGCTCCCCTAACTCCTTTTGTCCCACTGTCAGCTTCTCTACCTCCCGCGTCAACTCCTCTATACCCCCCTGTGACCTAGCCGTACTCTTCCTCACCTCTTTCTCCATGCGCTCCTCACACTGCTTTACCTCGCCGCGTACCCCTCCGACCTCCTCGCTCACCCCACGCCTTATAACCTCCCCCATCTCTCCCATTTCCCTGGTAGATGCCACCCTCATCTGTTCCAAATCATTCTTTTGAGCGTCCAATTTGCTGTCCATCCTGTTTTTGACCTCCTCTATCTGATCCCCCATTCGTTTGATTTCCCGGGCGGATTGATCCCCCATTTCCCTCAATTTGCCTCCCATCTTGTTTTCTAACCCCGGTAACCCATTCTTCACCCCTTCCATTTGGTTCTCCTGGGTGGCCATTCTATTTTCCAATCCCGTTAACCCGTCCTTCATTTCCCTAATTTGGCTACCCACGTCCTCCAATTGGCCCGCTAATTTGCCCTCTAATCCTCCCAATTTACCTTCTAATCCCCCAATTTGACCGCCCAATTCATTTCTCAACTCACCAATTTGACCTCCCAATTGCTCCCCCATTCTATTTTCCATTCCCTCACTATCGGCCCTCATTTCTCCCATTTCTTTCCTTTATCCCCCAATTTGGCTTCCCATGTCATTTCTCAATTCCCCAATTTGCTCCTGTGTTTTGTCCACCCCCATTTGTATGGCTGCCTGTATCTGCGCCATGAAGGCCTGCATGTCTACCCCCCACCCCCCATTTG
This sequence comes from Myxine glutinosa, assembly GCF_964187855.1. NCBI lineage: Eukaryota > Metazoa > Chordata > Myxini > Myxiniformes > Myxinidae > Myxine > Myxine glutinosa. The sequence goes on along the minus strand of NC_136261.1, from coordinate 15,755,710 downwards.
TGCAGCGGGCGCGGCCCTCGTCGCCATGTGCGAGGCGCCGTCATTTTTTGCGCCTGCAACCCCCACTACCGCACCTTCATTGTTCTCCTCCTCCATTACTCCCACCTCCTCCCTGGAGTCTTGGGTTGACTCTAACCCCTCTTCTATTTCCCCCAACGGCATCTGATTGCCTTGATTATCCATGGCACGATTCAATTTGGTTGTTAATAAAAATTTCGGCCGCTCGTAATTTTGACAAAAGCTTTTTCGGATTATAAAAAAATTTGGTCTGGGTCCAAATCCCACTCCTGACACCAATTGTAACGGTTTTGGGGGTCGGCTCTCCCCTTATCAAGGGGGGGTTAATCCCCTTGTCTTTTAAGCTGGCCGTTCCCAAGTCCTGGAAGCTATGACGTCACTTCGGGTCGGTGGTAAGTAGGGTTGTAAGCCGAATTAGTCTTAGTCCCTAAGTACGACCACCGGCCGTAAAGCGAGGAGATAACTCCGACCCGAGCCGCGGCGGTAATGGACACGCTGAGCGAAGTGAGCCACGACTCAGGCCATTAACAAGAACTAAACCCGATCCTGAGCGGTTCCGAAATCATGCCACAGGTACTCAATTGGGAAAAGACTAAAGCGATCGGATGGAGAGGAAACCAGAGTAAAGGAAGAACAAAGCGTGGTTTATTAATTATGTACAAAACCAAAGAAGAAATGAAAGGAAAGAATGTACAGGAAGGAGAAGAAGCAAAAGGACACAGGGCAATTTTAACGATACAGTCTTAATGTATTACCCCGGACAAACATACACACACACGGGATGGTAGCTGGTCGGGGGGAAGGTCCAGGTAGATGGTTCCAGGTAGGTCGACTCCGTCCAGGCTCCGGTTCCGCAGGTGAAGAACGGCAGGCAGCTTCGCGTGTCGTCGACCGCGAGCGGACCTTACATATAGCGGGGGGACCGGGATGCTGGGTACGTAATACGTTTATCGTGCCCAACGCTCTGTCTCTCTCCCGGTCAATGTTCATATCAAAAAGGCAGTTCGTATCAAAGAGCAATCAGCGCCGCTCAATAACTCCTCGCGCGGTTCATGCAAAGGAGTCCCCCCAGCGCAGTCCATATAATCGAGCTGTCTCCACGCAGTCCGTATCAATCAAGCTCCCTCACGCAGTCCGTGCATACGTGCGCGCTCCCGACAAGTCCGTTAACAATGGAGTTCCCTTGCGCAGTCCGTGATAGGGCTTGGCGCGTGCGCTTATATAGTGCGCCTCCAGATCAATCCGCGCGCTTGGAAACCACGCCCGCCAGCGAGCTCATCTCAGCCCTGGTTGGTTGGCGAGGGCTTACCGGCTCCGCCCTTGACGGCTAGTTGACAGGGCCACACCTTTTCCTTGGTGCTCCACCCCCTTCTTCCTTGAGCTTGACCGCGTGCGTAATGGCGTCTGTGGCGAGCGCTAAGGCGCGTAACAGAATTGGGAGAGAGACAAGCCTGGCCTGTAGGGGCGCATAATGGCGTCGCATGGAGAGAGAGAGACTGCAAAATGACCGGAATTGGAATGGGAACTATTCTTATTTAATTGACGCAACGCAGATTCTACTATTGGGAACACAGCCTTAACGAAACACATAATAAGGAAATAACAATTCCTAAGGTGACCTACGTGTTGCTGTGGCCTAACTATGGGTGCTACCTTTGACATTTTAATGATGAGAATTATTTACAAGAGTGATTATTTATTTACAAAAGTGTGGGTTCTCAAAACCGCAACAGTACGAAACAGTGGCTCTATCCCTACTCGTCCCCAAGAAAAACCTTTGTTGTCTCCACAGACCTGTCCATTCGTCCTCAGACATCATTCAGCTCTGGTAGGCAGCTCTTGACAACACAGCAGACAACTGGTTTGAGTTAAAGCTGCACCCCCTTTAGCCCCACCTTGTAAGCTGCACACTGCCCCAACCTTTTCCAGGTGTGCAGCTCACACAAGCATCAGCAGATCAAGCCGGGTGGTGAGAAAAACTCCTCTTATTTAATTTTTTAATTATACCAGCAGTCGATCAAGATACCTGTCTGAATGGTTCTATCCCCAGTCAATGGTGAATCTGCATATGACGCTGCATATGACGCTGACGCTGCAATCTGCAAGACGCTGTCCATGAGGCGCTGGAACGCCTGAGCAGCATTTTTCAAACCGAAGGGCATCCGAAGGAATTCGAAAAGCCCGAATGGTGTGATGACAGCCGTCTTCGGGATGTCCTCCGGCCTGACAGGGACCTGATGGTAGCCGCGTACGAGGTCCACCTTTGAAAAGAAGTACATATTCGCCAAGCGGGCGGAAAAGTTCTGAATGTGGGGGACGGGATAGCGGTCGGGGGTGGTGGCGTCGTTGAGGCGCCGGTAGTCCCCGCACGGTCGCCATCCCCCGCCGGGCTTGGGCACGATGTGGAGCGGGGACGCCCACGCGCTCTCGGAGCGCCGCACGATGCCGAGCCGCTCCAACGTAGCGAACTCCGCTTTCGCTACCGCGAACTTCGTCGGCTCGAGGCGGTGTGCCCTGGCGTAGACCGGTGGCCCGGCGGTGGGGATGTGGTGTTCCACCCCGTGCTTGACGGTCCTCGCTGAGAAGGTCGGCCGCAAGAGGGCCGGAAAACCCGCGAGGAGGCGGGCGAATTCGTCCGCTGCCGGAAGCGTACAGATGAACCTGGCCGGAACGGAACCGCTCAGCAAGCCACTCGGCGAGCCGCTCGAGGAGCCGCTCTGTGAGCTGCTCAACAAGCCGGGCAGCGCACACGGGAGCGAGCTGAACGTCTCAGCCTGGACAAGCCTTCTGCACTTTACATCGACCAGTAATCCATTAGCACATAAGAAGTCCGCGCCGAGCAGTGCCATGGGCACGTCGGCCGTAACGAACGACCAACAGAAAACCTGGCCTCCGAACCGCAGGGAGAGACAGCGTTTCCCGTACGTGCGTATAGACGTACCATTGGCCGCAAGCAGCGCGGGACCTCGGCCCGTGGTGTGCTTGTCAGACGTACCGGCAGGAATGACACTCACCTGCGCTCCCGTATCGCACAGGTAACGGCGCCCGGACAAGGTGTCCGTTATGTTTAGAAGGCTGTTGGAATTGCCGACGCTCACCGTTGCCACCGAGCGCCGGCTCGCCCGTTTCCCGACCTGCCGAATGAGCACGGCGGGCGACACTGCCGAGCCTCATGGCCGAACTTGGCGTGGAAGAAACACCAGGCGGGCAGCTGCGGCGTCGTAGGCCGCGGTTTTCTTCGCGACGGCGGCGGCGGTGGTGGTCGGGGCGTGGCGGCGGACACGAGGTGCGGTGCATCGGGGAAAGCTTCGGGAGCCTCGGGAGCGGCAACCGCGCCAAGACTCGCCTGCGTGGCCAAAGCTGCGTAGTATTTGTCGGCCTCGGCAGCGAGCGCACGGGGTTCCGTTAACGCGGAACCAGCCAAAGCGAGGCGGACTTGTGCTGGCAGCTGGCGTCAAAACAACGCCCGGAATAGAGCGTTCGGGGTTTCGTCGCCCATGAGCACCAGCATATGGTCCATATGGACCGACGGTCGCGTGTCCCCGATCTCGGGGAGGTCCAAGAGGCGATCGGCCCGTGCGTCCACCGTAAGGCCGAACGTGGCGAGGAGGAGACGCTTGACCGCCTCGCACTTGCCGTCGGCAGGTGGATCCCTTAGGACCGATGCGACACTGGTGGCCATGCCGGGCCCGAGGGCGGCGACCACGTGGCAGTACATGGTCTCGTCCACCGTGATGCCTCGAAGTCGGAACTGGGCTTCCGCCTGCAGGAACCAAACTTCGGGTGGTGACTCCCAGAATTCGGGGAGCTTGATGGAGACCGCGTTGGTAGTCATTGTTGTGGCGGTTTCGGGTAGTCAGCGATGGCTGACTCGAATGTCGGAGGTCACCAATTTAGCACGCGGTGCTACGCACGTGACTTGCTACCAAGGAGGAAGCGGACAACGCGGTAAGTTTGATGTTCTTTATTCAAAGAGGTCACTGTAGCACTGGCACGCTCCGGGCTGTGCACCCGGTGTATATCCTGAGGCCACGCCTACCCCTCGGGCGTGGCCGCCGCCCACTTGGTGCGCGGAATGATGTCACCACGCCAGTGGGCTTTCGTGTACGCCACAACATCATTTATTCATTCATATTTATCCTTAATATCCCTATTTCATTCCAAACAGCACTACTCCAATCACAAATTGATACTATAACGAAACACCCTGCTAAATCACAATTGTATTTAGGTATTAACGGACACTTCTAATCTTGGCTCTCATGGATCGACACAACCATCGTATTCCGAGAACTTTTTGAATCTGCGTATGTAATATTTTTCGTATTAAACGATATTTCTTGAACGCATTATCTGATCTTTCCGATTCCTTCACAAGATTAGTTCAATTCCCGTGCTAAATCTGCGTGGATATAAATCAACGCATGTTTTAAACTTTTAATTTCAATGCCTTTGACGTCCTCACTGTTCATCGTCTCAGTAATTCGTTAACGGCCTCTGCTAAAATATACTACACGTTGCACACAAGGCAGACCAATTCCAAATCTCCCCACATTGGGGAACACCATCGCTGGGCGAAACAGCTCACGCCTTTCGAAACACATTGACAGGCCAGATCTGCATCAAACGCAATGAAAACATAATTACACTGTTGTAAACTATTATGTTATGTACGATGTTTTACCCGAAATTAACTTTTCCCATTACATAAGCCACCAAACTAAAAGAAAGGAACTACAATCTGTGTCGCACACCTTTGGTGTGTTCAGTTACCAATCAGCTTGCTATCACTTGCCAAGCCAACAATTCCTCACCAATGCTTTTGTTGGTGTGCTTGCTTGAGTACTGAAGCCACTTGGCTTAAGTACTTGCTTGCAAAATATTAGTGTTCTATCTTTCCATACAGTGCACACATATCGAGATGGATCTGGTGATATTTTTTTAATGGTTTTACCATTTTTACACTGGATTACCGATTCGATTTTTCTGACTTTTCCTTTGGAAAAAACAAGCTTCATTATTTTTGCTGGCGTGACTCGGCGCGCACCGTGCCCCTCACCACACCTCGTTTCAGAGGGACAGGCATCTTTGATAATTTCGGTGTCTTTTGGGTCTTCGTGGTGTTTTGGGTCTTCAGGGCCATTTGGGTCTTCAGGGTCTCTTGGAGCCTCAGGGCCTATAAGGGTATTTTGGGTCTTCTGGGACTTTGGGGTCTTTTGGGTCTTCAGGGGCTTTGGGTTTCTGGGGTCTTTTGGGTGTTTTGGGTCTTGGGGTATTTGGGGTCTTCAGTGTCTTTTGGGTCTTGGGGGACTTAAAGGGTCGTCAAAGGTCTGAGCGGTCTCAGCAGTCTAAACGTAATTAAGAGTTCATTGACTGTGTTTTGCGTGTTCATTTTATTTGAAGAAGACGTTTTGGTCGCATATAAACAAACATACATAACCATATACGTTTCCTCTATTATAATATAGATTCTCAGATTTTATGATTTTCACAGGCTTTGAAATTTTATGGGTCTTTTATTCATCCAATGGATTTCTCACACCTGACAACTGCCAGAGTGTAACATTTTGCCAGACCTGTGGAAATATCATCCAAATAAAAGCATCAATGAATCATCTTCTTTATTTACCAAATACCCATCCACAAATTATGTATGCTATTTCAGTTTTCCAGTCAATTTGACCTTTATAGCAATCGGAGTCACTGCATACCTCCAGTACCCTTTATCAACTGAGTGACGCACACCCTCAGGACAGTTTGGTGCTGCAAATAAAATCTGTTTCCTTTTATCTTCATAAATTCACTTCACCACTTTCCTCACAGCACAAAACAAACAAGAAAGAGCAATCTGAGATTGCAGACCCTCACCAGGACGTGTTTTCAGTGTTTTTTTTGTTTTGTTTGTTTTTTGTATACAAGTTCGAGGCTCGTGGAAGAGCTAACAATAATCACAAAAAAAGAAACGGACACACAAAACATACAATAAAGGGAGCGGGAGACAATATGGGGAGAGAGAGGGAAGCATACAAGTACAACAGTAGAGAACAGGGTCATCTGGAGATCTGTGGGAGGGAGAGGGCTGATTCAGTGGTTTTTCAGGCTTTTGTGTTAAAACAAATATGGTGGCCGAACCACGTGACCAATAACGTCATTATTTTTTTTTCTCAACCAATTTATCCCAAGATGACGCTCAACAAATTTCATCTTGATCGAATGACATTTTGTAGTTGTCGAATTATGACGTCACAATGGAGGCACCTATGACATCATCATTAACCTATTTTATCCACATGGAGAGTTCTTTACAATGAGCCATGTCTCAATTTTTTCTGTTGAGCACTTTCGGAGATATACTTTCACGTGAATAAGTACGTACACCCCATGTAAAGTTTTGACTTTTTCAACATATTTCAACATAAAGCTATTTGATCTTCATTTCAACAATATTGAAAGATAAAGGTGATATTGTGGTGCTGCGCACACACGTCTCGATTGCCAGAGAGGTAGGCCACAACACGTTGGTACAAACAAAGAGTCTTCATTAAGAGCTCGCACTTCAGCACTGGGCAGGCTCGAGCTCAGAGCCTGCATATATGTCCCGAGGCCACGCCTTGCCCGCGGGCTTGGCCGATCGGCCGAAAGGCGGGGCATGCATTACAGTTCCCCGCCTGGACGTTCGCGCCACCCACTGGTGCGCGTAATTATTGTCCCTTGTGCCCGCCACACACGCGCCCCCAGAATTCCCGCGCACCTGAAGGGTGAGTTTGCGGGGAAGCCGGATGACCCGGCCGAAACGCCCCCTGGCGATGCGTGCAGGGCTGGGGGGTAGCGGGACGGCGGAACTGGGGGGTGCCGGGGGTCTGACCGCCGGGGGGCGGCCTCGACGCGGAGGCAGAGCTGCCTGCGGGGGGTGGTCCAGATCGAGATGGGCCAGATCGTTATCGATGGGCCGGTCCAGATCGAGATGACGTTATTGGTCCAGATCGAGATCGAGATGGGCCCGGTCTCCGCACGATGGGGCGAGGCAGGAGGGCCGCTTCCACGACGTCGAACGGCACCTCGGTGACGCGGAGGCCCGTGACGGCGGTCCGCAAGGCCTGGACGCCGGGGTCGGCGGTCTGGTCCTCCGCCATCCGGGTATAGTCGATCCCGAGGTGGACCGCGTGCACGACGGACCGGGAAAGGCAATCCGCCACCGGGTTGTCTTTACCCGCCACGTGACAGATGTCCGTCGTATACTCGGACATGGCAGAGAGGTGACGCTGCTGCCATGCCGACCATGGCTCGGCGACCTTGGCCATCGTGAACACAAGTGGCTTGTGGTCAATGAAAGCCGTGAACGGGCGGCCCTCGAGCAGATACGATCGGATCGTCCACGGAGCAGATACGTCCACGGAGATACGATCCGGGGCACCGCTGATGTCGATGGTGAAATATTTGTCCCCGGTCTCCAGCACGCGGAAGGGGCCGTCGTACGGGGGCCGTAGCGGTGCCCGGTGGGCGTCGTGCCAGACGAAGACGTACTCCGCCGTGCGAAGCTCTGGGGTGATGTGGGAGGACGGGCAACCGTGGTGTGCCGTCGGCACCGGGGCGAACCTCCAGGCGGTCTCCTGCAGGGTGGAGCGCTGTTGCGCCGCGGATCAAGGAGCCATGGAGTCGGGGATAAATTCGCCCGGTACCCGCAGCGGTTGCCTGAAAACCAGCTCCGCCGAGGACACGCGCAGGTCGTCCTTGGGCACCGTCCTGAAGCCCAGCAGGACCCATGGGAGCCTGTCAGCCCAGCTGCCGTCGCGGAGGCTGGCCCGGAGCACGGCCTTCATCGAGCGATGAAAGCGCTCGCACAGGCCATTGGCCTGGAGGTGGTAAGCCGTGGTGCAGTGCAGCTTTACGCCAAGCCCTTGCGACACCGCGCCCCAGAGCTCCGAGGTGAACTGGGGGCCGCGGTCGGACGAGATGTCCGAGGGGGCATCGAACCGGGCAACCCAAGTGGCGATGAAGGCATGCGCCACCTCAGCCGCAGACGTCGCCGCCAATGGCACGGCCTCCGGCCACCATGTGGTGCGGTCCACCATGGTGAGGAGGTGGGTGAATCCCTGCGAGGGAGGTAGAGGTCCCACCAAATCGACGTGAACGTGGTCGAACCGATGCTTGGGCACCGTAAACGGGGCCAATGGGGCCTGGGTGTGGCGGTGGACCTTTGCGCGCTGGCACGCGAGGCACGTCCTGGCCCAGTCGCGGACGTCCTTCCTGAGGCCGTGCCAGACGAACTTCGCCACGACGAGCTTCTGGGAGGCCTTCGCGCCCGGGTGGGACAGGCCATGGATGGCGTGAAAAACTGGGCGCTGCCAGCCAGCGGGCACGATGGGGCGAGGCCGGCCGAGGGAGACGTCGCACAGGAGGGCCGCTTCCGCGACGTCGAACGGCACCTCGGTGACGCGGAGGCCCGTGACGGCGGTCCGCAAGGCCTGGACGCCGGGGTCGGCGGTCTGGTCCTCCGCCATCCGGGTATAGTCGATCCCGAGGTGGACCGCGTACACGACGGACCGGGAAAGGCAATCCGCCACCGGGTTGTCTTTACCCGCCACGTGACGGATGTCCGTCGTATACTCGGACATGGCAGAGAGGTGACGCTGCTGCCATGCCGACCATGGCTCGGCGACCTTGGCCATCGTGAACACAAGTGGCTTGTGGTCAATGAAAGCCGTGAACGGGCGGCCCTCGAGCAGATGGCGGAAATGTCGGACCGCCAGGTGGAGCCCAAGCAGCTCGCGGTCGAAGGTGCTGTGGCGCCGTTCGTGCGGGCGAAGCTGCCGGCTAAAAAACGCCAGCGGTTGCCAAGCACCACGCACCCACTGCCCGTGCACCGTGCCCACCGCGTAGTCCGATGCGTCGGTGGTGAGGGCGATCGGTGCATCGGGCACCGGGTGCGCCAGCATGGTGGCGTTGGCCTGGGCCAGCTTTGCGCCCGCAAACGCCATGACCATCGGCTCCGACCAGGCGACGTCACCTTTGCCCGGCTTGCCCCGGAGGGCCTCGTGCAGGGGGCGGAGGAGCTGGGCGACTTGGGGCACGAAGCGGTGGTAAACATTTACCATGCCCAGGAACTCCTGGAGCCCCATGATCGTGCGGGGGCATGGGAAATCCCTGACCGCCTCCACCTTGGCCGGGAAAGGGACGGCCCCATGCCTGGTGATGCGGTGCCCCAATAAGTCGATTGTGGCGACGCCGAAACGGCACTTTGCGGGGTTGATGATCAGGCCATGCTGGCCCAGGCGTTCGAAAAGCGTGCGGAGGTGGAGCAGGTGCTCCTCCCGGGACGCGCTCGCGACTAGGGTGTCGTCCAGGTAGAGATTGATGAAAGGTAAGTCACGCAGGACGCTGTCCATGAGCCGTTGGAACGCCTGGGCCACATTCTTCAACCCGAAAGGCATTCGCAGGAACTCAAAGAGGCCGAAAGGGGTGATGACGGCCGTCTTTGGGACATCGCCCAGTTGTGCGGGAACCTGGTGGTAGCCCCGGATGAGGTCCACCTTGGAAAACACGGTTGTGTTTTCCAACCGGGCGGAAAAGTCCTGGACATGCGGGACCGGGTAGCGGTCGGGGGTGGTGGCATCATTGAGCCGGCGATAGTCATCCTCCGCCGGGCTTTGGCACAATGTGCAGCGGAGAGGCCCAAGCGCTGTTTGAGCGCCGCACGATACCCAGCCGTTCCAGCGTAGCGAACTCCGCCTTCGCCACGGCGAGCTTGGTGGGGTCGAGTCGGCGTGCCCGGGCGTAGACCGGTGGCCCGACCGTGGGTATATGGTGCTCCACCCCGTCTTTAACGGCCACCGCTGAGAAGGTGGGCCGCGTGAGGGCCGGGAAACTGGCGAGGAGGCGGGTAAACTCGTCTGCTGCCGGAAGCGTACAAACTAAACTCGCTGGGACGGAACCTTTCAGCAAGCCGCTCGGTGAGCCGCTCAGCGAGCTGCTCAGCGAACAACCGAGCGAGCTGAAGGTTTCGGCCTGGATGAGACGGCTGCGCTTAACGTCGACCAACAGACCCATGCGCACATAGGAAGTCTGCACCGAGCAGGGCCATTGGCACACTGGCGGTGACGAACGACCATTGAAAGCGCTGCCCTCCGAACCGCAGTGAGAGGCAACGCTTCCCGAATGTGCGGATGGGTGTACCGTTGGCGGCAAGCAAAGCGGGGCCCCGGCCCGCGGCTTGCTTGTCGGACATGGAGGCAGGGAGGACACTTACCTGCGCTCCTGTGTCGCAAAGGAAACGGCGCCCGGACAAGGCGTCCGTGATGAACAGGAGGCTGCCGGAATGGCCGACGCTTAGGGCCGCAAATGAGCGCCGGCCCGGTCGTTTCCCGACCCATCAAAAGAACACGGCGGCGGCACGTTTTAGCCTTGCGGCCGAACCTGGCATGGTAGTAGCACCAGGTTTGCGGCAGTGATGGCCGCGTCGGCCGTGCCGGCGGCGGCGGCGGTGGTGGTGGCGGCGGCGGTAGTGGGCGGGGCGCAGCCGCGGCCACGAGGGAAACCGGGGGCGCTGTAGCCTCTGCACCGGGATCCACTACGGCAGCATCGTAAACCGACCGCGTGTCGCAGGCCGCGAAAACCTTGTCGGCCTCTCCAGCCAGGGCGCGGGGTTCCTTTATTTTGGAACCGGCCAGCGCGAGGCGCACCTGTACAGGCAGCTGGCGTAGGAAAAGTGCCCAGAATAAGAAATCCGGGGGTGGTCTCCCAGCAGGGACAGCATGAAATCCATCCGTACGGATGGTCGTGTGTCGCCGAGGGCGGGAAGGTCCAGGAGGCGGTCGGTACGTTTGACCTCCGTGAGCCCGAACATGGCGAGGAGGAGACGTTTGAGTGCCTCGTACTTGTGGTCACCCGGCGGGCACTGAAGGATGGACACCACACGGGCGGCAGTGCGGGGCCCGAGGGCGGCAACCACGTGGTAGTACCGGGTCTCGTCCGCCGTGATGCCCCGGAGTTGAAATTGAGCTTCGGCTTGTACAAACCAAACGTCGGCTTGCGCCTCCCAAAAGTCCGGGAGCTTGATTGCGACGGCGTTGGTAGCCATGGCGCGTTCGGGGGTCAGCAATGGCTGAACCCAAGCGGGGTCACCAGTGTGGTGCTGCGCACACACGTCTCGATTGCCAGAGAGGTAGGCCACAATGCGTTGGTACAAACAAAGAGTCTTCATTAAGAGCTCGCACTTCAGCACTGGGCGGGCTTGAGCTTAGAGCCCGCATATATGTCCCGAGGCCACGCCTTGCCCGCGGGTGTGGCCGATCGGCCGAAAGGCGGGGCATGCATTACAGTTCCCCGCCTGAACGTTCGCGCCACCCACTGGTGTGCGGAATTATTATCCCTTGTGCCCGCCACAATATAATACATATCCAGCTCAAACAACCAACAATGGCAGACAGGACAATTCGAGAGACAGCATTTATGTTTAATAAACATAAATGCAAATTTCGCATGTGGAAAAAGTAAGTACACCCCTACATTTATCACGACTTCAAATACCTAAATTTTTCCCTGTCGATGTCAGAGACTGGCAGACAGTTATAAGAAACGCCGACTTGAGGTTGTTTCTGCCAAAGGGGGCAATACCACCTATTAGAGCCAAGGGTGTACTTACTTTTTCCACATGCGAAATTTGCATTTATGTTTATTTAAATGATACAATGGACTACAAAATGTAAATGTTTCATGATATTTGTTGTATTATATTGAAGGAGCTGCGCTCCAACGCGAGTCGAAAGAATTGACGCGACCAAAGACGGAATTCGTCCGAGTTGCTTTATTCCAACAAAACAGCTCAGGTATTCTGAAAAGCCCGTTTATCGGGCAGCAATATATATACACATTTATGCCGGGGCGTTTGCCCGGGAAAACCGAGACCGGGCATGCCCGGGTGTCAAGGGCGAGTCCTGGAAAGGCGAGTCTGGACATGCCCGGGGGTCCTGGACGCGGCCTGGCAAGTCGAGGCTGGGCGTGCCCGAGCGCTCTGGGCGAGCCCTGGAAAGGCGAGAGCGGGCATGCCTGGACGCTCTGGGCGAGCCCTGGAAAGGCGAGTCTGGACATGCCCGGGCGTCCTGGACGCGGCCTGGCAAGTCGAGGCTGGGCGTGCCCGGGCGCTCTGGGCGAGCCCTGGAAAGGCGAGAGCGGGCATGCCCGGGAAAGACGAGACCGGGCGTGCTCGGGAGGTTCCGGCATGCCCGGGAACAGCGAGTCCGGGCATGCCCAGGAGAGGCGCGTCTGGACCCGTCCGGCCGAGCCCGGCATGGCGATCGCGCCCTGGCCACGTCCTGGCAGGTGCAAGGCGATTGTGTACATTCAGCGGGAACCGCTACAATATCACCTTTATCTTTCAATATTGTTGAAATGAAGATCAAATAGCTGTATGTTGAAATATGTTGAAAAAGTCCAAATTTTACATGGGGTGTACTTACTTTTTCACGTGACTGTATGTACTATATATATACAGCACGTATAAAAAAAAAAGGTAATCCGAATTCAAGGGGTTAATCTGCAAAGGTTATTTATTTTGACAATTTACATGTGGTTTACTAATTAAGAGGAGATCCTCAGCTTTCCATTGATACCTTCCATGCATCATTGCTGTCTGGCATGACCGAGTACATGTTCATTGAAAATGACAAGTTCAAATCGCATTTTCACGATTTACAGCATGACAAATCACACAAATTACAGCATTTTTACACACAAAGTAAAAACAGAAAACTATGTCATACCAGACAGCAAGATCAAGCTGTGAGCATCAGACAATCAAAATGTTTTAAGATCAAGACGACATGTTATTTTCACAGCTCGGCCAGACCCGGAATGGACCAGGACCATTGTCAGGCTCTGCAAAGGAGGCAACATGTGACAAACTGGCAGAGACTTCTGGGAAGGTTGATGAACTATCTCTGCTCTGGCAGTGAGAGTGATGTCGCAGTCCTGATTCACAGGTTTAACTCCGGACCCTGCATGTAGTTCACCATTCCTCGGTGCAGAATTCTCTTTTTGATTTATAGGTTGATGGGACACCGCAACACATTCTGGAAACCGCTGAATGTGAATAAGGATCACCTTACCCTCTTGTTGGAGTTGGGGGAACGGGTGGGAAGGATGTTGGAGATCGCCTTACGCTTCTGCTGGCAAGGTGTGAGGAAGATGCTTAAGATGGACTGAAGCTCCTGTATAAGGGTTGGGGGTGGCGGGGAGGGGATGCTGAAGATCACCTTGAAGGAGCGGCGCTCCAACGCGAGTCGAAAGAATTGACGCGACCCGAAAGAATTGACGCGACCAAAGACGGAATTCGTCCGAGTTGCTTTATTGAAACAAAACAGCTCAGGTATTCTGACCAAAAGCCCGTTTATCGGGCAGCAATATATATACACATTTATGTCGGGAAGTTTGCCCGGCAAAAGCTATACTGGGCATGCCCGGGTGTCAAGGGCGAGCCTTGGAAAGGCGAGTCTGGACCTGCCCGGGCGTGTTTGGCTGCGGCCTGGCAAGTCGAGGCTGGGCGTGCCCGGGCGCTCTGGACGAGCACTGGAAAGGCGAGAGCGGGCATGCCCGGACGCTCTGGGCGAGCCCTGGAAAGGCGATAGTGGGCATGCCCGGACGCTCTGGGCGAGCCCTGGAAAGGCGATAGCGGGCATGCCCGGACCCTCTGGGCGAGCCCTGGAAAGGCGATAGCGGGCATGCCCGGACGCTCTGGGCGAGCCCGGGAAAGACGAGACCGGGCGTGCCCGGGAGGTTCGGGCATGCCCGGGAACAGTGAGTCCGGGCATGCCCGGGAGAGGCGCGTCTGGCCGTGTTCTGGCCGGGGCAAGGCGATTGTGTGCATCCAGCGGTAACCGCTACACACGCCCCTCCAGAATCGACCTGCACCGGCAGGGTCAATTTAAGGGGGGTCCGGATGACCCGGCCGAAGCGACCCCTGGAGGGTCGTGGGGAGGGGTCCGACGTGGTGGTGGGTGGTCGAGCGGGGGGAACTGTGGACGGGGGGCGGCCTCGCCGCGGAGGAAGGGCCAACCGTGGTGGTCGGTCGACGTCCATGTGCGCCAGTTTGAGGCGGTCCACAGAGATCCGGTCCGACCGGCCACCAACGTCGACTACAAAGGACTTGTCGCCCCGTCGCAGGACCCGGAAGGGCCCGTCGTATGGCGGCCGGAGTGGCCCCCGGTGCGCGTCATGACGCACAAAGACGTACTCCGCTGCGTGAAGTCCTTGGGGGACGTAGGACTGAGGGCCACCGTGGCGGGACGTTGGCATGGGAGCAAATCGGCGGGCGGCCTCCTGGAGGTCCGAGCGCTGGTGTGTGGCGGACCAGGGACAGCTAGCGTCGGGCACGAACTCGCCCGGGATGCGGAGCGGCTGGCCGTAGACGAGCTCGGCGGCGGATGCCCGGAGGTCCTCCTTGGGGGCCGTGCGGAGGCCCAAAAGGACCCACGGCAGCCGGTCGGTCCAACCGTCGTCCTGAAGGCCGGCCATGAGTGCGGCCTTCATGGAGCGGTGGAACCGCTCGCACAACCCGTTGGCTTGGGGGTGGTAGGCCGTGGTGCGGTGCAGCGTGACCCCCAACGAGCGGGCGATGGCGCCCCAAAGTTCGGACGTGAACTGTGGGCCGCGGTCGGACGAGATGTCTGCCGGTGCGCCACAGCGCGCGACCCAGGTGGCGATGAACACCTGCGCCACTTCGGCGGTGGTGGTGGAGGTGAGGGGCATGGCCTCCGGCCACCTGGTGGTCCTGTCCACCATGGTGAGCAGGTGGGTGAACCCCCACGATGGGGGCAGGGGACCCACCAGGTCCACGTGGACGTGGTCGAAACGCCGTGCAGGCACGGTGAAAGGTGCCAGCGGGGCCTGGGTGTGGCGGTGGAACTTGGCCCGCTGGCAGGCCATGCAAGCGTTGGCCCAGTCGCGGACGTTCCGTCGAAGGCCGTGCCAGATGAAACGCGCCGACACCAGCTTCTGAAAAGCTTTCTGGCCCGGGTGAGAAAGGCCGTGGATGGAGGCGAAGATGCGGCGCTGCCAGGAAACGGGCACGATGGGGCGAGGCTGGCCCTGGGAGACGTCGCAGAGCAGGACGGTGCCCACGAAGGGGATGTCGGCCAGGCGGAGGCCCGTGTCCGCCGCCCGGAGGGCCTGCACCGAGGTGTCGGTGGTCTGGTCGGCCGCCATGAGCGCGAAGTCCACGCTGAGGTGGACCGCGTTCGCGCTGGCCCGAGAAAGACAGTCGGCCACAGCGTTGTCTTTGCCGGCGACGTGCCGGATGTCCGTGGTGAATTCCGACACGGCGGAGAGGTGGCGCTGCTGGCGGGCCGACCACGGCTCCGTGACTTTGGCCATTGCATAGACCAACAGCTTGTGGTCGACGAAAGCCGTGAACGGGCGGCCCTCCAGGAGGTGTCGGAAATGGCGAATGGCCAGGAATAGACCGAGCAGCTCGCGGTCGATCGTGCTGTATTTTAACTCGTTCGGCCGGAGCTGCCGGCTGAAAAAAGTGAGTGGCTGCCAAACCCCGTCCACCCATTGTTCATGGACGGCGCCCACCGCGTAGTTGGAGGCGTCCGTAGTGAGGGCGATGGGCGCGTTGAGCACCGGGTGAGCCAGCAGCGTTGCATCGGCGAGGGCCCGTTTTGCGCTCGCGAAGGCCGCATCCATGGCCGCGGACCAAACGATGTCATGCTTGGCCGGCTTGCCCCGGAGGGCCTCGTAAAGGGGCCGCATGAGCTGAGCAGCGCGTGGCACGAATCGGTGATAAAAATTCACCATGCCGAGGAACTCTTGTAGGGCCTTGATGGAACGGGGACGCGGGAACGTGGTGATGGCCTCGACCTTGGTCAGCAGCGGCACGGCCCCGGTCTTGGTGATGCGGTGGCCCAAAAAGTCAACGGTCGTCATGCCGAAGTGGCATTTGGCCGGGTTGACAATTAAGCCGTGCTCGCTGAGGCGACAGAACAGTGTTCGGAGGTGGAGGAGGTGCTCGGCGCGGGACGTGCTGGTGACGAGGATGTTGTCCAGATAGACGAAAAGAAATGGCAGGTCGCGCAGCACGCCGTCCATTAAGCGCTGGAACGCCTGGGCCACGTTCTTGAGGCCAAACGGCATCCTCAAAAATTCGAACAGGCCGAACGGCGTGATGACGGCCGTCTTCGGGACGTCGGCCGCCCAGACAGGTACCTGGTGGTATCCCCGTATCAAGTCAATTTTGGAAAATATGACCCGTCCCGCCAAACGGGCGGAAAAGTCCTGGATGTGCGGGATCGGGTACCTGTCCGGGGTGGTAGCGTCGTTGAGGCGGCGGTAGTCGCCATCCGCCCCCCGGCTTTGGCACGATGTGCAGTGGTGAGGCCCACGCGCTATTGGAGCGCCGCACGATGCCGAGGTGCTCCAACGCGTCGAACTCGGCCTTTGCCACGGCGAGCTTGGCCGGGTCGAGGCGGCAGGCCCTGGCGTAGACCGGCGGGCCCGTAGTGGGTATGTGGTGCTCGATCCCATGCCGCACTGCGACGGCCGAAAACGTCGGCCGTGTGAGGGCCGGGAATTCCGCGAGCAGGCAAGCGAACTCGTTCGCCGTCAGGAGGACGCCCGCCAGTTCTGTCGGCGCGGAGCTGCTCATCGTGCACACCAGGGAGCTGAAGGTCTCGGCGTTGACAAGGCGACGACGTTTGACGTCGACCAGCAGCCCGTGCGCGCAGAGGAAGTCGGCGCCCAGCAAAGCAAGCCATGGGGACGCAGGCGGTCACAAAGGTCCACTGAAAGCGCTGGCTGCCGAAGCAGAGGGTGACGTTGCGCGGGCCGAAAGTGCGTATGGCCGAGCCATTAGCAGCGACCAAAGAGGGGCCGCAAACGGCGTCCCGCCTGTCTTGCTCGGAGGCGGGTATGACGCTCAGTTGGGCGCCGGTGTCACAAAGGAAACGCCGCCCGGACGCTTTGTCCCGAATAAAAAGCAAGTTGCCCGAGTGGCCGGCGCTCATGGCTGGGAATGAACGCCGGCCCGGCCGTTTCCCGACTTGCCGAAAGTGCACGGGGGTCGGCATGTCCGAGCCTTGTGTCCGAACCTGGCGTGGTAATAACACCACGCCTGGTCAGGTGGAGGCCCTGGCCGTCGTGTCGGAAGCGGTCGGTGCGGCGTGGCGGCCGCCAGTTTCACCGGCAGTTCGGCCTCCAACCGCGCAGGATGCTCGGGCGTCGTGGGCGTCGCCTCGGACGGCGGCAGGCTCCAGGTAGCCGCGCCGATGTGTTGGCCCGCCGAGGAGATCTTATCGGCTTCCCTGGCGAGGGCGCGGGGATCGGTGATCGACGTGCCAGCCAGGGCGAGGCGTACCGGGTGAGGCAGCTGGCGAAGGAACAACTCGCGGAACAGAAAATCCGGAGAGTGCTCACCGAGCAACGAGAGCATATAGTCCATGCGCCCGGACGGGCGCGTGTCGCCGAGCTCGGGCAGGTCGAGCAGGCGCCGTGCGCGTGCCGCCGGTGAGAGGGCGAAAGCGTCGAGGAGGAGCGTCTTCAGCGCGTCATACTTGTCGGCAGCCGGCGGGTGCTCGAGGAGGCTCAGGGCGCGGGCCGCGGTGGCGGAACAGAGCGCTGCCATGACGTGGTGGAAGCGGGTGTCGTCCGCGGTGATGCCTCGCAGGGCGAACTGGGAGTCCGCCTGGGCGAACCAAACAGCCGCGTGAGCCTTCCAGAAGGTAGGCAGTTTAAGCGTCACTGCCGTATCCATGTCGGTAGGTCACCAGTGAAGGAGCGGCGCTCCAACGCGAGTCGAAAGAATTGACGCGACCAAAGACGGAATTCGTCCGAGTTGCTTTATTGAAACAAAACAGCTCAGGTATTCTGACCAAAAGCCCGTTTATCGGGCAGCAATATATATACACATTTATGTCGGGAAGTTTGCCCGGCAAAAGCTATACCGGGCATGCCCGGGTGTCAAGGGCGAGCCTTGGAAAGGCGAGTCTGGACCTGCCCGGGCGTGTTTGGCTGCGGCCTGGCAAGTCGAGGCTGGGCGTGCCCGGGCGCTCTGGACGAGCACTGGAAAGGCGAGAGCGGGCATGCCCGGACGCTCTGGGTGAGCCCTGGAAAGGCGATAGCGGGCATGCCCGGACGCTCTGGGCGAGCCCTGGAAAGGCGATAGCGGGCATGCCCGGACGCTCTGGGCGAGCCCTGGAAAGGCGAGAGCGGGCATGCCCGGGAAAGACGAGACCGGGCGTGCCCGGGAGGTTCGGGCGTGCCCGGGAACAGTGAGTCCGGGCATGCCCGGGAGAGGCGCGTCTGGCCGTGTTCTGGCCGGTGCAAGGCGATTGTGTGCATCCAGCGGTAACCGCTACAACCTTGTCTTTCTCCGTTCTGTTGGGAGGGATGGACAGATGGCCTTACTCACCCGTTGGGGGTTGGGGAGGGGGGGGGGTGGGGGTTAGGGTGTAATGCGAAAGATGGTCTTTCCCTCCTGTTGTGGGGGGGGAGGCGGTTGGTGCAAAAGACTACCACCTACTCTCCTGTTGCGGGGGAATGGGGACCTGGGGGTAAGGCGAAGTATGGTCTTAACCACCTGTTGGAGGGTGGGGTAATACTGAAGACGTCCTTGTCCTGTTGCGGGGATGCGAAAGATGGCCTTACCAGCACTCAGCAGGGGGAGGGAGAGCATGGTGAAGTTACAATTCTCTCAATTCAACATGCAATGTTTCGACATTTTGCTGTCTTAACCTCTAATCTTTCCCAGGTAAGGTCTCGTTTCTTGGACTGTATTATTTATTGCAAATAATCCATCTTACATAATCCATAGGCCTAACTGTATTTATTGTAATCCTTTGTGTTGTGTATATTTTTGTGCACCCGTCATTCTGATAGACTTTCCCCCTCCTCGTGTCATAAAGGAGAAAACACAAATAAAACTGCTGTTAGTGTAGTTTAGTAGATCGACCAAAATTTTGGTTTCGGTGTTTCCAAGAACAGTTGGATCGGGGGCAGGGTGGGACGGGGTGGGACGGGGTGTGACGGGGTGGGACGGGGTGGGACGGGGTGGGAAGGGGTGAGACGGGGTGGGACGGGGTGAGACGGGGTGGGACGGGGTGGGGTGGTGTGAGGGGCGAGTGGCACTCCGAAGGGCGCGGCATTGCTGGAAAGGGTTCTGATGTTCTCTCGTTCACTACGCGGTCAGTAGAAGGGGTTGTGTGTAACTCCAAACTTCTTGCCAAGTCGACGATCAAACAACAACTGAACGAAAGGGAATAACTCTCATGCACCAAGAATGGGAGTGGAAAAATGGCCGATCTGTGACTTCAGTTCTTTATGTGACGCCAATTGGTCAATGAGCCATCAACTGCAACATCATGTGGTGGAGCCCACGTCAGCCCTCCTCCTCCACCACTGATCTCGAGATCAGTGGGTGGAGACTGGAGTTTGGTGAATGCGGGGAGGAAGAAGAAGAATGAAATACTGTTACAGGAAAAATTGAATAACGAGGATAAACTTCCGGGTGATCTTGCAAACTTTGAACTAACTGTGACGAAGATCCTCGTGCTCGGGTCGGATCTTCTGAGGAAAAGGTTTGTTCGGAGTTTCTCATTTTTTTATTAATACTAAGAAAGATCTGTAAAACGATCATTTGAAGGGATTCTTCACAACAGAGAGATGGGGCCAACATTATGATTATACACATCACGATATGTCAAAGAGCGGCAATAAAAAATAAGCATCACATCCGGTCATGAAGGAACATCATATCCGGTATCGGCCCTCTGGTGAATTTCCACTGGCAGTCCATTTTTCGTCGTACGATCTTCGTTGTAAAAACACGATTATAATCGCTTTTTTTTGTAAGTATGGCATCATAATGGAAGTTTTAAAAGTTTCAATTGTTGTTCATTGGTATTTTATTCAAGTGATGCATTTATGACGTGAATGAATGACGATTTTATTTGCTTGTTTTAGCCAATCTATCGGTGACTGATCGAGGCCTGTGTGGCAAGGACGGTTATCCGTAATCGATATCTGTCAATATTATGTGTCCGAGTTTTCAAAAAGAGTCCGGAAACATGAAATTGAAGTTCTTGTTGAAGTTTGATCAGGAAAACTCCTTCATTTCATGTGAACCCGGGGGCCCATTGGCCTTTTGGACCAAATTTCGATGGTTCATGGTTTGCAAGCTCTTACATTATCAAATACCAGTTAAACAAGATTTGATTCACAAAGATTGGCTTTCTACCTTCAGTACTTTATCAATGAACTAAGTTTCTGCATCGGAGATACTTTTCATTGAGTTCACAAAGTTAATTTATTCACGAAAGTAATTAATATCGCTAATTAGCAACATGTTAATTGCTTGATTATGAAGTATAAATTGAGTCATTAAAATGTGTGTCCCATTATCCCATGGGCTTTGTTCACTGAAAGTTTTATTTAAATATTTCAGGTGTTGAGGAAGTTGTATGTTCTGATCCTTTCTTTTCAATGACAATGACCTCCCGCCTCCCCCACAATCAAAGAACTCCAAATGATCACGTCATTGCAAGGATCAGAACATGCATGATATTATAACATGTTAGATCAGGTCATTGAAAGGATCAGAACATGCATGATATAACATGTTAGATCAGGTCATTGAAAGGATCAGAACATGCATGATATGACGTGTTCAATCGGGTCATTGAAAGGATCAGAACATGTATGATATGATAACATGTTAGATCAGGTCATTGAAAGGATCAGAACATGCATGATATTATCACATGTAAGATCAGGTCATTGAAAGGATCAGAACATGCATGATATTGTAACATGTCAGATCAGGTCATTGAAAGGATCAGAACATACATGATATAACATGTTAAATTGGGTCATTGAAAGGATCAGAACATGCATGATATGATAACATGTTAGATCAGGTCATTGAAAGGCTCAGAACATGCATGATATTATGACATGTTAGATCAGGTCATTGAAAGGTTTAGAACGTGCATGATATTATATCATGGTACATCAGGTCATTCAAAGGATCAGACAGTGCATGATATTATGATGTGTTCGATCAGGTCATTGCAAGGATCAGAACATGCATGATATTATAACATGTTTGATCAGGTAATTGAAAGGTTTAGAACATGCATGATATTAAAACATGTTAGATCAGGTCATTGAAAGGCTTAGAACATGCATGATATTATATCATGTTAGATCAGGTCATTGAAAGGATCAGACCGTGCATGATATCACAACATGTTCGATCAGGTCATTGAAATGATCAGACAGTGCATGATATTATGACATGTTCGATGAGGTCATTGATAGGATCAGAACATGCATGATATTATAACATGTTCGATGAGGTAATTGAAAGGATCAGAATGTGCATGATGTTATATCATGTTACATCAGGTCATTGAAAGGATTAGACAGTGCATGATATTATAACATGTTCGATCAGGTCATTGAAACGATCACAACATGCTTAATATAATAACATGTTAGATCAGGTCATTGAAAGCATCAGAACATGCGCAAGATATTATAACATGGTAGATCTGTGCATGTTTTCGTGTTTAATGTGTTCGCTCTTGCACGAGCTTTGGCTTTCGATACCAATTTTTTTTTTATTTTAAATGATCAGAACATGCATGACATCATATCATGTTAGATCAGGTCATTGAAAGGATCAGACCGTACCTCACCATTTTAAATTACTGATCGTAATATTTACTTCAGTGAGGATTTTGAGGTGGGGGAGGGGGGAGGCAATATCTCAAACCACAAAACCCTTTGAGGAGTGGGGTTATTGTTTCATAACATAATTAATATTATGTGATCATCATGTTTTATTACTTTTGTAAAAAGAAGGAGCTTCCACACAAACGCCACAAAAACGCCTTGAAAGAACTCCACGGAAGCGGCAGGAAGGGTCGTGTTATTAACCCTTGGTGGGTATATTGAGTGCAGTAGATCTACGATCAGATGTGATAAGCATGGACAAATGTCCGAGTCTAAATCTATTTCAGTTCAGTGTGGAACAGCATTATCGACTCTTCATATAGGTAACCAAATATGTTTGTGGTTTATAATATTTTTTCTTCCTGTATTGGCCGTTACTCCCACAAAAACGGCACTTTAAGCGATTTATACACATTAACACGGCAGGGAAAAACCACTTGTGGAGGTGGGATATTATTACGATTAATGTTGTTTTGTAATTACATCAATCTTATGCTATTATCATTAGTTTTGTTAGTAGAAGCGGCCTTGAAAAAATGTAACAATATCGCTAACTTAACATTGATATACGCCTCAACACGTGTCCCCAATGGTGGGAAAACACCTTTAAGGGAGAAAACCCCCCTTGGGAATGGGGGGGGGGGGGGGGGGAAATGAATGTGCTACAACCTTCATTGTGTGACTATTAGTCCTGTCAAGTTTGGTTGAGATTGGATAAGTGACGACGGAATGTATCGCGGTCAAAAATCATCAGACAGACAGATAGACCCCAAATTGGGTATTTTAATATGATGATTAAAATAAATGCATTTCCCCATTTGTATTTGACGCGCTTGGGATATGCCTGGTCGTGCCACAACGGCTCATCCGCATTCCTCCTCTCATTCCCCAAATGAAATTGCATTGTTTTGGCGGATAAAATTGGTTTGGTGTTGATGTAGCGCAGCATCATGGGTCGAATGGTCTCCTCTTGTGTTTACTCTGGGTTTATTTTTGTCTCTGTAAATAAAAACTTGCATTCATTAGATCCTTATTGATGGGAAAACTTACAAAATGGGACACAGTGGGTCAACAAACTGAATACAAACATGATCAGTGCATGATCAGTGCCCGTATTTATTGGATAATTATTGACTGGATTGTCCATGGAAATGAATCACAAAAATTCCAAACAGAGTAAGGAATATATCATGTATAACTTTTCTGTGAGTAACATAAACATTGTATCCTTGGCAGGTCATCGGTGAAATGGAGAGCTTCTTGGAATGGCTCCAATCACAAGGCCTGATAGAAGAAACAGCCCAAGCAGTGATCGATGAGCTTGGAATTGAGAATCAGAAGGTTATTCGAGCTTGTACGGAGTCAGATTCATTGCGGGATGAGCTCCTTGCTCTCTCCAAAGAGAAATTTCAATTTGCAATGTATGCTGACTTCTGTAAATTTATGAATTCTTTTTTAAAGCCACAAGATGTCCAGATTGCAGGTTCTTCTCTGTTGGGAAGTATTTTCGTCAACTTGGATAATGTTATTCGGGAACTTTCCAGTTTCTGCCAAAACTTTGTTCGATTCCAAAATGTGCAGCTGGAAAATCGTCCTGGTGTCTCTGGAATTGGGTTCAGTGATGTCTGCAGCCTCCGCTCTCAGGATGGATTAAGATCCACGTCTGGTATGTGAAAGGTTCCTGCGATATAGCATGTCAACAAATATCTTTATCTTCTACCATTGCTTTTTAAAAATTATTTTAACTTGTATAAACTCTTTTGGTGCAGCTTTGTGTTGTCTAATATGAATGTATTTTTGATGTATGGTACAAAGTCAATTTTTAGCTCACCTGGAACATATATCCGGTTAGCTTATGGGATGGCGCATCTTCAGTTCGTCCATAAACACTTGCAACTTCTTCTCCTAAACTGCTGATGGGATTGTGACCAAACTTGGCTAAAATTATGTTTCTTGTGTTCGAACTTAAGTTTGTTCACGGCATTAAAAAAATCGAGGTCTCAGAGGTCTATCGGGGGTCAAATTAAGTCCAGATTTGACCCAACCCAGCCCCCCAAAGTGGAACTACCGGGGGTCAAAGGGGAGGGAGAGTGGGGGGATCAGATTGGGTCCAGGTTTTAATCCCCCAAAATAGGTATTTGCTCTCTTCTCTGAAACCATCCACACGATTTCGATGACACTTGACCACAACCGTCATCACCTGTGATGTACCAAAATTTGTACACGACTTAAAAAAATCGAGGTCTCATGAGCTCAATGTTGTTGGGGGTGGGGGGGGGGGGGGGGGGGATGGGGGCGGCGCGGCGGTTGAGTTCCCCAAAATAGGTATTTGCTCGCTCCTACAAAACTACACACACAATTTCAATGAAATTTCACCACGACGTTCATCACCCGTGATGCACCGAAGTTTGTTCACAGCCAAAAAAAAAAAAAAAAAAAAATCAGAGTTTAAGGGGAAGTGTGGGGGGAAGGGGAGTGGGTTATGATCTCCTAAAATTGGTATTTGTTCTTTTATCCGAAACTACACACAATTTTGATGAACCTTGATCACAACCTTCGTCACCCGTGATGTACCAATGTACCAAAGTTTGTTCACAGTTTTCGAAAAAAATTGGGGTCCATTGCCCCTATTTTTATTTTTGTTTTGTAAATTGTATGACATTCCTCAGTGTTCCGTGTTAAACGGTGCATTTAAGTTATTGGCATGCAAGAAGTGGTTTGTTGTCTCTCTTTTGTCATAGAAGGCTTATCCTTGTTTTCCCACACTTTTTGAAAAATATGAATATGCTTCATCGAATTCATATTGTAATCAGCTCCATCCATCCGTCAGTTTGTCCGTCTGTCAGACATGCTATCTTCTCCTGAACGGTTGTGTAAAAATTCACAAACTTGGTTGTTTTGATCATATGGCAATAAGCTGCAACATCAGTATCCTTTTGACCCCGCCCCTTGGGTACATTGCCTAAAAAATGGAATACCATGAGGTAGAAAACCAAAAATTGTAATTTGAGGCACATTTTTGAACATTTTTTTTATGGCATAGCCCATAGGGCAAAGCCGTCTCGAACAGTGTTTGTCTGTCTGTATGTATGTTTGTATGTGTGTATGTATGTTCCCTCAAATGTACACCAATCAAAGCTGAGGATCTGGTCAAATGACAGGGGTGATGTGATGTCATGATGGCAGCACGACGCCTGACACCACACACCGCCATTTTGATTCCTTCGCCGTTCAAGCCGGACATATTGTTGAACCTGTCACGTATCACAATCTGCATGCTCTACCTTTATGTTTTTCATTCAGTCTGAAACACATGAAGTGAAACACGTGAAAATATGGATCTTTTATAACACTCAATTGTTATCATGGCTGTGCTTGTTGTTGTTTGTGGGTTCTTTCTGTGTAGTTTTATATGTTTCTATTGCTTCGCAAAATATCTCTACTCTATATTAGTGCTGGGCGATAATCGTGCTTTAGATTTACTATCGCGATAACGATAATCCATATTTGTTATCGCGATAGGTGCTGCGCATGCGCAGTCGGGATATAACTCACCTTGAACCCGGATATTGACTGCTTTGAGCGGTTGGTGTGTTTGGTTTCTCTCAAGGGATATACCTGTATTAAATGCAGCGCTATAAAATTCACCAGATAATATAATATGGAATGTATATTGTTATGTTTGTCGGGGGTAGGCAGTGATTACTTTTGTCCAGGTAGAATTGCACATGGGGTGTGCTCCGACTGTCGTGAAGAAGAAGAAACACATGTATCATAAGTAGGGATTCTGGAGACCGTATGTCGTGCAAGCGCGTGTCTTTGATCCCATCACGAGAGGTGGGGTTATGTTAATTAGTTGGGGATTAATTGTGAATCCCCTCTATGTAATGGCCTCTGTTATTTTTCCTTGTTCCTTATGGCACACACTGCACACACAAGAAAGAAATCGCGCATTTTCCACACGACATAAAAGCGACCGGAACTAGGACATTCAACTACTGCTGGTGCCACAGGCTTCACATCGCACCACAAGCAGGCAGGTCCGGGTGGTTACGCCCCGAAGAGCAGTGATTGGTCCAGGATTGATTGGTCAAGGACTGCTAAGATGGGACTATTGGATTGGTGGAGAAGGCACGGATAACGTCAGCGCCTTGAGTATAAAAAGAACCTTCTGCCCGACATTCTCTCTCCTTTTCGCCTTCTCGTGGCTGGCTCTGGTTTTCTGGGTTTGGTGGCGAACGGTCGTCTCCCTGGCATTTTGTCCTCTCTTGACTTCCTCGTATCTTCTGGCTTTGGCAGTGAGCGGTCACGATTTGATGTCTTGCTCTGCTTCGGGAGTTCACGGCGAGTGGTCGGAGTTCATAGCGCTCCTGCGCGAGGGGAATTCATTGAAGAGCACATGAACATTTTGTGGCGCTCTTGCACCAGGGACATTGGAAGTCTGGATGATCGGGAAGACGAGCGCGGCTGAGCGGACTGCGCAGCGAGGCCCAGTTCCCACCCATGGGCAGTACAGTCTGCGGTTTCCTGCGCAAGGACGTCAGGGCCTGTGACTAACCGGGACAATTCCTAACTAGTTTCCAGAGCAGATCAGAGCTAAGTGCCCACAAAAATAACACGCATTTAATTTTGTTCTTTTATATTTCCCTTTGTCTGTATTCGGGTCTGCAATGGGACGTCCCATTTAGGATATTAGTCTTATCGCGCATTTTCTCGTTTGCTGGCATTTATTTTCATTAAACCTGTTTATTTGTACATTTTAATTCCGTGTCGGTTTGAGTTGATTGATTATCCAAGTGCGAAGACGTCGGGTGCATGCCGTCCAGGCAGGCAAGTTCATCATCCTCCTTTCCCTCACGTGTCAATAATACCGTCATTTTTGGATTGAACGCCTCGGAGTTAAAGCTCGTTTGGTTATCCGTGTCGCCCTGCGGTGTTCATTTCAGGGTAGTCACACGACAATATTCTCCAAGATGTAATTTAAATGGTATAAACATTAAAACAAACAACCGATTAAGGAACGCACCGAAAGGCTGCCGATGTCGAAATCGCCGATCTGTTTGAGTTCACTTTGTCTGTGCGCGAAGTTGAGCACTAAAGGCAACATCTTGTTGAAGATCGACAAGGTGAGCGTACTCTGTGTGTGGAGTTTTGGCTTTGAAGACAAGGATAAGCAGGTAATCTCGTTATTCTCCTCACCGTTCACGATGGACCAGACGAGAGGCAAACATGGCAACTTTATTTCGTTCATTTATTTGTTTTTACATTTTTGTCACGACATGGGATTGCTTGGCAATTATTATTCATGAAGTAAAACATCAAAGTTGTTCTTTAACGGCCACTATTATCCCACCTTGTGGGGTCTGCCGGGTGAAGCTTAGCCCAAGTCATTTAAGAACCGGCTGGTGAAGCCTGACATTCGCTAAGTTAGTTTGCTCCCACCTTTTGTTCATATGTTTGTTGTCCCGTCCACCATACAGTGATGACTCCATTTACATCTCGCTGTCTGACGACATCGACCAATTCTATCCACTCATCCCAACTCTCTCTTCCTCATATATGGCGACTTCAACTGTCATCATGCCAGCTGGCTGGGTGTGGATGCCTCTCACACCAGCCATGGCACCTCAGCAAAAGACTTCTTTGACTCATTTGGACTGACACAATCTCTCACTTTCCCAACCTGGATCCCAGTTAATGGTACGCCATCTCTTCTTGACTTGGTTATGACTAACTTCCCTGCAAATGTCTGATGTTCTTCTTCTGCTCCAATCGGTTCATCTGATTGTTGAAGCTTGTTAAAGTGGACGTCTCTTTGGCCGTTCTCAGAGAGCCTCCTCAGCACCGATGTGTCTGGCATTTCAATCAAGCTAACTGGTATGATCTTCAAGCAGCCAACAAACATCTGGACTGGTCTCCCATCTCGACTGCCTCTGACATTCTGACATGAATGGAATTCTCTCATCTCCCCTTCCTGTCCAGGCTGGAGTTCCTCAAGGCAGTGTTCTGGGCGCTTTGCTGGTCTTCATTAATGATCCATCCGACTCTGGAAAATCCTCTCTATCTTTTTGCTGATGACCACTCTGTGCCGCTCCATATATCATCCCTCAGATCGGCAGGCAGCAGCCTCTTCACTCTCTGCAGCCCTAGATAAAATCACAAACTGGTCAAACCAGTGGAACATGTCTTTCAATCCTGATATATCTCACACCCTCACGATGTCTCTCCAAAAAGACCGACTGGACAACCCTCCCATCCAATTTCTGAATAATCCTCTCCAAGAAGTTATGTCACTCAAGCTTTTGGGTCTCACTATCTGCCATGATCTTTCCTGGGAAAACCACATTTCAAATCTGGCCTCCAAAGCCAATCGCCGACTGGGCATCCTCCGTCGTGTTTTCTTTGCACGACTTTTGCATGGTCCTTTCTTTGCACGACTGAGGTTCTCACCACATACAAAGCGTTCAGCCGTTCACCCGCAGCTCAATGGAGTACTGCTCTCCCCTCTTCATGTTCTTCATGCTGTGGAAACGAAAGCTTTTAATATCATTGGTGTCTCACGTAATTAAGCTGATTCTGAGGGCCTTTCACTCTCTCACCGCAGGCAGATTTGGTGGTCTTTCTTTCTTCTACCGACTCCTCTCAGGCCGAGCTCCCCCTGCTCTGTCTGTGCTCTGTCCCCCAAATATTCCTTTAGGATGCATATGATCTGCCAGCAACCCTCTTCTGCTGAAACAGTCAAAATCATGACTTTCACTCAACATTGCTCTTTTCTCCCACCTTTGGAAGAAACTCCCACACTCTCTTCAATCCTACTGCTCCTTCCAGGTCTTTAAAACAGCTGTTCACGACCATCTCTTATCTTCCTTCATCCACAACCTTTCTTGGTCTTTTCTATCTCTGTTAATTCACCCCAAATTCACCTTTTTTAAACTCCAACTTCTTTTGCGAAAGTCCTAGTCGTGTCCATTTGTCTTGTACGTCCCCCCCACCCCCCTCCCCAACCCCATCCTTCTCCCTCCCACAGATCTCCCGATGTCCCTGCTCTACTGTAACTTGTGTGCTTCCCTCTCTCTCTCCCCCTCTTGTCTCCCACTTCCTTTATTTTATGTTTTATGTGTCAATGTTTAAATTTTATGTGTTGGCGCTCTTACAGTGCCTCGACTTTGTATAAGAAAAAAAAAAAAAATCTCCACCCTTGAGGAAATTCTGATCATGTCCACATCAAATTGCAAGTTTGTTCTTCTTCACCATCAACTGTTGTTCATCCTGTCCATTGAACTGTCTTCCAATATAGCAAGGCTGACAGGGATGCCTTGCGTTCTTTTCTTGTCGATGTTCACTGGAACTCAATCCTGTGTCACAACCCATCTGAAGCTGCCAAGGAAGTCATTGAGTGGATCCCTGTTGGTGTAGATCTCTTTCTCCCTTCTTGGACCCACCAGGTGAAACCATACTCTCAGCCATGGTTCACTCCGGCTTGTTCTGCCGCCATCGCCCATCGCAATCACTTTTTCAACCAGTATCGAGCTCGAGAGAGGCACATCTTTTGTGAGCAACCAATGTAAACAAGGATTGGAAAATGCGAAGCGACAGAATGCAGAATCTGTTTGTAATTCTATCTCAAATAAACAGCTTGGTTCTCGAGATTTTTGTAGAATTGCTGACAGCATTTTCAACCGTAATCAGTCATCGATTCCTGTCCTCTTCAATTGCCCTGAAGTGCTTTTGATAAAGTCAACCTCCTTGTTGAGCGTTTTTCTCCAAACTCCACACTTGAAGACCATGGACAAACATTGCCTGTTTGTCCTTCCCGTCTTGACACCAGGCTTTCCACCATCATCAGCACACCCAGGAAAGTTGCTAAGATTATTCAAAGGCTTGACATTTCAAAATCTACTGCACCACATAGAATCCCTACAATTGCTTCGAAGATGTATTCATTTGAGCTGTCTTGTGTCCTCTCAAAACTGAATTGATTGTGCATGTCAAAGTCTGTATTTCCACTTGGCTGGAAGCAGGCTTCTGTAGTCCCTGTCTTTAACGGCTCCGGTGAGTAATCAGATCCTTCTAACTATCGGCCTGTTAGCCTTCTACCTATTTATCAGCAAAGTGTTTCAATCCTTCATAAAACAACAACTCATGACTCATCTGGAAACCCACATCCTCCTAATTGATATGCAGTGTGGCTTTCGACTGTCTAGGTCGACTGGTGATGTTCTATCCCTTATCACTGAACGTGTGAAGAGGGCTTTGTATCATCGTGGACAAGCCAGGGTTGTTGCTCTTGACATTTAAAAGGCTCAAATCAAAAGGCATTTATGGAAAATTGCTTGATACAATCTCTGATTTCCTTGCAAATCATAAAATATCTGTGTTACATGAGGGACAGTAATTCCCTGTCCATAATACAAATTTGAGTGTTATCCAGGTTCTGTCCGAGCTTGGGCTAGGAGTTGGGGCTGGGAGTTGGGGCACGGAGTTGGGGCTGGGAGTTGGGGCACGGAGTTGGGGCTGGGAGTTGGGGCTGGGAGTTGGGGCACGGAGTTGGGGCACGGAGTTGGGGCTCCGAGTTGGGGCTCGGAGTTGGGGCTCCGAGTTGGGGCTCGGAGTTGGGGCTCGGAGTTGGGGCTCGGAGTTGGGGCTCGGAGTTGGGGCTCGGAGTTGGGGCTCGGAGTTGGGGGTCGGAGTTGGCGCTCGGAGTTGGGGCTCGGAGTTGGCGCTCGGAGTTAGGGATCTTTGGTCTTTTCACATTGCTTTTGACTTTTTCATATTTCTCTTTCGTCATTCTAATTCTTGCTGCTTCTTTTTTTCCCTCTGCCAGAAAAGGTGGATGGAGGTTATGTTTTCACCCCTGTCTGTCTGTCTGTTTGTTTGTTACTTGGAAAAAAGTAAAAGGTCAACTCAAAAAAGTTTACTATTTTGAGATCAGCATTGACCAAAAGGTCAACATATGCCAAAGGTCAACCACTTTTTTTCAAATTTCTAAAATCCTCAATTATAATCCGATTGACTTGAAATTTGAATAGGATTTACATGTCAGCGGACTGAATTCAACCACCAACTATTTTGAAGATCAACATTCGCGAAAAGGTCAACATAGGCCAAAAGGTCAACATTTTGAAATTTCTAAAATCCGAAATTTTCATCCGATTGACTTGAAATTTGAATATGATTTTCATATCAGTTAACTGAATTCAACCAACAACTATTTTAGGTCAACATATGCCAAAAAGTGTATACATAGGTCAACATACATAACGACAACAATCAACATATAACATAACATATATGCATAGCAACATAGGTCAACTATAACAATAAACACCAAAACTATATCAACTATAACATAACATAGTCAACTTTAACATAGGTCAACATTTTCAAGTTTTTATAATCCTCAATTTTCATCCGATTGACTTGAAATTTGAATAGGATTTTCATTACAGCAAATTGAATTCAACTACCATCTATTTTTGAGATCAACATAGGTCACAAGGTCAACATAGGCCAAAGGTAAACACTTTTTTCAAATTTTTAAAAACCTCAATTTTCATCCGATTGACTTGAAATCTGAATAAGATTTGCTTATCATCAGACTGAAATCAACCGCCAACTATTTTTGAGGTCAACATTGGCTAAAAGGTCAACATAGGCCGGATTTCTAAAATTGTCAATTTTCATCCGATTAACACAAAATTTGAAGACTATTTGTATATCAGGTCACTGAATTCAACCACCAATTATTTTTGAGGTCAGAAGGATGCTCTAGTAAGTGCCATTCTACTTTGTTCTCCTTTGCTAAGTGTCACACCATGAGTGATTTTTCATTTGTTTGTTTGTGAACAAGATATCTCAAAAAGTTGTGGACGGATTCGGACGAAATTTGGCACAAATGTAGCGTATGTGACAAGGACGAAATGATTAGATTTTGGTGAAGATCCGGACTCGGATCCGGCTACTATAGTTTTTGAAGTGATTCTTCACCATTGGGAGATGGGGCCAAAAACGATACATAGCAGGATATCTCAAAAAAGTTGTGGACGGTAGTAGAAGGAAAATCTTGGTTTTGGGACACATGAAATTTAACATTGAAGTCAATGGGGAAAATTAAGGAAACTTAAATTAAGGAAACTCACACCCCCTCTCTCATAAAATAACATGCCTTTTTCTCATTAAATTGTGCACCCTTATTTCTCCCCCACTGAGACATGATCAAGTCTAGCCAGTTTCATATTTATCAAATCAACCCCCTGGTGTGTATTGACAACTGTTGCAAACTCAAACAAGGAGCCAATGAACACCCCTTCAACCTTTGGCATCAACCTAAGTTTATTATCCCTCAGGAGACTATTTGTATATCAGGTCAACCTCCTTGTTGAGCCACCATATCATTGGTGTCTCACGTAATTTCAATCCTTATCCATCCCTCAGGAGAGCCAGGAAACAATATCTCTCCGTCCTCAGGACCGAACTCTCTTATCTGTCTCCCTCTTCCAAATCCTGGTGGCGCCTGGTGAAATCTGTTTCTGGTGTTTGTTCCCCCTCCATCCCCTCCCTCACCTTAAATGGCCACACGGCTGACTCCGCACGTGAAAAAGCTGAATGCCTCAACTCTGTGTTTGCCTCTAAATCTTGTGTCCCAAACCCATCCCTCTCTGTACCCACCGTACCCAGTCGTACCCAGCTGCTCCTGGACTCTGTGTCCTTTCCTCCTGACAAGGTGGAAAAGTTTCTGTCAACCCTCGACTCTGATTCTGCAACTGGACCTGACGGCATCAGCACGGGTCCTAAAATCATGTTCTTCCGCTCTTTCACTCCCCCTCTCTGTTCTCTTCACCCTCTCTTTTGCTCAAGGTCATCTTCCATCTGCTTGGAAATCTGCCAACATCACCGCTTTGCACAAAAAAGGTGCAAAAACAGATCCCAGCAACTACAGACCAATCAGCCTTCTCCCAATTATCAGCAAAGTCATGGAATCCATCATTGCTTCAGATATGAAATCTTTCCTCTTCTCCAATGGCTTGATCTCTGATCATCAATTTGGTTTCAGACCTGGACACTCCACTCTGGACATGCTGCTTCTGCTTTCTCAACAATGGATGGAGGTCCTCAATGCCAAACAGGAAATTAGAGCAGTCTCCCTTGACATATCACGTGCCTTCGATACGGTCTGGCACCCCGCTCTGCTCACCAAACTCTCCTCTTTTGGTATCCATGGAAATCTCCACGCATGGCTGGCGGACTTCCTCTCTAGTCGTAGTCAACGTGTGGCCCTGAATGGGTTTCTCTCATCTCCTCTTCCTGTTCAGGCTGGAGTTCCCCAAGGCAGTGTTCTGGGCCCTGTGCTTTTTCTGGTCTTCATCAATGATCTCTCTGACTCTCTTGAAAATCCTCTCTATCTCTTTGCTGACGACTCTACTCTCTGTCACTCCATTCTTCATCCCTCAGATCGGCAGTCTGCAGCCTCCTCACTCTCTGCAGACCTTGACAAAATCACAGACTGGGCAAACAAGTGGAACATGTCTTTCAATCCTGACAAATCTCACACTCTTACGATGTCTCTCCGAAAAGACCGACTGGACAACCCTCCCATCCACTTTCTGAATAATCCTCTCCAAGAAGTTCTGTCACTCAAGCTTTTGGGTTTCACTATCTGCCATGATCTTTCCTGGAAAAACCACATTTCAAATCTGGCCTCCAAAGCCAGTCGCCGACTGGGCATCCTCCGTCGTGCGAAGTCCTTCCTTGGCACACCTGAGCTCCTCACCACATACAAGGCTTTCATCCGCAGCTCAATGGAATACTGCTCTCCCCTCTGGGCTGGTGCTCCTGCCTCACACCTAGCTCGCCTTCACGCTGTTGAAACCAAAGCATTCAGAATCATTGGAATCTCCCGCGATGAAGCTAACTCCAAGGGCCTCTCACTCACTCACCGCAGGCAGGTTGGTGGTCTTTCCGTCTTCTACCGACTCCTCTCTGGCCTTGCCCCCCCAGCTCTCTCTGGGCTCTGTCCCGCAAATATTCCTACAGGTCGCACAACATCTGCCTGCAACCCTCTTTTGGTTAAACTGCCAAAATCAAGACTCTCTGCTCACCTTCACTCCTTCATTCCTGTTTTCTCCCGCCTCTGGAACAAACTCCCTCACTCTCTTCAATCCCACTCCACCCTCCAAGTCTTTAAAACAGCTGTTCACCACCATCTCTAATCTTCCCCCATCCAAAACCTTGATCTTTTCTACCCCCGCAAATTTCACCCCAATTCCACTTTTTGAAATACCAACTTTTGTCCTGGAAGTCCTTGGTGTCCTTGTGCTTTATACTTCTCCCTCCCACCCCCCCCCCTTCCTACGCCTCCTCCCCCCAGGCCCTCTCCCTTCCACACATCTCCCTGCTCTCGGATGTTGTGTGTGTGTGCTTCCCCTTATCTCCCCATCTTGTCTTCCGCTCTCTCTTTTTGTGTATTTTGTTTGTCTGGTCGATTTGTTTGTGAAGTTAATGTTAGCTCTTTCACGAGCCTCGATTCAGTATACAAAAAAAAATAAAAAAAATTGTGACATTCATCTCCATCCAGTATATTGATGAATAATACATTATCATTTTGTTCCAAGTATTTCTTTTGAACCAAGATAAAATGATACACCTTTATGACCTTGTTTGACCACCCCCCGAGCCACATATCATTTTAAGATTATAGTAATAGGGCGGGCCATAGTTCTTTTTTTTTTGTAAATCAATCGAGAGGGGTGTTCACATTATGTATTTTTGTGTGTAGAACATAAATCTGAGGTTTAAAAAAATTCTGATAACCCTAACCTTCATCAATTTGCAGTTAATTATTATTAAATTTTTGATTATTTTGCTATTCTTCTGGAAAAAAAGAGACATTTTTTATTTTGAAGTTAGGGCTTTTATTTTGGTAACTTCCTGTTGGGACGGCAGTTGTAGCCATCTTGTTGCTGAAAGCTCGATGTTGAGGAGGTTGGCAATCCTTATCCATCTCTGTCTTCTCTTCTCTTCTTATGGCATTGCCAGTAAGTACGTTTTTGATTAGGAACCTGAGGAACAAATAGATAATAATTTTAGATGTAAATTACCTTGTTTTATATTATATTTGTTAATTGATTTGTGTACTTACCTATTGCTAGCCTGATTTACATGTGAAGGAAAATAGTGACCTGTGAAGTGAATATTTTGACGGTTTTCTGTAATACCTGTGTAATACCTTAATATCTGTCTGTAGTGGATACTTACCTGTGTATTACTGTTTTTATTTCAGTGTGAACTACTAAAAATGGCTCAAGTCAGAACACGGATGAAATCAAGTTCTCATTTAAGTAATCTTGTTGGCACTGGGCAGGAGCTGTTGGTGTCTGAACTGCCAACTGTGAGGGATATCCTGAGGTATGGCCTCTACTTGAGGGAGCAAAGTGAAGTTGACAGGAGGAACTACCCAGTGGACCAGCTCATGTCTGACATCTACCCTGGTCTGATTTGTCAGTGGAGCAAAGCTAATGCTCTTTTCAAGCCTCCTGTTATCAATGAAAAGGTGACCATCATGTCCAAGCTCAAGGAGGTCTGGAATCAGGCAGTGAAGTTTTCTCTTGGGAAGGGCAACCTTGATGCCAAAGAGAGGTTCATTGTCAAGTTAGACAAGTTATTTGATATTTTGACTTGCAAGTGTCAGATTACCAGTTGTGAGGGGGGAGGCTGTGAGGGCTGTGTGATCCAAGTCCACATTAACTGTTCCTGCAGCAGAGAGAAAATGATTCCTGTGAAAGATCTTGCCTACATCAAGGGACAGAAAGAGAAGGTTGGAAGTAAAGGACCCCACCAAATGGGGAGCCCTGATCTGCCAGAGCACAAGAGACAGGTGAGGACATTGGAAAGGCAGGAAAAGAAAAAGAATGCAGAGAAAAGGAGAAGGAGCAAGGAGGAAAATGCTGCAGCAGCAGAGAAGGCAGCCAGGAAGGATGTTGAGAGATTTTTGTCAGATGGTGATGAGGATCTGGAATTGGAGAGAAGTGGTGCTGAAGATGAGTTTGTCACTGAAGTTGAGCTCTTCCCTGAAACTGACACTGAGCCTGCAGCTTCAGCAAGGTCCAGAAAAACTATGATGAGATTCCAAACATTGCCCTTGCTAGTGTAAGGTATGGCATAGGGCTGAGGCCAACTGCAGCGATAGCAACTGCAGCTCTGATTGATGCAGGAATCATCACAGAAGACAATACAAGTAAAGTGATTGATAAGAACAAGGTCAATAGAGCACAGGGGAAGATGTCCAAGAATGAGTCAAAGCAGGACTTGTGCAACCTGGTAAAGTTCAAGAAGTAAGGAGATTGATCTTTGTAATTGTAACCAGTGATATACATGCAGTTCACCTGTGAATAAATATGTACATTTGATTTGGTTGTGTCAATATGAATGATTTCCCTTATATATTTTAATATCTTATAAAGGGGTTCGAAAGGGTAAAATTGGCCATTTAGAAATACAAATTGATGTAGGTTAGAGTTATCCTATCCAAAAAATAAACTCATATTTGAATTCCCCATTAAAAAAACATGATATAGACACCCCTCATGTTAGGATTTGCTTCAGATTCATTTTGGCACCTGAGTATGACCCACCCTATTATAGTAAATTATTTTTCCCTCGATTTCTTGACAACCATCAAAGTTTTCTGTCCACTCAAGGATATTACTGCCCAGAGACTCCAACTTATTAGTATTTAAATTTATTCTTTTATTTGTTTTCTTCACCTTCACCCCTGTTATCTCCTCAATTATACCTATTTGGTATTTCTCACATTCGTTATGCTTTCCATTTGGACCATGGTATGAAGGTATTGGAAAGGGTGTTGGAGAGGAGGATAAGGAAGAAAGTGAAGATCGACGAAATGCAGTTTGGATTTATGCCAAGAAGAGGAACGACAGATGCACTTTTCATTGTGAGGCAGTTGCAGGAGAAGTACATGGATAAGAGGAAGAAGTTGTTTTTTGGGTTTGTTGATCTGGAGAAAGCATTCGATATGGTTCCACGCAAAGTATTGACATGGGCATTGAGGAAGTTAGGAGTGGAGGAATGGTTGATCAGAGTAGTGATGGCAATGTATAAAAGAGCGCGCACAGCTGTAAGGACGAAGGACGGGAACAGTAGTGAGTTTGAGGTGAAGGCGGGCGTGCATCAGGGGTCGGTACTAAGTCCACTACTATTTGTAGCTGTGATGGAGGTGCTGGCTCAGAACGTAAAGGAGGGTTTACCGTGGGAGTTGTTGTATGCAGATGATCTGGTGTTGATTGCGGAAAGTATGGATGGACTGAAGGAAAAGATGAACAAGTGGAAGGAATGTATGGAGACAAAAGGTCTGAAGGTGAATATCGGAAAGACAAAGGTGATGGCAAGTGGTAAAGCATGTGGTGAGGTGGAAAGAACTGGGAAGTGGCCGTGTGCTGTGTGCAGGAAGGGTGTCGGAGTGAACTCCATTCAATGTACAATGTGCGCTGAGTGGGTTCATCAAAAATGTAGTGGTCTGAGTGGGTCATTAACCAGTGTGGCAGCTACATTCAAATGTAAGGTGTGCACAGAGGGAGCTGCAGATGGAGGAAATGTTGAGTTGGATCTTGGAGACGGCGTGAAGCTGGAAGGTGTGAAAACATTTTGCTACCTCGGAGACATACTGAATGGAGAAGGTGGATCAGACTCGGCAACGGTTGCTAGAGTGAGATGTGCATGGAAGAAGTTTCGGGAACTGAGTGGCATGCTGATGAGGGGAGTGTCGTTGAAGCTGAAGGGAAAGGTGTATGCTGCATGTGTGAGAAGTGTTATGATTTATGGGAGCGAGACATGGGTAATGAACGTAGAGCAGCAACGAAGGTTGGAAAGGGTGGAAATGCGAATGGTTCGACGGATGTGCGGAGTATCGTTGAGAGAGAGGAAGACAAATGATGAATTGCAAAAGATGATGGGAATAGAGCCTGTGATTGATGCTGTGAAGAGGAACAGGTTGAGATGGTTTGGTCATGTGTTGAGGAAGGATGAAAGTGACTGGTTGAGAAGAGTGATGGAAATGAATGTAGAAGGAAGTAGAAGACGGGGAAGACCGAGAAAGACTTGGCTAAAGATGGTGGAAGAAGAAATGCGGGCAAGGGGGTTAACAAGGAGAGATGCAGAAAATAGGGCGAAATGGAGAAGATTGTCATGGGGACCGCAAGGCTAACCCCCGCTCTAGCAGGGAAAATGGCCTTTAAAATGCATGTTGTTGTTTGTTAAACTCCTCTGGGACATTTGAGCCTCTATACTCCTCAGTAGGGGAAGAATGTTGGTTCTGGGGCACAATCCATTTAACATGTAAGTGAATGGGGAAAGCGCATTGAAATGCACTAAATCATCCCTTTTTTTCTCTTTTTCTGAGCCAATTTACCTACTACTAAAACACATTGAAGTCAATGGTCCGCATTTAGCTTATTAACTCTCCCCATTTTTCATAATACTCGTACAGAGACCCAACTAATATTTGTGTTACATTTTGAGGTAACAGCTTAATTCTCTTAAAAGAACAATCACCATCTAAAATATTGATAAATATGGTATTGGATTTCAACTCCTGGTTTGGGTATCGCCACTGAGCTGATATAAAATGATACACCTCTCTTAATGACCTTGTCTGAAATCCCCCTGAGCCACATATCATTTTAAGATTATAGTAAATTATTTTTCCCTCGATTTCTTGACAACCATAAAAATTTTCTGTCCACTCTAGGATATTACCTCCCAGAGCCTCCAACTTATTAGTATTGAAATTTATTCTTTTATTTGTTTTATTTACCTTCACCCCCATTATTTCCTCAATTATACCTATTTGGTATTTCTCACATTCGTTATGCTTTCCATTTATATACCAAGGTTGATTACACCTCCATTCCTTGGTTTGGTTATAACCTGGTTCAATCATTTATATAATGGTAAAAAGGTGGCGGTAGCCCTTTAAAATCCCTAACCCCCCTTTAAAAAAAAAAAAATCTTGTCACTTTTAACCATAAGGGCCACCATCAATTCCATTCTCTGAAATAAATCTCTTATCATCAAAAGCCCCCAATGCTTTCTTATTCACCTCTTCAGTATAGAATTCATTATTATAACTTCTTATCGCATTCATTTTTCAAAACTCTTCTGTCTTTAATGTGTTACGTGGTCCTCCCGGTAACTACCTGGTCTTGGTGACCCCCGGACCGTGGGAGGACCCCGCCAGAAAGATCTCTGATTTATACGCTTTCGTAGCGCAATCAATATGAAAGACACAATAATTCAAGTCAATAAGAAACCCCACACCAAGGATCCGGATTACTCAATAATATATTCCCCAATCAATCAACAACCATCAACAATCAATCACCAATATTACTAAGATGGCCATCTCATATATTTCCCCCCTTTCCCCACTCATGACCCCTCAATGGTCACTGTCCCTCACAATGTCTCTGGGCCCCTCCAGACCAAGGGGAAGGTCGACTTCTCCACACACGGGCGGTTGAACAACCCCTGGCTGACGTGCTCCAAACGTGCACGTCGCGTACCGGGAACAGCTGCTGCAGCGCACACCTCCTTGCAAAGCAAAGCGGGCAAAGCAAAGCGCGGCTCGCAAAGCGCGCGAGGCCCAAGGTGCGACCCGTACGCGTCCTTGTAGACGTGGAGGCGAACTGTGCCGGACGCTTGGTTCCGTGCACGAACCCACGGCAACTTGACGTGTAACCGGTAATTACCCCGCACAGGTAACTCCTCTCGCCAGACGGGCTTTCAAACGCAGCGTT
Source organism: Myxine glutinosa (assembly GCF_964187855.1). Classification (NCBI taxonomy): domain Eukaryota; kingdom Metazoa; phylum Chordata; class Myxini; order Myxiniformes; family Myxinidae; genus Myxine; species Myxine glutinosa. The sequence goes on along the minus strand of NC_136261.1, from coordinate 15,716,159 downwards.
CCCCACGCTGCTCAATATCGACACCGCTCGCGTCGGAGCTGGGCGATGAGACGAAGATGGCCGCTTCTCCCGGACCTTGTCTTCTTCTTTTCTTCCGGTTCACCATCCCGTTTCCGGTCTCCTGTTATCCAGAGCGCCTCTAACCATTTAACCACAACAACCTTTAATAGAATAAACATTAATAAGGAATGACCTGAATAGTAATTCACATAAATTCACATAAATCCGTAACACTCCCCCCCTTCAAGAAAGAAAGTTTGAACCCAGCGAAAACTTTCTTTGCCGGCCAACTTTGATAAACAAACCCGATAACTCACACCCCCAAATCCTCAGTTCCCCCCGGGCACAATTATCACTTAAACATAAAGCAACAAAATTTCACAAATGTTTTTTCCCAAATTTTGTGAGTCTCCAAGAAAGGCTCCACTTTTAGAACCATCTCGGCAGAACTTAGAACATGTTGTTACGGGGTCAACCTCGATGGGGGAACCCCGGCAGAAAGATGTATGGTCCTTGGGTGAAAATAAGTCAATCAATAACGAGTCCACACCAAGGGTTACGAACAAGCCCCAATATATTCCCAAATCCCGCACAGGAATCACAATGCGTTTACAGCACTTCCATACAATCCTTATCTATAGTATAGGTGGCGCCACCTTAACCCACAACAGTGTTGGCAACACTCACGGCCCTTGCCCCCAATGTCTCTGCACGCCTCCCAGGTGACCGAGTCGATTCAGCGATCGGGGAAGCAATGTCCGATTCCTGCACGCCTCCCAGGTGACGTCGAGTCGATCGAGCGATCGGGGAATCTAGGGCCAATTCCAATCCGGGGCTGGGAGTGAGGGTACTCGACAACCTCAGCGAGGATACCCGACTTCGCAGGTTCCGCAGTAATCCGGCGCTCTCCTGACGCGCGGACTTCGGTTCACAGAGGCACGGTTCCCTTGTCCTTCACGTTCGGCGGCTCGGTCTCGAGCTGCAGTCTCAACTCTCAACCGTCTCCTTCCAATCTCTCGAACAGCGCCGGGCGCTTGGTTCCTTCCAGGACCACTTGGCACCTTGACACGTAACCGGCAATCAATCACCCCGCGCAGGTAACTCCTCTCGCCAGACGGGCTTTTCCAACTCCGTACCAAAGTAGGTAACGATCGCGTCGGAGCTCTCGAAGCTTTTAGATGGCCGCCCTTTCTTCTCCTCCTCCTCTTCTTCACGATCCCGTTTCCGGTCTCGTTTTTCCCAGAAGGGCTCCTGACCCTTTAATCACAACAACCTTTAATAGAATATACATCAATAAGAAATGACCTGAATTGTAACCCCCATAAACCCGGAATTCGTAACACTCCCTCCCTTCAAGAAAGAAAGTTTGAACCCAGCGAAAACTTTCTTTGCCGGCCAACTTTGATAAACAAACTCGATAACTCACACCCCCAAATCCTCAGTTCCCCCTGGGCACAATTATCACTTAAAAATAAAGCAACAAAATTTCACAAAAACCTCCAGATTAATTCACTCTGGACAAAGCGTCAACAACTTCTAGTTGCTCTTGGATGGAGGCCCAGCTGAGTACTCACTACATGGACGCCTTAAGGAATGTGGGGTTCACGGTTAGTCCGGGGAGGAAAGTTCATTACATGGACGCCTTTAAGAACGTGGAGTTCACGGTTAGTCCGTGTTGGAACGTTCCCTACCGGGACGCCTTTTAAGAACGTGGCGTTCACGGTTAGCCCGTGTAGGAGCCCAGGCTCGGCGGCTCCGCCGTATATAGAGTGCTTCAACTTCTCCGGACTCCTAACAGTTACGGTGGGACCCCTTGTCCCAGCAGTCACCAGACTGGCGGTCTCCTTCTCGGCCAGTCCTCTGCCAATCATTCTTTCGGGAGATGCCGTAACTCTGGGAGCCTCCATAGTAATATCGGCTGCTACCAACACCAAAACTACCGCCAAGTGGTCCTCTTCTGTAGACCTCTCGACGCCTACGAAATGCCTTCCCTACTGTTATGGTCCGACCCTCCAAATCCTTACCATTCCAATTCTTCTCTGCCTCCCTGGCGTCTCTTGTGCTTGCAAACGTGACAAAGCCGAACCCTCTTGACCGTTGCGTTTCCCTGTCTTTTACCACCCGCACTTCCACCAGCGGCCCATATCTGTTGAAGACAGAGGTCAGAACTTCTTCCTCTGTGTTGAAGTTCAGTCCCCCTACAAATAACTTGGAACTTTTGTCGCCATCCCGAGCTGGGGTGGTGTTATTTCCCCTGCGGGGCTCTTTACCCACCCTCGGGTTACCATAAATTTGCCCCCCGGCCAAATCATTCCCGATAATCACCGATACTCCCTCTACAGGAAGCGTGGCTTGCAAACCGACGGTGACCGGTCCTGACACCAAATCGGATTCCAAATGGATGACATGAAGTGGGGCACTAACACAGCCACCGATCCCTTGTAACCGAACACTATCACCAGTTGCGGTACTCTTTGACAATGGCAAAATGCCTTCAAGCATTCAGGATTGATGGGCTCCTGTGTCCCTCAATACCCTAACAGGTCTTGGGTTAGTCAAGTCTCCCTCGAGTGAGACAAACCCCTCATAAATAAGTGATTGGTAACTCTTCTGTGGGCGATTTCTTACGCTAGCCATCGCATTCGGAGTTGTAATAGTCGGACTCCGCTCTGGGTTGTCCCTTTTCATGAGGTAACAACTGGACATCAAGTGTCCAGGTTTTTTGCAAAAGGCGCAAGTAGGCCCGGAGGAAAAACTCGTGGTCTGCCTCGGGCCCCCCGGGAAATAAGTTTGTCTTGGGCCCGTAGCCCTCTGATTTCGAACAGTTGGGGTATCAGCGTTGTCCTCATAATCCTCTCGAGGCCGCCGCCATGTATTGTCGTTCTCCGCACCGGGTGTTCCATAACTCCCCTGCTGAAGTCTAGGCGAGGAGCTAGGTGTGTGGACCCCTATCCGGTGTGTTAAGGCATAATCATCTGCCATGGTGGCTGCGTCCCACAACTTTGGTACTTTCTTTTCCTGCAGGTACACTTTGATGTCCTCGTGGACACACTGTTGAAATTCCTCCACCAGCATCAGGTCACGCAATGCTTCGAAGTCGTTCCCGACTCCTTTCGACTCACCACCGATCAAACATGTTTTCTTTCACTCTGGCAAACTCCACATGGGTCTCACTCTCCCTCTTCCTGGCATTCCTGAATTTTTGCCGGTAAGCTTCAGGAACCAACTCATAGGCTTTCAGGATGTGCTTCTTCAATACCTCATAATCTGCACATTGGTCCATTGGTAGCGCCGAATAAATCTCTTGAGCTTTACCCACCAGCACACTTTGCACTAGTATGGTCCAGGCCTCCTCCGGCCAGTTTAACTGTCGAGCCACTTTCTCAAAGTGTGGAAAAAATTGAGTGACTTCCTTTTCACTGAAGGGTGGAACCAGCCTCACATGTCTGCCCACATCCCAGGTTTTCTGGCTAGGTGTCGACTCCGTCAGCAAGGGTGGTACCTCTCCCCGTTCTCTCATTAAATCCAGCTCCTTGAATTTAATTTCTTGCTGAAGCGCCATGTCACGTTCCTTTAATTCCCTTTCGGCTTTTCTCTCCTCTGCTTCGAGTTCCCTTGCAGCTCTCCTCTCCTCTGCTTTTCTCCCTTCTAACCTTTCCTGGAGTTCTCGTTCCACTCTCCTTTCCTCTGCTTGTTTCTCTTCTCTCCTCTCTTCTGCTTTCCTTTCTTCTTCTGCTCTTCCTTTTCCGCTTTCCTTTCTTCTTCTGCTCTTTCCTTTTCTGCTTTCCTTTCCTCTTCTGATCTTTCCTTTTCTGCTTTCCTTTCTTCTTCTGCTCTTTCCTTTTCTGCTTTCCTTTCTTCTTCTGCTCTTTCGTTTTCTGCTTTCCTTTCTTCTTCTGCTCTTTCCTTTTCTGCTTTCCTTTCTTCTTCTTTTAACCTTTCCTGGAGTTCTCGTTCCACTCTCCTTTCCTCTGCTTGTTTCTCTTCTCTCCTCTCTTCTGCTTTCCTTTCCTCTTTGATCCGTTCCTGGCTCCGTAATTGCAACTCCAGTTTCCGGAGCTCAACGTCTTCTGGTTCTTCGGGTAGCCACTGCCAGGCTAACTCGTCCCATGTTCCTAATCCCACTATAGATTGTATCACCGTCGTCTGCAACTCTGCCTTCCTCAAATTAGTTCGGACCTCCAAGTTAAAATGTTTGGCCAATTTCAAGAGGGCCGCTTTTAGTAACGCTCGGAACTCTGCCTCACTAGGTGTTACCGCAAAGTTCTGTGCAACAAACGCCATGGTGACTATCGTTAACACCTGTTAACCTTCACCCAAGACTTTACCACAATTTCTAAAAAATTTACCAATTAATAATTAATTAATTAATTTTAATTAATAAAAATTAGTATTTTATTATGTTATACAATTTTAGATCCAGGAATTCAATTGGACGAGCCCCCAATTTCTGTTGCGTGGTCCTCCCGGTAACTACCTGGTCGTGGTGACCCCCGGACCGTGGGAGGACCCCACCAGAAAGATCTCTGATTTATACGCTTTCGTAGCGCAATCAATATGAAAGACACAATAATTCAAGTCAATAAGAAACCCCACACCAAGGATCCGGATTACTCAATAATATATTCCCCAATCAATCAACAACCATCAACAATCAATCACCAATATTACTAAGATGGCCATCTCATATATTTCCCCCCTTTCCCCACTCACGACCCCTCAATGGTCACTGTCCCTCACAATGTCTCTGGGCCCCTCCAGACCAAGGGGAAGGTCGACTTCTCCGCACACGGGCGGTTGAACGAACCCCTGGCTGACGTGCTCCAAACGTGCACGTCGCGTACCGGGAACAGCTGCTGCAGCGCACACCTCCTTGCAAAGCAAAGCGGGCAAAGCAAAGCGCGCGAGGCCCAAGGTGCGACCCGTACGCGTCCTTGTAGATGTGGAGGCGAACTGTGCCGGACACTTGGTTCCATGCACGAACCCACGGCAACTTGACGTGTAACCGGTAATTACCCCGCACAGGTAACTCCTCTCGCCAGAGGGGCTTTCAAACGCAGCGTTACCCACGCTGCTCAATATCGACACCGCTCGCGTCGGAGCTGGGCGATGAGAAGATGGCCGCTTCTCCCGGACCTTGTCTTCTTCTTTTCTTCCGGTTCACCATCCCGTTTCCGGTCTCCTGTTATCCAGAGCGCCTCTAACCATTTAACCACAACAACCTTTAATAGAATAAACATTAATAAGCAATGACCTGAATAGTAATTCACATAAATTCACATAAATCCGTAACAAATGTGAAACAATTATAATAATTCTCAAAGTTTATACTATCTTTAATTACACCTTTATTCCTTTTAACTTGTATGCAACTTTGTCTTCTGCAATTCTTGTGTATATATAATGAACCTAAAATCCCTTCTCCATGTAAATCATACAATTTATAAGTCCAAGTAACTGTATCCATTACATCAACAATTAAAAAAAACTCAGGGGTCCTTTCCATCTGTATATTCTTACAATATCACCAACTTTGAACTTAGGTTTTGGGCAATTCCACGATAAACGGCCCGCGGAGGTCAAATTTTAAGTTTGACTGAAAAAGTTCATGTTATGTACCAAATGAAAGCTGAAAAAATGTACTTTCAGATAATATCAAGATCACTGAGTTAGCTTGCTCTGTTGGCTTACATCACTCGTTGCAATTAATGAAGTCATTCTACTGAAAAGCGCAGTAAAATTGGCCCTCGATAATGCAAAGAACTATTAATTCATTAGTCTCTCAATTCATTGGCATGAAGTCAACAAATGCTATCCATCAGAAGATACCTGTATGAAGATTATTTCAAAACCAATTGAAAAAATACGAGTTGGCCTTCTATGCTTAATTAACACTCAAATTAGGAGTCGGATGTCACTCCGTGACGTGTCACTCCATAACGAAAATTTGACATTTGTTTACTTTTCTCTTTAACTGGTGGATGAAAAACCAAATAAATCCAGTGTCATTAAGAACTTATACCACCCAATCATTGTACAGTATAATTATACATTTTTAAAAAATCTACAAAAAATAAATTAAAAAGAAAACATCACTCCGTAACGTTACGGAGTGACTCATTCTGTCAAACAATTGATAACTCAGCCTGAAAAAAGGTGGCGACAGAGTAGCTGTCCCAGAATTCATTGCGTGCCAGATTTTACTTCCGTATGACGAGTTTCAAGTTTACACGTGGTCATCTTGAGCGGTTTTGAAATCGGTTTACATCCAGCAATCGGTGAGTACAAACTACACCTCTGTTGTCACCTGCGGATACGCATCGAAGAGGAAAACTAGACAAATCACCGCGCCACCGCGGACCGCCAACTTTGCAGTGGACAAGCTGAGTGAAGCCGCTTACAACCTCTACTGTCAGTTTTTGTGGCCAACACATTTCATGATCTTTTAGATGATTCGTAGAAGGGTACGGTGCAATTCAAATGGATAATTTGTCGATGCATTCATATTACAGAAAGGATGCCATTGACTGCTGCCGAGCGACAAAAGCGTTTTCGAGACAGGCACAAGGAAAAATGCAGGGAGCTGGATGTGAAACGCAAGAGAGGCGCGTGCTGCTAATGTTGCGAAGGCAAGGGAAAATGAACGTGCACGTCAGCGGAGATGTCGGGCGAAGGGCAAAAACACTGACTCCCGATATTTCATGGATGTCGCCAGGGAAGAAAGACTTTGTGGTCATTAAGACTGGGAAACAGAAGGACAAGGTTCAAAAGAGTTTCCTAATGATGACAATACGAGAGGCATACAGTTTGTTTTGTGAGAAATATCCAAACATCAACATCGGCTATCCAAATTCGCAGTACTTCGTCCAGCCAATGTGTGCCTCAATTCAAAGTTTCCGCACAATGTCTGCCTCTGCAGATATCATGAAAACATGCGCCTCTTATTGGAGGCCTTGTCATCTCATGTACCTGGACTTTCGACCAACTTTCGTGAATTCCTTGAAAACATTGTATGTGATCAGGATTCGGACAACTGCATGACAGGAAAATGTCAGGAATGCAGTGTTTCCCTCGCGGTCCCTCTGTGCTGTCTTTCCCTCACGGTCCCTCTGTGCTGTCTTTCCCTCGCGGTCCCTCTGTGCTGTCTTTCCCTCGCGGTCCCTCTGTACTGTCTTTCCCTCGCGGTCCCAACTGTACTGTCTTTCCCTCGCGGTCCCTTTGTGCTGTCTTTCCCTCGCTGTCCCTCTGTGCTGTCTTTTCCTCGCGGTCCCTCTGTGCTGTCTTTCCCTCGCGGTCCCTCTGTGCTGTCTTTCCCTCGCGGTCCCTCTGTGCTGTCTTTCCCTCGCGGTCCCACTGTACTGTCTTTCCCTCGCGGTCCCACTGTACTGTCTTTCCCTCACGGTCCCAACTGTACTGTCTTTACCTCACGGTCCCTTTGTGCTGTCTTTCCCTCGCGGTCCCTTTGTGCTGTCTTTCCTTCGCGGTCCCACTGTACTGTCTTTCCCTCGCGGTCCCTTTGTGCTGTCTTTCCCTCGCGGTCCTTCTGTGCTGTCTTTCCCTCGCGGTCCCTCTGTACTGTGTTTCCCTCGCGGTCCCTCTGTGCTGTCTTTCCCTCGCGGTCCCTCTGTGCTGTCTTTCCCTCACGGTCCCTCTGTGCTGTCTTTCCCTCGCGGTCCCTCTGTGCTGTCTTTCCCTCGCGGTCCCTCTGTGCTGTCTTTCCCTCGCGGGTCCCTCTGTGCTGTCTTTCCCTCGCGGTCCCAACTGTACTGTCTTTCCCTCGCGGTCCCTCTGTGCTGTCTTTCCCTCGTGGTCCCTCTGTGCTGTCTTTCCCTCGCGGTCCCACTGTACTGTCTTTCCCTCGCGGTCCCTCTGTGCTGTCTTTCCCTCGCGGTCCCCCTGTGCTGTCTTTCCCTCGCGGTCCCCCTGTGCTGTCTTTCCCTCGCGGTCCCTCTGTGCTGTCTTTCCCTCGTGGTCCCTCTGTGCTGTCTTTCCCTCGCGGTCCCACTGTGCTGTCTTTCCCTCGCGGTCCCCCTGTACTGTCTTTCCCTCGCGGTCCCTCTGTGCTGTCTTTCCCTCGCGGTCCCTCTGTGCTGTCTTTCCCTCGCGGTCCCTCTGTGCTGTCTTTCCCTCGCGGTCCCTCTGTGCTGTCTTTCCCTCGCGGTCCCCCTGTGCTGTCTTTCCCTCGCGGTTGTCAGCTCTTTCACGAGCCTCGATTCAGTATTAAAAAATAAAAAAATAAAAATCCATACCAGGTTTGCCACAGTGTATTCTGTCGACGACGAAACAGCTAACCTGCTGCTGAAGTGGTTTCAGTGGGAGACAATTGAGCAGCAGGCCACAAAAGTAGCTAGAGATGGGACTGTTCAGGATGCCCTGCATGAGGTATTGCAAACAACCTCCATGCTTCAGCTTGCACTCATTCATCAAGAGGAAGCAGAGCTACTTCTTTGAAGATAGAAGGAAGGCAGTTGATGGTGATCGCATTGTCGTCCAGGTCGATTTTGCGGAGAACTATGCTGCGATAGAACAGAATGAAATCCAGAGTGCTCATTGGAGCCACGTCCAAGTCACTCTATTCACAGTGCGCGCCTGGATTGATGTTAATGTTACCGAGTCTTTCGTTATTGTTAGCGATGACCTCCAGCATGGCAAATATGCTGTTCATACCTTCTTGTCCAATATCATCACCACACTAATATCACGCCACCCCAGGATTAGGGCGAGTGACTTTTTTTCAGATGGGGCAGCCAGTCAATTTAAACAGAAATTCCTGTTTTCCAATCTAACATTCCTTCAAGAATTGTTCATGATTCAATTATCCTGGAATTTCTTTGCGACATCTCACGGTAAGGGCGCTGTTGATGGGATAGGAGGTGAGGTAAAGAGGAGAGTTTGGTTGGCAAATCTGGCTGGGGATCCTGTATCTGATGCAGAATCCTTCTTCCACGTAGCAGCGGCACAGTGCAAAAAGATCGAAGTTTTATTCATCGCAGCAGGAGACATTCAGAAGTGCCAGTCGCAATTGGACGAGCGCTGGCAGTTAGTGAAGTCGCTTCCGAATACACACCAAACACAGTGTGAAACCTGTGAGGAAATATGTTGTGAGCGCCTCGATGTACTCAACAGCGGCAGAATTTGAATTGGTGAGTCTTCACCTCGAGTGCCATGTATCATCCATGGAATGTCAAAATACTGCTAGTCCAGCACCTGCTGAGCGCCCCAGGTCAGACAGTCAACCCCAAGTGCACCCTGGTGACTTTGTGACTGTGCAGTATGTCACAAAAAAATCTAAGAAGTTGTTTGTTGGCCAGGTGACTCAGATAGTAGATGATGGTTGTTTGGAAGTATCATTTTTGCGAAAAGCGGGCCTATCTGACTTGGCATATACATTCCCAGAGGTGGAAGATAAATCCTGGATTGATCCCAACCAAGTCGTCAGATTCCTTCTTCAGCCATCCCTCGACCATCGCAATCATCATGTATTTGCTGAATGCCCTTTGGGAAAGGGAACCTTTTGCAGGGCAGTCATGTGAAGTTTTGTGATGTGGCCAACTGATTAATTCCAAACTTTGTTTTGTTTCTGGTCATCCACTCGTAAATTGTTCTCAATTTGTTTAGTCTATTTCTTGACTTTTGTATATGTTTATTGTATATTTTCTCAGTTCAGATTTTTATTTTTATTATTTTCTAACGTGTTAGATGTTGAACAACCCGGACTTCCGGGTTGGGTTGCGAGAGGACGCTGGCGTTGCATATTCGCCGCTTCTCCGACTGGATGGATGTACAGGGTCTGCTTCTACCTTTCTGACCTGACATCTCACACCTGTCCTGCCTTTTCACACCCGCACGTGCCGCGTGTTCTCCGGCTGGATAACGGAATCTGCTTTTGATGGTACGGAATACGGAATTTGAAAGGCCCGCTCCCGTTGATTGTGGCCGTGGCCTTGTTTGCCGGTGGCCTTGTGGCCTTGTTTGCCGCTGTGGTCTTGATTAGCGGCTGCAGTCGTTTGCCGCTGCGTTTGCCGCTGCGTTTGCCGCTTTGCCTCCTCGACCTTGGCCTCGTACTCGTCCCTTCGCTCCTGCCTGGCATGGCTCTGAGGTACTCCGCCGCAAGGCTTCTTCTGCTCAATACCCGCTCCACCCCATCATGCATCTCTGCCATCAAATCAAATGGACTCCTCCGACGACCCAGGTACATTCACCGTGGCTCCGGTCGCAAGTTTGTTTATTTGCAATCAGGTCACTCCATCCCCGTCCTCTGGTCGGCTCAGCGCACTCTCACTCTTCGTCCCAGCGCACCTGGTCACAGCAACCCACACGATCGCACCTCTTGCCTACGAGCCCTGGCTAGATCACCTGAATTCATCCCTGCTGTTCAAAACAACATCAAGCTCACCCTGTTCAACACCCGGTCCCTCAACAATAAATGCCTCATCCTGAACGAATACATCCTGGATAACAAACTGGACTTTCTCTGTCTCACCGAAACCTGGCAACAACCTCTGGACTACTACACACTCAACCTCACCACACCCAATGGATATTCCTACGTCAATAAACCACGCTCGGAGGGCCGAGGTGGTGGAATTGCCGTTATCCACCGTCAAGACATCAAGACCAACCTCATCTCCATCTCATCTGCTCCATCATTTGAACACCTGGCTTTAAAACTCTCTGGTCACACGCAGTCAGTCATGGCTGTCGTCTACCGCCCTCCCAAACCACACCCATCGTTCCTGTCTGACTTCTCCTACTTTCTGACCCAGCTATGTTCCCTCTCCCCCTCAATCCTCCTCCTTGGTGATTTCAATATCCACATGGACTCCACTGACTCCACAATAACCACTGACTTCACTGATTTACTCACCTGCTTTAACCTCACTCAACATGTCGACTTTCCTACCCATATCCGTGGTCACATTTTGGACCTTGTCTGCTCCACTGGATTAAATTTGCACCATCTCTATGGCTCCGACCTCACCCTCTCTGACCACTTAGCCATCACTCTGACCATCAACATCCCCGCCCCAACACCAAGGCATTATCGCACAATCAACTTCCGTAAGCTAAACGCTCTTTCACCTACCTCATTCTCATCCACCCTCTCTGAAAAAATGTCCACTTCTCCCTTCATTGACCTCCACACCCCTTCCGACCTCACTGACTACTACAACCACACTCTCTCCTCCTGCCTTGACCAGCTTGCGCCTGTAAAAACCAAAACAGTTTCTTTCACCCATTCTGCTCCCTGGTTTACCCCTGAACTCCACCTGATGAAAACTCGTGCTCGCCAACTTGAAAGACTCCGCAATAAAACGGGTCTCACAGTTCACTTCCAAGCCTACAAGGACCACATACAACACTACAAAGATGCCCTCTCCCGCGCCCGCTCTGCCTACTACTCTCAAATTATCCACTCTGGCTCCGGAAACCCAAAAGCACTCTTCTCGACAATAAACAAACTCCTCCGCCCCCTGAACACCACCACCCAGTCATTCACAGTAGACAACTGCATCTCCTTCCTCTCTTTCTTCCAACGCAAAATTGACAACATCTACAACAGCTTGACCACCGCCGCACCCGCTCCCCCTCCAACCACCTGCCCCCCCTTGTCCTGCCATCCCCTGTCTCGGTTCTCCCCAATCTCTCCTACTGACCTCTCTGAACTCCTCATAGGAATGAAAACTGCCACCTGCACTCTTGACCCCATCCCCTCCAGCTTTGTCAAAGCCTCCCTCCCTGCTCTCTCTCCACTTATCATTGCAACAATAAACTCCTCCCTGTCTACAGGCATCGTCCCACCTTCCCTCAAAATTGCTGCTGTTACCCCCATTCTAAAAAAACCTGGTCTAAACCCTGACACCCTAAACAACTTCAGACCCATCTCCAACCTACCCTTTCTGTCAAAAGTTTTGGAACGCGCTGTAGCCACTCAACTCAAACATCATCTCTCTGCCAATAACTTGTATGAAACATTCCAATCCGGATTCCGCTCCAACCACAGTACTGAAACTGCTCTCCTCAAAATCACCAACGACCTTCTCCTCTCCTCTGACGCTGGCAACCTCAACATTCTCGTCCTCCTCGACCTCAGCGCTGCCTTTGACACCATCGATCACACTATCCTCCTCACCCGACTTGAATCCACCTTTAACGTCACCGGCACTGCCCTCTCTTGGATTAAATCATACCTCTCTGACAGATGCCAGTTCATCTCCATCAATAACTGCAAATCCCCCACTGCTCCCCTCCCCCAAGGTGTCCCCCAAGGTTCAGTTCTTGGCCCCCTCCTCTTCATCCTTTACCTGTCCCCGCTCGGTCACTTAATCCGCCGTCATGGTCTCCAATTCCACTGCTTCGCCGATGACATCCAGCTTTTCATCTCCACCAAGTCCGTCTCCACCGACACCCACTCTATCCTGACAAACTGCATCACTGAAATAAAATCCTGGCTTCAAATCAACTTCCTCAAGCTTAACTGTGATAAATCTGAAATAATCATCATTGGCCCAAAAACGCTCACAAAATCCACCCATAACTTTGCCCTCAACATCGACGGTATCCCAGTATCCACCTCCCCTCACATCCGGAATCTTGGCGTCATCTTTGACCAAACCCTTTCCTTCGACAAATACACTAAACAGATCACAAAGTCAGCCTTCTTTCACCTGAAAAACATTGCCCGTCTCCGCTCATCCCTCTCCTCCACGGCTGCAGAAACCCTCATCCACGCCTTCATCACCTCCCGTCTGGACTACTGCAATAGCCTCCTCTATGGTTCACCCTCAAAAATCACCAATAAACTCCAATACATTCAGAACTCCGCTGCCCGTCTACTCACTCATTCCCGGACCCGTGACCACATCACCCCCGTCCTTTACAAGCTTCACTGGCTCCCCATCCCCCAGAGAATCCAGTACAAAATCCTCCTCTTGACATACAAAGCCCTCCATAACCTGGCCCCATCCTACCTGGCTGACCTCCTCTCCAGACACACTCCCACCCGCAACCTCCGCTCTGCTGGTACCAACCTCCTGACCCCCTCCATCCGGACCAAATTCAGATCCTGGGGGGACAGGGCCTTCTCCATCGCTGCTCCCACCCTCTGGAACTCACTACCTCACACCATCAGAGACTCCTCCTCACTCACCACATTCAAAACATCACTAAAGACCCACCTGTTCAACGCTGCATTCAACATTCAACCCACAGCATTTAACCCCTGACTATCTCTTCTCCTTCTCCCTCCTTTTGCTTTAAATTTTTCCCTATTGATTCTTGTCTTGTCTTTTTGATTCTTGTCTTATATATATGCCGTATATCGCTGCTGTTTGTTTTCTTGATTCTTGTCTTTTTGCAATTGTTGTTTTCATGTATTGTTATGCATTATGTTTTCCACTCTGTCAAAGCGCCTTTGGGCTTCTGGAAAAGCGCTATACAAAATAAATGAATTATTATTATTATTATTATTGAAACGCCAGCACAAGTCAGTTGGGTTCAGAATGAAAGTCTGGCGTAATCTAGAAATGATTTGTTGCTTTGGGAGAAATCTCAAAATTGACGCGTCACTCCGTAACGGGATTTTACGTCACTCCGTAACGGGACTATTGTAATTATTTCAGAGTAATTAGGTCATGTCTGGAATTTTGAAACCCCTGTACTGAAGGTACAACTATTAGTGTATCTTCCCAGTATTTCATTACAATTTTATAACTATTGTGAGAGCAGAGTTTTCAATAAATGTTGTTATTGTTTAATAAATCACAAAAGACAGTGTCACTCCGTAACACAGTTTTTGAATGTTAATTGCTTGACAATGGTCCAACTTACAGGAACTCCATTAATATCTCTGGAAAGTGCAATTCTTCCTTTACAATATGATAGATAGAGAGTAGGTACTGGTGGCTTTATCGCTGTGCTAGAGCAATCAAAGTTCACAAAAATGACTCAAAGTGTCACTCCGTAACGTCGTGGAATTGCCCTTTTCTCAAATTAATCTCCTTTTCATATTCTAATTTTGTAAATGTTTCCGATGGTTTTGATTTTGTTGATGAATGAATTGTATTATTGTAATGATCGACAATATCCTGAATTAAATATACCCATTGTTTAGAACCGAGTTGTGTGAATTTTTTACATAGTTTCTCTTTCAAAGTACGATTAAAACGCTCAATAACAACTGCCTTCCCTTCATTAAAGGTGCTGTATAATTTAATACCCTCCCCCTGAAGAGATTTTATGAATATTTTGTTATAGAACTCTGCTCCCTCATCAGTCCATAACTTCTTTGCTTTCCTTTTGCTTTTACTAAATATTCCACTGAAAGCTAAGATAAGAGTATCACCCCTTTTGTTGTCCCCTGTCGCACCGCGGAGCGAAAGGGGGACTATGGTTTTCCCCTCCGTCCGTGTGTCCGTCCGTCCGTCCGTCTGTGCGGGCGTGCCTGAATGCGTAAGCGAAGGACCGCATTCGAATTTGGTGTGGAGGTGCAACCCAGGTCAAAATCCAAGATGGCCGCCGCCATGTATGTCTGATGCCATGTATGTCTGAACCTTGTGAGCTGAATATCTTGAAAAATAAGTGAAGTACCAACTTCGAATCTGGTGTGTGGGTGTATCTCGGCACAAGGAAGAACGCTATTTAAAATTGGGTCGCCACATCAAAATCTAAGATGGCCGCCGCCATGTACGTCTGAACCTTGTGAGATGAATATCTTGAAAAATAAGCGAAGTACCAACTTCTAATTTGGTGTGTGGGTGTATCTGGGCATAAGGAAGTACGCTATTGAACATTGGGTCACCACGTCAAAATCCAAGATGGCCACCTTGCGTCTTTCACTTTGTCAACTCGCATCACTTCACCGACGGGGGACCTAGGCGTAACGCTTGTTTTTTAAAGGAACAACCCGACGTCATGAATTTTCGAAGTTCCACACGGTCTCCACGTTTTCAAAGTAAAGTCTGTTCACAATTGTATTTTGTCGTAACTGTATTTTATCTTTCGGCGTGTGAACTTATAGTGTGTCTCTTGGATGTTTCTCGGTGTTTATCTCTGTGTTTATCATAAATTAATAGTTTGTTTGCCGCGCGGCGTGTGAGGCCTTGCAGCCTCAGGCTTCCCCCGTCGAAGTTTGTTTCTTCCTTCGCTGGTTTTGCTAGGTTTTTTGATTTTCCCTTCTCCCCAAAACTTCACCGAACATCTACTATTTGTCTGACATTTTAACCCCCACCGCCCCCCCCCCAAAAAACAAAAAAAACTTATTTCCCTTTCTCATGTGCTTTTGTCCCATCGTGTGCTTTTTCCTCTGCCCACGTGCGCTGTCTCGCCCCACCCCCATTTTCCCCTTGCCTTCCACCTTTTGCCCTGTTCAAGTGACTCGTGGTCATCTCTCGAGGCTCCCTCTCCCCATTGGTATTTTTGTGAATATAAGATTGTTCTTCACGGTTCTGTTTAAATATGTTTAAACTTTCCCCTGGAATGTTTTATTCAGTCGTATATTACAACACGCTGTTTTTCTTCCTATTTAAAAGGCTCCTTTCAATTTCCTCTTCAACTCATTCCATTTCAAAAAAAATTTCAATCTGTTATGATTCCAAATCACTCCATGCTCTAAATTCTCATTCATTCCACCCCTCCTCCATCGTTCTTAAACGGATCGCTAACTTGAAAATCACAACAAACCCAATTTGTTACAAATGTTCATCTTTCATGAATCATCCACTTTCTCAACTCTCCCCTTGCTCCTCCCCTTCTAAACTCCCCCCTTGCCCCTCCCCTCCAAATCTCCCCCATTGTTCCTTCCCTCCAAATCTCCCCTCTTGCCCCTCCCCTCCAAAACTCCCCCCTTGCCCTACCCCTCCTAAACTCCCCCCTTGTCCTCCCATTCAACTCTCTCCCCCAACCCCTCCCCTTCAAATCTCCCCCCCCCCCAACCATCCCTCTCAAATTCTCCCTCCTCCCACCTCCTTCTCAAAGCTGCCTCCCCACTTCGTCTCCCTTCTATCTCATACCTCCACCTCCCCCAACCTTCTACTTTCCTCTGCCCCCCCTCAAACAACCCCTCACTGTGCCTCATCCCATCACCATCAAACCTTTCGTCCTCCTCATCCTTCCCTTTCTTGTAACTCTTCTGTAATCTCTGACACACTATCAACTGCTCTTCCTACCTCCCCCTCTCACCCTTCATCTGACCCTACCCCTCCCCTCCCCTGTCCTGCACCCGATGCGCCCCCTCTCTCCTCATTAACGGTATGGACCTCAAACATCCGGGGCCTTCGCTCAAACCTGATTGATCTCTCCATTCAGGTTTTTTTTTTTTTTTTTTTTTTTTGTATACAAGATCGAGGCTCGTGAAAGAGCTAACATTAATCGCACAAAAAGACAAACCGACACACAAAACACAAAAAACAAGGGGAGCGGCAGACAAGATGGGGAGAGAGGGGGAAGGACACAAAAGAGAGGGGGAAGAGGGGGAAGGACACAAACACAACATTTGAGAGCAGGGACATCGGGAGGACATCAGGTTGCTTCTGACAATCCAGACTTGATCTGCTTAACAGAAACTTTCCTCCTTCAAGATGTCTCTGATTCCTTAATATCTCTTCCTGGTTAATCCCTCCTCTGGTATGATAGACCTGAGCCTTGTCCTGGTGGTGGGGTGGCTATCTTTATCAAAAACTGTCTTCCTCACTCTCCCTGCACTGCCCTCTCTCCACCCCACCCCCAGGAGTACCTCTGGCTACGGCTTCCTCTCTGCTCCCACCTTTTGTTCATATGTGGTCTGTACCGTCCTCCAAACAGTGATGACTCCATTTACATTTCGCTGTCGGACAACATGGACCAACTTCTATCAACTCATCCAAACTCTCTCTTCCTCATATGTGGCGACTTCAACTGTCATCATGCCAGCTGGCTGGGTGTGGGTTCATCTCTCACCAGCCATGGCACCTCAGCAAAGGACTTCTGCGACTCATTGGGACTGACACAATCTGTCAATTTCCCGACCCGGATCTCAGCCAATGGAGTATCTTCTCTTCTGGACTTGGTTATGACTAACTTCCCTGCAAATGTCTGCTGCTCTTCTTCTGCTCCAATCGGTTCTTCTGATTATGTGCTTGTTAAAGTGGACATCTCTCTGGCCATTCTCAGAGAGCCTCCTCAGCGCCGACGAGTCTGGCATTTCACTCAGGCCGACTGGCACGGTCTGCAAGCAGCCATCAATCATCTGGACTGGTCTCCCATCTCTACTGCCTCTGACATCAATTCTTCCTGGGAATTCTTCCAAAGCAATGCTCTCTCTCATGCACAGATTTATCCCATCTCGTCTTCAGTTGTCTTACCCTTCCTCCCATCCATGGTACACTAAATCTTGTGGTGAGGCAGTTGCCCTGAAACAACTTGCCTTTGCCTCTTGGAAGGGAAATCCAACTGAAGGCAATCTCAGTTCCTTCCACCAAGCTCGAAACAAGTTTGTGTCTACCCTCAGGAGTGCCAGGAAGCACTGTCTCTCCACACTCAAGATTGAACTCTCAAACCTGTCTCCTTCATCCAAATGTCAACCCTCGACTCTGATTCTGCAACTGAACCTGACGGCATCAGCCCACGGGTCCTAAAATCCTGTTCTTCCGCTCTTTCACTCCCTATTTCTGTTCTCTTCACCCTCTCTTTTGCTCAAGGTCATCTGCCATCTGCTTGGAAATCTGCCAACATCACCGCTTTGCACAAAAAAGGTGCAAAAACAGATCCCAGCAACTACAGACCAATCAGCCTGCTCGCAATTATCAGCAAAGTCATGGAATCCATCATTGCTTCTCCAATGTTTTTTTTTTTTTTTTTTGTTTGTTTGTTTGTTTGTTTGTTTGTTTGTATAATGAATCGGGGCTCGTGAAAGAGCTAACATTTATTTCACAAACAAATCAACCAGACAAACAAAATATACAAAAAGAGGGAGCGGAAGACAAGATGGGGAGAGAAGGGGAAGCACACAACCACAACATTTGAGAGCAGGGAGAAGTGTGGGAGGGAGAAGGCTTGGGGGCAGGAGGCGTGGGAAGGGGGGGGGGGGGGGGGGGAGAGGTATAAAACACAAAGGGACCAAAATTAGCGGGGGTAGAAAAGATCAAGGTTTTGGATGGGGGAGGATAAGAGATGGTGGTGAACAGCTGTTTTAAAGACCTGGAGGGTGGAGTGGGATTGAAGAGAGTGAGGGAGTTTGTTCCAGAGGCAGGAGAAAAGAGGAGTGAAGGTGAGCAGAAAGTCTTGATTTTGGCAGTTTAACCATAAGAGGGTTGCAGGCAGATCATGTGCGACCTGTAGGAATATTTGGGGGACAGAGCCCAGAGAGAGCTGGGGGGGCAAGGCCAGAGAGGAGTCGGTAGAACGGAAAGACCACCAACCTGCCTGCGGTGAGTGAGTGAAAGGCCCTTGGAGTTAGCTTCATCGCGGGAGATTCCAATGATTCTGAACGCTTTGGTTTCAACAGCGTGAAGATGAGCTAGGTGTGAGGCAGGAGCACCAGACCAGAGGGGAGAGCAGTATTCCATAGAGCTGCGGATGAAAGCCTTGTATGTGGTGAGGAGCTCAGGTGTGCCAAGGAAGGACTTCGCACGACGGAGGATGCCCAGTCGGCGACTGGCTTTGGAGGCCAGATTTGAAATGTGGTTTTCCCAGGAAAGATCATGGCAAATAGTGAGACCCAAAAGCTTGAGTGACAGAACTTCTTGGAGAGGATTATTCAGAAAGTGGATGGGAGTGTTTTCTAGTCGGTCTTTTCGGAGAGACATCGTAAGAGTGTGAGATTTATCAGGATTGAAAGACATGTTCCATTTGTTTGCCCAGTCTGTGATTTTGTCCAGGTCTGCAGAGAGTGAGGAGGCTGCAGACTGCCGATCTGAGGGATGAGGAATGGAGCGACAGAGAGTAGAGTCGTCAGCAAAGAGATAGAGAGGATTTTCAAGAGAGTCAGAGAGATCATTGATGAAGACCAGAAGAAGCACAGGGCCCAGGTTTCCTGGGAAAGGGATTCCTGCGACAGAGTTGTTATCGCTGTGACAGATAAACCTGCGTGACAGGTTTTGCGGTTGATTCCGAAGAGAATCGTTGGAGTGCCGTTACGTCTCGAGTACGGGCCAGTTGGCCATTTTTGCCTCGCACCTGATTTCGCATTGCTCTCGGCTCTTCACCTCGCTTCAACCATTTCACCGCATCCAGACGTTAACCTGGTGTGTGTGTGTAACGTGGATTTTGAGTGGGAATTTGCGGTTCGCCGATTGGGAGCCGTTGAACGTCCATACCCGAAGGTGTGATTTCCCAGTCGCCTCTTGAGGATACCTTTGCCCATCTTTGACAGTGTGTCTGTCAACCGAACGGGATTCTGGTCTCGATAAGACATCGTTCTGATGATCACTTGGGCATGGATCGACTTTGGCTTGATGCTGGGATCGAGACATTGGGAATGTTCTTTTCGCTCACCTGGAGCACAGTGAGTTATATTGTACAAAGCTGATGGTACCATCACAGGAATGATATTGTTACGGATCTGGGTGAGGGATGGGTGAGTGATGGGAGGGTGAGGGATGGGAGGTGGGAGGGAGAGGGGGTGGAAGGTGGGAGGGGGGAGGGGAGAAGGGGAGGGGTAGGGTGGAGGGGGAAGGGAAGGGGGGACGGAGGGGGAAGGGGGAGGGAAGGGGATGGCCAGTCAACATTGACGTTGCAGTTCTCATGGTCGGAGAGCAGCACAACAATCGGACAAAGTCCTGCATATTCGCAACAGTATGAAGCGGATTTTGGAGACTCACCGATCCTGTGACGTCCTCCAGTACCGGCGTTGCCAGGCGGGGGAAGGGAGACCCGTACATTCCCAACCCGTACATTCGCCCTCTCGACTCAAGCTCACTCGGACAAAAGCCTCGCACAAATTACACCGTGAAGGCCCAATGGTCATGTCTATGCCACAAATCACGGGCGCACTGAATTGAAAATATATAGAACGCTCATACTCTGTGAAAAGTGAAGCCGCCGTGTCGCCATCTTGGTCAGCACGACTCGACCAACTCGCTTCGCGGATCTCGTTTTGTGCGGCAATAAACTGCTCCAATCGGTTACGGAAGGGTTGTGGAAAGACGTTTCACAGCTGTTTCAAAGACATTTAATTCATATCGCACAAAATCGATACAAAACACGATCGCATAAAAGGTGAAAAAACTTGTGACGGTATGGAACATCACGTGATCGCTCTGAGCGATTCAGTCTGGTGGCGGGAATGGAACATCACGTGATCGCTCTGAGCGAATCAGCGAGCTGCTCTGGAACCGGCTGAGATTAGCGGGTACTTCGCTGAAATGCGCTGAGGTAAATATTGTTACGGGTCGCGGACAAGATGTTACTTTGGGCCGAGCGGATGGTCAACCGCGACCGTTACAGGATCCCCGATTGGCCCGACTCCCCCAACGTTGACCAGATCGCGCCACAGATATTCAATTTGGAAACCTCTAAAGCGACCGAAAGAGAAGGAAGAGAGAAGAAGACAGAGTACGGAGGAATAACAGGATTTATTATACACACAAGCAAAACGAAGGAGCGATCAAAGTTATTTACAAGCAATGGATGGAAGGAGCAGTCACACAGTGAATCGTTAGCTTATACTATTCAATTTACTTAACCCCAGGACAACGATTAAGACAGACGACGTTCGCATTTACACGGGGGAAATTGCAGGCAGGAATGGCGGAGGTGGGTTGCTGGAGAGGGAGGCAGGGTCCGGTCCCTGCAACCGGCAGGGCTGGAGGTAGCAGCTCCCACTCTTCGCGTTTTTGGCGGGAAAACCCTCGGTCGCGTCGACGCTGCTGATGCTGTGGACGTCACGCGCTGGCTCGGTCACACCTGCTCTTCTCCTTCTGGTGGAGCCGTCTCCCTCCTCTCAGCGCGTCTCTCCAAAGCTTGTTCCATCTCCAAGTACCTCTCCTTTTTGGAGCGTCTCTCATCTCTCATCTCACAGCTCATCTCTCCTCTCACAGCTCATCTCTCATGTCATCTCATCTCTCTTCTCATCTGCCGAAGCAGTCCCTTCCAGTCGCTTTTATTACTCGGGTCGGAATCAAGCCGCCGGCTGCGAGGGCACGCCTACCGGGTCGCTCACCGCGGTGCTGGTTGGCTGTTAGGGCTGTCCGATTCCCCCTTTGATCATGACGACGTGCCACGCCTGTGAGTTGGCGGCTCCTACCCCCCTCTTCTCCGAGATTAGCACATGGGCAATGGCGGCTTGCGGGATTGAACACCACTCGCACCGCTTTTGAAAGGAACTTTGGAGAGCGGAGATGATTGGGGAAATTGAAAGGGGCCTACGCTTATTTCGTTTGATACAATGCAGAGTCAATCTAGTGGGAAACACATATTTAGCCAACATAGAATAAGGAAATAAGCTATTTAAAAAGATATATCGTGGCCTGTGTGTAAGTTTCATGGAATTAACTAGGGGGACGTCCTTCGACCTTATTTACTCTACGAGGGTCAGTTAAACCACAGCAAACCAGTTCTCACATTCTTTACACTTTCCAAATTCGTTTCACTGCACCCTCCTTTCTTCAGGTTGCGCCCGGGCCTACAACTTTAATTTAGTGTGACACGTAGGTGTCGTTCCCTCTACTTTTAACCTGACCCTGAGTGTGACGATTTTAAAACACAAATAAGTATGTCCCCCTATTGCATTGCACCCTGTCTAACAGACTCAAGCCCACAGCTAACCGAATTACTGAATTGTTCTCAAACTATACATTTACGGTGGGGAGCATTATTTACAGTGACGTTATTTCTTATTTACAACGCAACCCAGGACCTGTGTTTTCTTTTTCTTTTTCTTTTTTTTTAGGGAACAAGAAAAAGAAATTCCTGTTGGGAGGGAGGAGACAGCACGCATTGCATCGATGCACCAGTACCAATACCACCAAAGCACCCAAAAGCACCACAAAGATCCAAAAGCACCAAAAGCACCACAAAACACCAAAAGCATCGCTCGGTGCACAGTCATCACTGTTCATAATAAACACAACAAAACAACTGGTGGTGGTCTTCTCTTTTTCTGCTGGGCCGATGTTCTTCCCGACGTCTTCTGGCTTCATGCGGCCTACTTGGAAATAATGAAAAGCACAACTTGTGTTCATTTTTATTTAGGGCCTCAGGGGCCAACTAAGGGTGGTCCACCTGTTTGGCATAGGTGCCACCTTACCGAGGTCCGCAAGCAGATTCCCTGGCCACTATGGCCGGTCTCCAACAGAGGTGCCCTGCCCCAGAACCTGGGGTCCATCAAGTGGTACTTGGCCGCAGAACAGCGGTCCATAAAGTGGTACATCAACGCAATGCATGCTGGTTCTGAGAATCTCGTGCGCACAATGGCCACCTCACGCACGCTCCCCTCGGCGCCCAATGGCGCACAGGTCCTCAAGTGGGAGACAAAAGGGGGGAAGACAAATGAGCGAGGGGTAAGGTCACAAGGGTACACGTCAATAAAGGCAATGCAGGGTGAAGTGCGTACGGAGAGCGAAGTGAGAAAAACTCATCCCTACCGTACGTCACCCCCCCTGTCACCTACACTACCCTTGCCCTGACCCCATATTTACAACAATTTACACCTTTACAAATTCGGCACTACGTCTTGTCTTCCCCATCTTTCCCTTCTACACCAAATTCGTCTCCAATCCCTCGACTTCAAAATTTGCCATCACCCAATTCATCATCAATCCTCATAAGGAGGAAGAGATGGAACATAAAGCACAATGTCACACCCACGTCATGATGCGTCTCACAATCCAAAACATTTGCATCAAAAATAATTAAACATGGCATGGTGCGGAGTACCTGTCACCTCAGGTGAGTGGATGCAGATGGTGTGAGGAGATCCTTCATCCTATCTATCCTCTAAATGACTTTAACACACTTTACACTACCCGGGGTCTCTCCCTGCCAATCCATTGGCCAACTTACTCTATGGGTTCTAAAAACCAATTCCCATTGACCAAACTGTGGTGCTTCTCAATTTGGGGTCTCACTCCCCCGATTCATCTCCCGGTACCCTTGCACAATTTCTGGGCTGTGACGTGTAGCTCTCCCAGCAGGTCTACCCACCTGCACACCTCCACCACTGCAGTTGCCACCTGAGCTTACCTAGCTCCTCACCCTAACCTATCTAGCTGGGGAAGGCCCCTCCTGGCTCTGTCACCCCACTCGGTGCCCTCTGGCACTGGGCTACCCGGGTCCGTCCTCCGGATCCTCGGGCCCCATCCACAACTACCGGCTCCCAGAGCCCACCTGCGGCCTCACCTGGCCGACATCCTCACAGTGGTGGAGTGCCCAAACCAACTACACACACTAACAGGCTACACGCCCAGCCATTTCCACAACACTAATGCACCCATCCAAACATCATTCTTCCAACCGCACCACAGATGCCAATATCCAACCACAATTTACCTGTACCCTCTACCTAACACTTACACTACCCGCCCCGGGTATCCGTGATGGGGGTCCACTCTTCCCCCATTCACACCTACGCACCATCCACTCCACTCCACAATTTCCACCATACTCACTCCACGACCATCCATTCCAATACCCCAGATATTCCACACTACCATTTATTCCACACTCCTGTTGGTGCACACCTGTGCACTCACACCTGGTGCCACCTGCACCCTCCTTCCTTCCTGGACCATTTGGTCAACACAACACACCTCACCATTACCATCACTCAAACACTGCTCCACTCACCTGTTCAGTTGCACACCTGTGCAATCACACCTGTTCCATCCTCAACACACACGGCATCATCTGAACTAACTACTCCCCTCTGAAACTTGCGCTTCCCAGTCGCCCCTTTAAACTATTGCGCTCCCACGTCATTATAATCCACACTAATCTACCTGCGTCCCCACTACAGGTATCCTTGTCACTAACTAACCTTAACGTTACCTAATGTCATCTTCGCTAGATCCTTACACACAATATCCTAACCCACCCAGGCTAGTTTTCACTGTCATACACCCCATAATCTAGTGCTCCTTTGCCCCCCTCTGTGAGGGATGGTGGATTTGCCATCCCACCACATCGGGGAGGTCCTACTATCAATTTCGCTCGTCCAAATCCAACAAATCAAAAATTTGCCAATCATCCCGTCTGGACTACTGCAATAGCCTCCTTTATGGTTCACCCTCAACAATCACCAATAAACTCCAATACATTCAGAACTCCGCTGCCCGTCTACTCACCCATTCCCGGACCCGTGACCACATCACCCCCGTCCTTTACAAGCTTCACTGGCTCCCCATCTCCCAGAGAATCCAGTACAAAATCCTCCTCTTGACCTACAAAGCCCTCCATAACCTGGCCCCATCCTACCTGGCTGACCTCCTCTCCAGACACACTCCCACACGCAACCTCCGCTCTGCTGGTACCAACCTCCTGACCCCCCCCCCCCCCATCCGGACCAAATTTAGATCCTGGGGGGACAGGGCCTTCTCCATCGCTGCTCCCACCCTCTGGAACTCGCTACCTCACACCATCAGAGACTCCTCCTCACTCACCACATTCAAAACATCACTCAAGACCCACCTGTTCAACACTGCATTCAACATTTAACCCACAGCATCTAACCCCTGACTATCTCCTCTCCTTCTCCCTCCTTTGTGCTTTGAATATTTCCCTATTGATTCTTCTTTTTTTGCAATTGTTTTTATGTTTTGCTATGCATTATGTTTTGCACTCTGTCAAAGCGTCTTTGGGCTTCCTGAAAAGCGCTATCTATCTATAATTCCAGTAATCTCTGTCTGTACGTTTGTACGTTTGTACGTCTGTTTGTCTGTGACCGCTGTTTCTCGACAACCACGGGTCCGATATACTTTTAACTTGCCAGGTATATTGCTGGGGACCCGAGGATGTGCCTTTTCAAGGTTTCATATTAATCGGACAATTACTTACCGAGCTATGTCCAAAAAACGATTCAACCAATCAGAGAGCAGCGAACGATCACGTGTGCCGAACGTGGCGGACACACTCTGCCTCGGATGGCACATTTGAGAGCGTATTCATTTATTTCACGTTTGCAAACTATGTTGGCGCTATGTTGGCGTTAAACTATGTTTTAAAACTAATAAAAACCCCGGGGGGATTGTCACTGTACTCGCAAGCCGTTCGCCGTTCGCTTTGGCGTTGCGAATGGACCAAAACATTTCATGCACCAAACCATTTCATGTAAAGCGTTCGCCGTTCGCTTTGGCGTTGCGAATGGACCAAAACATTTCATGTACCAAACCATTTCATGTAAATAGAGGGGGGGATATAATTTTAGATATAGATATAGTACGGGCATGCCCTAGTATAAAATAAATGCATTATTATTATTATTATCTGCCAATCACTGTACCATTACCAATCATCACTCTGCCAATCCTTTGCCAATCATCAAATTTCGCCTTTTTCTAATTTTGGGTCCAAAACACTAACCTCATCACCCGTCTACTTATTAGATCCTCTCGGTGCGCCAATTCACGTCTACAGCCCGGCTTCGTACAGCCGAGCAATGAACGCGGGCTTTTTGGTGCCGGCGGCTGGATGCGTCCAGCACTCGGTGCAGGGACGGGGGCTTACCCGTGCCGAGATCCCACGCACCACCTCGGTGCGGAGCCATCCAATTGCCCGATCTCGACCTGCCGGAACGTCTCAATAAAAAGTGGTCGCCATGACGACCCTTCCTATCGGGCTGCCCGCTCCGCCTAGTGGAGCACGGATGCAGCCGTTCCAAGCGAGGCCCAGCGTGGATCGCGTACGGCGGTCCTTCCGAACCCGCCGTGGCTCGGATCCCCGCTGGTTCTCGCGGCACACAAAGCCCGGCACGCACCGAGGGCCCGATTCGGCTATAAGTCGCTCTAACCGCTAACCCGGTTACCGTTGATGCCTCACCTGCATGCTTACACGCATACGCTACCCCTTTCTTGCTCATACCTCCAGCCGTCCCCATGCTCCTCGTCGTACCTTCTCTTACACACCTCGGTACACTCATTCCGCTCACAGACTTGGTCACACACCTGACCACCGAACACCTTTGCACACACTCGTCGCTCGCACACCTCACCAACACACCTCTTCGCGCCCCCTTCTCGGTCACCTCCTCTGTGACTATCACAGGTGTGCTCTCACTCGCACACCCAACCACGTGCCTCACGACCAACTCAAGTGTGCATTCCCACACACGCTCTACCATTCCAGGTGTGCATCCTTCCATTCCAGGTGTACATCCTCGCTCACCTGTCACAACCAACTCACGCTCCGTGTCACTTTCACTACTTTCACCTCCATTCTTGACAGCGCACTCACCATTACTCTCGACAGCACACTCTTTCCTCATGCACCCGTCCGTTACACACCTTTCTCACGCACACTCTTGCGCACTCTCTCCCGTTACATCCTCTGTAACACTCACCACAGGCGTACACTTTCTCGTTACATCCTCTGTAACACTCACCACAAGCGTGCATTCCCCCTTACTCTTGACAGCGCACTCTTTCCCCATGCACCTGTCCGTTACACACCTTTCTCGCGCATCCTCTTGCGCACACTCTTTCGTTACTTCCTCCGTAACACTTACCACACCGCGCTTCCATGTACCCCCTCGCACACGCGCTTCGACCAACTCGCTCTTGACGGCACACTCACTCCTTGGCGCGCACTTTTTCCTCACACACCCCATGGTCGGACATTCTCGCACACCTCTTCCTTCGCACACCAGACCTGTCGCACACTTCACCAACGGCCTCTCACGAACACCCGGATCCATAGCAACCCCCAAGCCGACTGAAGCTTTCCTCACATCATGTACATTTCCACGTATATCGCCACTCACCTTGGCACCTCGTCTCCGCACCTCCTTTGCCACCTGCAAACTCTTTATTTGGTTAGTGAGCACCTCATCATGATTTAACACAGACCTTGTACATATTCCATGACTTCCTCCTTTATCTCTCTCTTAGTTTCCCTCCGTCTCTTCTTAATTTCACTCACCCCGTCTTCCACCTCCTCTAATTTTTCCTTTACCTCCTTCAGCTCCCGGTGCGCCCCCTCTATTTCTTCCTCCATCGCTACTTTAACCGTTTCTATGTGCGTCCTTACCTCCCGGTCCTTCGTCTCCATTACTTCTGTCACCTCTTCCAACCTCTTCGTCAATCCCTCATGTACCGTTTGACATTCCTTCTGTGTCGCTATTAATTCATTTTTAATGTCCTTTTGTGTCACTTTTAAACCCCCGATGATTGCAGTGTTCTTTTCCACCTGGTCCGCTAGTTCCCTTTGTCCTACTGTCAGCTGCTCTACTCCCTTCGTCAGACCCTCTATGCCCCCCTGTAACCTAGCCGTATTATTCCTCACCTCTTTCTCCATACGCTTCTCACCTCGCCTTACCTCCTCGCGTAGCCCCGAAACCTCCTCACTTACACCTCGTCGTATCCCCTCTTTCATCTCCTCCATCTCTTTTGTAGATGCCACCCTCATCTGTCCCAATTAATCCCTCTGAGCATCCAGTTTACTTTCTAACCCGATTTGCACCTCCTCTATCTGGTTCCCCATTCGTTTGATTTCCCGGGCAGATTGTTCCCCTATTTCCCGCAATTTGTCCTCCATCCTATTTTCTAACCCCATTAACCCATTTTTCACCTCTTTTAGCCCGTTGTCTAACCCCTCAAAATTATTGTCTAACTTCCCAAATTTCTTGTCTAACCCCTCAAAATTATTGTCTAACTTCCCAAATTTCTTGTCTAACCCCTCAAAATTATTGTCTAACTTCCCAAATTTCTTGTCTAACCCCTCACCAGTACCCCTCGCTTCGTCCCTCATTGCCCCCATTTGGCCCTCTAATCGCTCACTATCAGCCCTCAATCCCACAATTTGGTTTCCCAATTGCTGACTATTAGCCCTCATCTCGTCCTTCATTTCTTCACCCGACTTAACCATAAAGGCCTTTATTTGTTCCATAAATAGGCCCCAATCCATCGGCGGCGCTGCTACGGTCACGGGCGTGACTAAATTTGGCGCCACAATAACCATGTGCGCGAGGCCGCCATTTTGTGCACCTGATACACCCTCAACCACCTCATTGCTCTCCTCTTCCCTTTCTTCCCCTAAGTCCTGGGTTACCCCTAACCCGTCTATCTCCCCCACTGACATCCGATCGCCTTGATTGTCCATGGCGCGATCTCAAAATTCGGGTTTTATAGAACAACAAAATTTCGGCAGCTCGTAATTCTGACCAAATTTTTTCCTACACGTTTTAAAAATTTGGTTCAAGCCTCGTATCCCACTCCTGACACCAATTGTTACGGGTCGCGGACAAGATGTTACTTTGGGCCGAGCGGATGGTCAACCGCGACCGTTACAGGATCCCCGATTGGCCCGACTCCCCCAACGTTGACCAGATCGCGCCACAGATATTCAATTTGGAAACCTCTAAAGTGACCGAAAGAGAAGGAAGAGAGAAGAAGACAGAGTACGGAGGAATAACAGGATTTATTATACACACAAGCAAAAAGAAGGAGCGATCAAAGTTATTTACAAGCAATGGATGGAAGGAGCAGTCACACAGTGAATCGTTAGCTTATACTATTCAATTTACTTAACCCCAGGACAACGATTAAGACAGACGACGTTCACACTTACACGGGGGAAATTGCAGGCAGGAATGGCGGAGGTGGATTGCTGGAGAGGGAGGCAGGGTCCGGTCCCTGCAACCGGCAGGGCTGGAGGTAGCAGCTCCCACTCTTCGCGTTTTTGGCGGGAAAACCCTCGGTCACGTCGACGCTGCTGATGCTGTGGACGTCATGCGCTGGCTCGGTCACACCTGCTCCTCTCCTTCTGGTGGAGCCGTCTCCCTCCTCTCAGCGCGTCTCTCCAAAGCTTGTTCCATCTCCAAGTACCTCTCCTTTTTGGAGCGTCTCTCATCTCTCATCTCACAGCTCATCTCTCCTCTCACAGCTCATCTCTCATGTCATCTCATCTCTCTTCTCATCTGCCGAAGCAGTCCCTTCCAGTCGCTTTTATTACTCGGGTCGGAATCAAGCCGCCGGCTGCGAGGGCACGCCTACCGGGTCGCTCACCGCGGTGCTGGTTGGCTGTTAGGGCTGTCCGATTCCCCCTTTGATCATGACGACGTGCCACGCCTGTGAGTTGGCGGCTCCTACCCCCCTCTTCTCCGAGATTAGCACGTGGGCAATGGCGGCTTGCGGGATTGAACACCACTCGCACCGCTTTTGAAAGGAACTTTGGAGAGCGGAGATGATTGGGGAAATTGAAAGGGGCCTACGCTTATTTCGTTTGATACAATGCAGAGTCAATCTAGTAGGAAACACATATTTAGCCAACATAGAATAAGGAAATAAGCTATTTAAAAAGATATATCGTGGCCTGTGTGTAAGTTTCATGGAATTAACTAGGGGGACGTCCTTCGACCTTATTTACTCTACGAGGGTCAGTTAAACCACAGCAAACCAGTTCTCACATTCTTTACACTTTCCAAATTCGTTACAATATGAATAAAAAATATGGATCGTCAAATATTTTGAGTTCGGCCATGTTCGTCCCAGGCTCAATGGCCATGTCTATGTCAAATATCAAGAACGTAAGCCTCTCCGTTTAGGAGTCTATCGGTAACATTACACACACACACACACACACACACACACACACACACACACACACACACACACGCACACACATAAACTGTGTTTTATATATATGGATGTACAATAAATGAAGAGGAAACGAAAGGCAAAGAATTTACAAGAAGAGGAAGAAGCAGGACACAGGGCAGCCTTAGTCTTAATTAGCAAAGCCCAGACAGAACGAACACACTTACACTCAAAGGGATGGAATGGCAGGAAAGGCAGGAATGGCAGGAAAGGCAGGAATGGCAGGAGGAGAAGGGTCCAGGTAGATGGCAGGAGGAGAAGGGTCCGCTCCAAGTCGCGCTCCGGGCTTGAGCAAAAAGCCGGCGGCAGCTGCACGTATGGTTTTCCCGCGTCGTATAAGGCGAATATATTTCTCGGGGAAAACCGGGCTCTCGCGTATGTAATAGATCAACGCCGCGCTTGTCTCCTCTCTTCTGAACTGCTTGTATCGCCGTTGTGCTCCTCTGCTCATCTGCCGAAGTGCTCATCTGTGATCTCTCCTCTGTGATCTCCCGACGTGCTCATCTGTGATCTGCCGAAGCAGTCCCTCTTGGCCGCTTTTATGGGGCGTTGTTAGATCGTGACGCCGGCTCCCAGGACACACCCAACGATGAGCTGGCCTCGGCCCTGGTTGGCTCCTGAGGGCTTACCGGTCCGCCCCTTGACGAGATGTTGACAGGGCCACGCCTTGTTCTTGGCGCTCAACTTACTCCTCCCCCTTTTTCCTCCAGAGGACCGCGTGCATGATGGCGTTTGCACGGGTCGTATAAAACCACTCTTACTGCCATTGAGGGAGCTGTAGAACCTATCTTATTTGATTGATGCAACGTAGATTCAAACTATTGGGAACACAGCCTTAATTACACACATACTAATGAGATATCTATAGAGATCCTAAGGTGTGCTACGTGTTGCTCGTGGACTAGCTATGGGTGCTATCTTTACGTTAGAAAAATGGGGATATTTACAGGGGATTATTTATAAGGGAATATTACACAAAAATTTACAATGTGGAGGGTTCTAAAAACCGCAACACTGCACCCTCATTTCCTCACGGGACGACCCGGCCTGAAAAGTTTAATTTAGTGTGACACTCAGGTGTGCTAACCCTCTACTATTAACTTCACCCTGAGTGAGACATTTTTAAAACAGGTAAGTATGTCCTGCCTGCTACGTTGCACCCTACCTAACTGACTCACGCCCACAGAGTAACCGAATTACGGATTTATTTTGAAACAACACATATATGGTGGGGAGCATTATTTACAAAGACTATTTGGTATTTACAATTTGAACCCAGGACCTGGCATTTGGGAAACAAAAGCAGAACTTTTGAAAAGAGGAAGAGCATGCACTGCACTGCACCGATACACCATACCCACATGCCCGGGGATGCACAATTGATATTGCAGTGCACCCCCGAGCACAAGAGCACCACAATTCACAAAAGCACCATGAAGCACCACAGAGCACCAAAAACACAAAAAGCACCATCCAGTGCTCAGTCATACATCTATATTATAATAGCCGTAGATGATTCTGTCTGTCTGTCTGTCTATCTGTTGGGTGTCTGTCCGGGGTGTGGCTTACTCGGTTTGCAGAGTAGCTCCACCCATAGCTCCACCCATTCTGGGAGTGGCTATAAACAAATATCCACCATTTTATTAACTCGCATAGCTTTGAGTCCTGTTTTGTAGGCCCGTGGTGTCTTGCTCTCCCCCAGTTTTATTTCAAATCAAATTCGATAAATCATTTCATTTTTCACAGTCGCTAACATAGTTTTAGACTCGGTTGAAAAAAAACGGGAAGAAAATCCGATGAAAGTTGCCGTTTATAGAACGAAATGAATTCTCAAAGGCCTGTAACTTCAAGGCCATTGAGTCTCTCTCACGCCTTTATCTCCAATCTAACTCACCATATGATTTCATTTTTATCGATGGTTTTACTTTTAGACTCGGTGTCAGCAATAATTGAGAACAATCCACACACGCGGGAAAATGCAGAGATATATTTTTTAAAATCGCGTCATGGTGTATCATACACCGCCCAACATGACACCGCCGGCAATGTGTCGATATATATTAAAAATTCGCTTTTGCTTTTCCGTTATGATATATTACTATTTCGTTTGATGATAGTCGTCACAAAAACGTCAACAATGATGCCGACATATATTTCTTCGTTTTTATTTCATTCAACATATTAGCCGGAAGTAAAATATGTTTCAGGAAATTACCGAGAGATATTTCTTCGTTTTTTTTATTAGTTATGTGCGCATACACTTTAAATAGGTTTATTTGAAATCTTTAATTTTCCACAAACATTCCACACACGCGGGAAAATGCAGAGAGATATTTTTTAAAATCGCGTCATGGTGTATCATACACCGCCCAACATGACACCGACGGCAATGTGTCGATATCTATTTTAAATTCGATATATCATTTCATTTTTCACAGTCGCTAACATAGTTTTAGACTCGGTTGAAAAAAAACGAGAAGAAAATCCGATGAAAGTTGCCGTTTATAGAACGAAATGAATTCTCAAATGCCTGTAACTTCAAGGCCATTGAGTCTCTCTCACGCCTTTATCTCCAATCTAACTCACCATATGATTTCATTTTTATCGATGGTTTTAGAGTCGGTGTCAGCAATAATTGAGAACATTCCACACACGCGGGAAAATGCAGATATATTTTTTAAAATCGCGTCATGGTGTATCATACACCGCCTAACATGACACCGACGGCAACGTGT
The DNA here is from genome assembly GCF_964187855.1 of Myxine glutinosa. Lineage (NCBI taxonomy): Eukaryota > Metazoa > Chordata > Myxini > Myxiniformes > Myxinidae > Myxine > Myxine glutinosa. Next base: position 15,683,704 of record NC_136261.1, on the reverse strand, counting down.
CGATACATATTAAAAATTCGATATATCATTTCATTTTTCACAGTCGCTAACATAGTTTTCGACTCGGTTGAAAAAAAACGGGAAGGAAATCCAATGAAAGTTGCCGTTTATAGAACGAAATGAATTCTCAAACGCCTGTAACTTCAACTTCAAGGCCATTGAGTCTCTCTCACGCCTTTATCTCCAATCTAACTCACCATATGATTTCATTTTTATCGATGGTTTTGGACTCGTTGTCAGCAATAATTGAGAACATTCCACACACGCGGGAAAATGCAGAGATATATTTTTAAAAATCGCGTCATGGTGTATCATACACCGCCCAACATGACACCGACGGCAACGTGTCGATATATATTAAAAATTCGCTTTTGCTTTTCCGTTAAGATATATTACTTTTTCGTTTGATGACAGTCGTCACAAAAACGTCAACAATGATGCCGACATATATTTCTTCGTTTTTATTTAATTCAACATTATTAGCCGGAAGTAAAATATGTTTCAGGAAATTACCGAGAGATATTTCTTCGTTTTTTAAAATTAGTTATGTGCGAATACACTTTAAATAGGTTTATTTGAAATCTTTAATTTTCCACAATATAATTTACTTGCCATTTAGCATTTGATGATTACGAGACAAATTCCTCTTGAGGATCGTGACAATTCATGCGCTGCGTGGAAACTTCTATTTCCAAAATGAATGAGACGATCGATGAAGAACGCAGACTTGAACAGGATGCAGCAAGAAAACGAATGAGACGGGCGAACGAGTCCATCGACGAACGTCAATGCAAACTTGCGGGGTCACCCGTGGGAATCCCACGGGCATGGATGTGTGTGACATTTCGACATATTGAGTTAGATGCTGCACATTCATTTTTACAAAATGGTTACTGGCAAGTCATCAGATCCAGAAATGGTGTAAAAACCACCGTTTAGAGGCCATTTTTCCCCGCAAAGCGGGGGTTGGCCTTTTCGGGGACCGTGGTAGTTGTTGTTTTTTTGTCCCCTTTTTGAAGCAATGTTTTACGGCCGGATGCCCTTCCTGACGCCAACCCTTTTTGCCGCCTTCAACGACAAACAGGGAATTACCAGTGAACTGGTACTCAATTAGCCGACCTCGGAAGGATGACAGGCTGAGTCAACCCCCCTGGCATTAATTCGGCGATCGACCGAGATTCGAACCCAGGATCCTAAGCCGGCACCCTAGCCGCTAGCCCAACACCAGAAATGGTGTCATGAACACAATTTATTTACGCACAAGCACAAAAGCAAGACGGGCCGATTTCCGATTCCGACGGGCCGACGGGCGAGACGGGCCGATTTCCGATTCCGACGGGCCGATTTGGAGCAAGAAAAAGAACGAGACGGGAGAAAAAGGAGAGAAACGAGACGGGGAAAGCCGATTGGAGAGGGGAGTGAGGCGCGATTGGAGAGGAGTGTGAGGCGCGATTGGAGAGGAGTGTGAGGCACGATTGGAGAGGAGTGTGAGGCGTGATTGGAGAGGAGTGTGAGGCACGATTGGAGAGGAGTGATTGGAGGGGAGTGTGAGGCACGATTGGAGAGGAGTGTGAGGCACGATTGGAGAGGAGTGTGAGGCGCGATTGGAGAGGAGTGTGAGGCGCGATTGGAGAGGAGTGTGAGGCGCGATTGGAGAGGCGTGTGAAGGATTGGAGAGGAGAGGAGTGTGAGGGATTGGAGAGGTGAGGGATTGGAAAGGAGAGGGATGTGAGGGTTTGGAGAGGAGAGGAGTGCTAGGTGGAGAGAGGAGAGTGTCAGGTGGAGACAGGAGAGTGTCAGGTGGAGACAGGAGAGTGTCAGGTGGAGAGGAGTGAGGGGTCACATATTATGTGAAATAACTAAATTCACACCATTTCTGGATCTGATGACTTGCCAGTAACCATTTTGTAAAAATGAATGTGCAGCATATAACTCAATATGTCGAAATGTCACACACATCCATGCCCGTGGGATTCCCACGGGTGACCCCGCTAGTTTCATAATAAACTAACTGATGACCCTTCTCAGCTCTGCTCCTGCTCTGCTGGGCCGATGTTTCTTGATGTCTTGCTCGATGTTCTGTGCTTGCGGCCTATTTGATGGTAATAAACACAAGCACAAAGCGCGTCCGCTGTTCTTTTAATTATGGCCAGCAGGGGCCAACTAAAGGTGGTCCGCCTGCATGGCTTAAGTGCCACCTCACCGTGGTCCGCAAGCAAGATTTTCTCTGGCCACAATAGCCGGTTCCAGCAGAGGGGTCAGGTCCCAACCCGTGGGGTCCATATGTGTGTGGTGCTTGGCCACAGAACTGTGGTCCATATGGCGGTGCTAGGCCGCAAGACGTGCGGTCCATATGTGGTGTACCGGTCCAGGCAGGCAGCGGCGGTTCGGGCACACAACTGCGGCTACCTGCGCACTCCCCCCGGGCCCAAAAGAAACATGCCGTGAGTGGGGAAGGAAGGACAAAGCAAGCATCAGGGCAAGGTCGCAAGGGTCCACATTATTACAAGGTAATGCAGAGGTGAGGTGCGCAGGAGAGCGAGCCGAGAAAGCTCGTCCCTACCGTACGTTCCCCCCCTGTCACCTACTCTACCCTTGCCCTTACCCCGTATCTACAAAATTTACACATTTACAAATCCGTCGCTACGTCCTGTCTTCCCCATATCTCCCCTTAATCCGAATTGGTTAACAATCCCTCTAACCCAAATTTGCCCCCAATTCCAATTCCTCGTCAATCCTAAGGAGGAAGCGATGGAATCAAAGCACAATGTCACCCCCACGTCATGATGCGTCTTTCATCCAAACATTTGCACAAAAAAACAAAAAACATAGTGTGGAGCAATATCACCTCAGGTGAGTGGGTACAGATGGTGCGAAGGGATTTCCAATCCTAACTCCTTTCTAAATGACTTTAATACACTTTACACTACCCGGGTACTTTCCCTACAAAACCATTGGCCACTTTACACTATGTGGTTCTCAGAACCGAACTCCCATTGAACATACTGTGGTGCTCTCCAATTTGGGGTCTCAGTCCCCCGATTCTTCCCTCTGTGCCCTTGCACAATTTCGGGACTGGGTCGTGTGGCTCCCCTAACAGGTCTACCTACCTGTGCACCTCCGCCACTGTAGTTGCCACCCGAGCTTACCTAGCTCCTCACCCTAACCTACCTACCTGGGGATGGCCCTCTGGCTCTCTCCCCATCTATGCCCCCTCTGGCATCGGTCTACCCGGGTCCGTCCCTGGATCCTCGGGCCCCACTGAACACTACTGGCTCCCAGAGCCGACCTGCAGCCTCACCTGGCCGACAAACTAACAGTGGCGGAGCGCTCAAACAACCACACCTCAAACAGGCCACACGCCCAGCCATTGCATTTCGCCAATGCACCCATCCAAACACTCCATTCTACCCACGCACCACAGATGTCAATATCCACCACAATTTACCTATACCCTCTACCGACTCTCTACCTATATCCTCTACCTAGACTAACAGTGGCGGAGCGCTCAAACAACCACACCTCGAACAGGCCACACGCCCAGCCATTTCATTTCGCCAATGCACCCATCCAAACACTCCATTCTACCCACGCACCACAGATGTAAATATCCACCACCATTTACCTATACCCTCAACCTACTCTTAACCTACCCTACCCAGGTGTTCGTGAAGGGGGTCCATCTTCCTCCATTCACACCCTCGCACCATGCACTCCCACTCCACATATTCCACACTACTCACTCCACACCATCCATTCCGTGCTCCACTCACTCCAGACCATTCATTTCATCCAACCATTCTCCATACACCTGTGCTTCACCTGCACTTGCACACTCACCTGGTGCTCACACACACCTGGTGGCACTTGCACCCTCCTTTCCTCCCAGGCTTCTTCATTCACTACAATGCCATTCACCCAATGCACAATCTCAATTCCTCAATCACACACTGCATCATCTAAGCTACCTGGTTTCCCTCTAACTTAGTGCTCCCCATCCTCCCTTTCAACTAAGCACATACCACGTCGTTATCAACCATACTAATCTAGGCTACGTCCCCACTACAGGTATGGTGTCACTACTTAAATCTCAAGTCTCCTAACGTCATTTTTCTAAACCCTAACATTAACCAAACCCTCCCTGGCTTGGTTTTCACCGCCATAACCCCATAACCTATTGCTCATGTGTCCGGGCTATGATGTGAGGGATGGTGGATTTACCATCCCCCTACACCATATACCATTTGCCAATCAAATTTGGTGCTCCCCGTCAAAATGGAAAGGAGCTCAAGATTTTATATTGGGTCACTCCTGGTGGAACTTGTTTCCATCTTTTTACTTTGCTTTGGGTGTGCAGCATGGGGATTTGCGATGGCGAGCAATGCTTTGCTCTTGTAGTGTCAGTACCTCTCTTTACCCATGGACGGGCTTGAACATTATTGTTGTTGTTGTTGTTCTAAAGCCCTGGATAGCTCTCTTGGGACAGGCCCGCTGCACGGAGACAGCCGATCAATCTCCCAGGAGATCTTCAAGAGATCCCCCACATCCAATATGATGTACCTCCACCCTCACTTATCCTTCTTTAAACAGTGAAATGCATTGCATCATTCTTTGTTTTGGAAAGATTTGGATGAACAATGTAAAAGTTGAAAAAAATAAAAACTTTTATTTGAAAACAAACTCCAACACAGGATGTGGGGGATAAACAAAAATAAAATAAATACCATTTGCCAACTTTTTCGGCCAGAGGACCGCGTGCGTGATGGCGTTTGCACGGGTCGTAGAAAACCACTCTTCCTGCCATTGAGGGAGCTGTGGAACCTATCTTATTTGATTGATGCAATGGAGATTCAAACTATTGGGAACACAGCCTTAATTACACACATAATAATGAGATATCTTTTGAGATCCTAAGGTGTGCTACGTGTTGCTCGTGGACTAGCTATGGGTGCGATCTTTATGTTAGAAAAATGGGGATATTTACAAGGGATTATTTATAAGGGAATATTACACAAAAATTTACAATGTGGAGGGTTCGAAAAACCGCAACAATATATTGGTTGTACAATTGATTACTATTGTTTTTGTGCTGTTATTCTTGAGTGACCTTAATACAATACTTGTTTTTTGGTAACAATTGGTGTGGTTTCACCATTGATCTTTGACACACAGAATAACACATCTTTCTGCCGTGACTCCTCTCGGTGCTCGGAGGTACACCGTGACCGGGGTTTGGGGAGGAGCACGTAACAACATCCAACCACTTTCAAGCTCAACCACATCATCCTCCACCATACTCAGCCTCTCTTTTAATGCCTTCCTCACTGTCACCTCTTTCAACCTCCACACCTTCATTCTCGGTTGGTACTTCACCTGCCGAGCTCTCCTCGCACCTTTCACCTTTATGTCACAGACAACCAAGTGGTGCTGTGAAACAGCCTCCTCCCCCGGGATCACCTTTGTGTCCCGGAGGTGCCCCCTATCTCGCCTTCGCACCAGCAGGTAGTCAACGGTTGTCGTCTACCCACCTGACGTGTATGTAACAGGCTTATTATCCTCTTTCTGGAACTGAGTATTACCAATCAACAAATCAGCAAACTCCAAAATCCTTTCACCTTCTCCATTTCTCACACCATATCCGTAACCCCCATGAACTCCCTCAAAACCGTCCATACTCCTTTCCACATGTCCATTTAGGTCTCCTCCTACCACAACAACTTCCTCATCTTTCATGTTTTCCATCAGCTTCTCTGTTGCACCCCAGAACTTGGCCTCTTCATTGCTCCGACCAACCTGCGGAGCATATCCCAAGATGGCGTTCACCAAGAGCTTTCCAATCATCATTCTCACCATCATCAACCTTTCACTCACTCAAGTCACACTCACCACACTGTCTACAAACTCCTCAGAAAACAGGACACCAACACCATTCACGCCTTCTGGGCACCCTAGCCACACAATCTTGTATTTCTGTCCCTGCCTACCCTTCACCATTCTCACACCCCTTCCCTTCCATCTCATCTCCTGCATACAACATATGTCCACTCTTCTTCTGACCAATAGTTCCACCACTTCTCCTGATCTCCCTGTCATTGTCCCTACATTCCATGTCCCAAACCTCAGTAACCGATCTCCACGTCGGGCATCAGACTTTTCGTCGTCATAAATGGAGTGATTTCTAGCCTTGCTTTGATCGGGTTCCCCACCTTGAGTTTTGACGAGAGGGAGTGGGCTACCCACGGGGTACTTCAGGCTGTACCCTGCCCATATGTAGCTGTAATTGTTATGGTTGATCATTGAGATCATTGATGAAGACTAGAAAAAGCACAGGGCCCAGAACACTACCTTGGGGAACTCCTGCCAGAACAGGAAGGGGAGTTGAGAGAAATCCATTCAGGGGCACACGATGACTATGTCCAGAGAGGAAGTCTGCAAGCCATGTGTGGAGATTTCCATTGATACCATAGGAGGAGAGTTTGGTGAGCAGATGTGGGTGCCAGATCGTATCGAAGGCACGTGGTATGTCAAGGGAGACAGCTCTGATTTCCTGTTTGGCATTGAGGACCACCATCCATTGTTGAGACAGCAGAAGCAACATGTCCAGAGTAGAACGACCTGGTCTGAATCCGAATTGATGATCGGAGATCAAGCCATTGGAGAAGAGGAAGGATTTGATATCCGAAGCAATTATGGATTCCATGCCCTTGCTGATAATTGGGAGCAGGCCGATTCGTCTGTAGTTGCAAGGATCTGTTTTTGCACATTTTTTGTGCAAAGCGGTAATGTTTGCTCCATTGAGGTCGCCCTTGCAAACCATGGCGTTACAGTAGACAGAGCTGCCTTTTTGTTTTCACGTACCCATTTGTTGATTGACCTGCAGTTGATTGATTTGACATTTTTTTTGTGATATTGGCACTCTAACCCGATTCCTCGCTCCACCCTCCTTTTCTTCCCTCTCTCCTCCCTGCTCCTCGCTCCGCCACCACTGCTCACCACCCTCCCTCTTTGCCCCCCTCCCTCCTCTCTCCACCTTTCCCCCTCCACCCTCCCTTCTCTCCTCCCTCATTTCTCTATCTCCCCTCCACCCTCCGTCCTCTCTCTCCCTTCCCTCCTTCCCCTTCCTTCCACCCTCCTCTCCCTTCCCTTTCCTCCTCCCCTTCCCCTCCTCATCCCTCCTCTCCAACCCCTCCCCTCTCTCCCTTCTCTCCTCCCCCCCTCCTTATTCATATTCCCGTCAGGAAGCGACTCATTGTTACCTGGCAACGCCGGGTATTTTTGCTGGTTTCAAATATACCAGTGTCTCAAAGCAATCTGTTCACATTTAAGACAGCTTTGAGATTTAGAGTACTTCAAAATAATTTAATACTTGCATTATTTGCGAACTGGTATCTCCACCCAGGTCATACTATCCTCTTCAATTAAATTATCAAACAATCCCGGCGACGCCGCTGTTAGACTTTCGGTCTTCTTCAATGTAAACTTGTATGTGCAATCAGCATTGGGCGACACATGAAATATGTAAACTTTTTCTTTGACTCCCAATTTATGCCCCAGGATTTCGTGTCATGGGGCAAAATGGAAAGGAGCTCAAGATTTTATATTGGGTCATTCCTGGTGGAACTTGTTTCCATCTTTTTACTTTGCTTTGGGTGTGCAGCATGGGGATTTGCGATGGCGAGAAATGCTTTGCTCTTGTAGTTTCAGTACCTCTCTTTACCCATGGATGGGATTATACATTATTATTGTTGTTGTTGTTCTAAATCCCTGGATAGCTCTCTTGGGACAGGCCCGCTGCACGGAGACAGCCGATCAATCTCCCAGGAGATCTTCAAGAGATCCCCCAAATCCAATATGATGTACCTCCACCCTCACTTATCCTTCTTTAAACAGTGAAATGCATTGCATAATTCTTTGTCTTGGAAAGATTTGGATGAACAATATGAAAGTTGAAAAAAAAAACTTTTATTTGAAAACAAACTCCAACACAGGATGTGGGGGATAAACAAAAATAAAATAAACAAAATCACTCACTGCAGGCAGGTTGGTGGTCTTTCTGTCTTCTGCCGACTCCTCTCCGGCCAAGTTCCCCCAGCTCTGTCTGTGCTCTGTCCCCCAAATATTCCTACAGGTCGCACAAGATCTGCCAGCAACCCCCTTCTGTTGAAACTGCCAAAATCAAGACTCTCTGCTCACCTTCACTCTTTAATTCTTCTTTTCTCCCGCCTCTGGAACAAACTCCCTCGCTCTCTTCAATCCCACTCCTCCCTCCAGGTCTTTAAAACAGCTGTTCACCACCATCTCTTATCTTCCCCCATCCAAAACCTTCATCTTTTCTACCTCTGTTAATTCACCCCAGATCCACTTTTTGAAATACCGACTTCTTTCCTGGAAGTCCTAGCAGTGTCCATGTGTATTATACCTCTCCCACTGCCCACCCCCCTTCCCACACCTCCCCACCCCTTCCCCCCTTCCCATACCTCCCCACCCCAAGCCCTCTTCCTCCCACAGATCTCCCGATGTCCCTGTTCTCCACTGTTGTACTTGTGTGCTTCGCTCTCTCTCCCCATCTTGTCTCCCGCTCCCTTTACTGTATGTTTTTTGTTTCCGCTTGTTTTTTTGTGATTAATGTTCGCCCTTCCACGAGCCTCGATGTTGTGTACAAAAAAAAAAACCCCCCACTGGTCAACAAAACGAACAAAATGTGGAAATTGTTTTTTTCCCAACAACAATTTGGTCTTTCTTAAGAAAATAATATGTTTAATTCTGAAATGTTCATTTGAACATAATTCAAGTTGTAATGAACAAAATTTCAGAACCTGCAGTTTGGACATCGACTATCGATGTGAAGTATTGGGTAACTTCTCTTATCTTCTCTTATCTACCATCTCTTTTCTTCCTCCATCCAAAACTTGATCTTTTCTACCCCTGTTAATACACTCCAAATCCACCTTTTTCAAATTCCGTTTTTCTCCTGATTGTCCAAGTCGTGTTTATATGCTTTGCACCGTTTCTCCTCTCCCCCCCCCCCCCTCCCCCATCCCCCTCCAGCCCTCTTCCTTCTGCAGATCTACAAAAGTAGCTGTTCTCTTCTGTTGTTATGCTTTCCTCTCTCCCCCTCTTGTCGCCCACTCCCTCTATTTTATGTTTTATGTGTTTTCTGTTTATGTCTTTGTGCTTTTTGTGTTGCTCTGACACAAGCCTCGACTTTGTAGACAATAAAATAAAATGTCGACTTGTGTGCAGGTGAAGGTGATTTGGAAGAGGGAACTAATTTCAAAATGGATATTCCTCAAAACCTTTAGAACTCACCTATTCCGATAAAACAGTAAAACGATGCATCAACATCAGAATCCAGCAGTATTTCCCTGCCTAACGCCCACCAACTAATGCCAGCAGATGAGATGCCAGTTTCATGAACATCCAAGGAGCAGGGGGTCAGAAGGTTATTATGTGGGGGAGGTTTAGGGGAATTGTCACCTAAGTGTACAAGGAGAGGTTGAGGGCCAGGTATGAGCAATTTGGCAAAGAAGGGGAAGAAATGGAGAAGGAATGGTAGAAGTGTGGAGAGGCATTCAAGGGAATTGCAGAAGATTAAGGATGGAAGCGACAAAGACGGTTGCATAATTGAAGGTGTGTGTAGGATATTTCAAAGAGCTGTTTAATCAGGAAGGAAGCAGCAGCGAGCTGTAGCTGCAGAGTTAAATAGAGAGAAAAGTAGAGATCACGGAAAAGGAAGTGCGGACGGCATTGAAGAGGATGAAAAAGGGAAGGGCGCCAGGTGTTGACGAGGCATTACACAAATGATACTTGCATCGGGAGAAGTCGGAGTCAAGTGGACAAAGAGGTTCTTGAATGAATGTATGAGAGAGTTTGGAGAAGCCTCTGTGGGATTGGCTCATTTGCAAAGCAGTGTGTAAACTGTCATGGAGTGGCCCGATGTGTGTGAATGGAGTGAGAATGATTGTGTAGCTGATTGTGCGAATAATTGGGGTGCGAGGGATCGTGAGATGGCCGGTGTGTGTAAGTTGTGTGTGCTGGTCTGTGAGGCAGCTTCTGAGCGTGCATGGTTTGGGGGAAGTACCATGATGTGGGAGTGGGCGTGGTCAAGGTTACGGGGAGGGGCGTATGTATGTGTGTGACTTCTGCAGCATAAGCAGTGAATATGGAGAACACGTCGGGGTTCCCTGCAGGAAATCCGCCGAATGCCAGTGCGAAATTTTAAATTAACTGGTAGACTACGGATGCACCGTCGAACTTCTCCACAGAGAGGGGCTTGCTGGGGTTAGAATATTGAGTATGGAAGCAGCCTAAATGCTGCAACGCCAGAGCAATCGCTGCTGTTTGTACGCGCTGGGCACCCAAGGAGAACCTTCCTGCCTGTTCCTGCCATGGAGGGATCGCCTGCTGAGATCAATTGTGTTGCTATGTTTGGCGGTCTCAATCGGTGTCAGTCGTTGCTCAACATCTTTTCTGGCCGGGGACCTATCCACGGCACGGCGGCCTGCAGGTCCAGAGTTCCGGGAGAGTCCGAGAAGTCGCACACGTGATGCATCCCAAACCCCGTGTCTGCAACAATATTTTCACTCTGTCTGCCGGTTTGGCAGTCAAGCAACATTGAAAATCATTCCAAACAGGAAACTTAATGTTCAGAATGACATCATAAAGGACACAAACAACAGGCACAAATAACTAATGTAACGTGTAAGATAGAGTGAGGTAATAGACACGACACTACAATGCCAGTAAATTCCAGATTTTTTTTTTTTTGAAAGGATTTTTGCAATCTTTACTTCATTTGAATTGAATTAAATATTTGAACACTGTTGAACATAAATCGTCTTCTTGTTTATTCCAATAACCTCCAGTATCGCAGCACTTGGACATGTCAAATAGGGTGGTGCATAAGGATGATGTGGAAGACTGCTTTAATCGTGCTTAACCCTCTGGAGTCTACAAGCCGATTCTATCGGCTTCACGCATGCGCCGAAACATCTACAAGCCGAATTTGTAGGCTCTAACCGCATTCAAATTTACCGTGCAATTACCGCCTCCTGGATTCGATGTGCATCATGGGAATAGACTCCAGAGGGTTAACATCCGGAATTTTTCTTTAACAATCTTTAACTTAATTGTTATATTTGAATTGAAGTATACATTGTGTGGCGTAACATGTTCTATGAACTCTCCAGATGGTTCTCAATCTCATTTCCCTGCAAAAGACTGACGCTGATTTCTACACAGGTGATGTCTGTCCTGTAAATGTGGAAGGCAGACAACATGACAACGATTCATCTGTCACAGAAGATTCAAAATGTGCTTCTGCAAAGGAAGGTTCAGATGATATTCACATGACAAACGGAAGTGCTTCCTGTTTTGCATCTGGTGCGTGGAAACGTAAAAACATTAACATGCAATCTTTTGTATTGAGAAAATATAAATTTTCAGAAAAGTGTCAAATACTTTGCATTTTGATTTTGACAAAAAAAAAGAAAATATTGTGTTCTTTGTTTCTGGTGAACAATCGAGAAATAATATGGGACAAATAAGGTCCAGTCGCAGCTTGACGGTGAGGAAGAAGCCTTTTTTGAAGAAGCAATCACAAGATGAAGACTCATTTCCGAAGAAATACAAGTGCATGTCTGGGCCTCGCAACACCAAGATTAATATTAAATTAAACAAACTCAAAAAGGTTCGAGAAAAGCGAATTTGTTACAAGTGTAATGTGTGCAGAATGGATTTTGTTTCAACGTGTGACGTCAAAATACACATGAGGATCCACATTGGAAAACGCCCCCACAAGTGCTCTGTTTGTGATAAAGCTTTCTTGACAAAAGGTAATTTGAAGACACATGTGATGGTCCATGCAGGAGAGCGGCCTCACAAATGCTCGATATGTGACAAAGATTTCTTGCGAAAATTGCATTTGAAATCACATATGAGGATCCATACAGGTGAGCGTCCTTACAGCTGCTCAATATGTGATAAAGGTTTCTCTCATAACAACCATTTGAAATTACATACGAGGATCCATACAGGAGACCGTCCTTTCAGCTGCTCGATATGTGATAAAAGTTTCTCTCAAAACAATTTGAAATTTCATATGAGGATCCACACAGGAGAGCGTCCTTACAGCTGCTCGATATGTGACAAATGTTTCTCTCAGAAAGGTGATTTGAATAGGCATATGAGGATCCATACAGGAGAGCGTCCTCACAAATGCTCAATATGTGATAAAGGTTTCCTTGGAAAAGGTGATTTGAATAGGCATATGAGGATCCATACAGGAGAGTGTCCTCACAAATGCTCGATATGTGACAAAGATTTCCTTGAAAAACGTCATTTGAAAACGCATATGATGATCCATACAGGAGAGGGCCCTTCTAAATGCTCGATATGTGATGAAGGTTTCTTTGCAAAAGGTGATTTGAATAGGCATATGAGGATCCATACAGGAGAGCGTCCTCACAAATGCTCGATATGTGACAAAGGTTTCACTGGAAAAGGCGATTTGAAAACGCACATGATGATCCATACAGGAGAGTATCCTTGCAAATGCTCGATATGTGATAAAGGTTTCCCTAGCGACAGTAAATTGAAATTACATGTGAGGATCCACACAAGAGAGCGACCTTACAAATGCTCAAAACAACAAAAACATGCATTTTAAGGCCATTTTCCCTGCTCGAGCGGGGGTTGGCCTTGCGGTCACCATGACGATCTTCTCCATTTTGCCCTATTTTCTGCATCTCCCCTTGTTAACCCCCTTGCCCGCATTTCTTCTTCCACCATCTTTAGCCGAGTCTTTCTCGGTCTTCCCCGTCCTCTACTCCCTTCTACATTCATTTCCATCACTCTTCTCAACCAGTCACTTTCATCCTTCCTCAACACATGACCAAACCATCTCAACCTGTTCCTCTTCACAACATCAATCACAGGCTCTATTCCCACAAATCTAGCTCCAGACCTAATCTAAAATCTAATCTAATCTAATCAAATTTAAAACAAAGCTCTGGACCTTACAAATGCTCGATATGTGATAAAGGTTTCTCTAGCAACAGCAAATTGAAATTACATATGAGGATCCATACAGGAGAGCGACCACACAAATGCTCGATATGTGACAAGGTTTCTCTAACAACAGCAATTTGAAATTACATACAAGGGTCCATACAGGAGAGCTGAAATCTGAAACAGCAGGATCTGAAAAATGACGTCGAGTATTTTGAAATTGAAGAAACCTGAAATTGTACCAGTGATAGTCGGAGCAACAGGGACTCCGGATGATCAAGAAAACCCCCACTGAGCACTTAAAAGCATTCTGGGGAATATCATGACATACATCATACAGGTGGAGGCTGTTAGATGTTCACTGAGGATTCTAAAACGGGCCCTTGGAACAAATCTATGAGAATGAAATTTCACAAAGTGGTTCATGAATAATGACCCTTCACCGAAAAAGGAGGTGGAGATTTTGAGTTCATGGAGAACTTACTCGCACCTCCTAAAACCCGCATATGGAGATAACAACCAACGAGAGCGTCCTTACAAAAGTTATTTTTTGACGAGGATTTTATTTCTCAACGGAGCTTGAACTTCCACAGTGCAACCCACGCTGGAGTGCTCACGTAAAAAAAATGCTCTGACTTGGGAAGAGTTTTTCTGTTGAAGGTTTGTTAAATTCACATAGCATTACCCGTGCCATGTTGTGCATGCTCCTCTTGTATGCGTTCCCCAGCAGTAGACGAGATATTCAGTGAACCAGCAAGGAGAAAGCTATCGTGAAAGCGTACATCCCTTTGGGCATATTCCTTGTGAGCACAACTCCTCAGAGAACCACCTGTAACTCCGGACAACCAGCCAGCACCCCTGATCCCCTTGATGAAAGCCATACGGCTGGCTGTTAACAGAATATCCACAACAATGACTGCAAACCTGCGCCCAAAGGCAACAAGAATCTCAGGATGCTAAGCCCATCCACGTCCATGCTACTGAAACCAAATTTATAGAGAACGACAGGGAAAAAAATGTTGAATTTATTCATTTGGTTCTCCATATTCTCACAACCAAAATTAAAAATTTGATGCCAATAATTCAAACATTCCTCACCCCTCCCCTTCAAAACTCTCCCCTCACACCTCCCCTTCAAATCTCCACCCTACTATTTTTCTCCAATTCTCCCCCCTCCCACCTCCTCCTCAAAGCTGCCTCCTCCCCACTTCCCCTCCCTTCCATCACATACCTCTACCGCCCCCCTTATTTTGTGTGTTATGTGTCGGTTTGACTCTTTGTGTGATTAATGTTAGCTCTTGCACGAGCCTCGATCTTGTATACAAAAAAAATCTGCTTAACAGATACCTTCCTCCTTCAAGATGTCTCTGATTCCTTAATATCTCTTCCTGGTTTCTCCCTCCTCCGGTATGATAGGCCCGAGCCTTGTCCTGGTGGTGGGGTTGCTATCTTTATCAAAGACTCTTTTCCTCACTCTCCTTGCACTGCCCTCTCTCCACCCCACCCCCAAGAGTACCTCTGGCTTCGGCGTCTTCTCCGCTCCCACCTTTTGTTCATATGTGTTCTGTACCGTCCTCCAAACAGTGATGACTCCATTTACATCTCGCTGTCTGACAACATGGACTAACTTCTATCCACTCATCCCAACTCTCTCTTCCTCATATATGGCGACTTGAACTGTCATCATGCCAACTGGCTGGGTGTGGGTTCCTCTCACACCAGCGATGAGACCTCAGCAAAGGACTTCTGCGACTCACTGGGACTGACACAATCTGTCAATTTCCCGACCCAGATCTCAGCAAACGGAGTATTTTCTCTTCTCGACTGGGTTATGACTGACTTCCCTGCAAATGTGTGCTGCTCTTCTTCTGCTCCAATCGGTTCTTCTGATCATTTCCTTGTTAAAGTGATCATCTCTCTGGCCAATCTCAGTGAGCCTCCTCGGCACCGACGAGTCTGGCATTTAACTCAGGCTGACTGGCATTGTTTTCAAGCAGCCATCAATCATCTGGACTGGTCTCCCATCTTTACTGCCTCTGACATCAACTCTTCCTGGGAATTCTTCCAAAGTAAACTGCTCTCTCATGCGTAGATTTATCCCATCTCCTCTTCATTTGTCGTACCCTTCCTCCCGTCCATGATGCACTGAAGCTTGTATTGAGGCAGTTGCCATGAAGCAACTTGCCATCACCTCATGGAAGGCAAATCCAACTGAAGGTAATCTCAGTTCCTTTCACAAAGCTCAGAACAAGTGTATCTACCCTCAGGAGAGCCAGGAAACAGTATCTCTCTGCTCTCAAGACTGAATTCTCAAACCTGTCGCCCTCCTCCAAATCCTGGTGGCATCTGGTCAAATCTGTTTCTGGTGTTTGTTCCCCCATCCATCCCCTCCCTTAACTCAAAGGGCTACACAGCTGACACCGCACGTGAAAAAGCCGAATGCCTCAACTCTGTGTTTGCGTCAAAATCTTGTGTCCCAAACCCATCTCTCTCTGTACTCACCGTACCCAGTCGTACCCAGCTGCTCCTGGACTCTGTGTCCTTCTCTCCTGACAAGGTGGAGAACTTTTTGTCAAACCGTGACTCTGATTCTGCGACTGGACCAGACTGCATCAGCCCACGGGTCCTAAAATCCTTCTCTGCCTCTTTACCTCACCCTTTCTCTGTTCTCTTCACCCTCTATTTTGTTCAAGGTCATCTGTCATCTGCTTGGAAATCAGCCAACATTACCGCTTTGCACAAAAAGGTGCAAAAACAGATCCTTGAAACTACAGACTAATCAGCCTGCTCCAAACAATCAGCAAGGTCATGGAATCGATCATCGCTTCTGACATAAAATCCTTCCTCTTCTCTAATGGCTTGATCTTGGATCATAAATTTGATTTCTTAGCAGGACGTTCTACTCTGGACATGCTGCTTCTGCTCTCAACAATGGATGGAGATCCTTAATGCCAAACAATAAATCAGAGCCGTCTCCCTCGACAGAGCACATGCCTTCGATACGGTCGAGCACCCCGCTCTGCTCACCAAACTCGATGGAAATCTCCACGCATGGCTTGCGGACTTCCTCTTGGTGGTCTTTCTGTCTTCTACCGACTCCTCTTCAGCCTTGCTTCCCCAGCTCTCTCTGTGCTCTGTCCCACAAATGTTCCTACAGGTCGCACAAGATCTGCCAGCAACCCTCTTGTGGTTAAACTGCCAAAATCAAGACTCTCTATTCACCTTCACTCTTTCATTCCTCTTTTCTCCTGCCTCTGAAACAAACTCCCTCACTCTTTTTCAATCCCACTCCTCCCTCCAGGCCTTTAAAACAGCTGTTCACTACCATTTCTTATCTTCTCCCATCCAAAACCTTGATCTTTTCTTCCCCCGTTAATTCACGCCAGATCCACTTTTTTGCTATTCTGACTTCACTCCTGAATGTCCGAGCAGTGTCCATGTGGTTTTTTTTTTTTAACTTCCCCCCCCCCACCCCCCTCCCCATGCTTCCTCCCCCAAGCCCTCTCCCTCCCACAGATCTCCCAATGTCCCTGCTCTCCATCTTCTCTCCCGATCCTTCCTTTTATCATATGTTTTATGTGTCAGTTTCTCTTTTTGTGATCAATGTTAGCTCTTACACCAACCTCGATCTTGTGTACAAAAAAAGAACAAATGGTAACATAACTTAACCTCTCAATCTGTACTTGGATCTCAACGTGCTTCTTTCAGGGCCTTTCTTCGAATGCAGTTTTGTTATTCTTGTCTCTGTCCTTCCCATGTATCCAGCCAAGTTCCATTTGAGTTTTTTGATTGTGACCAGTGTCTAGAAAATTTGTTTTCCATCTGATTTAGTTG
This sequence comes from Myxine glutinosa, assembly GCF_964187855.1. NCBI lineage: Eukaryota > Metazoa > Chordata > Myxini > Myxiniformes > Myxinidae > Myxine > Myxine glutinosa. Next base: position 15,666,862 of record NC_136261.1, on the reverse strand, counting down.
TTTTTCTGGTCCCGTTTTAGTTCTGCTCAGATGGCATCTTTCCATGGCAGTTTGGACATCAATTTTTACTCGATCTTTGCTGTCGTCCATGTTTCATTACCATGTGTGATATTGGGAGAACACCCTTGTTGTAAAATTGTTTATCAGACGAAGAGTCCTGCCTATGTTTTTCCTTAAACTTTAATTTGTTCAGGGTTTCACAATAAAGAGAGGTCCTCAAAGTACAAATGCACTGCCTGTGTTCTTGTGAATATTGTCACGCGATTGCCCTCGGTTAAGACGGGGGAATAGCGGATGGAAACGAGCTTAACGAGGCGTCCGGGTCAATGGCGGATTTGCTATACACACGCGGGTGGAAGGAAAGAGGAAGAAGAAGCGGCGAGATTTACCTGGCAGTCCGCGTGTATTCTCCAACCTGCGAAGTGATTAGATTCACACGAACACTGAATTATGTACAAAAAGAAATAAGGTTTTATTGCCACGGATGCCAACAAGAATGGGCCGGCAAAATACAGGTCCTAAATTGGGACGTCCCCACACCTCACTTCAAATACACGGACGAAGGAATATTCAAATAAAATAATTGTTGTGTTGGGGTTTGTGTGGTGCGAGTTTAGCTTTTGTGATTCGTCAAGAATCGTCAGGCATCGAGCGCTTTCGTCCGACGCAGCGCTGGTGGTGGCGGGAACTGCCTGGTCGTAGGCGCTGAGCAGCCCTTAGCGCGCCCACGCGATCACTCGACAGGTCCCGTGCGTGAATGCAGTGAAGGAGGATCGTCAGCGCTCCAACAGCAAGCCTAGCTCGTCATTCGTATGTGAGCGCAGGGGAAAAGAATCGTCGGCGCTCCATCTCTCCACCAAAGTCTGAAGGCAAGAACAGGTCCAAGCGCAAAATATGTCAAGAATTGAAGAGAGGCAGAGGCGAAGAGAGAAAATGTCGGTCAGCGAGTCGTTTTACTGATCGTCTTCTGACGTTACCCTCTATCTCTCCCAATCAGTGTGTCATTTCTTGGTGGTCTTTCGCGCATTCTTGCATCACCGGCACTTGTCCTTCAATCAGCGCGTCGCTTGTTGTGGCTCTTTCGCGCCTTCCTTACTGATTGGCCGCGGTGTCATCAGTCGGTGGCCAATCAGTGTCGCTCCATTACCTTCCTTACTCCCAATCCCGGGGAAGCTTTTTGTCCCTTCCCTGACCAATCACACGTCCTTCCCTGCTCTGCCAATTAGTGGCCTGCTCTTTGCTTGTCCCTCTCCTGGCCAATCACGAGTTCTCCCTGGATGTGGCTCTCAGCCGGCCTGGTCAATGTTTGATCGCCATGGTGTACCACTGTGCGGCCGCTTGCTGTCGGTCTTTTCGGTCAGTCATTGTGGCGGCGGGGGAATTAATGTGGTGCACTAATGTATCGAGCTCATGTATGTGGTGTGTTGCCATAAGGGACAATGGATGGAGCACAGAGGTTTCACACACAGGGGAAGTATCATAGTCCCTAGTCTACCTATCACCGGATCATCCTCGTATGATCACAAGTACACACTTGATCCGACAAACTGCCTAAACACAGAACTTATCACATTGAGATTGTTCTAACTCGACAGACGAAGCATGATACCTATGCAGATCTACCTGGATCTATATATGCCTACACAACCGACATAACACAGCCCCATCCCCAACCCCCACCCCCCCCCTCCACCCCCCTGGAACTGGAGCCCCTGCTCGGTTCACTGCATGCGCTACCATTCCAGTCTTAGCACTTACGGTCTCACACCTAATTACCCTATGAAATAAATCAGGAGGGCTGTGGGAAGTGAGCCGAAGCTACCGACATCGGCTCCTTACATGCTCATCCCCTTTACAATTATGCATTTCAAATATTTACAATGATTCTAATTTATTGTTCCTGCGGAGGAAGGGAAACGAGCAACACGCAAAACTAACAACCACAAACTTAACCTTAACCTGCAAAAACTCAAAAATTATATAAACATTTATACAACCCCTTCCTACAGACCGCGTCCCACAGTGGATGCCACAAGACTAAACGTTACCTTCGGGGCTATCCCAATGCACCCCAAAATTTCCGTGGGCCCTTTCCTGGTGTTACAGGTGAGTGACATGGCTCGGTGGATTTCGCCCACATTCATTCAACACAAACCCATAACCACTCATACACATTCCATCAACCAAACATTTCAAAAGTCAACAAAGCACTTAATCCATCCCCCTGCAGGACCATGGCATCGATGTCATCTCACGTGTGTGTTGCCCTCAACTAGGCAGCGGGGAGGTACCGCACAATCAAGATGGTGGGGGCACTTCAGGCTATGGTGCCTGCAGTCCAAACACAAGTCACTTGACTTACAAATTCATTGCCCCCCCCCCCCCTTTACCTCTTCGCCCGTGACAGTCAAACAGCCCCTTTCCGCCGTTACCCCGCCGGTGGGGGTCTCCACACTCCAGGGTCTGTTGCCTCCTGCTTCCGCGCAGCTACACAGGTCGCCGGGAGTCTTCTAACCCAAGGCGCCCAATCGGACCCTCCACCGACGGGCTCCAATTTCCAGTCACCACTGGTTGTCAGGGGTAATTGCCGCAGAGGGGGGTCGCAGTCATCGCTCCTCAGAGCTTGATCTGTACCTGCAGACACGCACACCTTCCCCACTCACAAAATCCCCAAAACACATTTCCTCCCCTGCTGCCATTCAATTTTCAAACAAATTTCCAGAGCAGATGTTTCAAAAGAGTCGTTTCCAAACGTTGCTGCCATGGCCTGCCATGATGTGAAATCCCATATTCACATTTAACCAATACTTTTCATAATCACAGTAATCATCACTCATCCATAATCTCAAACCTCACGACCACATAAATACACATCACCTTTACACAAAAACAAACGCCCACCCACAAGACACTGTGTGGCATACATTCCACCCCTCACCGACCATGCCATCAATTTGAAGACCACATCAGTCACCTGCCGAAGTACCACCCCTGGGCCCTTCTCGGGTGAGGTGAGTTTTGGACACACCCCCTTCCTCCTCCGGGGCCAGTGGAGCCCAATAAGGTCTCCGGGGAGGAACCGAGGTGTGTGTGCCCGAACGTCATACCGCACTTTCATATGTGAGGAAGCCAAGCCAATTTGCTTCCTTGCAAACTCGTGAGCCCTTTCTATGCTCTTTCTCAAATTGGTTGCATAGCCTTCCACAGATGCTTCACCCGGTTCCTCTGGTGACAGTCCCATCAACAAATCTGTGGGGACTCGCATCTCCCTACCGAACATCAACATGGTGGGGGTGCACCAAGTGGTCCCATGCTGTCGGGTCCTGTATGCCATCAGTACAAAGGGGAGGTGCTCATCCCAATCCTGCTGGTTTTTGGATGTAAAGAGGGCCAATTGTGTCAAAAGGGTCCGGTGAAACCTCTCCACCATTCCCTCCGGATTGAGGCCTAAGAGAGGTCGTCCTGGTCTTGTGAATTCCTGGTCTTGTGAATTTGGAGGATCTCACACATCGACCGCAGGAGCACGGTTTCAAAGTTCTGGCCCCGGTCGGCGTGTAGCTTCCTGGGAACGCCAAATCGGGAGAAGAATCCCTCAACTCGTACCCGAGCTACCAGCCGGGCTTCCTGGTTGGGTAATGGGTAGGCTTCTGGCCACTTGATAAAATAGTCCATTGCCACCATAATGTACCGGTTCCCTTGGCGGGTGACTGGTAGGGGGCCCACTACATCTACTGCCACCCGCTCAAGTGGTACTCCCACGTTGTACACCTGGAGCGGGGCCTTGCGCGCACGTGGGGGTCCCTTACCGCAGCAGAGGTTGCAGGATCTCACCCAATCTTGAATGTCCCTGCCCGAATTCACCTAGTAGAACTTCTGCCGCAATTTGGACAAAGTTTTGGCCACGCCCAAATGTCCCATTGTCCTAGTCCCATGTACGTGCCCCATAACCACTTCCTTCAATTTGTTTGGTACAATTATCAACCACGAAGCGACATTGCCCGTTGGTGTGACCCATTTCCAATACAAATGGCCATCTTTCAACCCCAACATTTTGCCACTGTGCCCAATAGGCCTCCTTTAGCCAATGAAAAAGGGGCCCCAAAACAGGATCCTCCCTTTGACTCTCTCGCTAATTCTAACACAATGATACTTGTGTCTGCCCCTGGCTCAACTCTATTTCAAAATATGTTTACTTTTATGCTCTGGAACAATTTGTTCCACCTTTTGATAAGCTGTATAATCCAAATTAGTATTTACTCTTCCCATCGTTCATTCATTTTCTGAGCCCAAACCCCCCATTGTGATGCTAGATAGCACCAGGCGGATTGAATTTGCCCATCATCCCTCAAATTTGACAAAAGGCACTCCAGTTTACTCAAATTGGGACACTGCATCACCGGCACCGTCGTGTTATTATTTTGCAATTTCCCATTTGTCAACATCATGTCACATTAAATTTTTCCGTTCAGGTACTACGCATAGCATTGTGTTCCCCTGCAACCACGTGTACGCAACCTGTAATAATGCCTCCGGCACCTCCCTTTCCAAACCAGTTAGTGTGCCTGCAAATTACTGGAGATGTCGCCACCTGTTGGAGCTCACCAATATGCCAGGCTCTCCGAATTCTCCTGGAATAAGCTTCGACAATTCATGTGATTTAAAACATCTCTGAATAACTCCATTAGTCACGCATGATGTCCCAACACACATGTACAGCCATGGCCCATGGAAGGGTTGTACCCACATTAATTTGGGATTCCGCAACTCAATAGCTACTTTTACACAGCTGTTCAGAATTTATTATTCGTATGACCATGAAATTATTTGCCACCCTTGCCAGAGGTTACCCCACTTGGGCCCGTTTGTTTGTTTCTACATTTTTCTCTGCAACTGTTCGGCCATTTGACAATAAATTTTCACCACAGGCCCACATCCACCTGTAAAATCTTAAATGATAATTATGATATCTTAGGTCATGTGGTTTGGTGGTTACAATTCGAACAAAAATTCTTCCTTAAAATTTTATCTCTTGAACCGCTTTATTGATTAATGCAAAACTCCAAGGTAATGTAATAGTCGTAAAGCAGAGCACGCATCCAAATCCCAATATGATTGGCCTCACAGTTTTGCAGCCAAGAATTGTTATTGTTTGGGAAAAGAAAAACTCCCACCTCTTCTTCTCCTCCAGTCTTCTGGAAAGGTCTTCTCCAGTGGAAGTCTATTAACCATCTTGCTGTTTGAAGTCAGTGACATCCTGTTTGTTACTTACGTTGTCTGTTGCCCAGAATGCCGGTAATAGCTTGCTTTCTCTCCATCTCAAACAACCAACAATGGCAGGCAGGACCATTCGAGAGACAGCATAACTAACGATGGTCAAGACCAGAGGAGAGTACTGTTATGGATTCGGGGACCGGCTCTCCCTTTATCAATGGGGTTGAGGGGGATTTGATCAACTTGTCTTTTAAGCTGGCCATCACCAAGTCCTGGAAGCTATGACGTCACTTCCGGTCGGTGGTAAGTAGGGTTGTAAGCCTAATTAGGCTTAGTATCTAAGTACTACCACCGGCCATAAAGCGAGGAGATAACTCCCACCCGAGCCGCGGCGGTAATGGACACGCCGAGCGAAGCAAGCCACGACTCAGGCCGTTAACAAGAACTAAACCCGATCCTGAGCGGTTCCGAAATCGTGCCACAGGTACTCAATTGGGAAAAGACTAAAGCGATCGGATGGAGAGGAAACCAGAGTAAAGGAAGAACAAAGCGTGGTTTATTAATTATGTACAAAACCAAAGAGGAAATGAAAGGAAAGAATGTACAGGAAGGAGAAGAAGCAAAAGGACACAGGGCAATCTTAACTATACAGTCTTAACTTATTACCCCGGACAAACATACACACTGACACGGGATGGTAGGGTGCAAGGTCCAGGTAGATGGTTCCAGGTAGGTCGACTCCGTCCAGGCTCCGGTTCCGCGGGCGAAGAACGGCAGGCAGCTTCGCGTGTCGTCAACCGCGAGCGGACCTTACATATAGCGGGGGGACCGGGATGCTGCGTACATAATACGTTTATCGTGCCCAACGCTCTCTCTCTCTCCCGATCAATGTTCGTATCAAAAAGGCAGTTCGTATCAAAGAGCAATCAACACCGCTGAATAACTCCTCGCGCGGTCCGTGCAAAAAGGAGTCCCCCCAGCGCAGTCCGTATAATCGAGCTGTCTCCGCGCAGTCCGTATCAATCGAGCTCCCTCACGCAGTCCGTGCATACGCGCATGCTCCCGACAAGTCCGTTAACAATGGAGTTCCCTCGCGCAGTCCGTGATAGGGCTTGGCACGTGCGCTTATATAGTGCGCCTCCAGATCAATCCGCGCGCTTGGAAACCACGCCCGCCAGCGAGCTCATCTCAGCCCTGGTTGGTTGGCGAGGGCTTACCGGCTCCGCCCTTGACAGCTAGTTGACCGGGCCACACCTTGTCCTTGGTGCTCCGCCCCCTTCTTCCTCAAGCTTGACCGCATGCATAATGGCGTCTGGAGCGAGCGCTAAGGCGCGTAACAGAATTTGGAGATTGGCAAGCCCCGCCTGTAGGGGCGCATAATGGCGTCGCTTGGAGAGAGAGACTGCAAAATGACCGGAATTGGAATGGGAACTATTCTTATTTAATTGACGCAACGCAGATTCGACTATTGGGAACACAGCCTTAACTTAACACATAATAAGGAAATAACTGAGATCCTAAGGTGACCTACGTGTTGCTGTGGCCTAACTATGGGTGCTAGCTTTGACCTTTTAATGATGAGAATTATTTACAAGAGTGATTATTTATTTAGAAAAGTGTGGGTTCTCAAAACCGCAACACTGCACCCTCCTTTCCTCCAGGCCCGGCCCGGGCCGAAACAAAAAGGACTATTTTTTTTTTTAAATTAATGTGACACTGAGGTGTGGGTACCCTCTACTTTTAACCTCACCCTGAGTGCGACAGTTTTAACATTAAATATGTCCCACCTGCTGCGTTGGTCCTACCTAACTGACTCAACCGAATTACGGAATGGTTTTCAAACTCCACATTTAGCCGGTGGGAGCATTAGTTACAAGACACTAATTTGATTATTGACAAAACTCGAACCCAGGACCTGTCTTTTGTGCGAAGAAGAAGATATTTTGAAAAGAGGAAAGGCTATTGCCATGCACTGCACCGATACACCATACCATATGCACCCATAAAATAAAATGCACCAAAAGCACCGTAAATGAAAATGCACAGAAAAGCACCAAAAATAAACATTTTAAAAATAATAAATGGTGTCTTCTTCTCTGCTCTGCTGGGCCGCTTGTTCTGGTTGTCTTCTTGCTTGCTGTTATTTATTTAAAAGGGCACACACCGCGCCGCTTTTTATTATTGATTTGGCCAGCAGGGCCACTCCGGTGGTCCACTGCTGGGCATGGATGCCACTTTAAAAACAGTGGTCCGCAACCAGATACCGCTGGCAACAATGGTCGGTCCCAGCAGAGACGCCAGGCCACAGAACGTGTGGTCCAGAGATGATGCCAGGCCACAGAACGTGTGGTCCATAGGTGGTGCTAGGCCACAGAACGTGTGGTCCATATGGTGCATCAGTGCAGGCCGGAGGCAGCGAAGGTGCGGGCGCACAACTCCGGTCACCTGCGCACTCCCCCCGGGCCCAAAAAACAAGTCCATGAGGGGGGAAGGAGGACGAGCAAAGCAGCGGGGTCAGGGCGCAAGGGTACACATCAATACAAAGCAATGCAGACACGAAGGGCGTGGGAGAGCGAGCTGAGAAAGCTTGTCCCTAGCGTTCGTTCCCCCCATGTCACCTACCCTACCCTTGCCCTTACCCATATTTACACAATTTACAAATTTATCAATTTGTCTCTACTGTCCCGTCCCCCATATCTCCCCTTATGCCAAATTCGTCATCAATCCCTCCTAAGATGGAAGAGATGGAATAAACACAATGTCTCCCCCATGTCCTGATGCGTCTTTCATTCCCAAACATTTGCAAAATCATGGTGTGGAGTCACATCACCGAGGTGAGTGGATGCAGATGGTGCGAAGAGATTTTCCTCCTATCTATCTACTGAATGACTTTATCTCTTTACACTACCCGTGGTCTTTCCCTGCAAAACCATTGGCCATCTTACTCTATGTGGTTCTAAAAACCAATTCCCATTGTCCATACTGTGGCGCTCTACCAATTTGGGGTCTCACTCCCCCGATTCTTCACCCTGTGCCCTCGCACAATTTCGGGGCTGGGTCGTGTGGCTCACCAGCAGGTCTGCTCACCTGCACACCTCCGCCACTGCAGTTTCCACCTGAGCTTACCTAGCTCCTCACCCTAACCTACCTGGGGAAGGCCCTCTGGCTCCCTTACCCCACTCATGCCCCCTCTGGCATCGGGCTACCCGGGTCCTCTCTCGGGATCCACGGGCCCCACTGAACTCTACTCAAAACTACTTGGCTCCCAGAGCCGACCTGCGGACTCACCTGGCCGACAGACTACAAGTGGCGGAGTGCCCATTTAATCATTCTCACTAACAGGCCACACGCCCAGCCATTCCATTTGACTCATGCACCCAATCACACACTTCTTTCCACTACCTGCACCACAGATGTCAATATCCATCCACAATTTACCTACTCCATCTACCTACTTTTAATCTACCCTACCCGGGTACTCATGAAGGGGGTCCATCCTTCCCCCATCCACTCCTTTGCACCATACACTTCACTCCACGTATTCCACACTCCCACTCCACACCATCTATTCCAGACCATTTACTCCAGACCATCTATTCACTTTTACACACACACATCATTCATGAGCATTGCCTCATTTCATCACCAGCACTACCATGAACTTACATTCGCAATGCCTCATTTCATCACTCTCACTCCAAACACATAGCATCATTTAACTAACTATTTTTCCCTTCTAAAACTCGTGCTTCCCCCTGTCATCCCTTACACGATGCACATCCCACGTCATTATCAACCAACTACCCTAGTCTATGTCCCCACTACTTGTATCATGTCACTACTTAACTGTTGGTCACCTATGGTCATCTCTAGGTCCCTATTCATTATCCGAACCCTCCCGGGCTAGTTTGTACAGCCAATCGCCATAAATCCTATAGCTCATGTGCCCAAAATGATGTGAGGTGAATGGTAAAACTACCATTCGCCATCACTATCGCCATTACTACGACTATGCCAGTCCTCTCGCACTATGAGCCCCCATCGTTAGAGGTACTGGGTCCCACCTCGGCATCTAAAGCCGAGGTGATCCACGAGGGCGCCTGCTCACCGGTGTAGGGTCTTTAACCGGTCGGTATGGACGATCCGAGGGAGGGCTCGTGGCCCCATTTTGATCTTAACGACCACGTCATAGACCTGCAACAGGACGACCCCTGGGCCTTGCCAGGGAGAGGTGAGTTTGGGGCACCTACCCTTCCGCCACCGGGGATTAAAGAACCAGATCTTCATCCCCGGAGCGTACTGACTCCCCTGGCTCCGGTGGTTGTACCTGCACTTCATCTTGGCCCCCGCCAGCACATGGTCGAATTGCGCCAGGTACGCCCTCAGATCACTCTTACCGTCACAAGACGCGAGTGGAACCTTATAGCTGCCCGAAGGCCGGACCCCGTGCGTCGCTCCTTGCGGGGTTAGTGCGGGGCCGAACCGTTCGGGCCCCCACAGTACACTATTCCCGGGGGGCTCTCGCGCATCCCCCGTCCCTCTAAAGACTACCCCTGTCGGTGTCGATGCTTGGGCTGCCCCTCCGCAAACCGCTACCCACTCCATACTCGCACATCCTGGCTCACCAACACCTCTCACACTCCCCATGATCGGACATCCTTGCACACATTCTCCTTCCACACACTCCGGACCAGTTGCACACCTTACCCTTGGCCTCTCATGAACGCCCGGGTCTAGACCAACCCCCAAGCTCGCTGAACCTCCCCTCACACGATATGCATTTCCGATCATATCGCCACTCACCTAGGTGCCTCTTCTTCTACGTTCCTCCTCCGCCACCTGCAAACTCTTTATTAGGTTATTCAGCACGTCATCACGATGTGAGCACAGACCTTGTACCATTTCAATCACCTCCTCCTTTATTTCCTTCTTAGTCTCCCCCCGTCTCTTTTTAATTTCACTCACCCCCTCTTCCACTTCCTCTAACTTTTGTTTCACCTCTTCTATCTCCCAGTGCGCCCCCACAATTTCTTCTTCTAAGGCCCCCTTAGTTGTCTCTATATGCCTCCTAACCTCTTGTTCTCTTGCCCCCAACGTCTCTACCACCGCATCCAACCTCTTTGTCAACCCCTCGTGTTCCATCTGACATTGTCTTCGTCGCTATAAGTTCTTTCTTAATTTCTTTTTGGGCTGATTTCAGGCCCCCTATCACGGCTGTGTTCTTTCCTACTTGCTCCCCTAACTCCTTTTGTCCCACTGTCAGCTTCTCTACCTCCCACGTCAACTCCTCTATACCCCCCTGTGACCTAGCCGTACTCTTCCTCACCTCTTTCTCCATGCGCTCCTCACACTGCTTTACCTCGCTGCGTACCCCTCTGACCTCCTCGCTCACCCCGCGCCTTATATCCTCCCCGATCTCTCCCATTTCCCTGGTAGATGCCACCCTCATCTGTTCCAAATCATTATTTTGAGCATCCAATTTGCTCTCCAGCCCGTTTTTGACCTCCTCTATCTGATCCCCCATTCTTTTGATTTCCCGGGCGGATTAATCCCCCATTTCCCTCAATTTGCCTCCCATCTTGTTTTCTAACCGCGTTAACCCATTCTTCACCCCTTCCATTTGGTTCTCCTGGGTGGCCATTCTATTTTCCAATCCCGTTAACCCGTCCTTCATTTCCCTAATTTGGCTACCCACGTCCTCCAATTGGCCCCCTAATTTGCCCTCGAATCCTCCCAATTTACCTTCTAATCCCCCAATTTGACCGCCCAATTCATTTCTCAACTCACCAATTTGACCTCCCAATTGCTCCCCCATTCTATTTTCCATTCCCTCACTATCGGCCCTCATTTCTCCCATTTCTTTCCTTAATCCCCCAATTTGGCTTCCCATGTCATTTCTCAATTCCCCAATTTGCTCCTGCGTTTTGTCCACCCCCATTTGTATGGCTGCCTGTATCTGCGCCATGAAGGCCTGCATGTCTACCCCCCACCCCGCCCCCCATTTGTGCAGCGGGCGAGGCCCTCGTCGCCATGTGCGAGGCACCGTCATTTTTTGTGCCTGCAACCCCCACTACTGCACCTTCATTGTTCTCCTCCTCCATTAATCCCACCTCCTCCTTGGAGTCTTGGGTTGACTCTAACCCCTCTTATATTTCCCCCACCGGCATCCGATCTCCTTGATTATCCATGGCACGATTCAATTTGGTTGTTAATAAAAATTTCGGCCGCTCGTAATTTTGACAATTTCTTTTTCGGATTATAAAAAAATTTGGTTCGGGCCCAAATCCCACTCACTTTCAGCTCCCTGGCATGCACAATGAGCGACCCTCCAGGGGTCGCTTCGGCCGGGTCATCAGGACCCCCCTTAAATTGTCCCTGCCGGTGCAAGTCGATTCTGGGGGGGCGTGTGTAGCGGTTGCCGCTGAGCATACACAATCGCCTTACACCTGCCGATGATGCAACCAGGGAGCGATCACTGTACCGGGCTTGCACAGGCCGCCCGGGCATGCCCAGACTCGCCTTTCCCGGGCTCGCCCAGGCCGCCCGGGCATGCCCAGACTCGCCTTTCCCGGGCAAACGCTCCGATCGGCATGCCGCGCCCGGCTTGGGAGGCATGGCTTCCGGCATGACGTGTTTGATTGTGCTTATATATATTGCTACCCGATAAACGGGCTTTTCAGAGTACCCGAGTTTTCGTTTTACCAATAAAGGAGCTCAGACGAATTCCCGTCCTTTGTCGCGTCAATCCTTTCGACTCGCGGAGGAGCACAGCTCCTCACATGGATATAAATCAACGCATGTTTTAAAACTTTTAATTTCAATGCCTTTGACGTCCTCACTGTTCATCGTCTCGGTAATTCGTTAACGGCCTCTGCTAAAATATACTAAACGTTGCACACAAGGCAGACCAATTCCAAATCTCCCCACATTGGGGAACACCATCGCTGGGCGAAACAGCTCACGCCTTTCGAAACACATTGACAGGCCAGATCTGCATCAAACGCAATGAAAACATAATTACACTGTTGTAAACTATTATGTTATGTATTGAAGGAGCTGCGCTCCAACGCGAGTCGAAAGAATTGACGCGACCAAAGACGGAATTCGTCCGAGTTGCTTTATTGAAACAAAACAGCTCAGGTATTCTGACAAGCCCGTTTATCGGGCAGCAATATATATACACATTTATGCCGGGGCGTTTGCCTGGGAAAACCGAGACCGGGCATGCCCGGGTGTCAAGGGCGAGTCCTGGAAAGGCGAGTCTGGACATGCCCGGGCGTCCTGGACGCGGCCTGGCAAGTCGAGGCTGGGCGTGCCCGAGCACTCTGGGCGAGCCCTGGAAAGGCGAGAGCGGGCATGCCCGGACGCTCTGGGCGAGCCCTGGAAAGGCGAGTCTGGACATGCCCGGGCGTCCTGGACGCGGCCTGGCAAGTCGAGGCTGGGCATGCCCGGGCGCTCTGGGCGAGCCCTGGAAAGGCGAGAGCGGGCATGCCCGGGAAAGACGAGACCGGGCGTGCCCGGGAGGTTCGGGCGTGCCCGGGAACAGCGAGTCCGGGCATGCCCAGGAGAGGCGCGTCTGGGCCCGTCCGGATGAGCCCGGCATGGCGATCGCGCCCTGGCCGCATCCTGGCAGGTGCAAGGCGATTGTGTACATTCAGCGGGAACCGCTACAGTATGATGTTTTACCCGAAATTAACTTTTCCCATTACACAAGCCACCAAACTAAAAGAAAGGAACTACAATCTGTGTAGCACACGTTTGGTGTGTTCAGTTACCAATCAGCTTGCTATCACTTGCCAAGCCAACAATTCCTCACCAATGCTTTTGTTGGTGTGCTTGCTTGAGTACTGAAGCCACTTGGCTTAAGTATTTGCTTGCAAAATATTAGTGTTCTATCTTTCCTTACAGTGCACACATATCGAGAGATGGATCTGGTGATATTTCTTAATGGTTTGACCATTTTTACACTGGACTACCGATTCGATTTTTCTGACTTTTCCTTTGGAAAAAACAAGCTTAATTATTTTTGCTGGCGTGACTCGGGGGCGCGTGTAGCGCCGTGCCCCTCACCACACCTCGTTTCAGAGGGACAGGCATCTTTGATAATTTCGGTGTCTTTTGGGTCTTCGTGGTGTTTTGGGTCTTCATGGTGTTTTGGGTCTTCAGGGTCTCTTGGAGCCTCAGGGCCTTTAAGGGCCTTTTGGGTCTTCAGGGGCTTTGGGTTTCTGGGGTCTTTTGGGTGTTTTGGGTCTTGGGGTATTTGGGGTCTTCAGTGTCTTTTGGGTCTTGAAGGGTCGTCAAACGTCTGAGGGGACTCAGCAGTCCAAACGTAATTAAGAGTTCATGGACTGTGTTTTGGGTGTTCATTTTATTTGAAGAAGAAGACGTTTTGGTCGCATATAAACAGACATACATAACCACATACGTTTCCTCTATTATAATAAGATTCTGTGGCGGACACAAAAGCCCACTGGCGTGGTGACATCATTCCGCACACCAAGTGGGCGGTGGCCACGCCCGAGGGGTAGGCGTGGCCTGAGGATATACACGGGGCGCGCAGCCCGGAGCGCGCTAGTGTTACAGTGAGCTCCTGAAATAAAGACGCTTATAAGTTACCGCTTGTCCGCTTCCTCCTTGCTCGCAAGCAGCGCGCGTAACGCCGCGCTTTACTGGTGACCCCGACGTGATGACCGCCGTCTTCGGGACGTCCTCAGGCGTTCCAGCGACTGATGGACAGCGTCCTGCGCGACTTGGATTTTGTCTACGTCTACCTGGACGATATCCTCGTCGCCAGCGCATCCCGCGAAGAGCACCTACGCTGCCCCCCGGTCCTGCACCCATCCCAGGGGCAGCCAGGGGCATCCCACCTGGCATCCCTGCACCCCGGACGCCGCCGATCGCCAGGGGGCGCTTCGGCCGGGTCATCCGTCCACCCCGCAAACTGGCCCTCCAGGTGCGCGGGAATTCTGGGGGGGCGCGTGTGGCAGACACAAAAGCCCACTGGCGTGGTGACATCATTCCGCGCACCAAGTGGGCGGTGGCCACGCCCGAGGGGTAGGCGTGGCCTGAGGATATACACGGGGCGCGCAGCCCGGAGCGCGCTAGTGTTACAGTGAGCTCCTGAAATAAGGACGCTTATAAGTTACCGCTTGGCCGCTTCCTCCTTGCTCGCAAGCAGCGCGCGTAACGCCGCGCTTTAAATCTCAGATTTTATGATTGTCACAGGCTTTGAAATTTTATGGGTCTTTTATTCATCCAATGGATTTCTCACACCTGACAACTGCCAGAGTGTAACATTTTGCCAGATCTGTGGAAATATCATCCAAATAAAAGCATCAATGAATCATCTTCTTTATTTACCAAATACCCATCAACAAATTATGTACGCTATTTCAGTTTTCCAGTCAATTTGACCTTTATAGCAATCTGAGTCACTGTACACCTCCAGTACCCTTTATCAACTGAGTGACGCACACCCTCAGGACAGTTTGGTGCTGCAAATAAAATCTGTTTCCTTTTATCTTCATAAATTCACTTCACCACTTTCCTCACAGCACAAAACAAACAAGAAAGAGCAATCGGAGATTGCAGACCCTCACCAGGACGTGTTTTCAGTGTTTTTTTGTTTGTTTGTTTTTTTGGTATGCAAGTTCGAGGCTCGTGTAAGAGCTAACAATAATCACAAAAAAACAAACAGATGCACAAAACATACAATAAAGGGAGCGGGAGACAATATGGGGAGAGAGAGGGAAGCATACAAGTACAACAGTAGAGAACAGGGTCATCGGGAGATCTGTGGGAGGGAGAGGGCTGATTCAGTGGTTTTTCAGGCTTTTGTGTTAAAACAAATATGGCGACCGAACCACGTGACCAATAACGTCATCATTGTTTTTTTTTCTCAACCAATTTATCCCAAGATGATGCTCAACAAATTTCATCTTGATCAATGACGTTTTGTAGTTGTCGAATTATGACGTCACAATGGAGGCACCGATGACATTATCATTAACATATTTTATCCACATGGAGAGTTCTTTACAATGAGCCATGTCTCAATTTTTCTATTCAGCACTTTGGCAGATATGCAGTCACGTGAATAAGTAAGTACACCCCATTAGGGTGGTCCAAAAAACATCGATCTCTCCGATTTTGATGCTCTACTGGATTATTGTTAGAAATGGTCTAAAACATTCACCCACCAAATATTTTCGCTCAATTCCATCTAGAAACTCATACACACTTCAATTGAAATATGGCGTTTTTCACCAAATTTGGCTAAATGAGAACAATCCAATAGCAACCAAGGTGGAAAAAGTACATGCACTGTTGTCCTAAGCCATTTTGTGGTTCATGACTTTTTGCATGCGCCTGTAAGTGTGAAATCATCATGGTCGAAACATGCTTGAAACATGTTCATACATGTCTGACTCATGTTTCGACCATGAGGACTTCACAGGGGTATGTACCATCAATGACATTATTTCGGAAAAAAATAAAGTCTTTGTAAGTCATTAAAATTGACCAAAATGACAAATTTATATGTTGAGTGTGTATGAGTTTATAGATGACTCAGATGCAAAATATTTTTTGGGTGAATGATTTAGACCATTTCTAACAATAATCCAATAGAGCATCAAAATCCAGATAAAAAAGTGATTTTTTTGCATTTTTGGACCACCCAAACACCCCATGTAAAGTTTTGACTTTTTCAACATATTTCAACACAGCTATTTGATCTTCATTTCAACAATATTGAAAGATAAAGGTGATATAATACAACAAATATCATGAAGCATTTACATTTTGTAGTCCATTGAACAATTCAAATAAACATAAATGCAAATTTCGCATGTGGAAAAAGTAAGTACACCCCGACATTTATCACTACTTCAAACACCTAAATTTCTCCCTGTCGATGTCAGAGACTGGCAGACAGTTATAAGAAACGCCTACTTGAGGTTGTTTCTGCCAAAGGGGGCAATACCACCTATTAGAGCCAAGGGTGTGCTCACTTGTTCCACATGCGAAATTTGCATTTATGTTTATTTAAATTATACAATGGACTACAAAATGTAAATGTTTCATGATATTTGTTATATTATATCACCTTTTCTCTCAATATTGTTGAAATGAAGATCAAATAGCTGTATGTTGAAATATGTTGAAAAAGTCAAAACTTTACATGGGGTGTTCTTACCTTTTCACGTGATTGTATATACTATATATACAGTACGTATCAAAAAAAAGGTAATCCGAATTCAAGGGGTTAATATGCAAAGGTTATTAATTTTGACAATTTACGTGTAGTTTATTAATTAAGAGGAGATCCTCAGCTTTCCATTGATACCTTCCATGCATCATTGCTGTCTAGCATGACCGAGTACATGTTCATTGAAAATGACAAGTTCAAATCGCATTTTCACGATTTACAGCATGACAAATCATACAAATGACAGCATTTTTACACACAAAGTAAAAACATAAATCTATGTCATACCAGACAGCAAGATCAAGCTGTGAGCATCAGACAATCAAAATGTTTTAAGATCAAGACGACATGTTATTTTCACAGCTCGGCCAGACCCGGAATGGACCAGGACCATTGTCAGGCTCTGCAAAGGAGGCAACATGTGACAAACTGGCAGAGACTTCTGGGAAGGTTGATGAACTATCTCTGCTCTGGCAGTGAGAGTGATGTCGCAGTCCTGATTCACAGGTTTAACTCCGGACCCTGCATGTAGTTCACCATTCCTCGGTGCAGAATTCTCTTTTTGATTTATAGGTTGATGGGACACCGCAACACATTCTGGAAGCTGCTGAATGTGAATAAGGATCACCTTACCCTCTTGTTGGAGTGGGGGGAACGGGTGGGAGGGATGTTGGAGATCGCCTTACGCTTCTGTTGGCAAGGTGTGAGGAAGATGCTCAAGATGGACTGAAGCTCCTGTATAAGGATTGGGGGGGGGGGGGGGGGGAGGGGATGCTGAAGATCACCTTGCCCTTCTCCGTTCTGTTGGGAGGGATGGACAGATGGCCTTACTCACCCGTTGGGGGCTGGGGAGGGGGGGGGGGGTGGGGGTTAGGGTGTAATGCGAAAGATGGTCTTCCCCTCCTGTTGTGGGTGGTGGGTGGGCGGTTGGTGCAAAAGACTACCACCTACTCTCCTGTTGCGGGGGAATGGGGACCTGTGGGTAAGGTGAAGGATGGTCTTAACCACCTGTTGTGGGTGGGGGGTGGGGAGGGGGGGGCGGTTGGTGCAAAAGACTACCATCTTACCCTCCTGTTGGGGGGGAATGGGGACTTGGGGGGTAAGGCGAAGGATGGTCTTAACCACCTGTTGGAGGGTGGGGTAATACTAAAGACGTCCTTGTCCTGTTGGGGGGATGCGAAAGATGGCCTTCCCAGCAGGGGGAGAGAGAGCATGGTGAAGTTACAATTCTCTCAATTCAACATGCTGTAGTGCGGTGCTGGGCACACACGTTAAATAAAGGTAGGCCACAACGCTTTGGGTTAGGTAGAGCTCTTTATTGCATGCTCACTCGTCAGCACTGCCGTGCTCTGGGCTGCGAGCCTGCGTGTATATCCAGAGGCCACGCCTCACCTGGGGCGTGGCCGACACCCACTGGTGCTCGGAATTATGTCACTGCGCCAGCGAGTCATCCGCCACACGCGCCCCCCCAGAATTCCCGCGCACCTGAAGGGTCAGTTTGCGGGGCAAACAGATGACCCGGCCGAAGCGCCCTCTGGCGGCTGGTGGCGTCTGGGATGCCGGGATGCCATCTGGGATGCTTCTGGCGGCATCTGGGTGCAGGGCAGGGGGGTGGCGTGATGGCGGGGCGGGGCGGTGCCGGGGGTCCGCCCACCGGGGGGCGGCCCCGACGCGGGGGCAGAGCCGCTGGCGGGGGGTGGTCCAAGTCGAGGTGGGCCGGCTTGAGGCGGTCCACGGAGACGCGGTCAGGAGTACCGCCGATGTCCAGGGTGAAATGCTTCGCCCCGGTCTCCAGCACGCGGAAGGGCCCGTCGTACGGGGGCCACAGCGGTGTCCGGTGGGCGTCGTGGCAGACGAACACGTACTCCGCCGTGTGAAGCTCTGGGGGACGTGCGTTGGCGGGCAACCGTGGTGCACCGTCGGCACCGGGGCGAACCTCCGGGCAGTCTACTGCAGGGCGGAGCACTGCTGCGCCGCGGACCATGGTGCCGTGGAGTCGGGGAGGAACTCGCCCGGCACCCGCAGCGGTTGTCCGAAGACCAACTCCGCCGCGGAGGCGCGCAGGTCATCCTTGGGCGCCGTCCTGAGGCCCAACAGGACCCAGGGAAGCCTGTCGACCCAGCCGCCGTCGCGGAGGCTGGCCCGGAGCGCCACCTTCATGGCGCGATGGAAGCGCTCACACAGGCCGTTGGCCTGTGGATGGTAGGCCGTGGTGCGGTGCAGCTGGACGCCAAGCCCCCACGCTACCGCCCCCCAGAGCTCCGAGGTGAACTGGGGGCCGTGGTCAGACGAGATGTCCGAGGGGGCGCCGAACCGGGCAACCCAAGTGGCGATGAACGCCTGCGCGACGTCCGCCGCCGTCGTTGCTGCCAAAGGCACGGCCTCCGGCCACCGGGTGGTGTGGTCCACCATTGTGAGGATGTGGGTGAAACCCCGCGAGGGGGGCAGAGGTCCCACCAAGTCCACGTGAACGTGGTCGAACCGACGTTCGGGCACCGTAAACGGGGCCAGCGGGGCCTGGGTGTGGCGGTGAACCTTCGCGCGCTGGCACGCGAGGCACGTCCTGGCCCAATCGCGGATGGCCTTCCGGAGGCCATGCCAGACGAACTTGTCGGCGACCAGCTTTTGGGAGGCCTTCGTACCCGGGTGGGACAGGTTGTGGATGGCGTCAAAAACCCGGCGCTGCCAGCCGGCGGGCACGATGGGGCGAGGCCGGCCGAGGGGGACGTCGCACAAGAGGGCCGTGCCCGCGCCGTCGAACAGTACCTTGGTGACGCGGAGGCCCGTGACGGCGGTCCGAAAAGCCTGGACGGCGGGGTCGGCGGACTGGTCCGCCGCCATCCGGGCATAGTCGATCCCGAGGTGGACCGCGTGGGCGACGGACCGGGAAAGGCAATCCGCCACTGGGTTGTCCTTCCCCGCGACATGCCGGATGTCTGTCGTGTACTCGGACACGGCCGAGAGGTGACGCTGCTGCCGGGCCGACCACGGCTCGGTGACCTTGGCCATAGCGAAAACCAGGGGCTTGTGGTCGACGAAGGCCGTGAACGGGCGGCCCTCGAGCAGATGGCGGAAGTGCCGGACTGCCAGGTGGAGCCCGAGCAGCTCGCGGTCGAAGCTACTGTACCGCCGTTCATGCGGGCAGAGCTGCCGGCTAAAAAACGCAAGCAGCTGCCAAGCTCCCTTCACCCATTGCTCGTGTACCGTGCCCACCGCGTAATCCGACGCGTCGGTGGTGAGGGCGATCGGTGCATCGGGCGCCGGGTGCGCGAGCATGGTGGCGTTAGCCAAGGCGAGCTTTGTGCCCGCGAACACCGCGTCCATCGGCTCGGTCCAGGCAACGTCGCCTTTGCCCGGCTTCTCCCGGAGGGCCTCGTGCAGGGGGCGCAGGAGCTGGGCGATGCGGGGCAGGAAACGGTGATAAAAGTTCACCATGCCCAGGAACTCCTGGAGCCCCTTGATCGTGCGGGGGCGTGGAAAACCCCTGACCGCCTCCACCTTGGCCGGTAAGGGGATGGCCCCGTGCCTGGTGACGCGGTGCCCCAAAAAGTCGATTTCGGTGACGCCGAACCGGCACTTGGCGGGGTTGATGATCAGGCCATGTCGGCCCAGGCGTTCGAAGAGCGTGCGGACATGGCGGAGGTGCTCCTCACGGGACGCGCTTGCGACGAGGATGTCGTCCAGGTAGACGTACACAAAGTCCAAGTCACGCAAGACGCTGTTCATAAGCCGCTGGAACGCCTGGGCCGCATTATTCAACCCGAAGGGCATCCGCAGAAACTCGAAGAGGCCGAATGGTGTGATGACGGCCGTCTTCGGTATGTCCTCCGGCCTGACGGGGCCCTGGTGGTTTCCGCGGATGATGTCCACCTTGGAGAAGAGGGACATTTTCGCCAACCGGGCAGAAAAGTCCTGGATGTGAGGGACCGGGTAGTGGTCGGGGGTGGTAGCATTGTTGAGGTGGCGGTAGTCTCCGCACGGCTGCCACCCGCCGCCGGGCTTGGGCACAATGTGCAGCGGCGATGCCCATGCGCTGTTGGAGCGCCGGACGATGCCCAGTCGCTCCAGCGTGGCGAACTCCCCCTGCGCCACGGCGAGCTTCACCGGGTCGAGGCGGCGCGCCCGGGCGTAGACCGGTGGCCCGACGGTGGGGATGTGATGCTCCACCCCGTGCTTGATGGCCACCGCTGAGAAAATGGGCCGCGTGCGGGCCGGGAAACTGGCGAGGAGGCGGGTGAACTCGTCCGCTGCCGGAAGCGTGCAGACCAACCTCGCCGGGACCGAACCGCTCAGCAAGCCGCTTGGTGAGCCGCTCGGTGAGCCGCCCAGGGAGCTGCTCAACGAACTGCTCAGCGCGCAAGCAAGCAAGCTGAAGGTTTCGGCTTGGACAAGGCATCTGTGCCTCACGTCCACCAGCAGCACATGCGCACAGAGGAAGTCCGCCCCGAGTAGGCCCATGGGGACACTAGCGGTAACGAACAACCACTGAAAGTGCTACCCCCCGAACCGCAGCGAGAGACATCGCTTTCCGAACGTGCGGATGGACGTGCCGTTGGCGGCAAGCAAAGCGGGGCCCCGGCCCTCAGCTTGCTTGTCGGACGCGGAGGCAGGGGGTACGCTCACCTGCGCTCTCGTGTCGCACAGGAAGCGACGACCCGAGGAGCTGTCCGTTATGAACAGCAGGCTGCCAGCATGGCCGACGCTCATGGCAGGAAGTGAGCGCCGGCCTGGCCGTTTCCCGACCTGCCAAAAGTACAAGGCGGGTGGCAGGACCTGGCCTTGTGGCCGAACCTGGTATAGAAGTGGCACCAGGTCTGGCCCGGTGGTGGTTGTCGCGCCGGTCGTGACGACGGTGGTGGGCGGGGCCTGGCGGTGGCCACGCGCGGATCCGCCCAACCTGCGCCGTGTTCGGGAGGATCCGAACGCAAACGCGGATCCGCCAAACCTGCGCCGTGTTCGGGAGGATCCGAATGCAAACGCGGATCCGCCCAACCTGCGCCGTGTTCGGGAGGATCCGAATGCAAACGCGGATCCGCCCAACCTGCGCCGTGTTCGGGAGGATCCGAACGCAAACGCGGATCCGCCCAACCTGTGCCGTGCGCAGTGCCGGGATCCACGACGGCCGTGCTATATGCCGGCCATGCGTCGTGGGCTGCGAAAAACCTGTCCGCCTCCCTGGCCAGGGCGCGCGGTTCCGTCATGGTTGTACCGGCCAGCGCGAGCCGTACCGGTACAGGCAGCTGGCGGAGGAAGAGAGCACGGAAGAGGAAATCCGCGTGGCCGTCGCCGAGCAGGGACAGCATGTAATCCATGCGGGCGGACGGTCGTGTGTCGCCGAGTACGGGAAGGTCCAAAAGACGTTCAGCGCGATCGGCCTCTGTGAGGCCAAACGTGTCGAGGAGAAGCCGCTTGAGCGCCGCATACTTGCTCTTGTCCGGCGGGTGCCGGAGGAAAGACACGACTCGGGCGGCTGTGCCGGATCCAATGGCCGCAACCACGTAAAAGTACCTTGTGTCAACCGCCGTGACGCCCCGGAGCTGGAATTGGGCCTCGGCCTGTAGAAACCAGGTGTCGGCCTGCGCTTCCCAGAACTCCGGTAGCTTGATCGCGGCAGCGTTGATGGCCATAGCGCGTTCAGGGAACAGCAACGGCTGAACCAGTTGGAGGTCACCAGTGTAGTGCGGTGCTGGGCACGCACGTTAAATAAAGGTAGGCCACAATGCTTTGGGTTAGGTAGAGCTCTTTATTGCACGCTCACTCGTCAGCACTGCCGTGCTCTGGGCTGCGAGCCCGCGTGTATATCCGGAGGCCACACCTCACCTGGGGCGTGGCCGACACCCACTGGTGCTCGGAATTATGTCACTGCGCCAGCGAGTCATCGTGTCCGCCACAATGCAATGTTTCGACATTTTGCTGTGTTAACCTCTAATCCTTCCCAGGGAAGGTCTCATTTCTTGGACTGTATTATTTATTGCAAATAATCCATCTTGCATAATCCATAGGTCAATAGAAGGGGTTGTGTGTAACTCCAATCGTCTTGCCAAGTCGACGATCAAACAACAACTGAACGAAAGGGAATTACTCTCGTGCACCATGAATGAGAGTGGAAAAATGGCCGATCTGTGACTTCAGTTCTTTATCTGACGCCAATTGGTCAATGAGCCATCAACTGCAACATTATGTGGTGGAGCCCACGTCAGCCCTCCTCCTCCACCACTGATCTCGAGATCAGTGGGTGGAGTTTGGTGAATGCGGGGAAGAAGAAGAAGAATGAAATACTGTTACAGGAAAAATTGAATAACGAGGATAAACTTCCGGGTGATCTTGCAAACTTTGAACTAACTGTGACGAAGATCCTCGTGCTCGGGTCGGATCTTCTGAGGAAAAGGTTTGTTCGGAGTTTCTCATTTTTTTATTAATACTAAGAAAGATCTGTAAAACGATCATTTGAAGGGATTCTTCACAACAGAGAGATGGGGCCAACATTATGATTATACACATCACGACATGTGAAAGAGCGGTAATAAAAAATAAGCATCACATCCGGTCATGAAGGACACATCATATCCGGTATTGGCCCTCTGGTGAATTCCCACTTGCAGTGTGGTGCTATGCACACACAACTCGTTTGCCAAGAAGGTAGGCCACCACGCGTTGAACAAAACCAAACACTTTATTCAAGGCTCGCACGTAAGCACTGGGCGGGGTCGACTTTCAAACACGCGTATATATCCCGAGGCCACGCCTTGCCCTCGGGCGTGGCCGGTCGGCCGAAAGGCGGGCATGTATTTCAGTTCAACCCCTAAGCCTCATGACTCCTTTGCTCCGGGCGTTTCCCGAGCCTTGCTTCCACGCCCGGTCGCTCGCGTCACCCACTGGTGCGCGGAATTATGACCCGCCGGCATTGTGTCTGCCACACGCGTCCCCCCAGAATTCCCACGCACATGAAGGGTGAGCTTGCGGGGACGCCGGATGACCCGGCCGAAACGCCCTCTGGCGATGCGTGCATGGCTGGGGGGTGGCGGGACAGCCGGGGTGGGGAGTGCCGGGGGTCCGCCCGCCGGGGGGCGGCCTCGACGCGGAGGCAGAGCTGCTTGCGGGGGGTGCTCCAGGTCGAGGTGGGCCGGCTTGAGGCGGTCCACAGAGATGCGATCTGGAGTAGCGCCGATGTCCACGGTGAAGTGCTAGTCCCCGGTCTCCAGCACAAGGAAGGGCCCGTCGTACGGGGGCCGCAGCGGTGCCCGGTGGGCATCGTGCCGGACAAAAACGTACTCCGCCGTGCGAAGCTCCGGGGCGATGTGTAAGGGCGGGCAACCGTGGTGCGCCATTGGCACCGGGCGAACCTCCTGGCGGTCTCCTGAAGGGTGGAGCGCTGTTACGGTATATCAAGACAAGAACAAGATCTAGAAGGAGGTATGTACGGTGCGATCCATATAATATATTGTTTAGTTATCGTCGATGAGGAATTTGGGGTCGGAATGGGTGATCGGCCGGGGTCACTTGGTCTCGACTAGATGCTAGGCCGCACCTCATTTTGTTAAAAAAAGTGGTCACAAAATATTTTTTGATGGTTTTAATGCTTATCATTAGATGCAGAACGTTCGTAGTGAGGTATAGATATATGGATTGACATCGGATGGCATGGGATTTGGGATTTAGGAAGTCCGGGGTTCTTTTCATTAGGAATATATACGATTTGCTCTTGGAAGCCCTCGAGAGTGAACGGGGACTCGGATCTTAATTCTGTTTTCCGATTCTGCAGTCGCTAGATTAGCTTAACACTCAATAGAACGGGACCCGCGAAATTTCGGGGATTTTTGGTGAAATTACCTCGGGGTAAAGCTACATAGGAAAGCCCCATGTTAAATCTTTGTTGCCGAAGGAATTTATTTTTTGCGAAATTCATCCTGACTCGCCTCTAGGAGGATACAGGGGTATCTGTGGATAACGGGAACCTTTATTTGGCGAAATTCGGACTGATATTGACCGAGTTATTCAAAATATTAACTTATAGCAAATAAATCTTTTGTGATTTTGTATTTTGCGCACCTGTATCGTTGGAGGTATTGGCTTATATAGGATTGGTTTTCTAAAGCTTATATCAGAATATTAACTTATATCAAATGGGTCTTTTGAGGTGAAAGTGTGATGACGTCACCACGTCACGCGGCACGAATACGGGCCTGTGTCGTTGGAGGTACTGACTTCTATAGGGAGGCCCCATCACCCTCCCCCATCACCCTCCCCCCACCACCCTGCCCCATCACCCTCCCATCACCCCCCCATCACCCTGCCATCACCCTCCCCATCACCCTCTGCCATCACCCTCCCATCACCCTCCCATCACCCTCCCATCACCCTTTATTGGACCATTTGACTTCTATAGGGCTGGTTTCTAAGGCTTATATCAGGATATTAACTTATATCAAACTAGAACGGGCACTCGGTAGAGCGCATACCTTCGCCGCAGCTACTGTTCTGTACTTGGCATGGGAGTGTAGGGAACAGAACAACAAAAATACGATTTTGACCTTTTCGTGACCTTGACCTTGACCTTTGACCCGATTGCTCCCAAAATCTAATCAAATGTGTCCCGTATAATAACCAATCATCCCACCAAATTTCATGCAATTCGGTTGAATACTTTTTGAGTTATGCGATTAACATACACACACACACACAGACATACAAATAAATACACAGCGATCAAAACATAACCTTCCGCTTTTGCGAAGGTAATAAGTCTTTTAAGAGAAAGCGCGATGACGTCACCACGTCACGCGGCACAAATGCGCGCCTGTATCGTTGGAGGTATTGACTTATATAGTGTTGGTTTTCTAAGGCTGTAGGCCGCACCTCATTTTGTCAAACAAAGTGGTATTCGGGTGGTTCCGGTATTTGGGACCGCAGGGACGGAAAGTGCAGGTACGGGGTGCTTGGCACTCCCCAGCCGGCCCGCTCTGAAGGTTCGGATCGGGACACCGGGATTCATTCCGGTCGCCCGGTCGGCCCTGAGGTGGGGGTGTGGGGCCTGTCACGGAACGTCAAAACAAACGGCCTGCCGGGGCCGCCCAAAAGTCGGGCGTGAGGGGCGCGTCCACTAATGTAACGCCTCTTGCTTCCCAGATCGAGGGCCACGTGGTCAGGAGAACCTCGTCCCTTCTGGTTGCCCTGCCGTCCCGCCGTGGGCGCTGGCAGGGTGTACTTCAAACTAAGCTTAAGTGTCAAGTGTTAAGTTCCTCCTTGCCCTCGCAAGGGAAAGGCTAGGGTCAAGCTCTTCCAAATTTCCAAACACTAGAAATCGGACGTCTCAAATTAATTAATTATTGGTTAATCCATCTCAGTCGCCCGCGACCTCTCTAGTGCGGGCGTCGAACCAGTTCATTTTCCGGGCGACCGGGCCGACTATCGGCCCGGCCGTGGCCGAAGCCGTTGATTCCGCCATAGCACGCTAACGCGAAGGCTCGCGCGTGCCTGGTTCGCCTGGGCTCCGCGGGTGCCCTACCGTGCCCGGCACTGCTGATCTCTCTTGCTTCCGGGAGTAGGTGCCGGTGCCCGGGGACGGAGTTCGCTGTCTAAACATGGTAGCGCTAGGCCAGTGGGACCGCCGGGACCCACGTGCACTCACAAGTTGTTCTGCGCGTGGGCGGCAGTATCAGACTGGGGCGCCCAAACGCTCCCCGGCTAAAGTTCATCCTTAAAGCGCCCACATTGTGCGGACAAACCAAGTCAAGGGCCACGTGGTCAGGAGAACCTCGTCCCTTCCGGTCACAACTGTGCCTATCGGCCGGCCTCAAAGACCGAAATTGTGACGGTGTCACCCGAATGCGGGCACGAATGCGGGCCTGTGTCGTTGGAGGTACTGACTTCTATAGGGAGGCCCCATCACCCTCCCCCATCACCCTCCCCCCATCACCCTGCCCCATCACCCTCCCATCACCCCCCCATCACCCTCCCCCATCACCCTGCCATCACCCTCCCATCACCCTCCCATCACCCTGCCATCACCCTCCCATCACCCTGCCATCACCCTCCCCCATCACCCTCCCTCCACCCTCCCATCACCCTGCCATCACCCTCCCATCACCCTGCCATCACCCTCCCATCACCCTGCCATCACCCTTCCACCACCCTGCCATCACCCTCCCACCACCCTCCCATCACCCTGCCATCACCCTCCCATCACCCTTTATCGGACCATTTGACTTCTGTCGGGTTGGTTTTCTAAGGTTTTATATCAAAATATCAAATAAATCTTTTAAGGTGAAAGCGCGATGACGTCACCACGTCACGCGGCACGAATGCACCCTCCCATCACCCTGCCCCATCACCCTCCCCCCATCACCCTGCCCCATAACCCCCCCCATCACCCTCCCCCATCACCCTGCCATCACCCTCCCATCACCCTGCCATCACCCTCCCATCACCCTGCCATCACCCTCCCCCATCACCCTCCCTCCACCCTCCCATCACCCTGCCATCACCCTCCCATCACCCTGCCATCACCCTCCCATCACCCTGCCATCACCCTCCCACCACCCTGCCATCACCCTCCCACCACCCTCCCATCACCCTGCCATCACCCTCCCATCACCCTTTATCGGACCATTTGACTTCTGTAGGGTTGGTTTTCTAAGGTTTTATATCAAAATATCAAATAAATCTTTTAAGGTGAAAGCGCGATGACGTCACCACATCACGCGGCACGAATGCACCCTCCCATCACCCTGCCATCACCCTCCCATCACCCTTTATCGGACCATTTGACTTCTGTAGGGTTGGTTTTCTAAGGTTTTATATCAAAATATCAAATAAATCTTTTAAGGTGAAAGCGCGATGACGTCACCACGTCACGCGGCTCGAATGCGCGCCTGTGTCGTTGGAGGTATTGACTTATATAGGATTAGTTTTCTAAGGCTGTAGGCCGCACCGCATTTTGTCGAATAAAGTGGTATGCGGGTGGTTCCGGTATTTGGGACCGCAGGGACGGAAAGTGCAGCCGGCCCGCTCTGAAGGTTCGGATCGGGACACCGGGATTCATCCCGGTCGCCCGGTCGGCCCTGAGGTGGGGGTGCGGGGCCTGTCACGGAACGTCAAAACAAACGGCCTGCCGGGGCCGCCCAAAAGTCGGGCGCGAGGGGCGCGTCCACTAATGGAACGCCTCTTGCTGCCCAGATCGAGGGCCACGTGGTCAGGAGAACCTCGTCCCTTCTGGTTGCCCTGCCGTCCCACCGGGAGCGCTGGCAGGGTGTACTTCAAACTAAGCTTAAGTGTCAAGTGTTAAGTTCCTCCTTGCCCTCGCAAGGGAAAGGCTAGGGTCAAGCTCTTCCAAATTTCCAAACACTAGAAATCGGACGTCTCAAATTAATTAATTATTTGTTAACACATCTCAGTCGCCCGCGACCCCTCTAGCACGGGCGTCGAACCAGTTCATTTCCGGTGCGACCGGGCCGAGTATCGGCCCGGCCGTGGCCGAAGCTGTTGATTCCGCCGTAGCACGCTAACGCGTAGGCTCGCGCGCCCCTGGTCCGCCGGGGCTCCGCGGGTGTCCTACCGTGCCTGGCTTGCCGGTGCCCGGGGACGGATATCGCTGTCTAAACATGGTAGCGCTAGGCCAGTGGGACCGCCAGGACCCACGTGCGCTCACATGGTGTTCTGCGCGTGGGCGGCAGTATCAGACCGGGGCGCCCAAAGGCGCCACGCACCCAAACGCTCCCCGGCTAAAGTTCATCCTGAAAGCGCCCACATTGTGCGGACAAACCAAGTCAAGGGCCACGTGGTCAGGAGAACCACACTGTGCCTATCGGCCGGCCTCAAAGACCGAAATTGTGACGGTGTCACCCGTAACGGTGTTACCCTAACCCTAACCCTAACCCTAACCCTAACCCTAACAACCCTAACCCTAACCCTAACCCTAACCCTAACCCTAACCCTAACCCTAACAACCCTAACCCTAACCCTAACCCTAACAACCCTAACCCTAACCCTAACCCTAACCCTAACCCTAACCCTAACCCTAACCAAGGTGCCGTGGAGTCGGGGATGAATTCACCCGGTACCCGCAGCGGTTGTCCGAAAACCAGCTCCGCCGAGGACGCGCGTAGGTCGTCCTTGGGCGCCGTCCGGAGGCCCAGCAGGACCCAGGGAGCTTGTCGGCCCAGCTGCTGTCGCGGAGGCTGGCCCGGAGCGCGGCCTTCATCGAGCGACGGAAGCGCTCGCACAGGCCGTTGGCCTGGGGGGTGGTAGGCCATGGTGCGGTGCAGCTTGACGCCGAGCCCTTGCGCCACCGCTCCCCAGAGCTCCGAGGTGAACTGGGGGCCGCGGTCGGATGAGATTTCCGAGGGGGCGACGAACCGGGCAACCCAAGTGGCGATGAAAGCTTGCGCGACGTCAGCCGCAGCCGTCGCCGCCAATGGCACGGCCTCCGGCCACCAGGTGGTGCGGTCCACCATGGTGAGGAGGTGGATGAAACCCCACGAGGGGGGCAGAGGTCCCACCAAGTCAACGTGGACATGGTCGAACCGACGTTCGGGCACCGTAAATGGGGCCAATGGGGCCTGGTTGTGGCGGTGGACCTTTGCGCACTGGCACGCGAGGCACGTTCTGGCCCAGTTGCGGACGTTCTTCCGGAGGCCACGCCAGATGAACTTTGCCGCGACCAGCTTCTGGGAGGCCTTTGTGCCCGGGTGGGACAGGCCGTGGATGGCGTCAAAAACCGGGTGCTGCCAGCCAGCGGGCACGATGGGGCGAGGCCGGCCGAGGGAGACGTCGCACAAGAGGGCAGTGCCGGCGACGTCGAACGGTACCTCAGTGACGCGGAGGCCCGTGACGGCGGTCCGAAAGGCCTGGACGTCGGGGTCGGCGGTCTGGTCCGCCGCCATCCGGGCATAGTTGATCCCGAGGTGGACCGCGTGTGCGACAGATCGGGACAGGCAATGCGCCACCGGGTTGTCCTTACCCACGACGTGTCGAATGTCCGCCGTGTATTCGGACACGGCAGAGAGGTGACGCTGCTGCCGGTCCGACCACGGCTCGGCGACCTTGGCCATCGTGAAAACAAGGGGCTTGTGATCGACGAAGGCCGTGAACGGGCGGCCCTCGAGAAGATGGTGGAAGTGTCGGACAGCTAGGTGGAGCCCGAGAAGCTCACGCTCGAAGGTGCTGTACCGGCGTTCGTGCGGGCGGAGCTGCTGGCTAAAAAACTCCAGTGGCTGCCAAGCACCATTCACCCACTGCTCGTGCACCACGTCCGATGCGTCGGTGGTGAGGGCGATTGGTGCATCGGGTGCCGGGTGCGCCAGCTGGTGGCGTTGTCCAAGGCCAGCTTCGCGCCCGCAAACGCCGCGTCCATCTGCTCCGTCCAGGCGATATCACCTTTGCCCGGCTTCCCCCGGAGGGCCTCGTGCAGGGGGCGCAGGAGCTAGGCGACGCGGTGATAACAATTCACCATGCCCAGGAATTGCTGGAGCCCCTCGATCGTGCGGGGGTGCGGGAAACTCCTGACCGCCTCCACCTTGGCCGGTAAAGGAATGGCCCCATGCCTGGTGATGCGGTGCCCCAGGAAGCCGATAGCGGTGACGCCGAACCGGCACTTCGCGGGGTTGATTATCAGGCCATGCTGGCCCAGGCGTTCGAAGAGCATGCGGAGATGGAGCAGGTGCTCCTCCCGGGATGCGCTCGCGACTAGGATGTCGCCCAGGTAGACGTAGATGAAGGACAAGTCGCGCAAGACGCTGTCCATGAGCCGCTGGAACGCCTGGGCCGCATTTTTCAACCCAAAAGGCATCCGCAAGAACTCGAAGAGGCCGAAAGGTGTTATAACGGCCGTCTTCGGTACGTCATCTGGTTTGACGGGCACCTGGTGGTAGCCCCGGATGAGGTCCACCTTGGAAAAATTTGTCGTTTTCGCCAACCGGGCGGAAAAGTCTTGAATGTGCGGGACCGGGTAGCAGTCGGGGGTGGTGGCGTCGTTGAGCCGGCGGTAGTCACCGCACGGCCGCCATCCGCCACCGGGCTTGGGCCCAATGTGCAGCGGTGAGGCCCATGCACTGTTGGAACGCCGGACGATGCCCAGCCGCTCCAGCATGGCGAATTCCGCCTTCGAGCTTCGTTGGGTCGAGGCGGCGTGCTCAGGCGTAGACCGGTGGTCCGACGGTAGGAATATGGTGTTCCACCCTGTGTTTGACGGCCACCGCTGAAAAGGTGGGCCGCGTGAGTGCCGGGAATCTGGCAAGGAGGCGGGTAAACTAGTCCGCTGCCGGAAGCGTACAGACCAACCTCGCCGGGACGGAACCGCTCAGCAAGCCGCTTGGTAAGCCGCTCGGTGAGCCGCTTAGCGAGCTGCTCAATGAGCCGCTCAGCGAGCAAGCGAGCGAGCTGAAGGTTTCAGCCTGGACGAGGCGTCTGCGCTTAACGTCCACCAACAGCCCATGCACACAAAGGAAATCCGCACCGAGCAGGGCCATTGGCACACTGGCGGTGACGAAAGACCATTGGAAGCGCTGTTGCCCGAACCGCAGCGAGAGACAACGCGTCCTGAATGTGCGGATGGGAGTTCCGTTGGCAGCGAGCAAGGCGGGGCCCCGGCCCACGGCTTGCTTGTCGGACGCGGAGGCAGGGAGGACGCTTACCTGCGCTCCAGTGTCGCACAGAAAGCGACAACCAGACGAGGTGTCCGTGATGAAAAGGAGGCTGCCGGAATGGCTGACGCTCATGGCCGCAAGTGAGCGCCGGCACGGTCGTTTCCCGACCCGCCGAAAGAGCACGGCGGGCGGCACGCCCGGGCCTTGCGGCCGAACCTGGCATGATAATCGCACCAGGTTTGCGGTGGTGGCTGCCGCGTTGGTCGTGACGGCGGTGGTGGGCGGGGCGTAGCAGCGGCCATGAGGGAATCAGGGGGCGCTGAAGCCTCCGCACCGGGATCCACTATGGCAGCACTATACGTCGGCCGCGTGTCGCAGGCCGCGAAAAATTTGTCCGCCTCTCTGGCCAGGGCGCGGGGTTCCGTTATGGCCCATATAGAGAGATAGAAATCAGGACCCATAATCCATATAGAGACGACCAAGGTGGCCTTAGAAGAAGAAATTGTGGGGGCGCACCGGGAAATAGAGGGGGTGAAACAAAAGTTGGAAGAGGTAGAAGCGGGGGTGAGTGAAATGAAAAAGAGACGAAGGGAGACTAAAAATGAAATAAAGGAGGAGGTGATGGAATTTGTACAAGGTCTGGGCTCACATCGTAATGACGTGCTTGCTCACCAAATAAAGAGTTTGCAGGTGGTGGGGGAGGAGTGAAGAGGAAGAAGCGCCGAGGTGAGTGGCGATAATGTTGGAAATGTATATGGTGTGAGGGGAGGTTCTACGAGCTTGGGGGTTGGTATAGACCCGGGCGTTCGTGAGAGGCCAATGTTAAGGTGTGCGACTGGTCCGGAGTGTGTGGAGAGAGAGTGTGTGCAGGAATGTCAGACCATGGGGAGTGTGAGAGGTGTTGGTGAGCCGGGGTGTGCGAGAATGGAATGGGTAGCGGTTTGCGACGATGCGACCCAAGCATCGACACCGACAGGGGTAGTTTTTAGAGGGACGGGGGATGCACGCGAGGAATAGTGTACTGTGGGGGCCCGAACGGTTCGGCCCCGTGTTTATTCCGCAGGGAGCGACGCACGGGGTCCGGCCTTCGGGCAGCCATCAGGTTCCACTCACGCCGTATGACGGCAAGAGTGATTTGAGGGCATACTTGGCGCAATTTGACCATGTGTGTAGGGGGAATGGTTGGAATCTGGACGAAGGTGGAGTACACCTTGTGGGGGCACTGCGCGGCGTGGCGGCGGAGGTTCTGACGGCCTTACCACCGGGTGCTATCACCCTGCCAGACCTGTGTGCGGCCTTAATTAATAGATTCGGTATCGAACAGCAGAGCTTGTTAAAGCTCAGCTCGCGGTGCGAAAGAGAAAGCCCCAGGAGACCATCGGGGAGCTTGCCTATGACATTCGCTGCGCAGTAGGGATTGCACATGCAGACATGGCGGTGGCCTCCCAGGAAAGCCTGGTGCTGGACCATTTCATTCAGGCCTTCCCGGACCCTGAGCTTCGGCAACAGCTCTCCATGTGGCGCCCGCGGAACTTGAGCCAGGCAGCCGACACTGCGGCCCGTTGGGAAGCAGCGAGGCCCCTGGCCCGGGGAAGCGAGCGCCACGCAGTGGCGGTGCGCCAGGTTGGGCCCGTGGCTGGTGGCGGCCCCCTGAGGGGGCCTGCCCCGAAAGGGGCCCTGACCTGGAAAACATGGTCCGAAGGCTGGTGGACCAGCACCTGGCGGGATCTGGACCATGGCAGGCGGCTCCCGAGGTGGCCCCCGGTAGGCCACGGACAAATGCCCCAATTAGGACCTTCAGGGGGGGCAATTTGGAATTTTGGAGGCAAGCACCTTACCAGGTGAGGTGTTTTAATTGTAGCCGGCTGGGTCACTGGGCGTGGGAGTGTCGAGCTCCGCGCCGGGACGGACCCCGGCAGCCGAGACCATCAACTCCACCTCGTACGGGTCAGACTAGCCGACCCCAGACACCCCCCCCCCCCCCGCCAGGGCCCAGGAAACTAGAAGGTGCCGAGCATACAGGGCCGTGTTCGGTAGTAGGGGATGGTGAAGTGCCCTCATTGACGCGACAGGTCATCTATTGTGGCCAAATTGGTACAGGTAGCTTGACAATGCGGTGCAAAATTGCCGGCGTGGGGGTAGACGCCGTAGTGGCCACAGGAGCTAGCGCCATGATCATCAGCCCTGTGATCCTTGATTTGAGTGCAGACGGCTGGGATAAAATCCAGCGTCTGGAAAATCATAGTTTGCAGCTGGCTACCGGTGTAACGGCCCCCATCATAGGGCGTGGTTTTATAACCCTCAAGTTGGGGTCGGTAAAGAGAGAAATAGAAGTTTGGGTGGCAGAGGTGTGCGACCCATGCCTAATCGGGTTGGATTTCTTGACTGCCAGCGGTTGTTTAATCGATTTGTGCCGGGGGACCCTGCAAGTGGGAATAGATGAGCTGCCATTGGACGGGGTGAGCACAGCCGAGAGGACGGAGCTGGAGGCTTCTGAGGCCGTGACCATTCCCCCAAGGGCCGAGGAAATAGTGCCGGCCTGATGGCTAGCTCGCCCAACATTGCAGGAGTCCTGCGTCCGAGTCGAACCAGTGGCAGTGCAGTCCATCCCGAGTTTAGTCGTGGGCCGCTCCCTCATAAAAACGGACGGGCCGTTGGTGGCCATCCGAGTAATTAATATTAGTGCGGAAAAATGCACTATAGGACGGGGCACGAAGATAGCCGGCTGCACCCCAGTTAATGAAGTCGCACCAGTGAGGGACGAGAATGTCCAGCCGAGCCGGCCCCAGAGGGAGTCTTCAAAAAGTAGTAGGAATTGGCCCGATCCCATTTGTGAGATGGTAAATCGAAGTAGCGTAGAGTTGGAGGGTACCCAGAGGGAGGCCTTACACAAATTAGTTGAATCCGTTTTGGATATCTTCTCCTTGTCCTCCAAGGATATTGGACGTACGGGCCTGGTGAAACATCAGATCCACACCGGTGAGGCCCAGCCTATTCGTCAGCCCGCCCGACGGCTCCCTTGGAGCATGAGGGAGGAAGCTGATGAGCAGGTAGAAAAAATGCTCGATGCAGGTATCATCGAGCCCTCGGGAAGTCCTTCGATGTCACCTGTTGTGCTGGTCAAAAAGAAAGATGGGACCACGCGTTTCTGCTTGGACTATCGCCAGCTGAACAACGTGACACTCAAAGACTCATATCCCCTGCCAAGAATTGACGATACCGTCGATGCCGTTGCGGGCTGAAATTGTTTCTCAACCTTGGACCTCAAGAGTGGGTATTGGCAGGTGGAGATGGATAGGGCAGGGAAGGAGAAAACGGCATTTTCCACAGGTAAGGGGCTGTATCAGTTCACTGTGATGCCGTTTGGTTTGTGTAATGCCCCCGCTACCTTTGAACGATTGATGGAGCATGTGCTGGGCGGCATGCCTTGGTAGTCCTGCCTGGGGTACCTGGATGACGTCCTGGTACATGCTAAAACATTTTCCCAGGCAATAGCTAATTTGGACCAGGTGTTTGGGTGCCTCAGACAGGCAGGGTTGAAGCTGAGTCGGAGTAAATGCACTTTGTTTGCTAGAGAGGTGGCCTATCTAGGTCACGTCATCGGTCACGAGGGGGTAAAAACAGACCCAGGCAAAATTACAGCTGTAGAGGAGTGGCCCACACCACGTACCATCAAGAAGGTGCGGGGATTTTTGGGACTCTGCTCCTACTACCGGCGCTTTGTGGCAAAATTTGCAGAGTTGGCCCGGCCCCTTCACCGGCTTACGGAGAAGGGGACGAGATTTAATTGGACAAGGGAGTGCCAAGAGGCCTTCCTAGCATTGAAGGGGTGTTTGACATCCGCACCCATTCTAGCTTACCCCACTAGTGACGGGACATTTACCCTGGACACGGATGCAAGCCAGGAAGGATTGGGCGCAGTTTTGTCCCAGGCACAGGGGGGCGTGGAGAGAGTGATCGCGTATTATAGTCGGGCCATGAGTAGGCCCGAGCGAAATTATTGCGTCACTCGTAAAGAGTTATTGGCTTTGCTGGCTGCCATGAGCCATTTCCACCCGTACTTGTATGGGCGGAAATTTCTGGTTCGAACTGACCATTCCTCCTTGCAATGGCTCCTCCGTTTCAAGGAACCTGAGGGCCAAATTGCAAGGTGGTTGGAAAAGTTACAGCAGTACGATTTTCATGTGACCCATCGGGCGGGAAGGCCCGTGGGAATGCGATGCACTCTCTCGACGTCCTTGTTTGGGGGAAAACTGTTAATTTTGTGCAAGACACGAGGAGAGGGAACAATTGGCAGACTCCACCCCTACCCTCGTAGTCCGTGCAATCCGGGTGAGAGGACCAATTTTGCCACTAACCGCAGATGAAGGATTCGGAACATTGGCTTGGAGCACGGCCCAGCGGGAGGATCCCGTACTGGGACCGGTGTACGAATGGGTTCGATTGGGACAAAGACCTAATGGGGAAGAGGTCACCCCCCTCGGGGCACCAACAAAGGCATATTGGGCTCTGTGGCAAACCCTGGAATTGAAAGAAAACATCTTGTATCGCAAGTGGGTGGAGGTTCCCTCTGAGAGAACTTCCTGGCTGGTGATAGTCCCAGACAAATTGAAGAACATCATATTACAGCAAGTGCATGGTACCCGCTCCGGCGGCCATTTGGGCAGGACAAAGACTACATCTTGGGTCCGCCGGAGGTTCTATTGGGTAAATATGGGGCGCGATGTACAGGACTGGTGTCGGAGATGCGACGCCTGTACTGCTAAAAAGGGACCAGCACGGAGGATGAGGGCTCTTCAATTACACCAGGTGGGGGCCCCCCTTGAGCGGGTGGCTATGTATATTCTAGGACCACTACCCTGCACCCGCCAAGGTAACAAGTACATCCTCGTTGTAATGGACTATTTCACCAAGTGGCCGGAGGCCTATGCCCTCCCCAACCAAGAAGCCGGGGTGGTAGCACTGGCCTTTGTGGAAGGATTTGTATGTCGGCATGGGATTCCGGAGGAGCTGCACACCGACCAGGGTCGAAATTTTGAGACCCAATTATTAAAATATGTGTGCAGACTCCTGTCAATTAGGAAGACAAGGACAACGCCC
Source organism: Myxine glutinosa (assembly GCF_964187855.1). Lineage (NCBI taxonomy): Eukaryota > Metazoa > Chordata > Myxini > Myxiniformes > Myxinidae > Myxine > Myxine glutinosa. The sequence goes on along the minus strand of NC_136261.1, from coordinate 15,630,760 downwards.
TTAAGACCTCAATCTGACAGGATGGTGGAAAGATTCAACCGAACCCTTGTTCAACAATTCGCATTGTTCACCACCACCTGTCAGGACAACTGGGACGAACATCTCCCGTATTTGTTAATGGCCTACCGAACTAGCCAGCACGGAGCCACCGCATGCAGTCCAGCATTGCTGATGTATGGGCGGGAGTTGCGGTCTCCCGCCGACCTGCTATGCGGTCCCGTGCCCGACACCACTAATACACCGCCGAGGGAGGGCTATGCACGTCACTTAGAGGAAGGCATGGAGAGGGTCCATGCCTTCGCACGCCGCCAGCTTCAGCTGGCGGGTGCCAAGATGAAGCGCAGGTTCGACCACCAGAGCCAGGGGAGTCAGTACGCTCCGGGGATGAAGATTTGGTTATTCAATCCCCAGAGGCGGAAGGGTAGGTGCCCCAAACTCACCTCTCCCTGGCAAGGCCCGGGGGCGTTCTGTCGCAAGTCTGTGATGTGGTCATTAAGATCAAAATGGGGCCACGAGCCCTCCCTCGGATCGTCCATGCCGACCAGTTAAGACCCTACACCGGCGAGCAGGCGCCCTCATGGATCGCCTTGGCTTTAGAGGCCGAGGCAGGACCCAGTACCTCACATGACGGGGGCTCATCGTGCGAGAGGACTGGGGGGGTGCTAGTTGGAGATAGTGTCCGATGTAGAGGGATGGTGGCTCTCCCATCCCTCACATGTTGGGGCAGAGGAGCAGTAGATCTATGGGGTTTGGCAGTGTGAACTAGCCAGGGCGGGCTAGAATAATTGTTCGGGACTTAGAAGTGACTTTAGGAGACCAAGATTTAAGTAGTGACTTTTGTACCGGTAGAGGGGACGTAGAGAGATTAGATGGATGTTAATGACGAGGGAAGTGCTTCGTGTAAGGGAAGTGCTTAGTTAGTGTGAGGGAAAACGGGAAGCACGAGTTTTAGAGGGAAATAGCTAGTCAGATGATGCTGTGTGTGTGGAGAAATTGTGTATGAGCATGAGGATGCGGCTTTAGGCACAAATGAGGAATTGAGAATGAGAGTCTTTGTGGTGAGAGTGAGCAAATGAGGCAATGGTCTGGGATGACCGGAGAAAGTGTATGAGTGGTGTATTGTGGACATGTGTAATGGTGTTGAGTGAATGACTTGCATGGGGTGCAAGTGAATAAATGGTATGGAATAAATGGGGTGGAGTGAGTAGTGTGGAATGAGTGGTGTGGAGTGCAAGGTGCGAAGGAGTGGATGGGGGAAGATGGACTCCTTCACGAATACCCGGGGAGGGTAGTTTAAAGTTAGGTAGAGGGAGTAGGTAAATTTATTGGATGTTGACATCTGTGGTGCAGGGAGTAGCAAGTTGTTGCTTTAAGAGGTGCATAAGTCTGTGGAGATGGCTGGGCGTGTGAGCCTGTTGTTGAGTATGGTTAAATGGGCACTCCGCCACTGGTAGTCTGTTGGCCAGGTGAGGCCGCAGGTAGGCTCTGGGAGCCAGTTAGGGTCCGTGTAGAGTTCAGTGAGGCCCGAGGATCCGAGGAGATGACCCGGGTAGCCCAATGCCAGAGAGGGCATCACGGGGTGAGAGAGCCAGGAGGGCCTTCCCCAGGGTAGGGTAGTTGAGAAGCTAGGCAAGTTCGGGTGGCGACGTCAGTGGCAGAGGTGCGCAGGTAGGTAGACCTGCTGGGAGAGCTACATGACCCAGCCCCGAAATTGTGCGAAGGCACAGATAGAAAAAATGGGGGAGTGAGACCCCAAATTTGGAAGAGCACCACAGTATGGTCAATGGGAATTGGTTTTTAGAACTGCATAGTTTAAAGTGGCCAATTGAGTGGCAGGACAAGACCCCAGGTAGTTTAAAGAGTTAATGTCAATTAGAAGGATAGTTAGGAGAAAATCTCTTCGCACCATCCACATCCACTCACCGAGGTGACAGGACTCCACACCAGGTTTTTGCAAATGTTTGAAATGAAAGACGCATCATGACGTGGGTGAGACTGTGTGTGATTCCATCCCTTCCTTCTTGGGAGGGATTGGAGACGAATTTGGAATTAGAGAGGATATGGGAGACAAGACGGTGGCGCCGGAATTTGTAAAGTGTAAATACGGGGAAGGGCAAGGGTAGAGTAGGTTGACATGGGGGGTTACGTACGAGTAGGGAAGAGCTTTCTCCGCTCGCTCTCCCGCGCCCCTCATGTCGCATTGCCTTGTTATGACATGTACCCTTGCGCCCTTGTCACCGCTAACCTCTGCTTTGTCTTCCTCCCCACCCATGGACCCATTACCTTTTGTTGAGGGGAGTGTGCAGGTGCCCTGAGCTGTGTGGCTGCACTCTTGCGCTGCACCCTGCTGCCTGCTGCCTGCACCGGTACACCATATGGACCACACGTTCTGTGGCCTGGCACCCTTGCTGGGGCAGACAATCGCGGCAAACGTTATCTTGCCCTGCGGACCACTGTGTTTAAGTGGCCATCGATGCCATGCAGTCGGACCACCTAAGCTGGCCCTGCTGGCCAAAATAAAAAGCGGACACGGTTGGTGCACTTTTTATTATTCCGGTGTGCCAGGAAGAAAGATCTCCAAGTTTATTACGGCACACCGAAGAAGAAGATGAAGAAAGAAGACGTCGCGGCCCAGCAGCCAGCTCAGCACAAGACATCATTCATTATTATTGAAATGTGATGATTGTGCATTTTGGTGCTTTTTGTGCATTTTTTATATTTTTGTGCATATGGTGTATGGTGTATTGGTGCAGTGCATTTGGTGTTTCCTCTTTTCAAAATTCCTTCTCTCTTCCCACAAAAGACAGGTCCTGGGTTGTAGTATTGTAAATAATTAGTAGTCTTGTAAATAACATGCTCCCCACCAGCTTCATGTGTAGTTTGGAAATAATTCCGTCATTTGGTTAATTGTGGGCGTGAGTCAGTTAGATAGTACACAATGCAGTAGGTGGGACATATCTAGTGTTTAAAACTGTCGCACTCAGGGTGTTAGGTTAAATGTCGAGGGTAACCACACCTGTGTCACACTAATTGTTAAAAAGTAGTCCTGACCCTTGCATCAGAACCGGTCGGGCTCACTGGTATGTGGGTTCGGCTCGGGGACAAGCCTGGCAAAGGAGGGGTGCAGTGTTGCGGTTTTGAGAACCCACACAGGTAACATCATTAAAGGTTAACGGTTGCACCCCATAGTTAGGCCACATGCAACACGTAGGTCACCTTAGAACGTTAGTCATTTCTTAGTATATGTGAGATAAGGCCATTTCCAATAGTTATCATCTGCATTGTGTAAAACAAATAAGAGTAGGCCCCGTTCATTCTGCAGCCCTCCCTCCAATCGACTCCATTGCACACCATCCAGTCTGCACCCCATTGCCCCTCGCATTAGGATGCTCGCAGTTGTTGCACCTTGCTTGCCAGTAGCGTTCACTGCCCTTGGGCTTTCGCTCAAACCAGCCCAAATGCCACGAGGTAAGGCCCGAAAAGGGGGCGGAGCACGAGGTCAGGGGTGTGGCCACGTCAAGCAGACATCAAGCTCGGAGCCGGTAAGACCCCAACAACCAACCAGGGCTCGGGTGAGATGGCCTGATGGGGCGTGGTAAGGGTGTAGCTAGAGATTTGAGAGGGTTGGCTGAAGCGGCGCGATATAACCCAGCGCGCAAAGCCCTTCGAGAGGACTCGCGTGCATACGGCAGTAGCAGAGGACTCACATGCATACGGCGGTGGCAAAGGACTTGAGTTGGAGTGCATTGCATTGTTGATTACAAGGACTCACTGGGGAAAGCGCCATTGTGAACTATTGGGAGAGACGCGCTATCCTGATCGATTGCAAGGGCTCGGTGGGAATTTGGCTGTGGGCGTACGGGGAGCGCATATCAAGCGCCGGTCCTTCTATTACATACGTGGCCGTGAGCCACAACGTAACCGTTATCCAGCCTACCTTTCCCCGACGTAATTGTCCGATCTGCGCCACCAACACGCGAAGATCTTGCCTGCCGTCGACCATCGCCTCCACGGTACGAGTCGGGGACCGGAGCGAGCTGTGAACGAGATCCTTGGGACCATCGCCTGACCATCTACAAACCCCGTGTGAGTGAGTCTGAGAGTGTGACTGAGTGTGAACGGGCCCGTGTCCATGGGATAAGTATAAGACTGTATAAGGCTGCCCTGTGTATCTGCTTCTTCCTCTTCACTGTACATTTCTGCTTCTTCTTCCTCTTCTCTGTACAAAGTGTGTAATAAATTCCTTGTTCTTCCTGTTTTCCTCTTAATTCGACCGTCTTAGTGATTTCTCCATTGGGTAAGCGTGGCATGATCAGGAACCGCTCCAATCGGGTTAGTTCCCGTTAACGGCCCGAATCGCGGCTCGCTTTCGCTCGGCGTGTCCAATAAAACCGTGGTTCAGGTGGGGTTATTACCTTGCTTCACGGCCGGTGTTAGTACTTAGGTAATAGGACTAATTCGACCAACAACCCTATTTAACACCGACCGGAAGGAACGTGATAGCCCCGGATCGCGTCGGCTAGATAACAGACAAGGGGATTAATCCCCCCTTGGTAAGGGGAAGGCCGACGTTGGAGATCCGCAACAATATTATAACATGTTCGATCAGGTCATTGAAAGGATCAGACAGTGCATGATATTATAACATGTTAGATCCGGTCATTGAAAGCATCAGAACATGCAAGATATTATAACATGGTAGATCTGTGCATGTTTTCGTGTTTAATGTGTTAGCTCTTACATGAGCTTTGGCTTTCAATACAAAAAATAATAATATTTGAAATGATCAGAACATGCATGACATCATATCATGTTCGATCAGGTCATTGAAAGGATCAGTACCTCACCATTTTAAATTCCTGATAGTAATATTTCCTTCAGTGAGGATTTTGAGGTGGGGGTGTGGCGGGGGGGGCTAATATCTAACATGATAAGGGGGGGGGGGGCAGGCAATATCTCAATCCACAAAACCCTTTGAGGAGTGGGGATATTGTTTAATAACATCATTAATATTATGCGATCATCATGTGTTATTACTTTTGTAAAAAGAAGGAGCTTTGAAAAATGCCACAAAAATGCCTTGAAAGAACTCCATGGAAGCGGCAGGAAGGGTCACGTTATTAACCCTTGGAGGGTATATGGAGTGCAGTAGATCTACGGTCAGGTATGCTCGTCTATGTGATAAGCATGGACTAATGTCTGGATTTCTCCAAATCTATTTCAGTTCAGTGTGGAACAGCATTATCGACTCTTCAAATAGGCAACCAAATATGTTTGTGGTTTATAATATTTTTACTTCCGATGGAGGATATGTGACAAAGCTTTCTCTCGAGAAGAAGATTTGAAATTACATGTGAGGATCCATTCAGGACAGCGTCCTTACAAATGCTCGATATGTGACAAAGGTTTCTCTCAAAAAATCCATTTAAAATTACATGTGAGGATCCATACAGGACACTGTCCTTACAAATGCTCGATATGTGATGAAGCTTTCTCTCTCGAAGAAGATTTGAAATTACATATGACGATCCATACAGGTCAATGTCCTCACAAATGCTTGATATGTGACAAAGCTTTCTCTCGAGAAGAAGATTTGAAATTACATGTGAGGATCCATTCAGGACAGCGTCCTTACAAATGCTCGATATGTGACAAAGGTTTTTCCTCAAAAAAGCCATTTGAAAAGTCACGTGAGGACCCACACAGGAGAGAGTCCTTACAAATGCTTGTTATGTGATAAAGGTTTCTCTCGTAAAGGTAATTTGAAAATACATATGATGATCCATACAAGAGAGCATCCTTGCTTGATATGTGACAAAGGTTTCTCTCTTGAAGAAGATTTGAAATTACATGGGAGGATCCATACAGGACAGCGTCCTTACAAATGCTCGATATGTGATAAAGCTTTCTCTCTTGAAGACGATTTGAAATTACATGGGAGGATCCATACAGGACAGCGTCCTTACAAATGCTCGATATGTGATAAAGCTTTCTCTCTTGAAGTCGATTTGAAATTACATGTGAGGATCCATACAGGACAGCATCCTTACAAATGCTCGATATGTGATAAAGGTTTCTCTCAAAAAATCAATTTAAAATTACATATGAGGATCCATACAGGACACTGTCCTTACAAATGCTCGATATGTGATAAAGGTTTCTCTCAAAAAATCAATTTAAAATTACATATGAGGATCCATACAGGACACTGTCCTTACAAATGCTCGATATGTGATGAAGGTTTTTCTCAAAAAAGCCATTTGAAAAGTCACGTGAGGACCCACACAGGAGAGCGTCCATACAAATGCTTGTTATGTGATAAAGGTTTCTCTCGTAAAGGCAATTTCAAAATACATATGATGATCCATACAAGAGAGCATCCTTACTTAATATGTGACAAAGCTTTCTCACTTGAAGAAGATTTGAAATTACATGTGAGGATCCATACAGGACAGCGTCCTTACAAATGCTCGATATGTGATAATGGTTTCTCTCTTGAAGAAGGTTTGAAAATACATGTGAGGATCCATACTAGACAGCGTCCTTACAAATGCTCTATGTCATAAACGTTTCTCTCAAAATAACAATTTGAAATTACATTTGACGGTCCATACAGGACAGTTTCCTCACAAATGCTCGAAAGGTGATAAAGGTTTCTCTCAAAAAAGCAATTTCAAAAGTCACGTGAGGTTCCGTACAGGAGAGCATCCTTACAAATGCTCGATATGTGACAAAGCTTTCTCTCAAAAGGGCAATTTGTAATTACATATGACGATCCATGCAGGAGAGCGAAATCACAAATGCTCGGTATGTGATAAAGGTTTCTCTCAAAATGGAAATTTGAAATTACACGAGGATACATACAGTAGAGCGTCCTTACAAATTCTCGATATGTGATAAATCTTTCCATCATAACAGCCATTTGAAAAGGCACATCAAGATCCATACAGGAGAGCTGAAATCTGAAATACCAGGACTTGAAAAATGACGTCGAGCATTTAGAAATGGAAGAAACCTGAAATTGTACCAGTGATAGTCGGAGCAACAGGGAATCCGGATGATCAAGAAAACACCAATCGAGCACATAGAAAGCCTTCCGGGGAATATTTGCAATTGGCAAACAAGTGGAACATGTCTTTCAATCCTGACAAATCTCACACTCTTACGATGTCTCTCCGAAAAGACCGACTGGACAACCCTCCCATCCACTTTCTGAATAATCCTCTCCAAGAAGTTCTGTCACTCAAGCTTTTGGGTTTCACTATCTGCCATGATCTTTCCTGGAAAAACCACATTTCAAATCTGGCCTCCAAAGCCAGTCGCCGACTGGGCATCCTCCGTCGTGCGAAGTCCTTCCTTGGCACACCTGAGCTCCTCACCACATACAAGGCTTTCATCCGCAGCTCAATGGAATACTGCTCTCCCCTCTGGGCTGGTGCTCCTGCCTCACACCTAGCTCGTCTTAACGCTGTTGAAACCAAAGCATTCAGAATCATTGGAATCTCCCGCGATGAAGCTAACTCCAAGGGCCTTTCACTCACTCACCGCAGGCAGGTTGGTGGTCTTTCCGTCTTCTACCGACTCCTCTCTGGCCTTGCCCCTCCAGCTCTCTCTGGGCTCTGTCCCGAAAATATTCCTACAGGTCGCACAAGATCTGCCTGCAACCCTCTTATGGTTAAACTGCCAAAATCAAGACTCTCTGCTCACCTTAACTCCTTCATTCCTGTTTTCTCCCGCTTCTGGAACAAACTCCCTCACTCTCTTCAATCCCACTCCACCCTCCGGGTCTTTAAAACAGCTGTTCACCACCATCTCTTATCTTCCCCCATCCAAAACCTTGATCTTTTCTACCCCCGCTAATTTCACCCCAATTCCACTTTTTTGAAATACCAACTTCTGTCCTGGAAGTCCTTGGTGACCTTGTGTTTTATACTTCTCCCTCCCCCTCCCCCTTCCCACGCCTCCCCCCCCCAAGCCCTCTCCCTTCCACACCATCTCCCTGCTCTCAAATGTTGTGTTTGTGTGCTTCCCCTTCTCTCCCCATCTTGTCTTCCGCTCCCTCTTTTTATATATTTTGTTTGTCTGGTTGATTTGTTTGTGAAGTAAATGTTAGCTCTTTCACGAGCCTCGATTCAGTATACAATGAATCCCATCCACTTCCACATCCACAAAAAAAGAAAAGAAAAAAAAAAGTGGAGGCTGTCAGAGGTTTCGTGAGGATTCTGAAACGAGTCCTTGGAACAAAAACTATGAGAATGAATTTTCACAAACTGGATCATGAATAATGATCCTTTACCGAAAAAGGAGATGGAGATTTTGAGTTCTGGGAGACCCTCTCCGACTTCGTAAAACCCACATATGGAGATAACGACCGATGAGAGCGTCCTTACCAATGTTCTATTTGTGACAAGGATTTTATTTCAAAACTGGGCTTAACTTCCACAGTGCAACCCACGCTGGAGTGCTTGCATAAAAAGTGCTCTGACTATGGGAAGAGTTTTGCTGATAAAGGTTTGTTAAATTCACATAGCATTACCTGTACTGGGTTGTATGTGCCCCCTTTTTCTTTTCTTTTTTCTTTTTTTATATACAGGATCGAGGCTCGTGAAAGAGCTAACATTTATCACACAAAAAATCAAACAGACACACAAAGTATATAATAAGGGGAGCGGTAGCCAAGATGGAGAGAGAAGGGGAAGCACACAAACACAACATTTGAGAGCAGGGACATCGGGAGATCTGTGGGAGGGAGGAGGCATGGAAGGGGTGGGTAGGGGTGGGAGAAGTATAAAACACAAGGACACTGCAAGGACTTCCAGGAAGGAAGTTGGTATTTCAAAAAAGTGAATCTGGGGTGAAATTAGCGGGGGTAGAAAAGATCAAGGTTTTCGATGAGGGAAGATAAGAGATGGTGGTGAACAGCTGTTTTAAAGACCTGGAGGGAGGAGTGGGATTGAAGCGAGTTAGGGAGTTTGTTCCAGAGGCAGGAGAAAAGAGGAATGAAGGAGTGAAGGTGAGCAGAGAGTCTTGATTTTGGCAGTTTAACCATAAGAGGGTTGCAACCAGATCTTGTGCGACCTGTAGGAATATTTGGGGCACAGAGCCCAGAGAGAGCTGGGGGAGCAAGGCCGGAGAGGAGTCGGTAGAAGACAGAACGACCACCAGCCTGCCTGCGGTGAGTGAGTGTAAGGCCCTCGGAGTTAGCTTCATCGCGGGGGATTCCAATGATTCTGAAAGCTTTGGTTGCAACAGCATGACGCCGAGCTAGGTGTGAGGCAGGCAAGGTATTCAGTGAACCAGTAAGGAGAATGCTATCGTGAAAGCGTACAGCCTTTTGGGCATTTACGTTATTAGCACAACTCCTCAGAGTACCATCTGGAACCCGTGACAACCAGCCAGAATCCCTGATCCCCTTGATGAGTCGCCAGAATGTCCACAACCATGACTGCAAACTGGTGCCCAAAGGCAACAAGAATCTCAAAATGATAAGCCCATCCGCATCCACTCTTCTCAAACTAAATTGAAAGAAAACGACAGGTAAAAAAAAAAGTAAGATTTATTTATTTGATTCTCCATATAATCATAACAGAGGATCGTTGAAAATTTTATGCCAAAAACCCAAATGGTAACGAAACTTAATCTCTCAATCTGTTCTTGGATCTCACCATGCTTCTTCCAGGGCCTTCCTTAGGTTGTTAATTTGTAATTATTGTCTCTGTCCTTGCCATGTATCCAGCCAAGTTCCATTTGAGTTTTTTGAATGTGACCAGTTTCTAGAAATTATGTTTTCTATCTGATTTAGTTGTTTTTCTTGTCCCTTCTTGGTTATGCTCAGATGGCATCTTTCCATGGCAGTTTGGACAACAATTTTTACTCAATATTTGCTGTAGTCCATGTTTCATTGCCACGTGTGATATTGGGAGAACACCTTTGTTGTAAAATAGTTTATCAGAAGAAGATACCTGCCTTTGTTTTTCATGAAACTTGAATTTGTGAAGGACTTCACAATAAAGAGAGGTCCTCAAAGCACAAAGGCACTGTCTGTGTTATTGTGAATCTGGAATGGCACATGATGATCAACTAGTATAAAGCTCGTCAGTTTTGGAATTGTTTTTGACGGTACAGCACGTGAGCATGCCAAAGTCTGAAGCCTGGGCGTTGCGTCAGGTGTGCTTATATCTTCTTTATGAATTTGATATCCTACAGACGTAAATGAACACTCTGTTTACTCTGTGCGTGTTGCACATCATGCGCAGCGAAATTCAACCTCCTGCGCCTACCTTGTATGTATTGTGATCTTTTTTTTTCTAAACTCTTCTGTACACTGATCTTGAGGCTTCTTTTGCCAGCCACCATCTACAATTCCAATGTTGGAGACATAATTACTCTTCTTTTGGGTCTTTGGAGTCCTCAGGGTCTTTTGGGACTTTTAGGTGCTGAAGGTTTTTTTGCGTTCTTGGGATATTTTGAGTCCTCTGTGTCTTTTGTGTCCTCTGGGTCATTTGGGTCTTCAGGGTCTCTTGTGCTTTCAGGGTCTTTTGGGTCTTCTGGTTCCTCAGGATCTTTTGGGTCATTTGAGTTTTTTGGGTCCTCTAGGTATTGGGTCATTAGTCTTTTGGGTCCTCTGGATCTTTGGTGTCCTTGGGTCTTTTCGGTTCTCTGAATCGTGTTATTTATGGGTCTTTGGGGTATTTTGTATCTTAGGGGTAATTTGGGTCTTTGGGATCCACTGGGTCTTTGGGGTCTTTTTGGTGTTTTGGATTGTTTGGGTCTGTGTAGTCGCTAAAGGTCTTCGGGGTATTTTGGATTGTTTGGGTCTGTGTAGTTGCTAAAGATCTTTGGGGTATTTTGGGTCTTCGTGGACGTTTTGGTCTTCAACATCTTCTGGGTCTTTTTGATCATTTTGGCCTTCAGGGTTTTTTGGGTGTTTGGGGTCTCTAATGGTCTTTGGAATGTTTTGGGTCTCTGGGGTATTGTGGGTCTTCGGGGTCTTTTCAGTCTTTTGCATAGTCAGGGTCTTTATGGGTGTTTGGGGGATTTTGGGTCTTCAGTGTATTTTGGGGTTTTGTGGTCTTTTGGGTATTTTGGACTTTGTGTTTTTGGGGTATTTTGGATGTTCATGGTTTTTTGGGTCTTTTTGGATCTTGGGGTATTTTCAGTCTTTTGGGTATTTGTTGTCTGTATGGGTCTTTGGGGAATTTTGGGTCTTCAGGATCTTTTGGGTTTTGTTGGTCTTTTGGGTCTTTAAGAATCTTGGGTTATTTTGGGTCTTTGGGGTCTTTTGGGTCTTCCTTGTATTTAAGGGTCTTGGGGTCTTTTCATTCTTTTGGGTGTTCATGGTCTTTGGGGAATTTTGGGTCTTCTGGGTATTTTGGATCCTAGGGGTTTTTTGGGTATTTTGGATCCTTGGAGGATATTTTAGGTCTTTTAACAGTTGGACACAGTGGTGTTCAAAGATTGCCCATTAAACCCCCACTCAAATCCTTCCTAAAGCTCTACTCAAAGCCTTTAAAACCTACCCTTATGAAGGGGGACAGACATCACACATATTGCTGTGTTTTATACATTGTGTTTTACACATTGTGTTTTGTTTGCATTGTGTTTTGCATTGCATTGCATTGCATTGTTTTGCATTGCATTGCACATTGCATTGTGTTTTACACATTGTTTTATACTTTTTTTTTTTTTTTTTTTTTTTTTTGTATACAAGATCGAGGCTCGTGAAAGAGCGAAATTTAAGGGTCTGTGAGCACATTGTGTTTTATATGGTAAATTATCAGTCAGTGGAGAGTTTGGAGTTGTCCATATCCCCATAAGTAACCCTGATCAAACCGCGAGTTGTTCACCAAACCAGTTGAAAGCTTTGCAGAGCATTTACCATCATGGCTTGACTGCACTTCATGCCATCACTGATTGCTGCCAAGCAGCTCAATTACACAGGTCCCAACATGGTAGGCTACACAGCTAGTTGCTACCACATTTTTCTCAACATTAATGGTAAAGCATTGTTAATGGAGGGATACCTTTGAACAAAGACTTCCAAAGAAGAGAAGAGGAAACCGAACCCCACACCCCCTAAAAGGTTGATATTCTCGTCGATGTGGCCACTGGGCAGACCAAGCAGTAAGAAGTATTCCAAAAACTAAAAAAACAAGAATTCCAAAAACACATCCTTGCAAGTGCAGACCAATCAGCCTGCTCCCAATCATCAGCAAGGTCATGGAATCCATCATCACTTCTGACATTAAATCCTTCCTCTTCTCCAATGGCTTGATCTTAGATCATCAATATGGATTCAGACCAGGCTACTCCACGCTGGACATGCTCCTTCGGCTGTCTAAAAAATGGATGGATGTCTTCAATGCCAGACAGGAAATCAGAGCCGTCTCCCTTGAGAAATCTCGTGTCTTCGATTATGGTCTGGCACTCCGCACTGCTCACCAAACTCTCCACGCATGGCTCACGGATTTTCTCCTGTCGTCATCAACGTGTGGCTCAAAATGGAATTCTCTTATCTTCTCTTCCTGGCCAGGCTGGAGTTCCTCAAGGCGGTGTTCTAGGCCCTGTGCTTTTTATGCCTCCGCTGATGATGTTGATGAAGGGATTATGTTTTCAGGTTGTCCGTCCATCCGTCCGTGATAGGTTTTCGTTACCTCGAAAACTTGGAACGGCTGAATGGATATTGGTCAAACTTGGTGCAGGTATGTATAATGAGGTAACGATTAACTGATTATAATTTGGGGTCATGAGATCAAAGTCTGTAATAGGTCTATAACTTGAGAACTGCTGGAGTGATATAATTCAAACTTGGTGCAGGTATGTATAATGATGTAAAGATTACCTGATTGGATTTTGGGGTCAAAGTCTGTAATCGGTCTATAACTTTAAATGGCTAAAGGAATATAATTCAAACTTGGTACAGATATGTATCATGATGTAAAAATTAAGGTCAGAGGTCATGTCGGGTGAAGATGTGATAACTTGTGAAAAGCTGAAGCGATTTTAATTTAAATTTCGTGCAGGTATGTATAATAATGTGAACATAAACTGTTTAAATTTTGGGGTCAAAGATCAGAGGTCATGGAAGGTAAAAATGTGATAGCTTGAGAACAGCTGAATGGATTAAAATCAAAATTGGTACAAGTATTATAATGATGTAATAATGTGGGCGGAAGCATATTGTTCGACGTCATGACGTTGAAGATAGTGTAGCAGCACAGCAAACCTGTTGTGCATTTTGTGATACAAGCACCAAATTTGGCACAAATGTACATTAATATGTTGCGAACATTTTCAGATATTGGGCCACTTGAAATTCCATAATTGTTTTTTTCAAATTTTTTCAAATTTCGTAATTTCAAATTTTTCGGGTGACACCGTCACAATTTCGGTCTTCGAGGCCGGCCGATATAGTGGGGCGGCTTAGCCCAAATATTCAAAAGAATTGTGCATTTTGTGATACAAGCACCAAATTTGGCACAAATGTACATTAATATGTTGCGAACATTGTGTGGTCAGCAATGAAGACGAGAGTCTGAATTACATGTATGCAAAAGACCTTGTGAACCAGTGAAGCAAATACACGGGTAAGCATGAATTAAATCTAGGGCATGATATAATTTCCATGATGTTTACCTCTACACTCAATGGTGGAAGGAGGTAATGTTTTGATCCCAGCTTGTCTGTATGTCTGTTTGTCTGTTAGTCCACAAAATTCCAGACAAAGCTTGTAGTAGTGGTAGTTGTAGTGGTAGTGGTGATAACAGAAATTGTTATATAGAACTGAACTTATATTATTATTATATGCAGAAAATAACTTCATTTCTATATGCCCTGCAGTGGACAGGTTAATTGGTTTATGCACTGAAGGGGTTACCCTGGTGTGCACTGCTGTGTTCTGCCTCACTGAGTTGTTCAGGTATGATGTACTCAGCACAAGCTTCCGGTCGGCCCGGAGGTGGGGGTGCGGGGCCTGTCACGGAACGTCAAAACAAACGGCCTGCCGGGGCCGCCCAAAAGTCGGGCGTGAGGGGCGCGTCCACTAATGGAATGCCTCTCGCTTCCCAGATCGAGGGCCACGTGGTCAGGAGAACCTCGTCCCTTCCGGTCACACTTTGCCTATCGGCCGGCCTCGAAGACCGAAATTGTGACGGTGTCACCCGAAAAATGTGAAATTACGAAATTTGAAAAAATTTGAAAAAGAAAATTACGGAATTTCAAGTGGCCCAATATCTGAAAATGTTCGCAACATATTAATGTACATTTGTGCCAAATTTGGTGCTTGTATCACAAAATGCACAATTCTTTTGAATATTTGGGCTAAGCCGCCCCACTAAGAGTGTTGTTCTAGTTCTAATCTTCATCAATGATCTTTCTGACTCTGGAAAATCTTCATCATTTTGCTGATGACTTCACCCTCTGCCACTCCATATCTCAACCCTCAGATCAACAGTTCCGGGCAAAAAGCAGCTTCTTAACTCTCTCTGCAAACTTGGATAAAGTATGGGGAATGGGGGTTCTGAAGCACACTAAAATTTAACATTGAAGTCAATGGAGAAAATTAAGGTTAATTATTGACTCACTGGATTTTCAATTAGATTTTATCATCCAATTTATTCCCATCCGCAAGATTTCAAGATGTTCAACAGACATTCGCTGATGCCCATTCTCACTCACTGCGTTCGTTTGCTGTAAGTCGGCACATTCAAGACACCCCATTCTCCGACTAATTGTGGTGGAAGGGAAAATTGGGGGAAGGGGCATTAGGGAGGGTAAGGAGAGGAATTAGGGAGAGTAAGTGAGAGACAGCACCAACGGTCTCTCAGGCGCACCCAGCTGCCGTGCATTCAGCACCAACGAACCAGGGAAAGACAATGCGTCCGCTTGCACCGATCGCCTGGACCAAAAGAAAGGGAACACGAGCCATTGGAGTGGGGAGAAATGGGGGAGGGAGACTGCATTAGATTATACTCATTAAGTGGACCAATGAATATTTGTTTATGTTTTATTTTAGGGAATAATTTAATTTTCTTGGAACACTCATGACCATCAAGAAAATTAACAAACAATATGTTGGAACCTGATTCTTGGTTCAAGTATCTTTGTTGAATCACGTTTTGAACCACCTTTAGAGGCAATTTTTCCCCGTAGAGCAGGGGTTGGCCTTTTTGGGGCACCTTGGTCCCCTTTTTTGAAGCAGAGTTTTCTGGCCGGATTCCATTCCTGCCACCAACCCTGTTAGTCGCCTAAGTATCTTTGTTGAGCAGAGAAGAAATTGCAAAATCACCAAGAATATTTTATTTTAAGCAAAAGAAGCATCTCTAAATATTACCTTATAAATGGAGCAATGCTTTAATATGGAGAAACCCCGAACAATTATGAAGTAAAAAAAGTTTGTTAATAAACCTAAATCTATTCAGCAAGCTGTGGAACAATGTGATAGATACTTTAAAACGGCTCGAAATAACTCCTTTAAGAAATCAACACCATTAACTATTAGACTTGGGAACTCAATACAAGGTGAAAAGAGGAACCCATTTTTAGGAACAACTCTTGGACTAATAAATAATTATGAAGAGTTTCTTGAGAGCGATCTCATAGAAGAGCAACTTTGAGGAAGATTGTAGTCCAGGAATGAGGTATATTTCTATATTCCTAACCCCCCAAACAACAACTTTAATCCTCCCATCCCTGTATTGTAGTGGATTGTGAAGTGTCAACCTATTGCTTTCAAGGGTATTTTCTGCTTACTTGTGTCTTTTGTAATTCCTGTGAATAAAATTAACCTGAGATTTCTTCCCCATTCATATCATATACAGTCACTTGAAAAAGTAAGTACACCCCATGTAGAGATTTGACTTTTTCAACATATTTCAACATACAGCTATTTGTTCTTCATTTCAACAATATTGACAGATAAAGGTGATATAATATAACAAATATCATGAAACATTTACATTGTGTAGTCCATTCTATAATTTCAATAAACATAAATGCAAATTTTGCATGTGGAAAAAGTAAGTACACCCCGACATTTATCACGACTTCAAATACCTAAAATTAGAATCAGGTGCACCAGCTCAGGTGCAAATAATTAGAACATCGTTCGAGAGGACCTTGGAGGAACCTATCTTATTTAAACCTCAGACATTTAGTTTGGTTTGCTCGTTGTTGTTGAAGTGTGCAGCGTCACCATGCCTAGATCAAAAGAGCTCTCTGAGGCCTTCAGAAAGAAGGTTACAGATGCCTACGATTCTGGGAAGGGATGTAAAAAGATCTCCAAACAATTTGAAATCAATCATTCGACTGTCCGGAAGATCATCTACAAGTGGACAAGATTCCAAACAACTGCCAACTTGTTCAGGCCAGGCCGCCCCAGGAAGTTCAGCCCAAGAGCAAGATGCTGAAAAAAGTCTCTAAGAACCCCAGAATGTCATCACGGGACCTACAGGTAGCTCTTGCCACTGTTGATGTCAAAGTGCACGAGTCTACCATTAGAAAGAGGCTGCACAAATTTGATCTACATGGGAGGTGTGCCAGGAGGAAACCTTTCCTGTCCAGAAAGAACATCAGGCCAAGACTAAAGTTTGCCAATGAACACCTTGGCAAAGACCAGCACTTCTGGAACAATGTGCTCTGGACAGATGAGTCAAAGGTAGAGCTATTTGGCCACAGTACCAGAAGACATGTTTGGCGAAAACCAAAGACAGCATTTGACCACAAGAACCTGATACCAACTGTAAAGCATGGTGGTGGAAATATTATGGTTTGGGGCAGCTTTGCTGCATCAGGGCCTGGGCAGCTCACCATCATAGAATCCACTATGAATTCTTCATTGTACCAGAGGGTGCCTGAGGATAATGTGAGGCTATCTGTGGGAAAGTTGAAGCTCAACCGATGGTGTACCTTGCAACATGATAATGACCCTAAACATACCAGTAAATCCACCAAGGAATGGCTGAAAAGAAAGAAATGGAGGGTTCTGGAATGTCCAAGTCAAAGTCCAGATCTAAATCCCATCGAGATGTTGTGGGGGGGATTTGAAACGAGCTGTGCGTGCAAGAAACCCTCAAACATCGCACAGCTGAAAGAATTCTGCATGGAGGAGTGGGAAAAAATTTCTTCCAGTCAGAGACTGGTAGACAGTTATAAGAAACGCCTACTTGAGGTTGTTTCTGCCAAAGGGGGCAATACCACCTATTAGAGGCAAGGGTGTACTTACTTTTTCCACATGCAAAATTTGCATTTATGTTTGTTTAAATTATACAATAGACTACAAAATGTAAATGTTTCATGATATTTGTTTTATTATATCACCTTTATCTATCAATATTGTTGAAATGAATATCAAATAGCTGTATGTTGAAATATGTTGAAAAAGTCAAAACTTTACATGTAGGCTCCGGGCCAGGTATGGTCCATCTGCACCCCCCCCCCCCCCCCCCACAACTCTCCGACCCTGGGTTTTTCTGAACCATTGGGGTGTCCTGGGGTGGAAATCAACTGGTAACAGTAAATAAACTTGGACTCACTACCCATTTGGTACCTATATTGGATGGTACCCTCAAAACAGCATATTTTTAAATCCGCGTTGCGCCATATTCGACACACGTGTTCTTTTGGTATTTGTGCCTGCTAATATTAACTCAGAATAAAAAGTTATATACCAAAAGAAAGCTGTTCATCTACTGATCATCATAGAATATTGACACATTACTTATAATGGTACCTTAATGGTCATAACTAGTGCTGAATAGCAGTACCCCACTTTAACGTAACATAATTCGGTATCGACCGTACTATTTCATCTTACACACATAATATGAACACATTACACCTGATATGCTTACATATATATTTTATTGGCTTTCTCCTGTATATCAGCTTTAATTTGATACCAGATACATCCCCATAGCTTCAATTCTCTTTTTTATACAGCGTGTCAAAGATACTACCGGTATGGGGTGATATTGTAGGCGATGCTGCATTTGTCAATTTACAAATGCTGCCACGTATATCATGTACATATATGTTGGACACATGACAAAATCTATGTATTGTTAATATGTGTTACTTAATATATTGTTGTATTGATGTATCACTGTAGTTTATTGCAGGAATTTTGACGAAAATGGCATGCAGATCCTTCCATGTTTGTATCCTGCGTAAATTGAGATCATCAGATTGTACAATTATGTTATTTAAGTGTCTCTTACAGCGACAGAACGAGTCAATTAGTTAAGTTAAACACCTTTTTTTACATAGTTAAGTATGCAATATAAGATATTTTTTATAATTAAGATGCAATTTATAATAATTATTCAGCTTGGTACTTACCAATATTTTGATGTGTTTTGCAGGTGAAGTAACAACGCTAATATGGAACATCCGGCGCGAGCGAAACGTACACGTGAGAGTGAACAACCACCCATTGTGTGCATAACTCATGTAAAGGGACTGAGCTATGGAGAGTTGCACTTGTTATCTGGACTCAAAAATTCTGAGAAGAAATTGGCCAAGCTGCAGGAGGTCAAAGAAAGACGCCTTGCACAACCCCCACAGTCTCCGCATATGATGAAGGACACATGTGATTTGGTCCCTGAATCTCTGGCCGAACACCATGGTTTCCACTGGGAGTGTTACAAGCGTTTCACGATGAACTTAGACAGACTGAACCCTCCTACTGCAGGTACATCTGAAACAACTGGTGCCACAACTCAGCGGATGGCCCGTACTAGTTCTGGTGACAAGATCATATTTAAGCCAGACTGTATCTTCTGTTCTTCGGAAAGTCGTAAAAAAGTGAAAGTGCATGGCAGTTGGACTACCCAGGGGATGAGCCAGTTCGAGTATGAAGGCTGGAAGCCGGTACTGGAGATGGCTGAAATGAAGCAAGATGAAACGCTCTTAATGAGGATCCGAGGCCATGATCTTTTTGCCTCTGAGGCAAAGTTCCACAAAACTTGCCGTATGAAATATATGCAAAAGCCAGAGAAATGGCGCAGTACTGACGAAGAGGCACAGCACCATCAAGGAGAATTAGAAGAAGCCCACAGACAGGCATTCGATGTGGTATGTGATGCCATTGAAAGGGATGTGTTAATGGCCAAGAAGATAATGAAACTATCCGACCTGAGGCAAATGTATGTCATTAACCTGCAAACCAGCAAATATGCGAATCCTGACTACCGAGCCAGCAAACTAAAACTGAAGCTTGAAAACCACGAGCCTTTCAGGGAGAGACTATCATTCTGTGATCTGGGAAAGTCCTACATAATATTCAGCACTGCAATTGACGTCCAGACAGCAGTGAAACAAGCCTTCAAATTGGGATCAAGAGATATGATTGAGAGTGCAGGTAGCCATTTACGACTGTCAATTCTGGATGATTTCTCGAATGCCCCAGAACTGAAATGGCCACCAAGTCCTTCTGATCTCCAACAAATGGACGATGTTATACCAGATTCACTCAAGAAGCTGCTATGCTACATCATAACTGGAACAACATCAGCAAGGTCACAACGAAGCCAGCGATTAGTTCAATCAATCGGCCAAGATATCTGTCGCACTGCCACCAAAGGCTCTTGGAGGCTTCCAAAACACATCATCATGTGCACGTCCCTGAGACATCTATACAGAAGTGAAAAGCTCATAACCCTTCTTAATAGAATGGGACACTGTGAGAGTTATTCATTTTCACTTGAATTGGAGACTGCACTGGCCGAATCAGTGATGAAGTCATCGACACAACTCTCCAACCAAATCATCAGGTCACCACGAGAGCCGTCTGTCTTCCACTCGGAGTTTGACAATTTCGACTCATTGGTGAATGATCTGACAGGAAAAGGTTCTGTTCATACAGCACACGGGATCATGATGCAAGAAGTCAGTGATGATCATGCCGCATCTGGTCCAGCAAGGCCAACTCAAGTTAGGACCAAACGGCGTTCTCTGCAGTTGACGGAAGCAACCATATTACCTGACTGCTATGTGACCAAAAGACAAAGCCCGAAACTTCAAGTAAAACAGCTTCAATATCCAGGATCTGTAGGAGAAAGAGGAACATCGACCAAACTCCAGACTCTATGGATCATGATCCGTCTCAAGGCAGAAACACAACAACAAGTTCCTGGTTGGACCGGTTTCATCTCAGAGACAGGTGAAATACCAAAGAAGCTCACAACGATAGACTACTATCCCGTCATCAATCAACCAATTACCGAGTACAAAACTGTCCAGGAATGCTTGCGTGCTGCTGAAGAGGCCACCAGAGAAGTTGGCCAGCCTTATGTCATTACCACATTCGATTTGGGGGTATGCATGAAGGCATTCCCCCTAGTATGGAACTCCCCCGACAAGTACGAAAGTCACATCATTCTAATAGGCACCTTCCACCTTGTTTGTGCTTACATGAAAATGATGGGTAAGAAGATGGCTGGGTCTGGTCTGTCAGATATCCTCCTGGAAGCAGGATTGATCGGTAGTGGATCTATCACAGGTGTGATGTCGGGAAAGAATTATGACAGAGCGTTACACTGTCATAAACTTATGCTGGAATGCTTGGAGAGGCTTCTCTTGGCGGAATACCTCAACGAAACTAATGCTGATGACCTGTTCGCGTCCCTCCCTGACGACTCAACTAGAAGACTGCAAGATCTTGTTGAATCCCCCAGTCAAATGACCTTAGAAGCTGTCTCGACGGATGAACTCATCATGAAGGTCATAGATAACTATGATACATTTCGACAGAGTGTAGCAAAGGGACGATTGGGGAAAACTGCTGAGCTCTGGGTGTCGTACATGGACCATGTATGTCTAGTCCTCTCACTCCTTGAAGCTGTAAAGACTAACAACTTTGTCTTGTATGTTGCGTCCATCAACGGTATGACTCCCCTCTTCTTCAGCTTCGGTGGCCAAAACTACGCCAGGTATTTGTCGTATTTCTCCATCTTCTTAGCCAACGTAGATAGCTCGCACCCGGGAGCTTTGACCCTCATTCGACGAGGAGCAATCAGTGTTGCTCGCTCCTTTATCCCTGGGAATCGCTGTGCTGTTGACAAGACAATGGAGGAAACCTTCATGAGACATGCAAAGTCTCATGGTGGTGCTGGTGCGGGTATATCTGGACTACTCACCAATTACCAGGCATATCAGAGGTGGGTCCGCACCCTTCACGAAAGGTCTCTCTACGTTGATGCATGTCTTGGTATGGCTCACATGACAGACAGCGGACAGGACACTAAGCATCGTGATGTACGTCCCAGAGAGGTGAGAAAAGGAGAGAGGTTGGTGAAGAAGACCATGGATGCGGTATGCAGTTTCCTGAATCCATTCACGGTAGACACAAAGGACCAGCTGTTGATTCTATCGTCAGGCGGTGCAGCCTCTGATGATGTTGCTGCAGATGTTCTGAAGGCTGAAGCCATCGGTCAACAAGCTCATGATAAATTTGTTGAGGTCCGACTGAAAACTGGCGAAGATTTTTTTGAACCAGTAAAACGACTCAATCTCAAAACTCTGAACAACATGAACAAAAGTTCCAAGACCAAGACATCAAAGAACAAAGTCACCCAGTTCAAGCACCAGGGAAACGTTGCATTTCAGCTTTTGCTGAAATCGCAAAATCAAGGGCTACAACTTGACCTAAAGGAACTGATGTCATACCCATTAACTCCAGTACCATACAGCTTGGCGACCGGAGATGGGTACCTAGCAAAGACAGACAAGGCAAAGGCATTCCAGCTCCTGACCAAGGACTGTACTGACATCACTGTACCACAGGCAAGGGTCACCCTGACAGTGTATGACGGAAATGCCACCTTCTACTATCTAAAAGACATTCCTAACAACTTCAGCCAGATCTGTTCCAAGGTCTTTGACATCATCAGTAAGACAGGAGATGTGGTGTTCAGCACAGATCAATACCTACCTGGATCAGTGAAGTCGATGGAGAGGCGACGTCGCGGCTGTGGAGAAAAGTTGATTCTAAAAGGAGAAGCTACAAAGAAACCGCAAGATTGGAAAATGTTTCTCTCGAACGACGAGAATAAAATCCAGTTCATCCGACTGCTACTCAGGCTCTGGAACAGTGACCAGTATGCTTCTCGGTGCCATGGTCGAAAAGTGATCTTGATATGTGAAGGGAAGGCATACCAACTCACATCCACAGATGGTCAGACAACAAATGCCAAAGAGTTGCCTCAGCTGGAATCGTCTCAAGAAGAAACAGACTCGCGCGTGATATTATACGTAAACTACGCCAGGAGCCAGAAATATGAGTTTGTTCGAGTGAAGAGCCCAGACTCGGATGTATTCTTCATCTTACTGCACTACGCCGCATCGATAAACGACATAAAGATACTGTTTGACACAGGCACAGGAAACAAGCAGAGGCTAATAAACGTCAGTAAACTCGCAGCAGACTTCGGCCAAGAGAAGAGTACTGCTCTTATGGCACTTCACGCCTACAGCGGTTGTGACAGCACTAGCGCTTTCCGAGGGATTGGAAAAATCAAACCTGTTAAAACGCTGCTTCGTCTGCCGCAATACATCCCTATTCTCAACAAGCTTGGAGATACGTGGGATGTGCCAGAAGAGCTGAACAATCAACTAGACAGCTTCACATGTGCCATGTATGGAAGAGGAAAGGTATCACACGTTGATGATCTGCGACTCCTGAGAATAAATGAGCTATGTGCCAAGGAGAATCGTCACCTACCCTCAGGCAATGTAGACATGGCCAATATTCCACCATGTATGAGGAGCCTCACACAGCACATCCGAAGGGTCAACCACCAAGTGGGAATTTGGAAGAGAGCTCACGTTCCTCGACCAAGGATTCCCAAAGCAAGTCCAGGCCATGGCTGGGAAGAGGAGAAAGGCTGCCTGGATCCTCTCTGGTATGATGGAGACATGCTTCCGCGTGAGCTGGCTGATATAGCTCAGGTCATGTCAGACGACGATGAGAGTGATGATGAATCAGGTGATGAAACACCTGATGATATGGATCGTGTTTTGTACAGTGATACCGATGAAAGTGACAGTGACGATGACTGATCATGATGGACATATGCCATTCGTGCAAGCAAGCCAACTTGACTGCACTCATGCAGTGTTTGACTTTTGTTGATAATTAACAAAATGCAATTGTTTGTTTGTGTTCTTTTGAGAGTGGATACTTGTATTATATGATATAATGTGGTTAACTGAGTGTACGACATACATATGTAATTGTAGGGATAAAACTGACTGTTAATATTATTATGATATCTGTTGTTGAGCAATAATGTTTGGTTTATCATCAAAATATTCGATACTAAAAATTTTTTCAATGGGATGTTAAAATTTAGTTTCAAATCAGAAATATTTTTACTTTTACAGTAAATATTCGAGCATTACATTGTTACTGTTCTGTGGAAGGTGTTTGACCCAGTGTATGAATATTAATATGATGATATTAAAAACTACTGTGATTAATAAACAAGTTTTTCTTGTTTAATATGTTAATAAGATGGCAGTATGATTATGATATTCGATTATGAATGACATTTATAAGTGTAATAGGCAGTTCTTTTGAATATAGACAAAGACTGTTACCGAGATTATATGATTCATGGTTCCCGCGAAACAGGTAGTATCTTTGACACGCTGTATAAAAAAGAGAATTGAAGCTATGGGGATGTATCTGGTATCAAATTAAAGCTGATATACAGGAGAAAGCCAATAAAATATATATGTAAGCATATCAGGTGTAATGTGTTCATATTATGTGTGTAAGATGAAATAGTACGGTCGATACCGAATTATGTTACGTTAAAGTGGGGTACTGCTATTCAGCACTAGTTATGACCATTAAGGTACCATTATAAGTAATGTGTCAATATTCTATGATGATCAGTAGATGAACAGCTTTCTTTTGGTATATAACTTTTTATTCTGAGTTAATATTAGCAGGCACAAATACCAAAAGAACACGTGTGTCGAATATGGCGCAACGCGGATTTAAAAATATGCTGTTTTGAGGGTACCATCCAATATAGGTACCAAATGGGTAGTGAGTCCAAGTTTATTTACTGTTACCAGTTGATTTCCACCCCAGGACACCCCAATGGTTCAGAAAAACCCAGGGTCGGAGAGTTGTGGGGGGGGGGGGGGGGGGTGCAGATGGACCATACCTGGCCCGGAGCCTAATGGGGTGTACTAACTTTTTCACGTGACTGTAACTTGTAGGTCCAAGGAACTGTATTCATTACATCAACGATTTTAAAAAGTTCATTCGTCCATCTCTTTGTATAACCTTTCTCAAAATGCTTTTTCCATCTGTACATTCTTACAATATTACTAACTTTGAACTTTGGTTTTTCAGATTAATATTCTTTTCGTATTCTAATTTTGTAAATGTTTCTGATGGTTTTGATTTTGTTGATGAATGAACTGTATTATTGTAATTATCGCCAATGTCCTGAATTATAGATGCCCATTGTTGAGAATCGAGTTGGGCGAATTTTTTATATAGTCTCTCTTTCAAGGTGAAATTAAAGCATTCAATAACACCTGCGCGACGTCCGCCGCCGTCGTCGACGCCAAGGGCACGGCCTCCGGCCACCGGGTGGTGCGGTCCACCATGGTGAGGACGTGGGTGAAACCCCGCGAGGGGGGCAGAGGTCCCATCAGGTCCACGTGGACATGGTCAAACCGGCGTTCCGGCACCGTAAACGGGGCCAACGGGGCCTGGGTGTGCCGGTGCACCTTGGCGCGCTGGCACGCGAGGCACGTCCTGGCCCAGCCGACGTCCCCGACGTCCAGGCCATGCCAGACGAATTTGTCGGCGATCAACCTTTGGGAGGCCCTCGCGCCCGGGTGGGACAGGCCGTGGATGGCGTCAAACACCTGGCGCTGCCAGCCCGCGGGCACGATGGGGCGAGGCCGCCGGAGGGAGACGTAGCACAATAGGGCCGCGCCCGCGCCGTCGAACGGCAGCTCGGTGACGCGGAGGCCCGTGACGGCGGTCCGCAAGGCCTGGACGTCGGGGTCAGCGGCGTGGTCCGCTGCCATCCAGGCATAGTCGATGCCGAGGTGGACTGCGTGGGCGACGGCCCGGGAAAGGCAATCCGCCACCGGGTTGTCCTTCCCCGCGACGTGCCGGATGTCCGTCGTGTACTCGGACACGGCCGAGAGGTGACGCTGCTGCCGGGCCGTCCACGGCTCGGTGACCTTGCCCATCGCGAAGACCAGCGGCTTGTAGTCGACGAAGGCCGTGAACGCACGGCCCTCGAGCACATGGCGGAAGTGCTTGACCGCCAAGTGAAGCCCGAGCAACTCGCGGTCGAAGGTACTGTAACGGCGTTCGGGCGGGCGAAGCTGCCGGCTAAAGAACGCCAGCGGTTGCCAAGCTCCACGTACCCATTGCTCATGCACCGCGCCCACCGCGTAGTCCGAGGCGTCGGTGGTGAGGGCGATCGGTGCATCGGGCGCCGGGTGCGCGAGCATGGTGGCGTTAGCCAAGGCGAGCTTCGCGCCCGTGAACGCCGCGTCCATCTGCTCGGTCCAGGTGACGTCGCCTTTGCCCGGCTTACCTCGGAGAGCTTCGTGCAGGGGGCGCAGAAGCTGGGCAATACGGGGCAGGAACCGATGGTAAAAGTTCACCATGCCCAGGAACTCCTGCAGCCCCCTGATCGTGCGGGGGCGCGGAAACCCCTTCACCACCTCCACCTTTGCCGGCAGGGGGACGGCTCCGTGCCTGGTGACGCGGTGCCCCAGAAAATCGAGTTCGGCTACGCCGAACCGGCACTTTGCAGGGTTCACAATCAGACCATGCTGGCCCAGGCGTTCGAAGAGCGTGCGGAGGTGGTGTAGGTGCTCTTCGCGGGACGCGCTGGCGACGAGGATATCGTCCAGGTAGACGTATACAAAATCCAAGTCGCGCAGGACGCTGTCCATCAGCCGCTGGAACGCCTGAGCCGCATTCTTCAGACCGAAGGGCATCCGCAGGAATTCGAAGAGTCCGAACGGCGTGATGACCGCCGTCTTCGGGACATCCTCCGGCCTGACGGGGACCTGATGGTAACCGCGTATGAGGTCCACCTTTGAGAAGAAGGACATGCCCGCCAAACGGGCGGAAAAGTCCTGAATGTGGGGGACGGGGTAGCGGTCGGGGGTGGTGGCGTCATTGAGATGGCGATAGTCCCCGCACGGTCGCCATCCCCCGCCGGGCTTCGGCACGATGTGCAGCGGCGACACCCAAGCACTCTCCGAGCGCCGAACGATGCCGAGTCGCTCCAGGGTAGCGAACCCCGCTTTTGCTACCGCCAGCTTCGTCGGCTCGAGGCGGCGTGCCCGGGCATAGACCAGTGGCCCGACGGTGGGGATGCGATGGGCCACCCCGTGCTTGACGGCCCCCGCCGAGAAGGTGGGCCGCGTGAGGGCCAGGAAGTCGGCGAGGAGGCGGGTGAATTCGTCCGCTGCCGGAAGCGTACAGATCAACGTGGCCGGAACCGAACCGTTCAGCAAGCCGCTTGGCAAGCCACTTGGTGAGCTGCCCAGTGGGCTGCTCGACGAGCTGGGCAGCGCACAAGCGAGCGAGCTGAACGTCTCGGCCTGGACAAGACGTCTGTGCTTTACGTCGACCAGGAGCCCATTTGCGCACAGGAAGTCCGCGCCAAGCAATGCCATGGGCACGTCGGCGGTGACGAACGACCATCGGAAAACCTGCCCTCCGAACCGCAGAGAGAGGCAGCGTTTTCCGTACGTATGGATGGGCGTCCCATTTGCGGCAAGCAGCGCGGGGCCCCCACCCGCGGCGTGCTTGTCCGACGTACCGGCAGGAATGACACTCACCTGCGCTCCTGTGTTGCACAGGTAACGGCGCCCGGATAAGGTGTCCATGATGAACAGCAGGCTGTTTGAATGGCCGGCGCTCATTGCCACTATCGAGCGCCGGCCCGGGCGTTTTCCCGACCTGTCGAAGGAGCATGGCGGATGACACTGTCGAGCCTCGTGGCCGAACCTGGCGTGGAACCGGCACCAGGTGGTGGAGCTGGAGGAGCGCGGCTGGCTCCGCCAGGCTGGTGGAGCCGGTGGTTTTCCCCGCGGTGGCGGTTTTCACCGCGGCGGTGGGCGGGGCATGGCGGCGGCCACGAGGTGCGTATCAGCATGCTGTGTATGCTGTGGAAGCTGATGCTGTGGATCAGCATCGGCCTCGGGATCCACGAGGTGGGCCGCACCGACTCTCGCCCGCGTGTCCGAAGCCGCGAAGTACCTGTCCGCCTTGGCGGCCAATGCTCGGGATTCCGTTAGCACAGTCCCGGCCAACGCGAGGCGTACCTGTGCTGGAAGTTGGCGACGGAAAAGCACCCGGAATAGAGAACCAGGGGCTTCGTCGCCCAACAATGACAGCATATGATCCATTCGGACCGACGGGCGCGTGTCGCCGAGCTCGGGGAGATCCAGGAGGCGGTCGGCCCGTGCGTCCTCCGTGAGGCCGAACGTGGCTAGGAGCAGCCGCTTGAGTGCCTCGTACTTGTGGCCGTCCGGTGGGTGGCGAAGGGCGGACACAACTCGAGCGGCCATGCCGGGCCCGAGGGAGGCGACAACGTGGCAGTAGCGCATGTCGTCGTTGGTGAGGCGCCGAAGCTGAAACTGGGCTTCGGCTTGGACGAACCAAACTTCTGCCTGGGCCTCCAAAATTCGGGAAGTTTAACCGACATCGCGTTGTTGGGCATGGCAATGGCGTCGTGTTTGGAAGGATCGCTACGGCAGATCCAACGTCGAGGGTCACCAGTAAAGCGCGGCGTTACGCACGCTGCTTGTAAACAAGGAGGAAGCGGACAACGCGGTAATTTGTAAGAGTCTTTATTCAAGAGCTCACTGTAACACTGGCACGCTCTGGGCTGCGCGCCCGGTGTATATCCTGAGGCCACACCTACCCCTCGGCGTGGCCGCCGCCCACTTGGTGCGCGGAATGATGTCACCACACCGTGTCACCACACCGTGCCACACCAGTGAGCTTCCGTGTCCGCCACAAAAGCATACTTTGCCAAATCGATAATGGACCAGCCATTGGAGGCTGCACCGGCTTCACCGACAACGACGTCACCAGCACCTACTCCTGAGTAATTCGGTAAATTGGTAAACCAATGGGTCAATTGGTAAACCAATGAACGCTGACTTATTGTTACGTTTGTGAGAGGGTAGGCAATGGATTACCTTCGGGTCAGGTAAGATTGTATGGGGTGGTGTGCTCTGAATGTCATGACGAAGAAGAAGAACCCCCATGTATCTAAGTCAGGATCGGTCCGGCCGGATGTCTTGTAAGGTCGTATTTTTGTCCCCATGACAAGGGGTGGGGCTATGTTAATTAGGTAGGGGTTAAGGGTAAATCCCCTGTATGTAAATTGCCTCTGTGTGTTTTTCCTTTGTTTCCTTACGGCACGGCACCGCACACACTACCTGCCAAGCAATCGGCGTGCATTAAAAACACAAAATAAAAGTAACCGGAACAAAGACATTGAACACTACCGCTGATTCTGCCAGCCGAGCCATTACAAGGGCACAGGAGGGGCATAAAGCCCTGCCCCACGGGGTGGTGATTGGTCTGGTACCATGGGGCGAGGAGATGGACTCGCTGATTGGAGCATGGCCCGAAGTCATCGGACGACGTGGGAGGCCAGGGAACAAAAGACTTACGTCCCGGCATTTTGCTCTCTTGAGCCAGGGACATTGATAGCGTGCAGTCGCGCATTTTTCCACGTCTTGGTTCCTGGCTTTCGTGCCGAGCAGACGCAGACGCATTCTTTTCTCTTGGTTCGGGGTTTGAAAGCGAACAGTCATGGGTTTATCCTCTTGGTGTCCTGCGTTACTGCAGACGGTCGCGGCTCGTGTTCTCTTTCTTTTGGTCCAGGCGATCGGTGCAAGCAGACGCATTGTCTTTCCCTGGTTCGTTGGTGCTGACTGCATAGCAGCTGGGTGCCCCTGAGGGACCATTGGTGCTGTGTGAAGCAGGCGACGAGGATGAGCTCAGCCTTCTCACTTCGCGCTCGGTGGCTGGAGTGAACGAACGTCTTGGTTCCTGGCTTTTGTGACGAGCAGACGCAGACGCATTCTTTTTCCTTGTTTCGGGTTTTGAAAGCGAGCAGTCACGGTTTTATGCTCTTGGTGTCCTGAGTTACTGTAGATGGTCGCGGCTCGTGTTCTCTTTCTTTTGGTCCAGGCGATCGGTGCAAGCGGGCGCACTGTCTTTCCCTGGTTCGTTGGTGCTGACTGCGTGGCAGCTGGGTACGCCTGAGAGACCATTGGTGCTGTGTGAAGCAGACGATGAGGATGAGCTCAGCCTGCTCGCTTCGTGCTCGGTGGCTGGAGTGAACGAACTGTGCGCCAAGGCCTGTTTTCCCACGCATGGACTCGGGGACCCATACTGGGGCTGGCGGGTGAATGGACTGCGTGTCAATGCGTGTTTTCCCGTGTGGGGACGCGGGGCCTAAGACGATCCCGGACGGTCAAGGGGACCAGAGCTGAGTACACACATCTATTACTTTCAGTTATTTTCCCATTGTGTTGTCCATGAGTCTGTGTGGGGGTGCTCCATCTACGAATTTTAGTTTACTGTGCATTCTTTTGTTAACGGCATTTCTTTCAGTGAAGCCGGTATTGTTGCATTTTAATTCCATGTTGGTTTGATTTGATCATCGTGGTTTGAGGACGTCCAGTGGAATCCATGCAGGTAAGAGCTTCGCTACCCTTTGCTACTCCTCGTGCTTGTTAACACCACCATAGTTGGATTGAACGCCTCGGAGTGAAAAGCTCAATCAGCTATTCGTCCCCAGGGGTGTTCACCCCTGGGAATGCCACACTATTCACCCCAAAATTTAATCAGTTTATGTTTAAATCATGATACATACCTGTACCAAGTTTTAATTTAAATCCCTTCAGCTGTTCACAAGCTCTCACATTTTTACCTGACATAACCTCTCACCTTTGGCCTTTGACCTCGGGACCCCCAAAATCTAATCAGTTAATGTTTACATCATTATACATACCTGCACCAAAGATTGAATGAGAATCACTTGAGCCATTCTTGAGTTATGGACCTTTTACTGACTTTGACCTCTCGATCCCAAATTCTAATCACTTAACCTTTACATCATCATACATACCCGTACCAAATTTGAATTGGATCACTTGAGCCATTCTCAAGTTATAGACCGATCACAGACTTTGACCTTTGACGTTTGAACTATGACCCCTAAATCTAATCACTTAATCTTTACATCATCATACATACCTGTACTAAGTTTGAATTAGATCACTTCAACTGTTTTCAAGTGATAGACCGATTACAGATTTTGACCTTTGACTTCTTGCCCCTAAAATCGAATCAGTTCATC
Source organism: Myxine glutinosa (assembly GCF_964187855.1). NCBI lineage: Eukaryota > Metazoa > Chordata > Myxini > Myxiniformes > Myxinidae > Myxine > Myxine glutinosa. The sequence goes on along the minus strand of NC_136261.1, from coordinate 15,600,380 downwards.
TTTACATAATTCTACATAAATGTATCAAATTTGGTCAGAATCCCATCACTGGTTCACAAGTTATCGCGTTAACAGTATTGTTTCCTAACATGACCTTTGACCTCGTGCCCCCAAAATCGAATCAGTTCATCTTTACCTCATTATACATACCTGCACCAAGTTTGACTAAGATCGGTTTAGCCGTTCTCAAGTTATCATGGTGAAGAAAACCTATCACGGACGGAAGGACTGATGGACGGACAGCCGGACGGACAACCTGAAAACATAATGCATAAAGAAATGGGTGGTCCAGAAGAAGCTGATTTTTTCACTTTCTATGCCATATTCAAATGTTTCCATCTTTTCTTGAGGTTCCCCCAACCCCTTTCTGTTTGAGCAAATATACTGGTGCATGCATGATACATGTAATAAGGAGAATAATCAAACCTTCACATGCATAGTTGAGTGTGTTTTTTCCTTCAACATAACTTTTGTAGTTCTCTGTAAATGTTCAAGAAGTACACTTGAAAGAGGAAACCACACAAAAATAGATAGTTGTAAAATTTTGTGAGCAATATTTTGAGATAAATATCTGTAACTGTTCGAGTGCCTGTTAATGAATTATTTTGGAATAGATGTGAGTTTAAACAAGTTGGATATATGTCATACTGTGGCGGACACGATGGCTCGCTGGCGCGATGACATCATTCTGCGCACCAGGAGGGTGTCGGCCACGCCCGAGGGGTAGGCGTGGCCTCGGGATATACACGGGGCTCACAGCCCCGAGCACTGCAGTGCTATAGTTTGATCCTTGGAATAAAGACGCTTTTGATTACATACGTTGTTGCTTCCTTTATTGGCAAGACAAGTTGTGCGCATAGCACCGCACTACATTGGTGACCTCCGACTAGTTCAGCCGACGCTGACCTACAGAACGCGCCATGACAAGCAGCAACGCGGTAGCGGTGAAACTCCCTGAGTTTTGGGAAGCTCAGGCGGAGATATGGTTCATGCAGGCCGAAGCCCAGTTTCAGCTTCGTGGCATAACGGCGGATGAGACGCGCTATTTCCACGTCATCGCCGCCTTCGGGCCCGGCACAGCCGCCCGAGTCGTGTCCGTCCTGCGGAACCCACCGGCCGACCACAGGTACAAGGCGCTCAAGCGTCGCCTCATCGCCACGTTCGGCCTCACAGAGGACGAACGGGCCGACCGTCTCCTGGACCTTCCCGACCTCGGCGACATGCGACCATCGGTCCGAATGGACCACATGCTGTCGCTACTGGGGGACAAAGCACCGGATTTTTTTATTCCGGGCGCTCTTTTTATGCCAGCTACTGGCCCAGGTACGCCTCGCGTTGGCCGGTTCCAAGATAAAGGAACCCTGCGCGCTGGCCGTCGAGGCCGACAAGTTTTTCGCGGCGTGTGACACGCGGGCGAGCTTCAGTGCGGCCATCGCGGATCCCAGGGCTGACGCTGATGCTGATGCACCACACCTCGGGGTTCCCGAGGCTGATGCACACCGCGTGGCTGCCGCCATGCCCCACCCACCACCACCGCAAAAACCGTGGCCTCCGCCTTCACCGCAAACCTGGTGCCATTTCCACGCCAGGTTTGGCCACAAGGCGAGGAGTTGTCGCCCGCCGTGCTCGTTCGGCAAGTCGGGAAACTGCCAAGCCGGCGCTCGGTAGCGGCCCTGAGCGTCGGCCATTCCGGCAGCCTTCTTTTTATAACGGACACCTTGTCCGGGCGCCGCTTCCTATGCGACACAGGTGCACAGGTGAGCGTTATCCCTGCCTCTATGTCCGACAAGCGAACCGCGGGCCGGGGCCCCGCGTTGCTTGCAGCCAACGGAACACCCATACGCACATTCTGGAAGCGCTGCCTCTCCCTGCGGTTCAGAGGGCAACGCTTCAAGTGGTCGTTCGTAACCGCCGGAGTGCCCATGGCATTGCTCGGTGCGGACTTCCTCTGTGCAAACGGGTTGTTGGTAGACGTGAAGAACAGACGCCTCGTCCAAGCCGAAACGTTCAGCTCGCTTGCTTGCGCGCTGAGCAGCTCGTTGAGCGGCTCACTGAGTGGCTCACCGAGCAGCTCGCCAAGCGGCTTTCTGAGCGGTTCGGTCCCAGCGAGGTTGGTTTGTACGCTTCCGGCAGCGGACGAGTTCACCCGCCTCCTCGCCAGTTTCCCGGCCCTCACGTGGCCCACCTTCTCGGCGGTGGCCGTAAAGCACGGTGTGGAACATCACATACCCACCGTCGGGCCACCGGTCTACGCCTGGGCCCGCCGCCTCGAACCGACGAAGCTCGCGGTGGCGAGAGCGGAGTTCGCTATGCTGGAGTGGCTGGACATCGTACGGCGCTCCAAGAGTGCTTGGGCATCGCCGCTACACATCGTGCCGCTACACATCGTGCACTTCGCCTGATGGGGGATGGCGGCCGTGCGGGGACTACCGCCGCCTCAACGATGCCACCACACCCGACCATTACCCGGTCCCCCACATACAAGACTTTTCCGCCCGGTTGGCGAACATGTCCTGCTTCTCCAAGGTGGACCTCATACGCGGCTACCACCAGGTCCCCGTCAGGCCGGAGGACATCGCGAAGACGGCCGTCATTACGCCATTTGGCCTTTTTGAGTTCCTTCGGATGCCCTTCGGTTTGAAGAATGCGGCTCAGGCGTTCCAACGTCTGATGGACAGCGTCTTGCGCGACCTGGATTTTGTCTATATCTACCTGGACGACATCCTCGTCGCAAGCGAGTCCCGTGAAGAGCAACTGCGCCATCTCCGCACGCTCTTCGAACGCCTGGGCCAGCATGGCCTGATCGTGAACCCCGCAAAGTGCCGGTTCGGCGTCGCCGAGATCGACTTTTTGGGGCACCGCATCACCAGGCACGGGGCCATCCCCTTACCAGCAAAGGTGGAGGCGGTCAAGGGGTTTCCGCGCCCCCGCACGATCAGGGGGCTCCAGGAGTTCCTGGGCATGGTGAACTTTTACCACCGTTTCCTGCCCCACATCGCCCAGCTCCTGCGCCCCCTGCACGAGGCCCTCCGGGGGAAGCCGGGCAAAGGTGACGTCGTTTGGACCGATCAGATGGACGCGGCGTTCGCGGGCGCGAAGCTCGCCCTGGTTAACGCCACCATGCTCGCGGACCCGGCGCCCGATGCACCGATCGCCCTCACCACCGACGCGTCGGACTACGCGGTGGGTGCGGTGCATGAGCAATGGGTGCGTGGAGCTTGGCAACCACTGGCGTTTTTCAGCCGGCAGCTTCGCCCGCACGAACGCCGGTACAGTACCTTCGACCGCGAGTTGCTCGGGCTTCACCTGGCAGTCAGGCACTTTTGCCATCTGCTCGAGGGCCGTTCGTTCACGGCCTTCGTCGACCACAAGCCCCTGGTCTTCGCGATGGCCAAGGTCGCCGAGCCGTGGTCGGCCCGGCAGCAGCGTCACCTCTCGGCCGTGTCTGAGTACACAACGGACATCTGGCATGTCGCGGGGAAGGACAACCCGGTGGCGGATTGCCTTTCCCGGTCCGTTGCCCACGCGGTCCACCTCGGCATCGACTATGCCCGGATGGCGGCGGACCAGACCACCGACCCCGATGTCCAGGCCTTGCGGACCGCCGTCATGGGCCTCCGCGTCACCGAGGTGCCGTTCGACGGCGCGGGCACGGCCCTCTTGTGCAACGTCTCCCTCGGGCGGCCTCGCCCAATCGTGCCCGCGGGCTGGCAGCGCCGGGTTTTTGACGCCTTCCACGGCCTGTCCCACCCGGGCACGAAGGCCTCCCAGAGGCTGGTCGCCGACAAGTTCGTCTGGCATGGCCTCCGGAAGGTCGTCCGCGATTGGACCAGGACGTGCCTCGCGCGCCAGCGCGCGAAGGTGCACCACCGCACCCAGGCCCCGTTGGCCCCGTTTACGGTGCCTGAACGTCGGTTCGACCACGTTCACGTGGACTTAGTGGGACCTCTGCCCCCCTTGCGGGGTTTCACCCACGTCCTCATCATGGTGGACCGCACCACCCGGTGGCCGGAGGCCGTGCCTTTGGCGGCGACGACGGCGGCGGACGTCGCGCAGGCGTTCATCGCCACCTGGGTTGCCCAGTTCGGCGCCCCCTCGGACATCTCGTACGACCGCGGCCCCCAGTTCACCTCAGAGCTCTGGGGGCCGGTCACGCGGGGGCTCGGTGTCCAGCTGCACCGTACCACGGCCTATCATCCCCAGGCCAATGGCCTGTGCGAGCGTTTCCACCGCTCCTTAAAGGCCGCGCTCCGGGCCACCCTCCGCGACGGCGGCTGGGTCGACAGGCTCCCCTGGGTCCTGCTGGGCCTCCGGACGGCGCCCAAGGACGACCTGCGCGCATCCGCAGCGGAGTTGGTCTTCGGACAACCGCTGCGGGTGCCGGGCGAGTTCCTCCCCGACTCCACGGCACCATGGCCCGCAGCGCAGCAGCGCTCCGCGCTGCAGGAGACCGCCCAGGGGTTCGCCCCGGTGCCGACGGCGCACCACAGGTGCCCGCCAACGCACGTCGCCCCGGAGCTTCGCACGGTGGAGTACGTGTTCGTCCGACACGACGCCCACCGGACACCGGTGCGGCCCCCGTATGACGGGCCCTTCCGCGTGCTGGAGACCGGGGCGAAGCACTTCACCCTGGACATCGGCGGTACTCCTGACCGCGTGTCCGTGGACTGCCTCAAACCGGCCCACCTCGACGTGGACCATCCCCCGCCAGTGGCTCAGCCCCCGCGTCGGGGCCGCCCCCCGGTGGGCGGACCCCCTGCACCGCCCAACCCCGCCGGCACGCCGCCCGCCGGTCCCGCACCCATCCCAGGGGCAGCCGGTGGCATCCCGGCATCCCAGACGCCGCCAGCCGCCAGAGGGCGCTTCGGCCGGGTCATCCGTTTGCCCCGCAAACTGACCCTTCAGGTGCGTGGGAATTCTGGGGGGGGGGGGGCGCGTGTGGCGGACACGATGGCTCGTTGGCGCGATGACATCATTCCGCGCACCAGGAGGGTGTCCGCCACGCCCGAGGGGTAGGCGTGGCCTCGGGATATACACGGGGCTCAAAGCCCCGATCGTAAGGGCATTTTATGAGATATTTCACAAATCTGTTAACTAAATTGTTACCAAAAAATTTCTTCACCAATATGTTTGTAAAGGTGTGTAATAACATGTGTTAAAATGTTGAAGTTCAACTCCCGTGGGAAACCCAGAAAAAAAGCTGTTGGATTCGGGTACCGAAAAATATTTTCGAGAATTTATATATTTTTTAATCGGCCCTTAAGTAACTTATGAGGGGTCAAATAAGGGTTTTTCATGATTCTGAGTTGATTGTTAACATTTATATTTCACCACAGACACTCCTTTGTGGAAAAATAATTTCTAAATATATCTCATTTTCTACTTTGCAGGACATGGAGTCTAGCAATATGGATGAAGACGTTACTCCACCTGTGCTCAATTGCTTCATCTGTGCACGCTCGGATACACCAGCTGAAAGGCTCATACAGGCAACTCCAAAGGGATACTCAACTTTATTGAAACAAGCAGAAACTGTCGAAAATGTTACTGTTGTGGAACGTATTATGAAGGAGGCTCAAAAGGAAGGAAAACTGAGGTACCACCAGAAGTGTAAAAATGATCTGTACAACAACTTTGTTGCAACCACCAAGAAGTCAGCTCAAGCATCAAAGGCAGAGAAAGAGTCATCAAAGTTGAAGAGAAGACGCACTACTTGTGAGTTCAGTTCATCAACTGGCTGCAGTTCTAGAAGATCACAGTCAGTTGACCTCCTGTATAAGGATGTATGCATTCTTTGCAACCAACCAGCCCAGCTCTACAAAAATAATCCAGCACAAGCTAGAAAGAAATACAGAGTGCCAGATAATTTGACTGCAGATACACTGAAGGCAAGCTTGCTGAAGACAGCACGGAGTCGCGGGGATGACTGGGGCACTGAAGTCACTGGACGCCTGGAAGGGATCAACGACTTGGTAGCAGAAGAAACACTGCACCATTTGCGATGCAAACTTATGTTTGCGAGAGGTGACAGTTTGTCCAAGACTGATGAGGAAGGAAAAAGGAAGAGAGGACAGAGGAGTATTGATGAGGAGCGAGAGGCAGTTTTTATTGAATTCTGCGAATGGTTAGACTCAGAATTAGAGCATGGGGTAATGAACATGGATCAAGTCCATGAAAAGCTGCAGGAGTTTGATCAGTCACCAGAGAAGAGCCTTTCTTATTCAAAGCATTGGCTAAAGATAAAACTTCTAGAGAAATACGAAGAGACTGTAGCGGTTACCGCTGGATGCACACAATCGCCTTGCACCGGCCAGAACACGGCCAGACGCGCCTCTCCCGGGCATGCCCGGACTCACTGTTCCCGGGCACGCCCGAACCTCCCGGGCACGCCCGGTCTCGTCTTTCCCGGGCATGCCCGCTATCGCCTTTCCAGGGCTCGCCCAGAGCGTCCGGGCATGCCCGCTATCGCCTTTCCAGGGCTCGCCCAGAGCGCCCGGGCACGCCCAGCCTCGACTTGCCAAGCCGCAGCCAAACATGCCCGGGCAGGTCCAGACTCGCCTTTCCAAGGCTCGCCCTTGACACCCGGGCATGCCCGGTATAGCTTTTGCCGGGCAAACTTTCCGACATAAATGTGTATATATATTGCTGCCCGATAAACGGGCTTGTCAGAATACCTGAGCTGTTTTGTTTCAATAAAGCAACTCGGACGAATTCCGTCTTTGGTCGCGTCAATTCTTTCGACTCGCGTTGGAGCGCAGTTCCTTCATTGGTGACCTACCGACATGGATACGGCAGTGACGCTTAAACTGCCTACCTTCTGGGAGGCTCACGCGGCTGTTTGGTTCGCTCAGGTGGACTCTCAGTTCGCCCTGCGAGGCATCACCGCGGACGACACCCGCTTCCACCATGTTGTGGCGGCGCTCGGTTCCGCCACCGCGGCCCGCGCCTTGAGCCTCCTCGAGCACCCGCCGGCTGCTGACAAATACGACGCGCTGAAGACACTCCTCCTCGACGCTTTCGCCCTCTCACCGGCAGCACGCGCACGGCGCCTGCTCGCTCTGCCCGAGCTCGGCGACACGCGCCCGTCAGAGCGCATGGACTATATGCTCTCGTTGCTCGGTGAGCACTCTCCGGATTTTCTGTTCCGCGAGCTGTTCCTTCGCCAGCTGCCTCACCCGGTACGCCTCACCCTGGCTGGCACGTTGATCACGGATTCCCGCGCCCTCGCCAGGGAAGCCGATAAGATCTCCTCGGCGGGCTAGCACATCGGCGCGGTTACCTGGAGCCCGCCGCCGTCTGAGGCGACGCCCACGACGCCCGAGCGCCCTGCGCGGTTGGAGGCCGAACTGCCGGTGCAACTGGCGGCCGCCACGCCGCACCGCCCGCTTCCGACACGACGGCCGGGGCCTCCACCTGACCGGGCGTGGTGTTATTACCACGCCAGGTTCGGACACAAGGCTCGGACGTGCCGGCCCCCGTGCACTTTCGGCAGGTCGGGAAACGGCCGGGCCAGCGTTCATTCCCAGCCATGAGCGCCGGCCACTCGGGCAACTTGCTGTTTATTCGGGACAAAGCGTCTGGGCGGCGTTTCCTGTGTGACACCGGCGCCCAACTGAGCGTCATACCCGCCTCCGAGCAGGACAGGCGGGACGCCGTTTGCGGCCCCTCTTTGGTCGCTGCTAATGGCTCGGCCATACGCACTTTCGGCCCACGCGTCGTCACCCTCTGCTTCGGCAGCCAGCGTTTTCAATGGACTTTTGTGACCGCCTGCGTCCCCATGGCTTTGCTGGGCGCCGACTTCCTCTGCGCGCACGGGCTGCTGGTCGACGTCAAACGTCGTCGCCTTGTCAATGCCAAGACCTTCAGCTCCCTGGCGTGCACGATGAGCAGCTCCGCGCCGACCGAACTGGCGTGCGCCCTCCCGGCAGCGAACGAGTTCGCTCGCCTGCTCGCGGAATTCCCGGTCCTCACGCGGCCGACGTTTTCGGCCGTCGCGGTGCGGCACGGGATCGAGCACCACATACCCACTACGGGCCCGCCAGTCTATGCCAGGGCCCGCCGCCTTGACCCGGCCAAGCTCGCCGTGGCGAAGGCCGAGTTCGACGCGTTGGAGCACCTCGGCATCGTGCGGCGCTCCGATAGCGCGTGGGCCTCGCCACTGCACATCGTGCCAAAGCCGGGGGGTGGATGGCGCCCGTGTGGTGACTGCCGCCATCTCAACGACGCTACCACCCCCGACAGGTACCCGATCCCGCATATTCAGGACTTTTCCGCCCGTTTGGCGGGACGGGTCATCTTTTCGAAAATTGACCTGATACGGGGCTACCACCAGGTACCTGTCCGGGCGGCCGACATCCCGAAGATGGCCGTCATCACGCCGTTCGGCCTGTTCGAATTTTTGCGGATGCCGTTTGGCCTCAAGAACGCGGTCCAGGCGTTCCAGCGCTTGATGGACGGCGTGCTGCGCGACCTGCCGTTTCTTTTCGTCTATCTGGACGATATCCTCGTCGCCAGCACGTCCCGCGCCGAGCACCTCCTCCACCTCCGAACACTGTTCGGTCGCCTCAGCGAGCACTGCTTAATTGTCAACCCGGTCAAATGCCACTTCGGCGCGCCGACCGTTGACTTTTTGGGCCACCGCATCACCAAGACCAGGGCCGTGCCGCTGCCGACCAAGGTCGAGGCCATCACCACGTTCCCGCGTCCCCGTTCCATCAAGGCCCTCCAAGAGTTCCTCGGCATGGTGAATTTTTATCACCGATTCGTGCCCCGCGCTGCTCAGCTCATGCGGCCCCTTTACGAGGCCCTCCGGGGCAAGCCGGCCAAGCATGACATTGTTTGGTCCGCGGCCATGGACGCGGCCTTCGCCAGCGCCAAACGGGCCCTCGCCGACGCAACGCTGCTGGCTCACCCGGTGCTCAACGCGCCCATCGCCCTCACTACGGACGCCTCCGACTATGCGGTGGGCGCCGTCCATGAGCAATGGGTGGACGGGGTTTGGCAGCCACTATTTTTTTCAGCCGGCAACTCCGGCCGAACGAGTTAAACTACAGCACGTTCGACAGCGAGCTGCTCGGGCTATTCCTGGCCGTTCGCCATTTCCGACACCTCCTGGAGGGCCGCCCGTTCACGGCTTTCGTCAACCACAAGCCGTTGGTCTACGCAATGGCTAAGGTCACGGAGCCGTGGTCGGCCCGCCAGCAGCGCCACCTCTCCGCCGTGTCGGAGTTCACCACGGACATCCGGCACGTCGCCGGCAAAGACAACGCCATGGCCGACTGTCTTTCTCGGGCCAGCGCGAACGCGGTCCACCTCGGCGTGGACTTCGCGCTCATGGCGGCCGACCAGACCACCGACGCCTCGGTGCAGGCACTCCGTGCGGCGGACACGGGCCTCCGCCTGGCCGACATTCCCTTCGCGGGCACCGTCCTGCTCTGCGACGTCTCCCAGGGCCAGCCTCGCCCCATCGTGCCTGTTTCCTGGCAGCGCTGCATCTTCGCCTCCATCCACGGCCTTTCTCACCCGGGCCGGAAAGCTTCTCAGAAGCTGGTGTCGGCGCGTTTCGTCTGGCACGGCCTTCGACGAAACATCCACGATTGGGCCAACGCCTGCACGGCCTGCCAGCGGGTCAAGGTCCACCGCCACACCCAGGCCCCGCTGGCACCTTTCGCCGTGCCTGAACGGCGTTTCGACCACGGCCACGTGGACATGGTGGGTCCCCTGCCCCCCTCGCGGGGGTTCACCCACCTGCTCACCATGGTGGACAGGACCACCAGGTGGCCGGAGGCTGTGCCCTTCGCCTCCACCACCACCGCCGACGTGGCGCAGGCGTTCATCGCCACCTGGGTCGCGCGCTTCGGCGCACCAGCGGACATCTCGTCCGACCGCGGCCCACAGTTCACGTCTGAGCTTTGGGGCGCGGTCGCCCGTTCGTTGGGGGTCACGCTGCACCGCACCACGGCCTACCACCCCCAAGCCAACGGGTTGTGCGAGCGGTTTCACCGCTCCATGAAGGCCGCACTCATGGCCGGCCTTCAGGACGACGGTTGGGCCGACCGGCTGCCGTGGGTCCTTTTGGGCCTTCGCACGGCCCCCAAGGAAGACCTCCAGGCGTCCGCCGCCGAGCTCGTCTACGGCCAGCCGCTCTGCGTCCCGGGCGAATTCGTGCCCGACGCTACCAGTCCCTGGTCCGCCGCTCGCCAGCGCTCGGACCTCCAGGAGGCCGCCCGACGATTTGCCCCCGTGCCGACGTCCCGCCACGGTGGCCCCCAGTCCTACGTCCCCCCGGCGCTTCGCACAGCGGAGTACGTCTTTGTGCGTCATGACGCGCACCGGGGGCCACTCCGGCCGCCGTACGACGGGCCCTTCCGGGTCCTGCGACGGGGCGACAAGTCTTTCATCGTCGACTTCGGCGGCCGGCCGGACCGGATTTCTGTGGACCGCCTCAAACCGGCGCACATGGACGTCGACCGACCACCACGGTTGGCCCTTCCTCCGCGGCGAGGCCGCCCCCCGTCCACAGTTCCCCCCGCTCGACCACCCACCACCACGTCGGACCCCTCCCCACGACCCTCCAGGGGTCGCTTCGGCCGGGTCATCCGGACCCCCCTTAAATTGACCCTGCCGGTGCAGGTCGATTCTGGAGGGGCGTGTGTAGCGGTTACCGCTGGATGCACACAATCGCCTTGCACCGGCCAGAACACGGCCAGACGCGCCTCTCCCGGGCATGCCCGGACTCACTGTTCCTGGGCACGCCTGAACCTCCCGGGCACGCCCGGTCTCGTCTTTCCCGGGCATGCCCGCTCTCGCCTTTCCAGGGCTCGCCCAGAGCGTCCGGGCATGCCCGCTATCGCCGTTTCAGGGCTCGCCCAGAGCGTCCGGGCATGCCCGCTATCGCCTTTCCAGGGCTCGCCCAGAGCGTCCGGGCATGCCCGCTATCGCCTTTCCAGGGCTCGCCCAGAGCGCCCGGGCACGCCCAGCCTCGACTTGCCAGGCCGCAGCCAAACACGCCCGGGCAGGTCCAGACTCGCCTTTCCAAGGCTCGCCCTTGACACCCGGGCATGCCCAGTATAGCTTTTGCCGGGCAAACTTCCCGACATAAATGTGTATATATATTGCTGCCCGATAAACGGGCTTGTCAGAATACCTGAGCTGTTTTGTTTCAATAAAGCAACTCGGACGAATTCCGTCTTTGGTCGCGTCAATTCTTTCGACTCGCGTTGGAGCGCAGTTCCTTCAACACCTTGTATTTCACAACACAGGAAAGAAGGGCAGATGTACTCTGTCTCAAAGATGGCACCGACAATATTCTGCGAGTGCATCATGCTAATCTTGACCATGGAGATGAGAAGACTCAGATCATAAAGACGGCACTCAAGTTCATATCCAATGATATTGCCTTGATTGATTTAGGTCCAAAGTCATACCCCACCACACACAGTATGACTGACATCGATAGTCAGCTGACACTTGTTCCTGCAAGCCTTCAGATGTTCTTGAGACCGATTGTCAAGACAGACGAAAGAGTTGCCGTTTGGGGGCAGAATTTTATTAAGGCCTGTCGACCTCGGTCTGGAGTATTGCCACACCAAATGGGGCTTGCCATACAACTTGATCATAGATTTGGGTCAAAATGGATGCTCAACAAGTTCCACCGGCTGGGATACACTGAGTCTTACACGGAGACACAAAACTACAAATACTGCTTCCTTAATAGTAGGAGTGGAGATGATGTTCCAGATACTTCTGGCACTCTTGACACCATTGTGGATGAAACCGATGAACAGATCAATGATGAGGTTGCGGTTGATGCTGCGCTTGAGGATCAATCAGTGATGACAGCCAAAGTGCCAGTTGCCTGTATGAGCCTTTCAGCTGGTGTATCCGAGCGTGCACAGATGAAGCAATTGAGCACAGGTGGAGTAACGTCTTCATCCATATTGCTAGACTCCATGTCCTGCAAAGTAGAAAATGAGATATATTTAGAAATTATTTTCCACAAAGGAGTGTCTGTGGTGAAATATAAATGTTAACAATCAACTCAGAATCATGAAAAACCCTTATTTGACCCCTCATAAGTTACTTAAGGGCCGATTTAAAAAAATAAAAATTCTCGAAAATAATTTTTCGGTACCCGAATTCAACAGCTTTTTTTCTGGGTTTCCCACGGGAGTTGACCTTCAACATTTTAACACATGTTATTACACACCTTTACAAACATATTGGTGAAGAAATTTTTTGGTAACAATTTAGTTAACAGATTTTCATATGTTTCCCTTACTACGAGCACGGCAGTGCTATAGTTTGATCCTTGGAATAAAGACGCTTTTGATTACATACGTTGTTGCTTCCGTTTTTGGCAAGACAAGTCGTTCGCATAGCACCGCACTACAATACTTTCCTTACAAAGTTACAGTTAATGTTTAGAATCTTTGGATTATATTTACATACAAATAATAGTTCATAAATCAGTTCACATAAATTTTGACAAACATATTACATTTAAAGTAACTCGGGCATGCCCGTACTATATCTATATCTAAAATTATATCCCCCCCCTCTATTTACATGAAATGGTTTGGTTCATGAAATGTTTTGGTCTATTCGCAACGCCAAAGCGAACGGCGAACGCTTTATATGAAATGGTTTGGTGCATGAAATGTTTTGGTCCATTCGCAACGCCAAAGCGAACGGCGAACGGCTTGCGAGTACAGTGACAATCCCCCCGGGGTTTTAATTAGTTTTAAAACATCGTTTAACGCCAACATAGCGCCAACATAGTTTGCCGACGGGAAATAAATGAATACGCTCTCAAATGTGCCATCCGAGGCAGAGTGTGTCCGCCACGTTCGGCACACGTGATAGCTCGCTGCTCTCTGATTGGTTGAATCGTTTTTTGGACATAGCTCGGTAAGTAATTGTCCGATTAATATGAAACCTTGAAAAGGCACATCCTCGGGTCCCCAGCAATATACCTGGCAAGTTAAAAGTATATCGGACCCGTGGTTGTCGAGAAACAGCGGTCACAGACAAACGTACAAACAAACACACAGAGATTACTGGAATTATAGATAGATAACATAAAGGTTATATGTCTGGTGAAGGAGCTGCGCTCCAACGCGAGTCGAAAGAATTGACGCGACCAAAGACGGAATTCGTCCGAGTTGCTTTATTGAAACCAAACAGCTCAGGTATTCTGACAAGCCCGTTTTTCGGGCAACAATATATATACACATTTATGTCGGGAAGTTTGCCCGGCAAAAGCTATACCGGGCATGCCCGGGTATCAAGGGCGAGCCTTGGAAAGGCGAGTCTGGACCTGCCCGGGCGTGTTTGGCTGCGGCCTGGCAAGTCGAGGCTGGGCGTGCCCGGGCGCTCTGGGCGAGCACTGGAAAGGCGATAGCGGGCATGCCCGGACGCTCTGGGCGAGCCCTGGAAAGGCGATAGCGGGCATGCCCGGACGCTCTGGGCGAGCCCTGGAAAGGCGATAGCGGGTATGCCCGGACGCTCTGGGCGAGCCCTGGAAAGGCGATAGCGGGCATGCCCGGACGCTCTGGGCGAGCCCTGGAAAGGCGAGAGCGGGCCTGCCCGGGAAAGACGAGACCGGACGTGCCCGGGAGGTTCGGGCGTGCCCGGGAACAGTGAGTCCGGGCATGCCCGGGAGAGGCGCGTCTGGCCGTGTTCTGGCCGGTGCAAGGCGATTATGTACATCCAGCGGTAACCGCTACACACGCCCCTCCAGAATCGACCTGCACCGGCAGGGTCAATTTAAGGGGGGTCCGGATGACCCGGCCGAAGCGACCCCTGGAGGGTCGTGGGGAGGGGTCTGACGTGGTGGTGGGTGGTCGAGCGGGGGGAACTGTGGACGGGGGGGCGGCCTCGCCGCGGAGGAAGGGCCAACCGTGGTGGTTGGTCGACGTCCATGTGCGCCGGTTTGAGGCGGTCCACAGAAATCCGGTCCGGCCGGCCGCCGAAGTCGACGATGAAAGACTTGTCGCCCCGTCGCAGGACCCGGAAGGGCCCGTCGTACGGCGGCCGGAGTGGCCCCCGGTGCGCGTCATGACGCACAAAGACGTACTCCGCTGTGCGAAGCGCCGGGGGGACGTAGGACTGGGGGCCACCGTGGCGGGACGTCGGCACGGGGGCAAATCGTCGGGCGGCCTCCTGGAGGTCCGAGCGCTGGCGAGCGGCGGACCAGGGACTGGTAGCGTCAGGCACGAATTCGTCCGGGACGCGGAGTGGCTGGCCGTAGACGAGCTCGGCGGCGGACGCCTGGAGGTCTTCCTTGGGGGCCGTGCGAAGGCCCAAAAGGACCCACGGCAGCCGGTCGGCCCAACCGTCGTCCTGAAGGCCGGCCATGAGTGCGGCCTTCATGGAGCGGTGAAACCGCTCGCACAACCCATTGGCTTGGGGGTGGTAGGCCGTGGTGCGGTGCAGCGTGACCCCCAACGAACGGGCGACCGCGCCCCAAAGCTCAGACGTGAACTGTGGGCCGCGGTCGGACGAGATGTCCGCTGGTGCGCCGAAGCGCGCGACCCAGGTGGCGATGAACGCCTGCGCCACGTCGGTGGTGGTGGTGGAGGTGAGGGGCACGGCCTCCGGCCACCTGGTGGTCCTGTCCACCATGGTGAGCAGGTGGGTGAACCCCCGCGAGGGGGGCAGGGGACCCACCAGGTCCACGTGGACGTGGTCGAAACGCCGTTCAGGCACGGCGAAAGGTGCCAGCGGGGCCTGGGTGTGGCGGTGGACCTTGGCTCGCTGGCAGGCCGTGCAGGCGTTGGCCCAGTCGCGGATGTTTCGTCGAAGGCCGTGCCAGACGAAACGCGCCGACACCAGCTTCTGAGAAGCTTTCCGGCCCGGGTGAGAAAGGCCGTGGATGGAGGCGAAGATGCGGCGCTGCCAGGAAACGGGCACGATGGGGCGAGGCTGGCACTGGGAGACGTCGCAGAGCAGGACGGTGCCCGCGAAGGGGATGTCGGCCAGGCGGAGGCCCGTGTCCGCCACGCGGAGTGCCTGCACCGAGGCGTCGGTGGTCTGGTCGGCCGCCATGAGCGTGAAGTCCACGCTGAGGTGGACCGCGTTCGCGCTGGCCCACGAAAGGCAGTCGGCCACGGTGTTGTCTTTGCCAGCGACGTGCTGGATGTCCGTGGTGAACTCCGACACGGCGGAGAGGTGGCGCTGCTGGCGGGCCGACCACGGCTCCGTGACCTTAGCCATTGCGTAGACCAACGGCTTGTGGTCGACGAAAGCCGTGAACGGGCGGCCCTCCAGGAGGTGTCGGAAATGGCGAAAGGCCAGGAATAGCCCGAGCAGCTCGCGGTCGAACGTGCTGTAGTTTAACTCGTTCGGCCGGAGTTGCCGGCTGAAAAAAGCGAGTGGCTGCCAAACCCCGTCCACCCATTGCTCATGGACGGCGCCCACCGCGTAGTTGGAGGCGTCCGTAGTGAGGGCGATGGGCGCGTTGAGCACCGGGTGAGCCAGCAGCGTTGCGTCGGCGAGGGCCCGTTTGGCACTGGCGAAGGCCGCGTCCATGGCCGCGGACCAAACAATGTCATGCTTGGCCGGCTTGCCCCGGAGGGCCTCGTAAAGGGGCCGCATGAGCTGAGCAGCGCGGGGCACGAATCGGTGATAAAAATTCACCATGCCGAGGAACTCTTGGAGGGCCTTGATGGAACGGGGATGCGGGAACGTGGTGATGGCCTCGACCTTGGTCGGCAGCGGCACGGCCCCGGTCTTGGTGATGCGGTGGCCCAAAAAGTCAATGGTCGTCGCGCCGAAGTGGCATTTGACCGGGTTGACAATTAAGCCGTGCTCGCTGAGGCGACCGAACAGTGTTCGGAGGTGGAGGAGGTGCTCGGCGCGGGACGTGCTAGCGACGAGGATGTCGTCCAGATAGACCAAAAGAAACGGCAGGTCGCGCAGCACGCCGTCCATCAAGCGCTGGAACGCCTGGGCCGCGTTCTTGAGGCCAAACGGCATCCGCAAAAATTCGAACAGGCCGAACGGCGTGATGACGGCCGTCTTCGGGACGTCGGCCGCCCGGACAGGTACCTGGTGGTAGCCCCGTATCAGGTCAATTTTCGAAAAGATGACCCGTCCCGCCAAACGGGCGGAAAAGTCCTGAATATGCGGGATCGGGTACCTGTCGGGGGTGGTAGCGTCATTGAGACGGCGGTAGTCGCCACACGGGCGCCATCCACCCCCCGGCTTTGGCACGATGTGCAGTGGCGAGGCCCACGTGCTATCGGAGCGCCGCACGATGCCGAGGTGCTCCAACGCGTCGAATTCGGCCTTTGCCACGGCGAGCTTGGCTGGGTCGAGGCGGCGGGCCCTGGCGTAGACCGGCGGGCCCGTAGTGGGTATGTGGTGCTCGATCCCGTGCCGCACCGCGACGGCCGAAAACGTCGGCCGCGTGAGGGCCGGGAATTCCACGAGCAGGCGAGCGAACTCGTTCGTTGCCGGGAGGGCGCACGCCAGTTCGGTCGGCGCGGAGCTGCTCATTGTGCACGCCAGGGAGCTGAAGGTCTCGGCGTGGACAAGGCGACGTCGTTTGACGTCGACCAGCAGCCCGTGCGCGCAGAGGAAGTCGGCGCCCAGCAAAGCCACGGGGACGCTGGCGGTAACAAAAGTCCATTGAAAGCACTGGCTGCCGAAGCAGAGGGTGACGACGCGTGGGCCGAAAGTGCGTATGGCCGAGCCATTAGCAGCGACCAAAGAGGGGCCGCAAACTGCGTCCAGCCTGTCCTGCTCGGAGGCAGGTATGACGCTCAGTTGGGCGCCGGTGTCGCACAGGAAACGCCGTCCAGACGCTTTGTCCCGAATAAACAGCAAGTTGCCCGAGTGGCCGGCGCTCATGGCTGGGAATGAACGCCGGCCCGGCCGTTTCCCGACCTGCCGAAAGTGCACGGGGGCCGGCACGTCCGAGCCTTGTGTCCGAACCTGGCGTGGTAATAACACCACGCCCGGTCAGGTGGAGGCCCCAGCCGTCGTGTCGGAAGCGGGCGGTGCGGCGTGGCGGCCGCCAGTTGCACCGGCAGTTCGGCCTCCAACCGCGCAGGGCGCTCGGGCGTCGTGGGCGTCGCCTCGGACGGCGGCAGGCTCCAGGTAACCGCGCCGATGTGCTGGCCCGCCGAGGAGATCTTATCGGCTTCCCTGGCGAGGGCGCGGGAATCCGTGATCAACGTGCCAGCCAGGGCGAGGCGTACCGGGTTAGGCAGCTGACGGAGGAACAGCTCCCGGAACAGGAATGCCGGAGAGTGCTCGCCGAGCAACGAGAGCATATAGTCCATGCGCTCGGACGGGCGCGTGTCGCCGAGCTCGGGCAGGTCAAGCAGGCGCCGTGCGCGTGCTGCCGGTGAGAGGGCGAAAGCGCCGAGGAGGAGCGTCTTCAGCGCGTCGTATTTGTCAGCAGCCGGCGGGTGCTGGAGGAGGCTCAAGGCGCGGGCCGCGGTGGCGGAACCGAGCGTCGCCACAACATGGTGGAAGCGGGTGTCGTCCGCGGTGATGCCTCGCAGGGCGAACTGGGAGTCCGCCTGGGCGAACCAAACAGCCGCGTGAGCCTCCCAGAAGGTAGGCAGTTTAAGCGTCACTGCCGTATCCATGTCGGTAGGTCACCAATGAAGGAGCTGCGCTCCAACGCGAGTCGAAAGAATTGACGCGACCAAAGACGGAATTCGTCCGAGTTGCTTTATTGAAACCAAACAGCTCAGGTATTCTGACAAGCCCGTTTTTCGGGCAACAATATATATACACATTTATGTCGGGAAGTTTGCCCGGCAAAAGCTATACCGGGCATGCCCGGGTATCAAGGGCGAGCCTTGGAAAGGCGAGTCTGGACCTGCCCGGGCGTGTTTGGCTGCGGCCTGGCAAGTCGAGGCTGGGCGTGCCCGGGCGCTCTGGGCGAGCACTGGAAAGGCGATAGTGGGCATGCCCGGACGCTCTGGGCGAGCCCTGGAAAGGCGATAGCGGGCATGCCCGGACGCTCTGGGCGAGCGCTGGAAACGCGATAGCGGGCATGCCCGGACGCTCTGGGCGAGCCCTGGAAAGGCGATAGCGGGCATGCCCGGACGCTCTGGGCGAGCCCGGGAAAGACGAGACCGGGCGTGCCCGGGAGGTTCGGGCGTGCCCGGGAACAGTGAGTCCGGGCATGCCCGGGAGAGGCGCGTCTGGCCGTGTTCTGGCCGGTGCAAGGCGATTATGTACATCCAGCGGTAACCGCTACACTGGCATATATCAGACACATTCTGTTTTATTGTAGAAGTGTGTATACCATATACAGTTGTGGCCAAAAATATTGGCACCCTTGCACTTTTTAAAAATAATGCACCAAACAAGATCTGTAAAACAATCATTTGAAGGGATTTTTCATAATGGAGAGAAAGGGCCAACATTATGATTATACACATCACGATATATCAGAGAGTTGTGGATGGATGATGACGACACGAGGGGGATGAGATGTCGTCATGTGACATTCAACGTATATTATAATTCCCACCCGCTCCGGCCCATTTCATTGATTTGGCTCCGGAACCGCAATCGTTCTGTTTTGAACTCCTCTCCCCCCGAGTTTGTGATAATTTCACTAATCTGGGTAAACTACTATCGATTACGTAGAGGACATTCACACTTTCAACCTCGTTATAAAAATGTTTTGTCCGATCGCAGGAACATGGACAAAAAAATTCGTTCGATGTTTGACGTCATCAAAATCAACATCAATTTACCCGAAGGAGAGTAAGTTGTTGTTTTAAAATTTCTAGAAGTTAAAATTTATTTATTTCCTTCATCTCTGCGGAATTTGGTGATAATTGATCGATTTCCATGTATTTTTTAATGATCTGAAAAATGGAAAGTTTCAGCCGGTTATGAAAAAAACCCATTACATCCGGTAATGAAAAGTCACATCACATCCGGTAATGAAAAAAACCCGATCACATCCGGTAATTAAAAAAGAAATACCACATCCGGTCATAAAGAATACATCACATCCGGTAATGGCGGCTGTGCTGAATTTTCACTTGCAGCCCGGTTTTCCTCGTCCAATCTTCGTTGTAAAAACACGATAATAAATCGCTTTTTTCGTAAGTATGGTATATATATAATGGAAGTTTAAAAGGCTTTAATTGTTATTCATAGGTATTTTAGTAAAATGATGCATTTATAACGTGGATGACTGTGGATTTTATTTGCTTGTTTTATCCATTCGATCGGTGACTGATTGAGGCCTGTGCAGCAGGGACGGTTATCCGTAATCGATATCTCATATGACCCGACTGCAAAGCCGCAATGAGCCGGCGAAGCCAAAGCCTCTTGTTTGATGTTTCCGTCTCAACTTCGGATATTTCCGGCCGTGAAAAACTATCCCCTACGGCCGCGAGATTTCTAAAAAATAATTCTTCGTCAATTTTACAATATTTGACGCCGTTTTCAGCGTCCGAAACGCGTAATAAGCTTTTTTGAAATATTTTTTCAAATGCTCGAATCTCATTGGTTCCGGTGTTTGGTGAAGATTTTCGTTGAAGGTAACCAGGGCCGTGCGGGCCGAGGTTGGTCTTAAAGTATTTTAATTACAAATTAGAGGTGCATAAGTTTGTGAATCAAACAAAGACTGATGAAGCAAACTCCTATTGAACTTTTTCGCAATTTTTTATGCATACTTCCGCATCCGCAAGATGGCGGCCTCCATGGAGCGATTTGGTGCCACGGAGGTATATATAGAACCTGGAGAGCCAATGAGATGCGGCGCAACATCAGCAGCCGCGAAGCCGATTGGCGGGCCGAATGTTTTGTCAACAAACCATTGCGCGCATCGGTGACTAATACTAGTAACTCGCCGAAACCCGTGGAACATCCACGGAAGGGAGGATGTGGTGTATGGATAGAGTGTACCATTATGGATGCCATAGGGGATTTGCTTGTCCGAGTAAGAGTTAGGAAAAAAGATGAGAATGAAGAGTGCGTATATGAACAACGATCGCCGACACCGGCACAAATGCATGCTCTGGATTGTCCACTCAGTGGACGGCTTGCTTTCGCCTTTGCCTGTCCAATCAGCGGATGGCTTGCTTTGCCTTCACCCAGCAGACGCCAATACGATGGCGTCGTAAGATGGCGTCGTATCGGCAGTTAATCGGATGCTTTTGGGCCCCAACGTCCGCTAATTCAGATTTTTCGAGTATGGCTGTACGTGATAAACAAAGAGCGCGGTTCGTAGATCGTAACTCCATTAGTGCCGTGGGCATCGGGTCACTGGGTGCGGCGTAAAAGGGATAACAAAGTCGAGTCAGACTCGACAGAAGAAGTAAAATTTAAAATTTTGAAGTTGAAACCAGTATCTCAATGGTCATTGAAGAGAATGGAATACTTGTTGCACTTTTCTTTTTGTCTGTTTATTGGACAAATTCAAGAATATTATATTTACAATACACACAACATACCACACAACATGTTCCAAGATGTAGGTAACACCATGTGTACATACACACAACATGCTCCAAGATGTAGGTAACACCACGTGCACATACCACACAACATGCTCCAAGATGTAGGTAACACCATGTGTACATACACACAACATGCTCCAAGATGTAGGTAACACCATGTGTACATACACACAACATGCTCCAAGATGTAGGTAACACCATGTGTACATACACACAACATGCTCCAAGATGTAGGTAACACCATGTGTACATACACACAACATGCTCCAAGATGTAGGTAACACCATGTGTACATACACACAACATGCTCCAAGATGTAGGTAACACCATGTGTACATACACACAACATGCTCCAAGATGTAACATCACATGTACATGCCACTGCCTCCCCTCCCTCGTCCCTTATGATGTTATATTAATAGAGTTTGACCAACCAGATTTTGAGAGTAACAAACAAAATTCGGCAGAATTCTCCTCTTCCACTTCCCTAACCCTCCCTCTTCACTAACCCTCCCTCTTCACTAACCATCCCACTTCACTAACCCTCCCTCTTCACTAACCCTCCCTCATCATTGATCCTCCCTCTTAATTAACCCTCCCTGTTCACTAACCCTCCCTCTTCATTACCCTCCCTCTTCATTACCCTCCCTCTTCATTACCCTCCCTCTTCATTACCCTCCCTCTTCATTACCCTCCCTCTTCATTACCCTCCCTCTTCACTAACCCTCCCTCTTCATTAACCATCCCTCTTCATTAACCCTCCCTCTTCATTAACCATCCCTCTTCATTAACTCTCTTCATTAACCATCCCTCTTCATTAACCATCCCTCTCCATTCACCATCCCTCTTCATTAACCCTCCCTCTTCATTAACCCTCCCTCTTCATTCACCCTCCCTCTTCACTGACCCTCCCTCTTAACTAACCCTCCCTCTTCACTAACCCTCCCTCTTCACTAACCCGCCCTCTTCACTAACCCTCCCTCTTCAATAACCCTCCCTCTTCACTAACCCTCCCTCTTCACTAACCCTCCCTCTTCATTACCCTCCTTCTTCATTACCCTCCCTCTTCCCTAACCCGCCCTCTCCATTAATCCACCCTCTTTATTAACCATCCCTCTTCATTAACCATCCCTCTTCATTAACCATCCCTCTTCATTAACCATCCTCCCTCTCCATTAACCATCCCTCTTCACTAACCCTCCCTCTTCACTAACCATCCCTCTTCACTAACCCTCCCTCTTCACTAACCCTCCCTCTTCATTAACTCTCCCTCTTCCCCAACCCTTCCTCTTCCCTAACCCTTCCTCTTCCCTAACCCTTCCTCTTCCCTAACCCTCCCTCTTCACTAACCCTCCTTCTTCACTAACCCTCCCTCTTCACTAACCCTCCCTCTTCACTAACCCTCCCTCTTCACTAACCCTCCCTCTTCACTAACCCTCCCTCTTGCCCAACCCTCCCTCTTCCCCAACCCTCCCTCTTCCCCAACCCTCCCTCTTCCCCAACCCTCCCTCTTCCCCAACCCTCCCTCTTCCCCAACCCTCCCTCTTCTCCAACCCTCCCTCTTCCCTAACCCTCCTATTCCCAACATGGTTTCTGCACCGACCGGTAAGGAAGAACATGAGTTGGAATCACGGAGGTATATATAGAACCACATAGGAACACATGCTAACCTTTCCAGTGTTTCTGTTGTACAATAATCTGTTGTGCACAACATTATCCCACTTACCTATGAAATGATACATTGGAGCTCTTCCCTGTGGCATTTGTGCAACCAAATGCAGCACATTGAGGCATATTTTTGGCGAGAGACTTATGCAGATCTGTCTGTGTCAAAAAGTTCGAAGCAGCTGACAATCGGCCCTCCAAGATGGCCGTCTCATTGCTTCCGGCTGCTTCAAAAGAGAGGCTTCATTGGCTCTCCAGATTCTATTTATAACTCTGTGTTTGATGCGTCAAAGCTTCGAAATTCTCAAAGGATCAGCAAAATCTGGCTTTTCAACATAATACGTACGCGTTCATTCACAACACCGGCTTCGCCGGCTATCAATATTATCTGTCCGAGTATTCAAAAAAAGTCCGGAAACATGAAATTGAAGTTCTTGTTGAAGTTTGATCAGCAAAACTCCTTCATTTCATGTGAACTCGGGGGCCCATTGGCCTTTTGGACCAAATTTCGATGGTTCATGGTTTGCAAGCTCTTACATCATCAAATACCAGTTAAACAAGATTTGATTCACATAGATTGGCTTTCTACCTTCAGTACTTTATCAATGAACTAAGTTTCTGCATCGGTGATACTTTTCTTCGAGTTCACAAGGTTAATTTATTCACTAAAGTAATTAATATCGCTAATTAATGTATATCTCGTGGGCTTTGTTCACTGAAAGTTTCATTTCAATATTTCAGTTATTAAGGAAGGTATTGCACTTTGAAACACTAAACACCTGAATTTGGGCCACAAGTCTTCACATTTAACTCGATGTTAAACAAAGGCCCAAAAATGGGCTGTTTTCACATTTTAAAATATTGATAATTTCCTAAATATTAACCCTGGAACAAGGATTTATATTTCATTTTAATGTAGTTTTGTAGCTCAGAGATGGGAAAGTGACAAGAACAAGGTGATTCGATTTCGGTTCAGGTCGGAATCCAGATCCGGCCCATCAGTGGATACAAAACGTGATCTGCTTGTCCTGGCGGAGGTTTGTGCGCTACCGAGTGTTGTTCTACTTCGTCACTTGTGAAATTAATCCTGGTGTTGGCTTCATGGTTCATGTGGCTCACTTAAGATCTTCGGGTCACGTCGTTAAAATAACACCAGGTCGGTTGACTCAGCCTGTCATTTTCTTGAAGTCGGCAAAATGAGTACCAGCCTCCTGGAAACGGGGGGTATTATAACATGTCAGATCAGGTCATTGAAAGGATCAGAACATGCATGATATTATAACATGTTAGATCAGGTCATTGAAAGCATCAGAACATGCATGATATTATAACATGTTAGATCAGGTCATTTAAAGGATCAGACCGTGCATGATATTATAACATGTTAGATCAGGTCATTGAAAGGATCAGACCGTGCATGATATTTTAACATGTTAGATCAGGTCATTGAAAGGATCAGACTGTGCATGATATTTTAACATGTGAGATCATGTCATTGAAAGGATCTGAACATGCATGATATAACATGTCAGATCAGGTCATTGAAAGGATCAGAACATGCATGATGTTATAACATGTTAGATCAGGTCATTGAAAGGTTCAGAACATGCATGATATTATAACATGTTAGATCAGGTCATTGAAAGGATCAGAACATGCATGATATTAGAAAATGTTATATCAGGTCATTGAAAGGATCAGAACACGCATGATGTCATAACATGTTCGATCAGGTCATTGAAAGGATCAGACCGTACCTCACCATTTTAAATTCCTGATAGTAAAATTTACTTCATTGAGGATGTTGGGGTGGGGGAGTGGGGAGGCAATATCGCAATCCACAAAACCCATTGAGGAGTGGGGATATTGTTTCATAACATCATTAATATTATGCGATTATCATGTGTTATTACCCTCGCCTGAGGAGAGAGAATTGCATTTGAGTTGTTAGGGTTAGACCGAACAAGCAGACCAAAATTGCGTATTTTAATATGATAAATTAAAAGAAATGCATTTCCCCATTTGTATTTGACGCGCTTGGGATATGCCTGGTCGTGCCGCATCGTGTTATCCGCATTTCTCCCCTCATTCCCCAAATGAAATTGCATCGTTTTGCCGGATAAAATTGGTTTGGTAAAACAAAAATTCCAAACAGAGTAAGGAATATATCATGTATAACTTTTCTGTGAATAACATAAACATTGTATCCTTGGCAGGTCATCGGTGAAATGGAGAGCTTCTTGGAATGGCTCCAATCACAAGGCCTGAGAGAAGAAACAGCCCAAGCAGTGATCGATGAGCTTGGAATTGATAACCAGAAGGTTATTCGAGCTTGTACGGAGTCGGATTCATTGCGGGACGAGCTCTTTGCTCTCTCCAAAGAGAAATTTCAATTTGCAATGTATGCTGACTTCTGTAAATTTATGAATTCTTTTTTAAAGCCACAAGATGTCCAGATTGCAGGTTCTTCTCTGTTGGGAAGTATTTTCGTCAACTTGGATAATGTTATTCGGGAACTTTCCAGTTTCTGCCAAAACTTTGTTGGATTCCAAAATGTGCAGCTGGAAAATCGTCCTGGTGTCTCTGGAATCGGGTTCAGTGACGTCTGCAGCCTCCGCTCTCAGGATGATGGATTAAGATCCACGTCTGGTATGTGTGTTTTTTATACGACATAGCATGTCAACAAATATCTTGATCTTCTGCCATTGCTTTATTATTATTATTATTTTTTTTTTTACATGTGTAGCCTCTTTTGATGCACTTTTTTTATTGTCTAATATGAATGGATTTTTTATGTATGGTACAAGGTCAATTTTTAGCTCACCTGGAACATATTTCCAGAGAGCTTATGGAATGGCACATCGTCAGTCAGTCCATAAACACTTGCAACTTCTTCTCCTAAAGTACTGATGGGATTGTGACCAAACTTGGCTAAAATTATATTTTGTGTTGGAACTTACGTTTGTTCGCGGCATTAAAAAATCGAGGTCTCGGAGGTCTACCGGGGGTCATAGTAGGCCCCGGTTTGAATCAACCCAGCCCCCCAAAGTGGAACTACCGGGGGTCAAAAGGGGAGGGAGTGGGGGGATCAAATTGGGTCCAGGTTTGATCCCCCCAAATAGGTATTTTGCTCTCTTCTCTGAAAATCCACACACAATTTGGATGAACCTTGATCACAACCTTCGTTACCCGTGATGTCCCAAAGTTTGTACACAGTTTTAGAAAAAAATTGGGGTCTATTGCCCCTATTTTTATTTTTGTTTTGTAAATTGTATTAAATTCCTCAGTGTTCCTTGTTAAACGGTGCATTTACGTTATCGGCATGCAAGAAGTGGTTTGTTCTCTCTCTTTTGCCAAGGCTTATCCTCGTTAACCCACACTTTTTGAAAAATATGAAGATCCTTCATCGTCGTCATATTGCAATCAGCTCTGTCCGTCCGTCTGTCAGTCATGCAGTCTACTCGTGGACGGTTGTGTAAAAATTTACAAACTTGGTTGTTATGATCACCACATGGCAATAAGGTGCACCAAAAGTATCATTTTGACCCCGCCCCAGGGTACATTGACAATAAATGGAATACCACATGGTAGGAAACCAAAAAATGTAATTGGAGGCAGATTTATGAACTTTTTTTTTTACGGCGTACCCCAAAGGGCAAAGCCATCTGGAACAGTGTTTATCTGTCTGTATATATGTATGTCCCCTCAAACGTACACCAATCAGAGCTGAGGATCTGTTCACATGTCAGGGATGATGTGATGTCATTACAGCGGTACGACGGCTGACTCCACACACCGCCATTTTGATTCCTACAGCGTTCAGGCCGGACATTTCGTTGAACCTGTCATGTATCACATTCTGCATGCTATACCTTTACGTTTTTCATTCAGGTTGAAACACATGAAGTAAAACACGTGAAAATAAGGATCTTTTCTAACACTCGATTGTTATTGTGGCTATGGTTGTTGTTGTTTGTGCGTTATTTCTGTGTAGTCTTATATGTTTCTATTGCTGCGCAAAATATCACGACTGTATGTTGGTGCTGGGTGATAATCGTGCTTTGGATTTACTATCGCGATAACGATATCCATATTTGTTATCACGAGAGGTGCTGCGCATGCGCAGTCGGTATCGGACGCACCTTGAACCCGGATATTGACGGTGTCGTGACTGCTTTGAGCGGTTGGTGTGTTTAGTTTCTCTCAAAGGATATACCTGTATTAAATGCAGCGCTATAAAATGCAAGTCAGGAGACAACGATGGTTCACGAGCGAGCGGTATTCAATGACAAAGGATGGACTATAACCGAAACAGGCCAGGACTGGGGGTTCGGGGGCCCACGTGGCAGATGGCAGGTGGCAGGTCCTTCAAAGGTCAAAGGTCGAAGATTCTGAAATTTGTTGGAAAACTTGTATTTCATGATGTATGTGATAATATAAGATCATGTACGACATTTGACCCTATCAGGAAGCGAACAATGTAATAAAACCATCAAAAATCGACTTTCAAAATTTCGTGACCTTGTGACCTTGGGGTGAAAATAACAAATCCAGCTCTGTCGGGCTAGACACATGACATTGGCCTAACCAAATACCGAAACCCCTGTCAGATTCCACCAACTCCTTCGGAGAAGATGTA
This sequence comes from Myxine glutinosa, assembly GCF_964187855.1. NCBI lineage: Eukaryota > Metazoa > Chordata > Myxini > Myxiniformes > Myxinidae > Myxine > Myxine glutinosa. The sequence goes on along the minus strand of NC_136261.1, from coordinate 15,573,632 downwards.
GCTTGAATTCGATTACCCCCTAAAAAGACATCTTTTTCGGGCGTCGCTCCGCCCACAATGGGCACAATATGCCCACTCTAGGCAGGACACAACTAGATAATGATATCAACCTCCCACCCAAGCTTCATCAATATCGGATGATATCATCGGGTAGTTATGCTGCGGACAGACAGACAGACACACCCATGACAAATATAGTGGTCACTCTGTTTGATAACTCATGAACCAAAAGCAGATGGTATAAAATGGAATGTTTTTTTCTCCAAGATGTAATTTAAATGGTATAAACAATAAACATTAAAACAAACAACCAATTAATGAACGCGACGAAAGCTGCCGATGTCGAAATCGCCAATCCGTTTGAGTTAACTTTGTCTGGTCGAGAAGTTGAGCACTGAAGGCAACATCTTGTTAAAGATAGACAAGGTGAGCGTACTCTGTGGAGTTTTGGCTTCGAAGACAAGGATAAGCAGGTAATCTCGTTGTTCTCACCGTTCACGATGGACCAAATGAGAGGCAAACATGGCGACTTTATTTCGTTCATTTATTTGTTTTTACATTTTTGTCACGACATGGGATTGCTTGGCAATTATTATTCGCGAAGTGCAACATCAAAGTTGTTTAATGGTCACTATTATCCCACCTTGTGGGGTTTAATGCCTGCATAAGGCATTAACAGCCTGGCCCAAGTCATTCAAGAACCGGCTGGCGAGGCCTCACATTCGCCGAGTTAGTTCACCTCGCCATGGTGCCGGCATACTCACCTCCTCTTTGCGAAGGACACCATGGGATCTTCAACGTTCACCAACCCATGCTGGCAGACAGGACCCCTCGTTTCACATCCATCAGAGGGATGGCACTCACATTGATGAATCACCCTGCCTGTGAAACACCAATCTGCCAGTTTATACTTGGGTTGGGATTCGAACCCAGGCTAGACAGATCAGAGACGAGTGTGCGTACCTCGAGGGCATCGTGTCAGCCCGAAAAGTTCTACATCAAAGGCGTAATTTTAAATGCCCGAAGAGTGAAGATCATCATATATGACTTTCTTCACAAATTGTGTGTTTTCCATTAGTGAGCTGCTTGTTCGGTGTGTTCCGTTAGTAAGCCGCTTATTGGTGTGTTCTGTTAGCAAGCAGCTTGCTCTGTGTGTTCCGTCAGCAAGCAGGCTGCTATTGCTTGCCAAGCCAGACGTTCTGCATAAACCGCTTTGCAAACTGCTCAGTGCTCATCCAGTCACTCGGCGAAGGAGCAAAGCGATTTCGTCCAGGTAAAATGAGATTTGACTTTCAACAAATTCTAACAGAATTATGACATAAAGAGTATGAACACAGGTAACTATGACTATTCAGCTTGTTTTTATGTGGATTTTTATTGTATGCCACATGGTTCTCAAAACATTAATTATATTATTAGCCCCATTGGACTTGGTCCGAAATGGGGTTTATGGATTTTGTCTCGTGCGTCCCTGTGTCAACAACCATATCTCGGAGATGTATGAACCGATTTTGTTCATACTTGGCATAAAGACGACACATGGTGGTATGCATCTGCACATCATTTTGTTTCGCGATGCGATCAAAGGTGGCGGACTAGCGGCCATTTTAGTTCTAAAAAAACCCAATGTTGAACAGCTCGTCAACCATTTCTCGAACATGCATTTGCCGATTTTGTTCAAACTTGGCACATAGATAATGAATGATGGCTTACATGTGCACATCACTTGTTTCGAGATCAGATCCAAGATCGCCAACTGGCAGCAATTTTATTACTGCAACGTGTTTGTTAAAGGCGGCAAAAAGGGTTGGCGTCAGGAAGGGCATCCGGCCGTAAAAGATTGCTTCAAAAAGGGGACCGAAAAACAACAACAACCACGGTTCCTGAAAAAGGCCAACCCCCACTTGCGGGGAAAAATGGCCTCTAAAGGTGGTTTATTTTATAACGTGTGTCCAATTTCTTGGACATGCATGGTCCGATTTTCTTCAAACTTGGCACAAAGACGATGTATAAGCAATACATATGCAGATATTTTTGTTTTATAATTCGACCAAAGATGGCTGAATGATGGCCTTTAAACTCTGTACAGCAAAATTAGTAAAACCATGTCGGGGGGGCTATGACATTTCATGTCTTTTTCTTCTTTTTTATGTTATCATGATATTAGGCCGAGAAATATATATTTCCGGTCTCTGGTCAGCGCACGCATTGATTTTGACCCTGTGCGTCAACAATTTTTTTCTTTTCAAATTTCCAACGGTACCTACAACAGCACACGCCTGTTGTTGCCGGGCTGGCGCGCTATCTCGGGAAATATGGTCCCCTACAAAACTACGTTTAGCTCGTCCAAATCCAACCAGCCGTTCCAAAGATATGAGTAGTTTTGTGTGCCGTGCCGTCATGAATCCAATCGGCTGGATATTGTCATTTATTGAAACGAAGACGTTCTTTGTCGGATTTTTGTGAAGCAACCAGAAGGCCTAGGGAGCTGCGGGTAGTCTCGTTAGTTAGTCCTGGACACTATCTCCTGTGTTATGAAGATGTAAGTGTCTGTGATAATCTGGTGGACTGGGAGAAGAGATCGTGGGAGACCATCTGCCTGTTAGATCACTTGCGCATGTGCAGTGTTGATGCGTTTGACGGTACGGCGAGACGATCTCGAGAACGAAATGGCAGTCTATAATATGCTTGAAGACCTTAATGATTTTCAGAATAAATACATTTTAAAATAACTTAAACTTGTGTTCATTATTTACAAAAAGGCCTACCAGTCCCATTGGCTGTCTTTAATTTCTCTCTGGACGGCGCCACGGCAGATGAGGAGGACCGCAAGGCATGAGGACACAAAAAACAACACCTTTATATGTGCAATCCCCGCTTTTCAAAAAAAAAACCGCATCACCGCATCAATTCTGGAACTTTGTTCTGACCAGAGACCAACAATATATTTTTTTCGGCCTTATCGCGATAATCGTGATAATGAGGTCCATTATCGTGACATCGGTTTTTCCATTATCACCCAGGCCTACTGTATATATATAATTTTGTATGCTCCTTCCGTTTCCTTCTAAAGGGGTTTTTTCTGTCGTAGAATAATAAATGTTTCCGTTCAAACTGCTGTCTGAATAAACCATACGTTACTGCTTCTTCCTCTTATTCAAACTTGCAAAGAGGCTTTTAGAACTGGCAAATTCGTGATTAAACAAACTTTTTTTAACGGCGTAGATGTTTGGTTCCTGTGCTTGCAGTGTTTGTCTCTACGTATGTATGTATGTCCCTCACATATTTATCCTACATGTTGGGTGAGTTTTATAGCCGACAATTACGCTTCTGAACGGTAGAATGCAATGCCATTTTGCGTTGCCAGTCATGTTTCTTTCAACACCCTCTAGGGTGTTCATATATTACATCATATACCTGGTTGGGGCAAATTATCACACTTGATGATCGGGGGGGGGGGGGGGGGGGGGAACTGAAATAATACAACAGGGTGATGATATATGACGGGGAGGAGGGTGCATGCCTCCAAGATCATATACAATTAAAACTTTGATTAAGGGTTTTTCAAGCATTTAGCATTTCTTATGACTGCCTCCAACCACCCTAAGCCTGGTGTTGGCTCAACAGTTAGGGTGGAGGGCTTGGGATCCCAGGGTCCTGAGTTAGAATCCCAGTCAGCTGTTGAATTAACACCAGGTGTGGTTGACTCGGTCTGTCATCCTTCCGAGGTCGGAAAAATGAGTACCAACTCACTGGGTCCAGGATTTGCACTCCGGCTGCCGTAAAACACCTCATTCCATAACACACACAGTGGTGTGTGTCGGGATGGTGCTGAGGTCACTTTGATAGTGTTGATTAACTGACCAACATCTATAATAATAAACGTCAGTGTCCGTCCATCTGTCTCCACCATAACTCCAACACCATGAAAGCTAGCGGCCCCAAACTTTGCATGCATACACCTGGACTTTCAACAGATTGCAAGGATGAAAACTGGGTGTTTGGGTGTGCCATAACACCCTTTTTGAAGATTATTAACAAGGTGTTCATGAGAAAAAACACCCGATGTGGTGGCTTTCCAATATGGCGGCCCGCCATCTTGTTCAGGCCACTACATTCGCTGGGTTCTTAACCCGCCATTTTGTTTTGGCCTCCTCAAACGTGGCTTGCCTTGGAAACACAATCTATTTATCATTACAAAATTGAAGCATCAAAATCAATCAAATCGAAATCAAAATCTGGATTCGGATATGAGGATTGGATGCTGTAGACTAAATAATGTCCAAATCTGGAGTGAAATCCAACAAAATTTACCATATTTCGCATTTAGTGAATGCTATTCAGGCTGCTTTTGCAAGCCATGGCATTGCAATAGTCAGATCTCCCTTTTTGTTTGTAGTCACAAGGCCGGGGAAGTTTGGGTGTGTTATAACACCCTTTTTTGAATTTGTCTGCTCTCAGTAGTTACCACATGATTTGCTGCTTGAAATCGATCTGTTTTTAAAATTATTCGGCAATTTCAACCAGAAGCAATCGGCTTGCTTTCGCTTGCCAAGCCAGCCGTTCCTTATCACCCATTTCGTTGGAGTGCTTAAGCTGTTTGTTGAGGGCTCCACAAATGAATTGAGAAATGCCTGTGTACTTAATTAATTTGTCACAAGGCCGTGGAAGTTTGGGTGTGTTATGCCTTATGACACACTCTTTCAATATGATTAACGAGGTGAACCACCACTTGATGAACACTATTGAGGCTGCCCTTGCAAGAAATGGTGTAGACAGAGCTGCCATTTTGTTTTCACGTACCCATTTGTTAATTGACTAACATTTTTGTTCGATATAGTCACTTCCCCCTTCCCCCCACCCCTCCCCCGCTTTGTCGCTCCAGTTTCCTTCCCTTCTCTTTCGCCTCTCTGCTCCTCCCGCTCCTCACTCCCCCACCCCTCCTCTCCCCCTCCCTCCTCTCTCCCCCTTTCCCCCTCCACCCTCCCTTCTTCTCTCCTCCCTCATTTCTCTATCTCCCCTCCACCCTCCCTCCTCTCTCTCCCTATCCCCCCCTTCTTTCAGTCTTTGCCCCCCTCCCTTCCCCCTTTCTTTCCCCTCCTCTGCCCCTCTCCTCCCCTTTTCCCTTCCCTTCCCTTCTCCACCTCGCTCCCCTTCCCCCTTCCCTCTCTCTCCTCCCCCTCCCCTCTCCCTCCTCCTCCCTCCTATCCCCCCCCCCCCCCCCCCCCGTCATTCATATTCCCATCAAGAAGCGACTCATTGTCACCTGGCAACACTGGTTAATTTTCCTGGTGTAGAATAAACCAGTGCCTCAAAGCAATCTCTTCACATCCATGGTGACAGACAGCTTCGAGATTTAGAGTACTTCAAAGTAATTTAATACTGACATTATTTGCTAGTCATGTGAAAAAGTATCTACACCCCATGTAAAGTTTTGACTTTTTCAACATATTTCAACATACAGCTATTTGATCTTCATTTCAACAATATTGATAGATAAAGGTGATATAATATAACAAATATCATGAAACATTTACATTTTGCAGTCCATTGTATAATTTAAATAAACATAAATGCAAATTTCGCATGGGGAAAAAGTAAGTACACTTACATGGGGTGTACTTACTTTTTCACGTGACTGTAACTGGTATCTCCACCCACGTCATACCATCCTCTTCAACTGAAGTATCAAACAATCCCGGCTACGCCACTGTTAGACTTTCGGTCTTGTTTAATGTATCCTTGTATATGCAATCAGCATTGGGGGACACATGAAATATGTAAACTTTTTCTTTGACTCCCAGTTTATGCCCTAGGATTTAGCGTCACGGGTCAAAATGGAAAGGAAACCCTCAAGATTTGATATTGGGTCATTCCTGGTGGAACTTGTTTCCATCTTTTTACTTTGCTTTGGGTACAAAGCATGGGGATTTGCGATGGCGAGCAATGCTTTGCTCTGGTAGTTTCAGTACCTCTCTTTAGCCATGGATGGGCTTAAACATTATTATTGTTGTTGTTCTATAGTTCTGCATAGTTCTCTTGGGACAGGCCCGCTGCATGGAGACAGCCGTTCAATCTCCCGGAAGTGACCAAGAGAACCCCCACATCCAATATGATGTACCTCCACCCAATATGATGTACCTCCACCTTTTCTTATCCTTGTTTAAACAGTGAAATTCATCACATCAGTCTTTATATCTTGGAAATATTTGAATGAAAAATGTGAACGTTGAAAAAAACAAAAAAAGCTTTCATTTGAAAACAAATTCCAACCCAAACGTTGGATCATTATTCATGAGCCAGTTTGTGAAATTTCATTCTCATAGTTTTGTTCCAAGGGCTCGTTTTAGAATCCTCACGGAACCTCTGACAGCCTCGACATGGAGCATGTTTAATGTGATATTCCCGAAACGGTCAACAAAACGAACAAAATATGGAAATTGTTTTTTCCCAAGAACAATTTGGTCTTTCTTCTCAAGAAAAGAATCTGTTTAATTCTGAAATGTTTATTTAAACCTAAATCAAGGTCTGAGTTGTTATGAACTAAATTTCAGAAACTGTGGTTTGGACATCTACCATCTATGTGCAGTATTGGGTAAATTCTCTTATCTTCTCTTATTCACCATATCTTCTGTTCTTCTATCCAAAACTTGATCTTTTCTACCCCCGTTAATACACTCCAAATCCACCTTTTCCAAATTCCATTTTTGTCCCCCGTCACACCGCGGAGCGAAAGGGGGACTATGGTTTTCCCCTCCATCCGTGTGTGTGTCCGTCCGTCCGTGCGTACGTGCATCCGTCCGTCCGTGCGTGCGTAAGTGAAGGACCGAATTCTAATTTGGTGTGTGGGTGCAACTAGGCATATGGAAGAACCCTATTGAAAATTAGGTCGCCACGTCAAAATCCAAGATGGCTGTCACCATACCTAAACCTTGAGCGTGCGATATCTTGAAAAGTAAATGTCTGAACACTGTGAGCGGAATATCTTGAAAAATAAATGAACTACTAACGTCTAATCCGGTGTGTGGGTGTATCGAGGCATAAGGAAGAACGCCATTGAAAATTGGGTCGCCACGTCAAAATCCAAGATGGCCGCCGCCATGTATGTCTAAACCTTGTGAGCGGAATATCTTGAAAAATAAACCAACTACTTCTAATCTGGTGCGCGACTGTATCTAGGCATAAGGAAGAACGCTATTGAAAATTGGGTCGCCGCGTCAAAATCCAAGATGGCCGCCACCATATATGTCTGAACCTTGTGAGCGGAATATCTTGAAAAATATATGAACTACTAACTTCTAATCTGGTGTGTGGGTGTGTGTCCAACCCACTCGCAAATAATATCGACTCTTCCATGTTTTCTGCGTCTTCCATTTTGTCAACTCGCATCACTTCACCGACGGGGAAAATTGGGTCGCCACGTCAAAATCCAAATATTATCGACTCTTCCATGTTTTCTGCATCTTCCACTTTGTCAACTCACATCATTTCACCGACGGGGGACCAAGGCGTAACGCTTGTTTTTTTTTTTTTTTTTTTTTTTTTTTTTGTATACATAATCGAGGCTCGTGAAAGAGCTAACATTTATCATACAAACAAATCAAACATACAAAGAACCAAAGTATATAAAAAGGGGAACGGTAGACAAGATTGCGAGAGAAGGGGAAGCACGTAAACACAACATTTGTGAGGGACATCGGGAATGTGTGGGAGGGAGAGGGCTTGGGGGAAGGCGGCGTGGGAAGGGGGGAGGGTGGGAGAGGTATAAACACAAGGACACCAAGGACTTCCAGGAAATAAGTTGGTATTTCAAAAAAGAGGATTTGGGGTGAAATTAGCGGGGGTAGAAAAGATCAAGGTTTTGGATATATAATAATAACCACCTTTAGAGGCCATTTTTCCTCGCAAGCGGGGGTTGGCCTTTTTCGGGAACCGTGGTTGTTGTTGTTTTTTGGTCCCCTTTTTGAAGCAATGTTTTACGGCCGGATGCCCTTCCTGACGCCAACCCTTTTTTCCGCCTTTAGCGACAAACAGGGAATTACCAGTGAACTGGTACTCAATTGGCCGACCTCGGAAGGATGACAGGCTGAGTCAACCCCCCTGGCGTTAATTCAGCGATCGACCGGGATTCGAACCCAGGATCCTGGGATCCTAAGCCGGCACCCTAGCCGCTAGCCCAACACCAGGGTTCCCCTGGTTAAGATGGTGGTGAACAGCTGTTTTAAAGACCTGAAGGGGGGAGTGGGATTGAAGGGAGTGGGGGAGTTTGTTCCAGAGGTGGGAGAAAAGAGGAATGAAAGAGTGAAGGTGAGCAGAGAGTCTTGATTTTGGCAGTTTAACCATAAGAGGGTTGCAGGCAGATATTGTGCGACCTGTAGGAATATTTGGGGGACAGAGCCCAGAGAGAACTGGAGGAGCAAGGCCGGAGAGGAGTCTGTAGAAGACAGAAAGACCACCAACCTGCCTGCGGTGAGTAAGTGAAAGGCCCTCGGAGGTAGCTTCATCACGGGAGATTCCAATGATTCTGAACGCTTTGGCTTCAACAGCATGAAGACGAGCTAGGTGTGAGGCAGGAGCACCAGCCCAGAGGGGAGAGCAGTGTTCCATTGAGCTGCGGATGAAAGCCTTGTATGTGGTGAGGAGCTCAGGTGTGCTAAGGAAGGACTTCGCACGACGGAGGATGCCCAGTCTGCGACTGGCTTTGGAGGCCAGATTTGAAATGTGGTTTTCCCAGGAAAGATCATGGCAGATAGTGAGACCCAAAAGCTTGAGTGACAGAACTTCTTGGACAGGATTATTCAGAAAGTGGATGGGAGGGTTGTCCAGTCGGTCTTTTCGGAGAGACATCGTAAGAGTGTGAGATTTGTCAGGATTGAAATACATGTTCCACTTGTTTGCCCAGTCAGTGATTTTGTCCAGGTCTGCAGAGAGTGAGGAGGCTGCAGACTGTCAATCTGAGGGATGAGGAATGGAGCGACAGAGAGTAGAGTCATCACCAAAGAGATAGAGAGGATTTTCAAGAGAGTCGGAGAGATCATTGATGAAGACCAGAAAAAGCACAGAGCCCAGAACACTGCCTTGGGGAACTCCAGGTGAACAGGAAGTGGAGATGAGAGAAACACATTCAGGGCCACACTTTGACTATGACTAGAGAGGAAGTCCACCAGCCATGTGGGGAGATTTCCATGGATACCAAAGGAGGAGAGGTTGGTGAGCAGAGCGGGGGTGCCAGACCATATCGAAGGCACGTGATATGTCGAGGGAAACAGCTCTAATTTCCTGTTTGGCATTGAGGACCTCCATCCATTATTGAGACAGCAGAAGCATCATGTCCAGAGTAGAGTGACCTGGTCTGAAACCAAATTGATGATCAGAGATCAAGCCATTGGAGAAGAGGAAAGGTTTCATGTCCGACGCAATTATGGATTCCATGACTTTGCTGATAATTGGGAGAAGGCTGATTGGTCTGTAGTTGCTAGGATCTGTTTTTGCACCTTTTTTGTGTAAAGCGGTGATGTTGGCTGATTTCCAAGCAGATGGCAGTTGACCTTGAGCAAAAGAGAGGGTGAAGAGAACAGAGAGAGGGAGTGGAAGAGCGGAAGAACAGGATTTTAGGACCCGTGGGCTGATGCCGTCAGTTCCAGTTGCAGAATCAGAGTCAGGGTTGACCGAAACTAAGTGCACGAAAGCTTGGTGGTGAGTGCACGAAAGCTTGGTGGTGAGTGCACGAAAGCTTGGTGGTGAGTGCACGAAAGCTTGGTGGTGAGTGCACGAAAGCTTGGTGGTGAGTGCACGAAAGCTTGGTGGTGAGTGCACGAAAGCTTGGTGGTGAGTGCACGAAAGCTTGGTGGTGAGTGCACGAAAGCATGAGGGTGAGTGCACGAAAGTTTGGTGGTGAGTGGACGAAAGTTTGGTGATGAGTGCATGAAGGCTTGCTGGTGAGTGCATGTAAGCTTCGTGGTGAGTGCATGTAAGCTTCTTTTTTTTTCTTTTTTTTTTTTGTGTGTTCTCTCCTGTTTGTCCTCGTAGTGTTTATTTGTTTTCCACCTTTCCAAATGCTAGATGCAGAGAAGGAGGTTGGAAGAGTTGTGTGTGCAGGAGACCAGATGGAAAGGGGGCAGGGCCAGGAGGTTTGCAGGAGGGGGTACAGCTGTTGCACGTGGGTGTGGATGAAATGAGTAATGGTGTAGGAATAATAGTTTCAGAAGAGATCAGCAAGCAGGTGGTCAGAGTGGAAACATGGGGGGAATGGTGAGTTATGGCCTGGGTGTTGTTTTAGAGGGAAATGGTGTGTGTTGTATCTGTATATAGGCCACCAACGGGAAAGTCGAGGACGTAGAAGCAGAAATTCAGGCACGCACTGGAGAGGATGACAGGAATGGTTAGGATGGAGGTGATGCTGTGCAAGTGCATTGTTGGGGAGTTTAACCTGCATGTCGGTGCAGCGGAGCCGGGTGAAGAGGAATGTGTTGGTAAATTTGGTTGGGGGAATTGAATAGAGAGGGTGAAGAGCTGGTGGCGTTGCTGGCAAGGAATGGGATGGCCATAGCTGGTTCATTCTTTCAAAAGCGGGAAAGCTACAAGATAACCAATAGGAGTGGACAGAACAGAACTGGATTTGGTGGGGGTAAGGGATTGACAGTTGTGGAGGGTAAAGGATTGCAAGGCCTTGGTAGGAGAGCATGTTACCTCCCAGCACAAGCCTGTGATGTTTCTGGTGAGGATGAAGAAAAGGTGTGAGATTCAGAGCAGGGGTCAGAAGGTTATTATGTGGGGGAAGTGTCGGGGAAACGTCACCTTAGAGTACACTGAGAGGTTGAGGGCCAGGTCTGAGCAACTTGGTGAGGGTGATGTAGAAGACTGCTTCAACCGCGCTTAACAACCGGAATTTTTCTTTAACAATCTTTAACTTCATTGTTATATTTAAAATGAAGTACACATTGTATGGCGATACATGTTCTATAAACTCTCGAGATGGTTTTCAATCTCATTTCCCTCCAAAAGATTGACGCTGATTTCCACACAGGTGATGTCTGTCCTGTAAATGTGGAAGGCAGACAACACAAAAACGATTCATCTGTCACAGAAGATTCAAAATGTGCTTCTGTAAAGGAAGGTTCAGATGATAGTCACATGTCAAACGGAAGTGCTTCCTGTTTTGCAACTGGTGAGTGGAAACGTAAAAAAAATTAACATACAATCTTTTGTGTTGAGAAACTATAAATATTTCAGAAAAGTGTTAAATATTTTGCATTTTGATTTTGACAAAAAAAGAAAATATTGTGTTCTTTGTTTCTGTAGAACAATCAAGAAGTAAGATGGGACAAATAAGATCCAGTCGCAGCGTGACAGTGAGGAAGAAGCCTTTTTCGAAGAAACAATCACGAGATCAAGACTCACTTCCGATAAAATACATCTGCTTGTCTGGGCCTCGCAAAACCAAGATTAATATTAAATTAAACAAACACAAAAAGGTTCTAGAAAAGCGAATATGTTACAAGTGTAATGTGTGCAGAAAGGATTTTGCTTCAATGAGTAACATCAAAATTCACATGAGGATCCACACTGGAAAACGCCCCCACAAGTGCTCTGTTTGTGATAAAGGTTTCTTGACAAAAGGTCATTTGAATACACATGTGATGATCCATACAGGAGAGGGACCTCACAAATGCTCGATATGTCATCAAGGTTTCTTTCACAACAGCAAATTGAAAATACATATGATGGTCCATACACGAAAGCAGCCTCACAAATGCTCGATATGTGATCAAGGTTTCTTTCCGAACAGCAAATTGAAAATACATATGAGGATCCATACGGGAGAGCGTCCTTACAAATGCTCGATATGTGATAAAGGTTTCTCTCAAAAAAAACATTTGAAATCACATGCGATGATCCATACAGGAGAGCGTCCTTACAGATGCTCAATATGTGATAAAGGTTTTCCTCATAACCACCATTTGAAATTGCATACAATTGTCCATACAGGAGAGCGTCCTCACAAATGCTCGATATGTGATAAAGGTTTTTCTCAAAACAGCGGATTGAAATTGCATATGAGGATCCATACAGGAGAGCGTCCTTACAGCTGCTCGATATGTGACAAATGTTTCTCTCAGAAAGGTGATTTGAAAAAGCATATGATGATCCATACAGGAGAGCGACCTTACGAATGCTCGATATGTGATAAAGGTTTCTCTGGAAAAGGTGATTTGAATAGGCATATGAGGATCCATACAGGAGATCGTCCTCACAAATGCTCGATATGTGACAAAGGTTTATCTCAGAAAGATGATTTGAAAAAGCATATGATGATCCATACAGGAGAGCGTCCTCACAAATGCTCAATATGTGATAAAGGTTTCTCTGGAAAAGGCGATTTGAAAAGGCATATGATGATCCATACAGGAGAGCAACCTCACAAATGCTCCATATGTGATAAAGGTTACTCTCACAACAGTAAATTGAAATTACATATGATGATCCATACAGGAGAGCGACCACACAAATGTTCGATATGTGACAAAGGTTTTTCTCAAAAAAGCGATTTGGGATTGCATATGAAGATCCATACTGGACACTGTCCTTACAAATGCTCGATATGTGATAAAGGTTTCCCTAAAAACAGTAAATTGAAATTTCATACGAGGATCCATAAAGGAGATCGTCCTCACAAATGCTCGATATGTGGTGAAGGTTTCTCTGGAAAAGGTGTTTTGAAAAAGCATATGATGATCCATACAGGAGAGCGTCCACACAAATGCTCGATATGTGATAAAGGTTTTTCTCAAAACAGCGGTTTGAAATTACACACGAGGATCCATACAGGAGAGCGTCCTTACAAATGCTCGATATGTGATAAAGGTTTCTCTGAAAAAGGCAGTTTGAAAAGGCACATCAATATCCATACAGGAGAGCTGAAATCTGAAACACCAGGATCTGAAAAATGACGTCAAGAGGATTTTGAAATTGAAGAAACCTGAAATTGTACCTGTGATATTTGGAGCAACAGGGAATCCGGATGATCAAGAAAACACCAACTGAGCACATTCCGCGGAATATCACGACAAACATGCTGCAGGTCGAGACTGTCAGAGGTTCAGTGAGGATTCTAAAACGAGCCCTTGGAACAAAACTATGAGAACGAAGTTTCACAAACTGGTTCATGAATAATGATCCTTCACCAAAAAAGGAGGTGGAGATTTTGAGTTCTTGGAGAACTTACTCGCACCTCCTAAACCTGCACGTGGAGATGACAAACAAGAGCGTCCTTACTAAAGTTATATTTGTGACAAGGATTTTATTTCCAAACGGAGCTTGAACTTCCATAGTGCAACCCACGTTGGATTGCTCACATGAAAAAATGCTCTGAAAAATGTTTTGCTTCTAAAGGTTTGTTAAATTCACATAGCATTACCCACACCAGGTTGTGCATGCCCCTCTTGTATGCGTTCCTCAGCAGTAGACGAGATATTCAGTGAACCAGTAAGGAGAAAGCTATCGTGATATCGTACATCCCTTTGGGCATATTTTTTGTGAGCACAACTCGGAGAACCACCTGTAACTTCTGACAACCAGCCAGCACCACTGATCCTCCTGAAGAAAGCCAGACGATTGGCTGTCAAGAGAATGTCCACAACAATGACTGCAAACCTGTTACCAAAGGCAACAAGAATCTCAGAATGCCAAGCCCATCCACGTCCATGCTACTCAAACGATTTTGTTTTTAATCGACAGGTAAAAAAAATGGAAAATTCATTAATTTGGTTCTCCATATTCTCTTAACAGAGCATTGTTGAAAAATTGATGCCAAAAAGTCAAATAGTAACATAACTTAATTCCTCAATCTGATCTTGGATGTCACCATGCTTCTTTCAGGGCCTTCCTTAGAATGCAGCTTTGTAATTCTTGTCTCTGTCCTTCCCATATATCCAGCCAAGTTCCATTTCAGTTTTTTGATTGTGACCAGTGTCTGGAAAAAAAGATTTTTACTCAATCGCACTGCCTGTGTTATTGTGAATTTGTAATGGCACATTATGATTGATACGTGCTCCTCCCCAACCCCCTGTCACGGTGTACCTCCGAGCCCTGAGAGGATTCACGGCAGAAAAATGTGTTATTCTGTATGTCAAAAATCAATGGTGAAGCCACACCAATTGTTACCAACAAACAAATATTGTATTAAGATCACACAAGAATAACAGTACAACAACAATAGTAATTACTTGTACAACCAATATATATTTCCTATGATGGTACCATCAGGTTCGTACAATATAACTCACTGTGCTCCAAGTGAGCGAAAAGAAGAACATTCCCCAATGTCTCTTTCCCTGGCTTCAAGCCAAAGTTGATTCCGGCTTCAAGCCAAAGTCGATCCGTTCCAGTAATCGTCAGAACGATGTCGAATCAAGACCAGAATCCCGTTCGGACGACAGTCACAGTCACGCGGCCAAAGCTGCGCAAAGGTGCCCTCAAGGCGACGGGGAAATCCAAAGGCGCCCTCCAGACGAATGGGAAATCACACCCTCGAGTATGGACGTTTCACGGCTCCAAACCGGCGAACCGCAGATTTACCTTCAAAATCCACGTTACACACACACACACACACCAGATAAACGTCTGGATGCGGTGAAAATGGTTGAAGCGAAGCGAAAAACCTTGCGCGATGCGCAAAGCGCGCGGGTCAGAATGGCCGACGGCCCGTTCTCGAGGCGTAACGGCACGACGATGATTGTCCTTGGAATCAGCCGTCAAAACCTGACACGCAGGTTGATCTGTCATAGCGATAACAACTCTGTCGCAAGAATCCCTTTCCCGGGAAACCCGAAGTTCGCTAGTGACCTCCGTTCGTCAACGTTTGCTCCAGACCTCGAAGCAGCTAGGCTTCTTCCCCGACTCACTCGCTCCGCCTTCTCCTCCTCCTCTTCCTCTTCATTGTCGTCCGGTTCCGGTTTCATTTAAAACTAACTTTTTTACCTTTTGAAAATAGTAATCTCATTTTCCCTTAAACGACAACAATAATAGTACATGGAATCAAAAATGTTTACAGTGGAGGAAAACCACAACAATGGAAGTGACAAATCCGTAACACTTCCCCCCTCAAGAAAGAAAGTTTGAACATAGTGAAAACTTTATTTGCAGGTAAAAACTCTTTTAACAAACAAAAGTAAAACTCACACCCAAATCATCCATTCCCGTGAGCAACGATAATTAATATTTCCCAAAATAAAGCAACAAAACTTCCAAACAACCTACAGAAATTTCCAAAGTTAGTTCACTCTGGACAAAGCATCAGCAACGACATTGTCCCTGCCCTTTACATGCTCAATTTCCAAGTTGAACTCCTGCAAAGCCAAACTCCATCTCATCAACCTCTGGTTTTTATTTTTCATTTTTTGAATGAAGGTTAAGGGGTTGTGATCAGTTAAGACTTTTATCGGAAAGGTTGTAGTTCCCAGATGCACCTCATAATGCTGAAGCGCTAGCAGGAGAGCAAGGGTCTCTTTTTCCACAGTGGCATAATTTGCCTGATGTTTGTTAAACTTTCTGGAGTAGTAGCACACCGGGTGATCCACTCCATCCTCATCTTCCTGTAATATAACTGCCCCAGCCCCTACATCACTTGCATCAATGGCTAACTTGAAAGGTGCTTGAAAATCCGGGGCTGCTAGGACAGGAGAGCTCATTAATATTGCTTTGACGTGGGCAAAGGCAGCTTGACATTTGTCATCCCAAACAAACTTGGTCTCTTTCCTCAGCAAAATCGTTAAAGGGGCTACCACATCAGAAAAATTCCTGCAGAACCGCCGGTACCAACCAGCCATACCCAAGAATCTCATAAGCTCCTTCTTCCCTTTTGGAACTTGGAAGCGATCAATGGCTTCTATCTTGGCTGTCACCGGTTGCACCTGACCCTGACCTACTACATGGCCTAGGAACACCACCTGTGCCTTTACAAACTCACTGTTAGATAAGTTGATGGTCAACCCTGCGTCGGTCAGTTTCTTGAAAAATGCATGGATTTGTTTAATATGATCTTCCATGGTCATGGTGTGGATGATGACATCATCCAGATAAGCCTCCACCCCCTCAAGGTCTGCAATAAGCTTATTAATCAGCCGTTGAAATGTAGCAGGCCCGTTTTTCAATCCAAAGGGAAGAACCTTGTACGGATACAACCCATTTGGTGTGACCAAAGCCGAGATTTCCTTGGCTCTATCAGGAAGAGGAATCTGCCAATACCCTTTCAGCAAGTCAAATTTAGTTACAAATTTAGCTGGGCCTATTCTATCAATACAGTCATCAATCCTCGGGATTGGATAGGAGTCGGTCTTGGTCACTGCATTAACCCGTTTTAAATCCGTACAACAGCGAAAACTGCCATCGGGTTTTGGAACCAACACACATGGTGAGCTCCATTCACTGCTGCTTGGTTCGATGATGTCATTCTCCAACATATACTGAACCTCCTTCCGAAGATACTCCATCTTCACAGGGTTCATCTGATAGGGGAGTTGCTTCACAGGAGTGGCTTCCCCCTCCTCAATATCATGATATACCAAGTCAGTACGACCAGGTACATCTGTGAACAAATGTGCAAACTCAAAGATTAGGCTGAACAGTTGTCCTTGTTGTTCCCTCGTCAATGACCTAATTTCTCATCTAAATGACTCAACACTTCTGTGTTCGTCAATCTGGGACAAGCCTGGTCATAAAAGTTATGAAACTTCACACCGGCATCAACCTCTGGATTCTCTTGCACCCCGACTACAGGCACGACAGGTGAGACAGGAACCATTTCTTCCACAGGCTTCCTCTCATGATATTTCTTCAGTCGGTTGACATGACACAGCTGCCGCTTTTTCCGTCGGTCGGGAGTTGTCACCACGTAATCTGTTTCATTAACCCTCCTTTCGATTGCATTGGGACCAAAATATCTAGCCTGTAGTGGCTGACCTGGAACAGGAAGCAACACTAACACTCAGTCCTCAGGACTGAAATTTCTTATCTAAGATTTCTTGTCATGTCTCACTTTCATTTTATCCTGTGTCACTTTCAAGTTTCTTCTCGCAACTTCACAAGCCTTTGCCAATCTGTGCCTAACCGTTGACACATACTCCACCACTGTTGACTGTGACTCCTCCTGTAGCCACTGTTCTTTCACCAATTTCAACGGTCCTCGCACTGCGTGTCCAAACACAAGTTCAAAAGGACTGAACCCCAATGACTTCTGAACAGATTCCCTCGTAGCAAACAACAATAAGGGTATTCCTTCATCCCAATCCTTGTCACAGCGAAAAGGTCAACATAGCCCAAATTTCTAAAATCCTCAATTTTGATCCAATTGACTTGAAATTTGAAGAGGACTTGCATATCTGGTCAAGGAATTCAACCACGTATTATATTTTAGGTAAACATAGGCCAAAAGGTCAACATAGGCCGAATTTATAAAATCCTCAATTTTCATCCGATTGAC
Organism: Myxine glutinosa; assembly: GCF_964187855.1. Classification (NCBI taxonomy): domain Eukaryota; kingdom Metazoa; phylum Chordata; class Myxini; order Myxiniformes; family Myxinidae; genus Myxine; species Myxine glutinosa. The sequence continues at coordinate 15,556,153 of NC_136261.1, read as the reverse complement.
TTGAAATTCGAAGAGGACTTGCATATCCGGTCACTGAATTCAATCGCCAAGTATTTTTGAAGTCAACAATGGCCAAAAGGTCAACATAGGCGAAAAGGTCAACATAGGCCCAATTTCTAAAATCCTCAATTTTCAACCGATTGACTTGAAATTTGAAGAAGACTTGCATATCTGGTCACTGAATTCAACCATCAAGTATATTTGAGGTCAACATGGTCCAAAAGGTCAACATAGGCCAAATTTAGAAAATCCTCAATTTTCATCCAATTGACTTGAAATTTGAAGAGGACTTACATATCTGGACACTGAATTCAACCACCAAGTATTTTTGAGGTCAACGTAGGCCAAAAGGTCAAGGTAGGCCAAATTTCTAAAATCCTCAATTTTCATCCAATTGACCTGAAATTTGAAGAGGACTTGCATATCTGGTCACTGAATTCAACCACCAAGTATTGTTGAGGTCAACATCGGCCAAAAGGTCAACATAGGCCAAATTTCTAAAATCCTGAATTTTCATCCGATTGACTTGAAATTCGAAGAGGGCTTGCATATCTGGTCACTGAATTCAATCACCAAGTATTTTTGAGGTCGACATGGGCCAAAAGGTCAACATAGGCCAAAAGGTCAACACAGGCCAAATTTCTAAAACCTTCAATTTTCATCCAATTGACTTGAAATTTGAAGAGGACTTGCATATCTCGTCAATGAATTCAACCACCAAGTATTCTTGAGGTCAACATAGGCCAAAAGGTATTTTTCATCTAATTGACTTGAAATTTGAAGAGGACTTGCATATCTCGTCAATGAATTCAACCACCAAGCATTTTTGAGGTCAACATAGGCCAAAAGGTCAACATAGGCCAAATTTCTAAAATCCTCTTTTCATCCAATTGACTTGAAATTTGAAGAGGACTTGCATATCTGGTCACTGAATTCAATCTCGAAGTATATTTGAGGTCAACATCAGCCAAAAGGTCAACAACGGCTACATTTCTAAAATCCTCAATTTTCATCCAATTGACTTGAAATTTGAAGAAGACTTGCATATCTTGTCACTGGATTCAACCACCAAGCATTTTTGAGGTCAACATCGGCCAAATTTCTAAAATCCTCGATTTTCATCCGATTGATTGGAAATTTGAAGAGCATTTGCATATCTGGTCACAGAATTCAACCACAAATTATATTTTATGTAAACATCGGCCAAAAGGTCAACATAGGCCAAGTTTTTTGAAATCCTCAATTTTCATCCGATTGACTTGAAAATTGAACAGCATTTGCACATTGAGTCACTAAATAGGGAAACTAACTATTTTTGAGGTTAAAAAGTCAAAGGTCAACTCAAGATCAACCTTGCAAAATCATTTTCCATCTGAAAAATCATCACTTTTATTCCTATTGACCCGAGCTTTGAACAAGACTGTCTCAATTTCAATCTTGATGAAATGGACAATTTGCTGTATGAATGGAATTTTTTTCTTGGGGGGGGGGGGGGGGGGGCGATTTTGCAGGTATCGTGCTCTGCATGACGTCTTCTTGTTACTTGCAAAATCAAAGATTTTTCAAGTATATTGGTCGGTTCCGTTTGTGGTTCTGTCTGTTTGTCTGTTTGTCACCGGCCTTCAGGTCACAATTCGAAACCGATCGTCACGAAACTTTACCAAGTTGTATAAGTCGTCCCAATTGAGAAGCCTGTTGATTTTGAGGTCAAAGGTCAAAAGTCATCTGGAGGTCAAATTTCTAAAATCGCCATTTAAAATCCGATTGACTTGAAAATTGAATAGCATTTGTATATCAAGTCAATCAAGTCAAATTGGGAAATAACTATTTTTGATCAAAAGGTCAAAGGTCAACTTAAGGTCAAATTTTAAAAATCATCAATTTTCATCGAAAAAGCCGTCAATTCTCAACCGATTGACTTGAAAATTGAACAGCATTTGCATATCGAGTCACTAAATTGGGAAACATACTATTTTTGAGGTCAAAAGTCAACTCGAGGTCAAATTTTAAAAATCATAAATTTTCATCTAAAAGCCGTCAATTTTCATCCGATTGACTGGAAAATTGAACAGCATTTGCACATTGAGTCACGAAATAGGGAAACCAACTATTTTTGAGGTCAAAAGGTCAAAGGTCAACTCAAGGTCAACCTTCCAAAATCATCATTTTTCATCTGAGAAATCGTCACTTTTATTCCTATTGACCCGTGCTTTGATCAAGATTGTCAATTTTAATCTCAATGAAATGGTCAATTTGCTGTATCAATGGAATTTTCTTTCTTGGGGAGGGGTTGGGGGGCTTATTTTGCAAGTATCATGCTCCGCATGACGTCTTCTTGTTTGTTTGTCTATTTGTCACCCGCCTACAGGTCACAATTCTAAACCAATCGTCACGAAACTTCACCAATTTGTCTAGATCATCCCAATTGAGAAGCCCATTGATTTTGAGGTTAAAGGTCAAACGTCATCTGTAGGTCAAATTTCTAAAATCGCCATTTTAAATCCGATTGACTTAAAAATTGAATAACATTTGTATATCGAGTCACTAAATTGGGAAACGTACTTTTTTTGAGGTCAAAAGGTCAACTCAAGGTCAAACTTCCAAAATCATCAATTTATCTGAAAACCCATATATTTTCATCCGATTGACTTGAAAATAGAACAGCATTTGTGCATTGCTTCACTGAATTGGGAACCAACTATTTATGAAGTCAGAAGGTCAAAGGTCAACTCAAGGTCAAACTTCTAAAATCATCAATTTTCATCTGAAAACCCATCCATTTTCATCCGATTGACTTGAAAATAGAACAGCATTTGCGTGTTGCCTCACTGAATTGGAAAACCAACTATTTATGAGGGCAAAAGGTCAAAGGTCAACTCAAGGTCAAACTTCTAAAACCATCATTTTTCATCTGAAAAATTGTCACTTTTCATCCTCTTGACCCGAGTTTTGATCAAGATGGTAAATTTTAATCTTCATGAAATGGACAATTTGCTGTATCAATGGAAATTTTTGGGGGGGGCGGATTTTTCAAGTATCGTGCTACGCATGACGTCTTCTTGTTTTTTTATATTAATGTTATTTCATTTGTTATTAGAGTTATGCTGTTTGGAATGAAAAAATAGATATCGAGCTCAAGTAAATGACGAAATGCCGTGATGGTTTCTACTTTCTAAGCGTGAATTTGTGGCTCGCCATATGCAGATTCGCCATTGACTGGGTATGGAACAAACGTACCCGTTTGTTTGCCAATGGGTACGTTTTTCATGGAAGTCCTTAACGAACTTGCTGTCCATGTCTGACGTGCGACTGAAGGTGCTACAGGAATGCGGAATTTATTGGTTTCATGCTTTAGCATTCGCCGTTTCTGCATTGTCTGTTTGCTTCTGGCCTCCCACCCGTGTGTAGCATGGCTACCTCACTAGTAAATTTAAATGTGTCAAGAAATCTTATATTAGTTATACCATATATATATTTAATGTCAAATCCTGTTTTTATAAAATTGTTTTTGTGAAAGAGGTATTTCTGATCTGTGTTAGGAATTGCTGAAATGTCTCCAGATGTCTTTGAAAGTTCATTTATAAATAGATGTGTATCATAATGTGTGTTGTTGTGAAGAAAGACTGGAATGAAAGAGGGGAGTTTAAAATTAAAATTACAACTTTGATGAGCTGGACCTCTATATTTACCTGTAAGATGACAATGATCTCTAACCTTTTCATCTTCATCAATTTTCTCATCACAAATATGGCATATCTTATTATCTCTGAACATAATTTTCTCTTCTTTTGTTAAGCACATTGGTAGATTGGTCTTTTTCATTGTCTCAGTTAATCAAAACACAATACCTTTGCACTCGCCTAACAAACTCCTCTGAAGCATCGTCTCCTCTATATAGTTCTAACTTGTATTTATCACCTACGGTTGATTTGATATAATACCAGAAACCACAAGGAGTATGTTTTTGATATTTACTCGTGTATGATTTTTTTGGGGATTTGGAGAAGCAGTATCTATCTTTTCAACGATACTTTCAAAGTCAGCATATATCACGAATGGATGTTTCATAGTTTTGTTGAAATCTTTGAATGATACGTTTGAACCTGCATTAGGCATATTAATTACGGTGGGTTTATGTTCTCCACAGTATTTTGAATGCTGTTTATTTATTTTTTATTATTATTATTTTGTATACAGAATCGAGGCTCGTGAAAGAGCTAACATTTATCACACAAACAAATCAAAGAGACAAACAAACAAGGTATATAAAAAGGGGAGCGGTAGACAAGATGGGGATAGAAGGGGAAGCACATAAACACAACATTTGAGAGCAGGGACATCGGGAATGTGTGGGAGGGAGAGGGCTTGGGGGGAGGTGGCATGGGAAGGCGGGGGAGTGGGAGAAGTATAAACACAAGGACACCAAGGACTTCCAGGAAAGAAGTTGGTATTTCAAAAAAGTGGATTTGGGGTGAAATTAGCAGGGGTAGAAAAGATCAAGGTTTTGGATGGGGGAAGATAAGAGATGGTGGTGAACAGCTGTTTTAAAGACCTGGAGGGAGGAGTGGGATTGAAGAGAGTGAGGGAGTTTGTTCCAGAGGTTGGAGAAAAGAGGAATGAAGGTGAGCAGAGAGTCTTGATTTTGGCAGTTTAGCCATAAGAGGGTTGCAGGCAGGTCTTGTGTGACCTGTAGGAACATTTGGGGGACAGCCCAGAGAGAGCTGGAGGAGCAAGGCCGGAGAGGAGACGGAAGAAGACAGAAAGACCACCAACCTGCCTGCTGTGAGTAAGTGAAAGGCCATCGGAGGTAGCTTCATCGCGGGAGATTCCAATGATTCTGAACGCTTTGGTTTCAACAGCGTGAAGACAAGCTAGGTGTGAGGCAGGAGCACCAGCCCAGAGGGGAGAGCAGTATTCCATTGAGCTGTGGATGAAAGCCTTGTATGTGGTGAGAAGCTCAGATGTGCCAAGGAAGGACTTCGCACGACGACGGAGGATGCCCAGTCGGCGACTGGCTTTGGAGGCCAGATTCGAAATGTGGTTTTCCCAGGAAAGATCATGGCAGATAGTGAGACCCAAAAGCTTGAGTGACAGAACTTCTTGGAGAGGATTGCTCAGAAAGTGGATGGGAGGGTTGTCCAGTTGGTCTTTTCAGAGAGACATCGTAAGAGTGTGAGATTTGAAAGGTTTGAAAGACATGTTCCACTTGTTTGCCCAGTCTGTGATTTTGTCATGGTCTGCAGAGATTGAGGAGGTTGCAGACTGCCGATCTGAGGGATGAGGAATGGAGCGGCAGAGAGTGGAGTCATCAGCAAAGAGATAGAGAGGATTTTCAAGAGAGTTGGAGAGATCATTGACGAAGACCAGAAAAAGCACAGGGCCCAGAACACTGCCTTGGGGAAGTCTAGCCTGGACAGTGGACAGGAAGAGGAGATGAGAGAAACCCATTCAGGGCCACACGTTGACTACGACTAGAGAAGACGTCCGCCAGCCATGCGTGGAGATTTCCATAGATACCAAAGGAGGAGAGGTTGGTGAGCAGAGCGGATGCCAGACCGTATCGAAGGCATGTGATATGTCAAGGGAGACAGCTCTAATTTCCTGTTTGGCATTGAGGACCTCCATCCATTGTTGAGACAGCAGAAGCAGTATGTCCAGAGTAGAGTGACCTGGTCTGAAACCAAATTGATGAGCAGAGATCAAGCCATTGGAGAAGAGGAAGATTTAATATCCAAAGCAATGATGGATTCCATGACTTTGCTGATAATTGGGAGAAGGCTGATTGGTCTGTCGTTGCTAGGATCGGTTTTTGCACCTTTTTTTGTGTAAAGCGGTGATGTTGGCTGACTTCCAAGCAGATGGCAGATGACCTTGAGCAAAATAGAGGGTGAAGAGAACAGAGAGAGGGAGTGAACGAGCGGAAGAACAGGATTTTAGGACCCGTGGGCTGATGCCGTCAGGTCCAGTTGCAGAATCAGAGTCGAGGGTTGACAGAAACGTTTCCACCTTGACAGGAGGAAAGGACACCGAGTCCAGGAGCAGCTGGGTACGACTGGATACGGTGGGTACAGAGAGGGATGGGTTTGGGACACAAGATTTGAGAGTTCGGTCTTGAGAATGGAGAGATATTGTTTCCTGGCTCTCCTGAGGGTGGACACACACTTGTTTCGGGCTTTGTGAAAGGAAATGAAATTTCCTTCCGCTGGATTTGCTTTCCAGGAGACTTGTTTCTGGGCAACAGCCTCACCACAAGATTCCGTGTACCATGGACGGGAGGAAGGGTATGACAACTGAAGACGAGATGGGATAAATCTGTGCATGAGAGAGAGCAATTTACTTGGGAAGAATTCCCAGGATGAGTTGATGTCAGAGGCGGTAGAGATGGGAGACCAGTCCAGATGATTGATGGCTGCTTGAAGACCGTGCCAGTTGGCCTGAGTGAAATGCCAGACTCGTCGACGCTGAGGAGGCTCCCTGAGAATGGTCAGAGAGATGTCCACTTTAACAAGCACATGATCAGATGAGCCGATTGGAGCAGAAGAAGAGCAGCAGACATTTTCAAGGAAGTTAGTCATAACCAAGTCCAGAAGAGAAGATGCTCCGTTGACCGAGATCCGGGTCGGGAAATTGACAGATTGTGTCAGTCCCAGTGAGTCGCAGAAGTCCTTTGCTGAGGAGACATGGCTGGTGAGAGGTACCCACACCCAGCCAACTGGCATGTTGACAATTGAAATCACCACATAAAGGTGATTGAGGTGATTGATTGTGGTGATCACCACATAAATCACCACATAAAGGGATGATGTGTGATCTGCAAGTTTGTGTGATTACTAATTCTGGTATCCAATGCCAGCTTGAGAAGGGCAAAATCACTTTCTCTGCCACTGAAAATAAGGCAAACTCTTATTCGGTACTGCACAGGATGAAGCTATCAGCAAGTCCATGAGGTTGGATGTGGCAGGCGTCGTGGATGGATAAGCTGGATGCCCGTGCGATGAAGTCAAAGGTGGCAGGTGCAGTGCCTGAGGACATGTTAACATTTTCGGATTAAAATTTGAAGGTTGGAATGGAGCGCTGCTTGTGGATGAATATGCCAGGGCATGTCCACCTGTTGACATCCCTGTCGCCACTTCATGAGGACCCAGGTGTGATCTGACTCATTCAAAACAATAGTTTGATGCGTCTGCTTCACATTCTCATTGGGTGATGTATTGTCATTTATGATTAATTGCAGAGTGCGTTGTCGGTCTGCAGTGATTTATATTGTCGGCTCTGGTTGCTGTAGCGGTATCTGTGCTGGCAACAGTTTGTTTGGTTGAGCTGATGGAGTAAATGACGATTCGCACGATGCAGAATCCCACGCTGGGGGGTGATGGTCGGCTACTTGGATGGAGATGTAGGTGTCTCATCTCCTGCATCCAAAAACGACACTATTATCCGTTCTTCCTCCAGTTCCCATTGAGCCTTCCTCGGACGTCTGTCTTGTTCGATGGACAGCCCAGGCTTCGCGTTCCCTCAGAGACTGGCACTTGATCTCATTGGCCTGGCACTCAATTTCTTGAACCTGAAGGACTTTATCCTGCAGCTGTTGCCCACATTTTTCAGCTCTCGTCCTCCTCGACTTGACATGTTGGTTCCTCTTTCTGTTTTAGGTTTCCATTAGAATTGCCGATTTAAATCACTCAGCTGGGATGTAATAGCTGTACGGCTGTAGCCAGAAGAATGGCAGAGTTGTGAGCTCTGTGAACTGCATGGTGAGGCAGTCTATGGCCGGTGGCTTCCTGACAAATATCGTCTGTAGGAAGAACTCGGTCCACTCTCCTGGTTAAAGGAAGGACCGCTCGTGTTCCAAGTTCCCAAGAACATGGCCTTTCAAATGTTCAGGAATACGTCTATTCCTTTCGGCTTGGGAAAGCGCCGCCGGTAATTTATTGCCAATGCCGATGATGGCCAGGTCGGTAATTTGGGAGCCGATGTGGACACAGCAGTGATGAGACTGACGGCGGCCATGGAAACGGCGACATAGGGTTCGTGACAGCAGCGGTTAAAGGACGACCCGCGATAATGTCGCCGGTATTGTGGTGGTTATCAAGCTTTCGGCGATATTCTCATCCATTATTTCCTTGTCCAGCTTTTGACACCTGGCTCAAAGGAGCATGAAAGTAGGCTCTGGACTCCTACTGTAAGGCTAGCTCGTACGGAGGATAATAGAGAACAGGGGATCCAGGAATAATGGCATGATTAAACTGTTTGGGTAAGACGAGACACCAAACTTCCTTTTCAGCACAACTGATCAATAAAGCAAGGCAAAGATGGTGGCAACAATCTCGCTCACATGAGCAAGAAGCAGGAAGCCGCCGCATCTCCAGTGGAAAAAAAATGATAATAAAAAGGCAATGATCACAGGCACACACTACAACGACATGGCATCAACAGATTGCAAAAAAACATTTCTGAGCACAGCAGTAAAAAGGTTCACGCATGTAAACATAGCAGCAAAGAGTGATTGTCAGCGGTGTGTTATTCCTTGAGTTAACAGTTAACGCGAAAGGTTTGACTCGGAATTATAGTTGTTGGTACTTGCAACTTGGTATGTCGGCTATGGCTGCTGGTTACACTGCTTTTGGTAAGCGTGGCTTATTTTATGTGCCGCTGATGCGGTGCCTTGGTTACCAGTAAGCTGGTACCCATTTTACCGACTATGGAAATATGACAGATGACTGAGTCAACCCACCTGGTGTTGTTTCAACAGCACGACAGGTGCTCAAGCTCAACACCCTGAGATCTTAAGCCAGCTGCCCTACCGGGTAAGCCAGCACAGCCTTGGAATTGTGGGTAAAAAGAAAAACTCAATATTCGTGCTGTGGTTGTGAACGTGACGAATCTGCTTCCGCCGAATCCCCAATATGTGCTTGCTCGTGTCCGGTGGATATTTTACCACGAGGTTTTTGGTTGATATCCTCCCCGTGTCCTCAGAGAGAGACAGAGAGATGGGGGATATGGAAGGTGAACCCGATACCTGTGGACTGCAAATCCCACCTTCCGATTATTCAGGTAAGAGGAGAAGTTCAAAAACCATGTTAAGGTTTTCGTCACTTGGTAGGCCTAATAATGTTTGGTCAACGTGACATGCCCTTCGTGGAAGGACCAATGAGATTACAACCTTGCTTGGTGTTCTGATCGACCTCGACAGGTACCTCACCTCACAAAGTGATGTTTTATCGTGTAAATCATAATCGGTGCACCTTCGCTGTGGAGAACATGATCGGGGAATCGTGTTTGTGAGGTCTGCAGTACATGTGAACGTTACATGTGGCTGCTGTTCTTTGAAGGTCCTTTTACATTTTTCGTTCCATGACCAATTAAACCATCTTGCCTTCCCTCAGTTGGTTTTTCCCAGCCAAAGTTTCCCATTGAATTACGTTTTGGGAATCGGATTCTTGTCCACCTCTCCTTTCCTATTCCTCACCAGGTGCTTCATGACGTCATCACCGGGCACGAAGGGTGCACGTGTCGGAATTTACGACTCCCGAGATTATGTCATGGTTCCTTTACTCCCGTCTACTGTTCTCCCAAAGTCCCAAACCTCATTCCCTTCTGCTCACCTCCACTCATTCGTTCCTAACCAACTTCCACATTCTCTTAAATCTCATTCTTCTCTCCATGTTTTCAAAACAGCTGTTCACCATGATTTCGGATCATCCCTCATACAAAATCATGATATTTTCTGTCCTTGTTAATCCTCCCACCCACAAGCCTATCTCATTCCAAAGTTTTTCCCTCCTCTCCAAACCATTTTCATCCCAATATCCCTTCATAGTTTCACTCCAAAAGAGTTGCCAGACAATTGCAACACCACTCTCTATCCAGATAATTTTTGCTTTAAAAATATGTTTTCTTTGCAAATTCTTGTCCGATCAATGCAAAACCTTTAACATCGGAGGAAGTACCCTTGGAGAATATTTTAATTATAAATTCTGACATCGGTCTCATGGTAGGGCAGCCATATTGGATAAAAGGGGAAAAAATGGACAACTCTGAATCCACTCGACGAAAAAAACAAATTGAAGCTTGCCAGATGTGATCAACTCCCTACATCGGGTGATAACGATGACATCATCGGTGAAGGGGTATTCCAGCTAAAACTGGATGAATCAAAACCCTTATCCTGAAACTTCATGTATATGTTCTGTGAATACCAACCACCTTTCGAGGCCATTTTACCCCGCAGAGCAGGAGTTGGCCTTTTTCAGGCACCTTGGTCCCCTTTTTGAAGCAATGTTTTATGGCCGGATGCCCTTCCTGCCACCAACCCTGTTAGTCGCCTCTTGCGACACACAGGGAATTACCAGTGAACTGGTACTCAATTTGCTGACCTCAGAAGGATGACAGGCTGAGTCAACCCTCCTGGCATTAATTCAGCAATCGAGCAGGATTCGAACCCAGGATCCTCGGATCCCAAGCCAGCACCCTAACCGCGAAGCCAACACCATGCTGTGGATGAAGAAATATATTTATGACGTTATTGGTCACGTGGTCTGGTGGCTATATTGGATTGAAAATGATGTAAACAAGTAGCGCTGCATTCAAAGTACACCGCCGCCATGCCAAATAAATAAATAATACATACTTAATAAATGGATAATAATTAAGTAATTAATTGATTAATAAAAAAACAAGACATACTGTTTTGCCAGAGCACTTATCACTATTGTGCCAGAATTAACCTTCCGAGCTCAAAGGATGGCTGAGATATTTGCCGGACAAACAAATAAGAATACGTCATGCGGAGCACGATACTTGCAAAATCCACCCCCAGAAAAAATTACATTGACACAGCAAATTGTCCATTTCATCAAGATTAACATTGACAATGTTGATCAAAGCTCGGGTCAATAGTGACGATTTTTTCAGATGAAAAATGATGATTTTTGAAGGTTGACCTTGAGTTGACCTTTGACCTTTTGACTTCAAAAATAGTTTGTTTCCCTATTTCGTGACTCAATGTGCAAATGCTGTTCAATTTTCAAGTCAATCGGATGAAAGTTTAGGATTTTTGAAACTTCGCCTATTTTGACCTTTTCGCCTATGTTGACCTCAAAAATACTTGGTGGTTGAATTCAGTGACCAGATATGCAAGTCCTCTTCAAATTTCAAGTCAATTGGATGAAAATTTAGGAATTTAAAAATTTGGCCTATGTTGACCTTTTGGCCTATGTTGACCTCAAGAATACTTGGTGGTTGAATTCAGTGACCAGATATGCAAGTCCTCTTCAAATTTCAAGTCAATTGGATGAAAATTGAGGAGTTTAGAAATTTGGCCTATGTTGACCTCAAAAATACTTGGTTAAATTCATTGACCACATATGCAAGTCCTCTTCAAATTTCAAGTTAATTGGAGGAAAATTGAGGATTTTAGAAATTAGGCCTATGTTGACCTTTTGGCCTATGTTGACCTTTTGGCCTATGTTGACCTCAGAAATACTTGGTGGTTGAATTCAGTGACCAGATATGCAAGTCCTATTCAAATTTCAAGTCAATTAGATGAAAATTGAGGATTTCAGAAAATTGGCCTTTGTTGACCTTTTGGCCTATGTTGACCTCAAATATACTTGGTGGTTGAATTCAGTGACCAGATGTGCAAGTCCTCTTCACATTTCAAGTCAATTGCATGAAAATTGAGGATTTTAGAAATTTGGTCTATGTTGACCTTTTGGCTCATGTTGACCTCAAAAATACTTGGTGGTTGAATTCAGTGACCAGATATGCAAGTTCTCTTCAAATTTCAAGTCAATTGGATGAAAATTGAGGATTTTAGAGATTTGGCCTATGTTGACCTTTTGGCCGATATTGACCTCAAAAATACTTGGTGGTTGAATTCAGTGACCAGATATGCAAGTCCTCTTCAAATTTCAAGTCAATTGGATGAAAATGTAGGATTTTAGAAATTTGGCCTATGTTCACCTTTTGGCCTATGTTGACTTCAAGAATACTTGGTGGTTGAATTCAGTGACCAGATATGCAAGTCCTCTTCAAATTTCAAGTCAATTGGATGAAAATTGAGGAGTTTAGAAATTTGGCCTATGTTGACCTTTTGGCCTATGTTGACCTCAAAAATACTTGGTTAAATTCATTGACCAGATATGCAAGTCCTCTTCAAATTTCAAGTTAATTGGAGGAAAATTGAGGATTTTAGAAATTCGGCCTATGTTGACCTTTTGGCCTATGTTGACCTTTTGGCCTATGTTGACCTCAAAAATACTTGGTGGTTGAATTCAGTGACCAGATATGCAAGTCTTATTCAAATTTCAAGTCAATTAGATGAAAATTGAGGATTTCAGAAATTTGGCCTATGTTGACATTTTGGCCTATGTTGACCTCAATACTTGGTGGTTGAATTCAGTGACCAGATATGCAAGTCCTCTTCAAATTTCAAGTCAATTGGATGAAAATTGAGGATTTTAGAAATTTGGCCTATGTGGACCATTTGGCCTATGCTGACCTCAAAAATACTTGGTGGTTGAATTCAGTGAGCAGATATGCAACTGGTCTTCAAATTTCAAGTCAATCGGATGAAAATTGAGGATTGTAGAACTTTAGCAAAGTTGGTGACCTTTGGCCTATGTTGACCTTTTGACCTATTGACCCCAAAACAACAGGCTTCTGGCTTTTGACCAACTCTACCATTTGGTGAAGTTTGGTGAAGATCGGTTGAAAATTGTGACCTGTAGGCTGGTGACAAACAAACAAACAAACAGACAAACAAACAGACAGACAAACAGACAGACAGACAAACAGACAGACAGAACCACAAACACAACCGACCAATATACTTGAAAAATCTTCGATTTTGCAAGTAACAAACAGACAGACAGACAGACAGAACCACAAACACAACCGACCAATATACTTGAAAAATCTTCGATTTTGCAAGTAACAAACAAGAAGGAAAGAACACAAAGAAAAGGAGTGAAAACTGAGTCCTCCCTTTCGGCGTGCATCATTGCCAGGAATCCTTTTGCACCTGGTGATGTGATGGACAAAAATCGGTAATACAAACGGTGCACACAAATCTTCTCCAGAACCACTGTATAGATTGAAGCGAAACTTCATACATATGATGGACTCCCCATTGGGAACATAGTTGGAATATTTTTTCATATACATCTGAATTGATGCAATTTCATATCAATGTGCACAAAAATGGTCGACAAACACTATGGATAATGGCAATGTATGTGTCATAATAATGTGCATATGCATTATATGGATATCTGGTCCATAATATCATTGTGCCATAATAATAGCGTATTCAGTTCACTATGGTATTTTCGCTCAAAATGAGCGCACGAGGCGAGACTATGCGCTCCACCGAGTGACGTTCCTGTTTGTCCAAGTTTTTCCTCGATTTTATCCTTCAACGCTGCCATTGGTGTTCTCCACCCCTCCTGCTCCTGGTTCTTTGTTCTGTTATGCTCTCCCTCTTTCATGAGCCTTGGCTTTGTGTGCAACAACAAAATACAATTGGAGAAAGAAGAGGGAATTGTTTAATGTAGTGATGAATTTCTGCTTTTACAGTTTTGGATTTTGTCTGCACACAAACGTTAGTATTACTCTATAATGTGATGTGTTTACAGATCTTCACGTTATAAAGGTTGAACCTGAAGCATTGGAAGCTTTGGATCAAAAAGGTGATGAGAGTTTTGCTCTTGCTCTTTGAATACATTTTGTTGCCTTTTGTTTTGTAAATCACTTTATGGAGATGTCATGGTATTGTTGAATTGATTCAGTTGCATTCCAACTCAATACTGTGCTTTTCCCATTATATTTTCTTGGGCAGATGGAGTGGGAATATTTGGTGGTTCGGTTGGGTGATGGAGGGAAGGAGAGCAAGCAGTTTGCATGGCAAATTGCACTTCAGAAGTTTGCTTAAAGTAGCTTTAGGAGAGCTTGGGAGTTAGTTGTTCTTCATCACTATTTATCAAATTTATATATTGTTATGAAAATGACTTGAGGAAAGAGGAGGGATAAAGGGATTCGTTAATTAGACAGTTATCTGCAAATGAATGTTTCCATTCGTCATCTCAAAATAACCACAATTAGCCATCAGGAATAATTGTGTGGAATGTAGATAGTCCCTCTTCTTCCTTCCAGCCCTTTATATTTTCTCTATTATATGTGGTTTCCATTTCCTCTCCACTCTATTTATTTTACCAACCATGTGTGTGCTGTCATGGCGTTTAAGTGTGTGACACCTTTTTGGAGTGATATCATGACAGTCAGTGCTCTGTGCCCCAGAGGTCACATTAGGACAAGAGAGGCTAATCAAGCAGTGGTGGTGACATCACACATCAAGCCAATAAAAACCTGTCAACTGAGCATGCACCTCCAGTTGAAGTGGGAGACCAGTCAGAGTGTGCGTCACAAGCTGGAAACCAGTCAGAGGAGTGCCACAAGTTGGAGTTTGAAACCTGTCAGAGGCACATCATGAGTTGCTAATGAGGACCAGCAAAAGGAGTGTCTGGAGTTTGAGAGAAACGTCAGACCCATCAGAGGCATCTCATGAGTTGGAGATCAGTCAGTAGTGCTTTGTCGATTGGAGATTGAGACGAGAGCTGCTGTCTATGTTCATCAGCAGTTGGAGTATTGGTGCTGGAGGGGCAAGTCACCATCCCAGCTGCAGTCGGTGGCAGTTAGAATCGAGTTGTGGCCTTGATGATTGTTGCCAGACTTCATGCTGTCTTTCATCTTTGCATGTCTTGCTTCATCTTTCGACCAACTATACGCTTTCCAATCAATCTTGATTTTTCTCTCCTCTGCTTTGTCCAGTCTCATAAAGTGCTTCCACCACTTCCAGCGTGAAAGTCCCCTCCTGTGGCCATGGTCCGCTCAGGTTCTTTGTCAGTTCAGCCCATCTCTTTCCTGATTTAACTGCAGCATTCCCATATTTATTAAACATAAAAAATGCTGGGGTCTTCCTGAGAGGCTCGCTCCCCTTTCTTGGTGTGTTCCCCATCTTTGTTAGGCTGTCCTTCTTGGGATGATCTCAGTCCTACCGGCGGTGCCTTTGGCGTGCAGGACCTCACAACCCACCCCCCCCCCACCCCTACAACTTGACCCCCTAAAACTTGACTGAACAACAACTCTGCCACTGGGTAGAAAAACCCGCATTTACAATCTCGTAATTTTGGTTTGGTCCCGAGGACAGACAACCCCGGATAGACAAGCCAAAACTCGAGGGACGAGTCGAGCACAATTTAGGATATCCCAAGCACAAAAGGCTCGCCTTTAGTCAAATTGAGTGCCGCACGTGGCCTTCTCTCTCCTCTGATCCCTCGAAGGCTCGTCTTGCTGGAATTTCCATGTCACCCTGCTCGCTGCGCCAAATGCTGGATACAGCGTCGGTCCCGCTCGCCCGGAGACAGAATCCTGAACGAGTCCAGTCAAATTCAGTTCTCAAGTAGCAGGTTTATTATTCAGTCAACACAGCTGTGGAGAATCATCATGACGAGCCAGAACTCAGTCGCTCGTAGCCTCGCATGAAAACTCTAAATGAAATTGTGCTGGGCACGGAGATATGAGCAAAGCAACAACGTTTGATCTGTCTTTTATTTACCATCTGACCCGGGAGAGAGAAACCAAGACAAAGGCAGTAAGGCCTGTTACTGAGATATTTACGACCTCGTTCTGGTGTTGGTACAACGGTATCAGCATCCAGCCAAATTCCTGCTGCTCCGAGAGAGAACTCCCCTTAGAAAGTAATTTTCACAAGGTTTAATAAGAAACCAGACATTGTCCGAGTCGTGCAAAGCCAGAGGGAGTTTATGCATAATTAATTATATATGCAGGCGCGACCTCAAAGCGCTGTGTGACAAGGAATTAGCTGTGGTTACTTTTATCGTTATTAAAGGTCACATCTAGAAATTACGACAAGTTACAAATCCCATAATATCGATCCATTTCCCCACAGTCGCACCAAATGGGTTGTACCAGTGCAAGGTTCTTCCTTTGGGGTTGAAAAACGGTCATGCTATGTTTCAACGACTAATTAATCAGCTTATTGCAGGCCTTGAGGGAGTGGAGGCTTTTCTGGATGATGTCATCATCCACACCATGACAATGGAAGATCATCTAAGCAAATTAATGCATTCTTCAAGAAATTGACCGAGGCAAGGTTGACAATCAACT
The DNA here is from genome assembly GCF_964187855.1 of Myxine glutinosa. Taxonomy (NCBI): domain Eukaryota; kingdom Metazoa; phylum Chordata; class Myxini; order Myxiniformes; family Myxinidae; genus Myxine; species Myxine glutinosa. The sequence continues at coordinate 15,539,965 of NC_136261.1, read as the reverse complement.
TAGCTCAGAGTGAGTTTGTAAAAGCGTAGGTGGTGTTCCTAAGCCATGTAGTTGGTCAGGGTCATGTGCAACCAATCACAGCCAAGATAAGATAAAAGCCATTGAACGCTTCCAAATTCCAAAAGGGAAAAAGAGCTTATGATATTCTTGGTGGGTATGGCTGGTTGGTACCGGCGGTTCTGCAGCAATTTTTCTGACGTGGAAGCCCCTTTTACGAATTTGCTGAGGAAAGAGACAAAGTTTGTTTGGGATGACAAATGCCAGGCTGCCTTTGCCCAAGTCAAAGCGACGTTGATGAGCTCTCCTGTCCTTGCAGCACCAGATTTTCGAAAACCTTTCAAGTGGGCCATCGATGCAAGTGATCTGGGTGCTGGGGCAGTTCTACTGCAGGAAGGTGATGATGGCATTGATCACCGGTGTGTTACTAGTAGAGGGTAAATGTTGGTTCTGGCTCACCTTCGAATTAACATGTAAGTGAATGGGGAAAGCGCATTGAAACGCACTAAATCACCCTTTTTTTCCTCTTTTTCTAAGCCCATTTACCGACTACTAAAACACATTGAAGTCAATGGTCTGCATTTAGCTTATTAATGCTCCCCATTTTTTCAATATACTTGTACAGAGACCCAACGAATATTTGTGCTTCATTTTTAGGTCATAGCTTAATTTTCTTAAAAGAACAATCACCATCTAAAATATCGATAAATATGGCATTGGAATTTAACTCCTGGTTTAGGTATCATTGTTGAGCTGATATGAAATAATAAACTTCTCTTAATGACCTTGTCTGAAATCCCCCAGTGCCACCCACTTTTTGGTAGGCTCTGCCCACTTTTTGTTAAGACCCGCCCACTTTTTGCTAAGCCCCACCCACTTTGTTAAGTCCCGCCCACTTTATAAACTCTCCACCATTGCATCATTTCCAGTTAAGACATTACATCATTTTCAGTTTTGACATTACATCATTTTCAGGGAATTTCCATTACATCATTTCCAGTTAAGACATGTCCAGGCTTGCCCAGGGAATTTCCACAGGAAATGACACGCACAACCCATTCTTATATAAAGGGTTCCAGCGCAGGCTTTTTTAAAATGGACTTCCTGCTTCTCTTGAGAATGGACGACTGCCCGCAGCTTGAGTGGGATGATTGCGGCCTACCTTGGGGTGTACTACTTTACATGGGGTGTACTAACTTTTTCACGTGACTGTAACTTGTAGGTCCAAGGAACTGTATTCATTACATCAACGATTTTAAAAAGTTCATTCATCCATCTCTTTGTATAACCCCTCTCAAAATGGCTTTTCCATCTGTATATTCTTACAATATCACCAACTTTGAACTTGGGCTTTCTCAAATTAATCTCCTTTTCATATTTTAATTTTGTAAATGTTTCCGATGGTTTTGATTTTGTTGATAAATGAACTGTATTATTGTAATTATCTGCAATGTCCTGAATTATAGGTACCCCCATTGTCGAGAACCGAGTTGTGTGAATTTTTTATATACAGTCACGTGAAAAAGTAAGTACACCCCGTGTAAAGTTTTGACTTTTTCAACATATTTCAACATACAGCCATTTGATCTTCATTTCAACAATATTGATAGATAAAGGTGATATAATATAACAAATATCATGAAACATTTACATTTTGTAATCCATTGTATAATTTAAATAAACATAAATGCAAATTTTACATGTGGAAAAAGTAAGTACACCCTTGGCTCTAATAGGTGGTATTGCCCCCTTTGGCAGAAACAACCTCAAGTAGGCATTTCTTTTAACTGTCTACCAGCCTCTGACATCGACTGGGAGAAATTTTTGCCCACTCCTCCATGCAGAATTCTTTCAGCTGTGCAATGTTTGAGGGGTTTCTTGCATGCACAGCTCGTTTCAAATCCCCCCACAACATCTCGATGGGATTTAGGTCTGGGCTTTGACTTGGCCATTCCAGAACCCTCCATTTCTTTCTTTTCAGCCATTCCTTGCTGGATTTACTGGTATGTTTAGGGCCATTGCCATGTTGCAAGGTCCACCTTCGTTTGAGCTTCAACTCTCCGACAGATGGCCTCACATTTTCCTCAAGCATGCTCTGGTACAATGAAGAATTCATAGTGTATTATATGATGGTGAGCTGCCCAGGCCCTGATGCAGCAAAGCTGCCCCAAACCATAATATTTCCACCACTATGCTTTACAATTGGTATCAGGTTCTTGTGGTCAAATGCTGTCTTTGGTTTTTGCCAAACATGTCTTCTGGTACTGTGGCCAAATAGGTCTACCTTTGACACATCTGTCCAGAGCACATTGTTCCAGAAGTGCTGGTCTTTGCCTCGGTGTTCATTGGCAAACTTTAGTCTTGCCCTGATGTTCTTGCTGGACAGCAAAGGTTTCCTCCTGGCACACCTCCCATGCAAAACAAATTTGTGCAGCCTCTTTCTAATGGTAGACTCTTGCACTTTGACATCAACAGTGGCAAGATCTACCTGTAGGTCCCATGATGACATTCTGGGATTCTTAGAGACTTCTTTCGGCATCTTGCGGTCTGCTCTCGGGCTGAACTTGCTGGGGCAGCCTGGCCTGAACAAGTTGGCAGTTGTTTGGAAGCTTCTCCACTTGTAGATGATCTTCCGGACAGTCGAATGATTGATTTTTAAATTGTTTGGAGATCTTTTTAAATCCCTTCCCAGACTCGTCGGCATCTATAACCTTCTTTCTGAAGGCCTCAGAGAGCTCTTTTGATCTCGGCATGGTGACGCCGCACACTTCAACAACAAAGAGCAAGCCAAACTAAATGTCTGAGGTTTAAATAAGACAGGTTCCTCCAAGATCCTCTCTAACGATATTCTAATCATTTGCACCTGAGCTGGTGCACCTGATTCTAATTTTAGGTATTTGAAGTAGTGATAAATGTCGGGGTGTACTTACTCTTTCCAGATGCGAAATTTGCATTTATGTTTATTTAAATTATACAATGGACTACAAAATGTAAATGTTTCATGATATTTGTTATATTATATCACCTTTATCTATCAATATTGTTGAAATGAAGAACAAATAGCTGTATGTTGAAATATGTTGAAAAAGTCAAAACTTTACATGGGGTGTACTTACTTTTTCACGTGACTGTAGTCTCTCTTTCAAAGTGTGATTAAAACGCTCAATAACAAGTGCCTTTCCTTCATTAAAGGTGCTGTATAATTTAATACCCTCCCCCTTAAGAAATTTTATAAATATTTTGTGAAAGAACTCTGTTCTCTTGTCAGTCCATAACTTCTTTGGTTTCCTTTTACTTTTACGAAATATTCCACTGAAAGCTAATATAAGAGTATTACCCCTTTTGTTTTTCAAAGGAACAACCTAAGCATATCTACTCCTCAAATCAATAACGGTTAAAGCATACTTGTATCCCTTATCATTATTTAGTTCAATTAAATCAGCGGACCAAATGTGGTCGGTGCCTTCAGAATAAATTTTCCTTCTTTTAAACTTTGTGATTATTATAGGTTTATGTAATTCATTAGCCAAAAGCTCCTCAGTCTTGATGACATCATTAGAGCCAAATAGTTTTTTGAGGGTGAATAATCAAGACCAAGTTTCAATTTAGCACTTATCAATTTTTTCACAATAAACCTATCAACTTTCTCTCTCAACGTTGGATTTCGTATCAAAGACAAATTATACAACATTTCTCTTTCGGCTTCATGTTTTCCCTCATATGTATCGGTTTCACCATAGCAATGTCATGCTTCATACACACTTCATCAACCCTATTTAGAGGTTTAGACCAAGGTTTAGGATTGTCAGCCTCATCTAATCTTTTATCCAAGTTTGTTCCTGGACCGCAGAACGAATATCCAGGTAGATGTAGTTCCCCTGGAATTCCAGTTGTTGTAAATTTACTCCCTGACGAAAACTTTTGTATATCTCCTCCACTTTTAGGAGAAATGAATTGACACTTTTTAGAGCTACACACTAAACATATCCCCTTTTCATAAACTCTATTATTTTTACCTTTAACATGCGACATATTTTTCAGATTAGTTTTCTTTTTACACTTAACACAACAACTCATTTATTTATGAGAAAAATTCCTACAGAGTACAAAAACCTTTTTGCTTTTCAACATATACATTTCTATCTTGATTTTTAAAACATAAAGAATCCTTCAGAATGCCTTCACTCTCTCCTCCATTTATTTACAAATAAAACCAACTAAAGTCAATAACACCAACATCATCAACCACATAATCTTTTCCTTCTTCTTTATCCCCACTTTCTCTTTTAAATCTCCCCCCAGAAAGTAATGGAACAATTATTCTTGAAAATAATATTTCCATGAGACTTTCATTTCTTTATTTTCCTCCTCAGTGTGTTGAGTTTGATTTATTTGCTGTAATACCTTCAATCTCTTATTAATCTCACTGATTTCCATCTTTTTATATTTTCCTCCCTCTCTCTTTCCTCCCTTTCATCCTTCTCCTTTTTCTCCTTCTCCTTTTTCTCAATTCTCCCTCTCTTCTTCAACTCCTTCCTCATCCCTTGCTACCCTTGAGTTTGAGCCCCAAAGAATATCATACATATATTCATCTGGATTTTGAGATATTCTTGTATCTGTAATTATTTTTCTCATAAGAGGATACCAATAAGATTTATTGATGATTTCTAAAAGAGTTTTATATTTCATAACTTTGAGAAGTTCATTTTTATTTAATATTTTAATCAAGTCTCCATTTGTGGGTTTAGCAATATCAGTATAAGGCCAGTTCTTAATTACAAAATTCCCATGTATATGTTCCAATTCATAAGGTATGTAAAACCGAGCACCCTTTTCTTGTAGGTATCCCTGAATACAAAAATTATAATTCTCTTGTAGTCTTCTCCCTGCCATTTATGTATCAGAAATATATGTGAGATTAATATTATGACAGGTAATACCACCCCATCTTCCCACTACCAAATCGATTTGTATTCCTTGGCTTTCTATCTTTATCTCATTACCTTCCTTCTTTGTCATATAAACTATTGTTTTGCTGTCATATGATTTTCTATTCTTGAAATCATGTATTTGTTGTTTGCTAATTGTACTTCCACATAACTCCTTATCCTCACCAAGTGGACAATATTCTTCTTTACGAGACTGCTTAAAATCATGTAGGTCTTCTAAGTTTATTGAAAAAGACCAATTATACCCTAAATCAGGCATATCATACCCCCATTTATGTATTCGACATATTAACTATATGTCCTTCTTTATGAAATTAAATTGTAAGCAGATAGTTACATTTAATGAGGAAAGGTGAATGGTCTGTTTGACCAGGTGTTGTGGTTGTAAATTTTACTTGTTTAACAAATCGTGATGTTTTATTTAAAGATAAATATTGTGATAAATCACTGAATCCAATTAAGTCATTCGCATCTGTGGGGTTTGGATAATTGATTAATTTATAAGTATTTTTGTCCCCCGTCGCACCGCGGAGCGGAAGGGGGACTATGGTTTTCCCCTCCGTCCGTGTGTGCGTCCGTCCGTGCGTGCGGACGTGCATGCCTGCGTAAGCGAAGGACAGAATTCTAATTTGGTGTGTGGGTGCAACTCAGCATATGGAAGAACCCTATTGAAAATTGGGTCGCCACGTCAAAATCCAAGATGGCCACCGCCATGTATGTCTGAACCTTGTGAGCGGAATATCTTGAAAAATAAATGAACTACTAACTTCTAATCTGGTGTGTGGGTGTATCTTCGCATAAGGGAGAACGCTATTGAAAATTGGGTTGCCATGTCAAAATCCAAGATGGCCGCCTTGCATCTTCCACTTTGTCAACTCACATCACTTCACCGACAGGGGACTGAGGCGTAATGCTTGTTCCAGTTGTCATATCAGGAATAAAACCTTCAACTGACCCCTTACCCATTCTATCACTAAATGAATGTGTGAATTTTATCATTTCAGATGTAGCAGATACATAATCAACCGCTTCCACTTCTTGCATTCCAATATACAAACGAATACTATCAAACATTTTCCAGAAGAAATCATTTATGAATGTAGCATCAGTATTATTATAGTCTTAGTGAATTTAAATTTACACAACAAGAAACTATCAGCTAGATTCAAGTAAGTTTGTTGATTATTTATTTCAAAACTTTTTGTTCCATTTGAATTCCAGTCTGTTACTGTTATAGCATTTACCTTAAAATAGTCTTCCTTTTTAGTGGAGTTTGAAATGATAATCGTATCATCCAAATCATAGATACTATCAATTATTGCTTCCATACTTGTATTTATATAGCATTAAAATCATTGAAACCCTGACCCAAGTATTTGAATGATTTTTCGTCGTTCTTGTGAAGATAGTTGAGTTTTGCCTTTTTTAATTTCTTTGATTGCTTGTAATTTATGAGACTCCTTTTGAGCATCTTTTATACCCTTTATAGCACCTGCTACATTTCCCACAGCAGAAGCGGTTGAACCAATTAGGTCTTTATGTTTAAGAATGGTTGAACCAATACCCATTAGAGTATCAATTATCCCATCTCCTTTATTTCTAAATTGATGTTCTACACCCCCATTGTCTCTAAGGTTTGTAGTATCCTCAATAAGAAACATACCTTCACCCTTATAGTATGGTGAAAGGAACATCCCATCCCCTGTAATTATTTTATATTTTCCCAACTCGTGTTTCCTCACAATAACCATTATTTATTTATTGAAAAACTTCACGTCGGTGAATTCTGATGGATATAATTTCTTCATTAAAGGAAATCATACGATTATCTTGATCGGTTATCCTAAAATTTACTCTGTATATGGGTTTTCCTGACACAGGTAAATAGACAAGATTTTTTGGTTCCATGTTACATTTATAACCAATCGGGGTTGAGTATGCGCTGAATGAAAATATTGTATTTGTTCTTATTCCATCGTTATAAGCACCATCAATCAAATCACACTGAATTAATACCGAATTTATACCGGAGGATATTTGAATGACATTATCACTGTAAAACGTCCCGTTAGTTTCAATCTTTTTTGAAGAGAAACCCAATCGCTCTCTGAACGAATTTTCAATCGTGAAATCAACTTTATAATTATTTTTAAGTTTAATAGTTGATTTTGAAGTATGTTTTTGAATATCTATTGCAACATTTTTTGGTTCATCACCTTGGTCTTTCATAAGGCGAGAAATTTCAGAAGATATTTGAGAAATCTCGTATGCTCCGGATGAAACTGTTATAGTTTTGTATCCGCTTCCTGAATCATAACTAAACTTTTTATTTTTCTCTGTGATATTAAAAAGGGTATTGTAAGTTTCCATTGACAACAAAGAAGCCTCATATTCTTTTGTGGGGTCAAGTTGTCGTGGGTAAGGGAATGAAGCTGTGTAATCACTCGTCGTGAAATTAAAACTCAGAATTGTGCTTCTCATCTTATTTAATATGTAATAAAATATCTTTGTATTGACATTTATTAATTATTTTCATGTTCATTAACTGATCTAAAATGGCTGAGGCTTCATTAAAACAATTGTTGTTCCCAGCCTTCTTACTGCCTAACAACAATAATAGCCTATTAACTAATTGTGATGGGTCATATGGAAGAAAGCTAACACCCGAACCCGAGGCTAAACCAAGCTTGCTTAAAGCATCAACAATATGTTTTTCCTTCTCATTCTTCTTACTTTTACCAGCAACAAAAACTCCATAATCAAGTGAGTTTAGTCATTCAATATATACCCTATCATCTTCACTTTGTGTATTCAACGGTTCATCAAAATAACTTGAACTATAGTATCCATATTTTGTGAGAAGAAACATTAATCTAGAGGTTAATTTAATAGGTGGTTGGGCAGAACTTAAGAACACCAATTTATCATTAAATATCAATACCTTTTCTTTCACAAGATAGAACTGTGCTGGTTCTTCTGTTGGAATGAGACCTGCTCTGGTTTTTGAATCTGCCGAATATTCATTGTTTTGAAGATCTTCCACAATATAATTGGGAGGTTGATTTACCTCAAGTTGCTGAAATAATCCATCATCATCATTGTAATGAAATTGTACCTTAGTTGAACCCAGGTGTTATGCTCTCTCTAACCACTGAGAGGCGTCTATAAGAACCCGGACTGCCATCGCTCCGGATCATTCCTGTGACATGTAATCTGTGACAGCGTAGACTCGAATGGTGCGTATATTTAGATGATCTCGGCTTGCTTGCTCTGATTGATAAATGCTGGACTTCTCCTTTATTATAATCCTGATATATTGCATGATCGTATTTTACAGGTGTTGCCAGAGTTCAAATTTGTATTAAACCTATCATTGGGCAATGTTGTGGAATTGACTTCTTTACAACAATTAATACAAGCTCGGGGCCCACGGAAAGGGGCGATCTCCATCAAAGTCGGGCAAGGTGCACCGCGCGCCGTTTGTGCCGCTGGCTCGGCGATAAGCACATTCATCGTCGAACGGGCTCGTCTGCTCCGCGACGCTCGGCAAACTTTTGCAAAATGTCCCAGCTTTGAGCACAAATGACACTTCGCATCTTTAGCAGGGCAGACTGACCTGGTATGATTCCGATTCCCGCAGAAATAGCACGTAGCATTACTTCACGGACTTGGATCCCGCCGCAGCGGCCAACGTTAAGCCCGGATCGGGATCTTCGGTCGTGGCCGGGGTCTCCAACTTCGGCGGAGGTGACGAGGCTGCATCCTCGGCCTCGGCGGTAGCTCTCTCTGGTCGAATCTGTTGAGATGTCCCCGCAGTGACGTATGGGCGTTTATACGCGTCGGATTGTTCCCGTGCTTCGGTATACACGTGAGATAGCCGGAGTGCTTCATCTAGTGTCAAATCGGCTTCTTCAAGCAGTCTCTGTCTGACGACAGGAGACCTAAGTCCTGCGACGAAAGAATCGCATACAAGGTCATCACAAACTTGTGCATGAGTGCGTACCGCCGGGGTACTCTCCTTCAGTAGGCGTTGGAGGTCTCGAGCAAATTGATCTAGAGTCTCCGTGGGCTGTTGACGTCGCGTCGCAACCAAATGTCATGCGTAGACCACGCTTCGTTTTTTTATGTAAATACGCTTCAGCTCCGCCACAGCTGCATCGAACGTCGCACAGTGTTCAATTGCCATGTACACGTTATGGTGCACCTTTGCTTGCAGCACTCTGAGTTTTGTTTCATTGGTGACGGCCTCCTGAGCCTTGAACTGGTTATCCAAGACTTTCAGCCAATGTGTCAGTTCTGCGTCTGCGTCCGCCGCCTGAGGGTCTGCCGCGAAAAGCGGCACCTGGATCATTTTGTGAGTCATGTTGTTCTCGTCCATGTCCCGTTCTCGTACAAGATGATGAGACAAAAATAAATCTTTTGTTTTGGAAAGTGATGCGTCAGGTCATGCGATAGCTGCAACTCACTCCCAAGGGGGGTGCCCTGTGGCCTTCTTTTTGCGAACTCTCTCCTCCGCTGAGCGGAGACATTCATCTGTCGAAAAGGAGGCGTATGCCATCATCGAGTCGATTCGGCGTTGGCGTCCCTATTTGCTCGGACGATGCTTCCAAATTATCACGGACGAACAGAGCGTTGCGTTTATGTAAGACACCCAGCATGCTCAACGCATTAAGAATGAGAAAATCACTCGCTGGCGGATCGAACTCGCAGATTTCTGCAACACAATCAAATATCGCCCTGGGAGGGATAACCTGGTTGCCGACGCCTTAACGTGGCCGGTGATGTGTGCGGGTCTCATATCTTTTGAGGATCTGCGCACTTTGCACGAGAACTTGTGCCATCCCGGAGTGACGCGTTTCGCTCATTTTGTGCGTAGTCATAACTTGCCCTACTCGGTTGAGGATGTTCGTCAGATCTGTCGCACTTGTTCTGTATGTGCTGAACTCAAACCGCGCTTCGACAACCCTTCTATGGGAACGCCAGTCTGAGCTACTAGGCCGTCGGAGAGATTGGCGCTCGATTTCGAAGGGCCACTGCCGGCGTCACCGGCTTCGAGTAACTCGCGTTACCTGCTCACAATTGTTGATGAGGTCCCGAGATTCCCTTTTGCTTTCCTGTGCGTAGATATGACAGCCGCCATGGTTATCCGGTGCCTGCAGATCTTGTTTTTGTCCCCCGTCGCACAGCGGAGCGAAAGGGGGTCGATGGTTTTCCCCTCCGTCCGTGTGTCCTTCCGTCCGTCCGCCCGTCCATCCGTCCGTCAGTCCTTCCATCCGTCCGTCCGTCCGTGCATGTGTGCATGCGTAAGCGAAGGACCGCATTCGAATTTGGTGTGTGAGTGCAACCCACGTCAAAATCCAAGATGGCCGCCGCCATGTATGTCTGATGCCATGGATGTCTGAACCTTGTGAGCTGAATATCTTGAAAAATAAGCGAAGTACCAACTTCAATCTGGTGTGTGGGTGTATCTAGGCATAAGGAAGAAAGCCACTGAAAATTGGGTCGCCACGTCAAAATCAAAGATGGCCACCGCCATGTATGTCTGAACCTTGTGAGATGAATATCTTGAAAAATAAGCGAAGTACCAACTTCTAATTTGGTGTGTCGGTGTATCGCGGTACCAACTGTGGCCTTCTTTTTGTTCAAACCTTGTGAGCGAAATCTCTCGAAAAATAAGCGAAGTACCAACTTTTAATCTGGTGGGTGGGTGTATCTCGGCATAAGGAAGAACGCTGTTTAAAATTGGGTCGCTATGTCAAAATCCAAGATGGCCGTCGCCATGTATGTCTGAACCTTGTGAGATGAATATCGTGAAAAATAAGCGAAGTACCAACTTCAAATTTGGTGTGTGGGTGTATCTCCGCGTAAGGAAGAACGCTATTGAAAATTGGGTCGCCACATCAAAATCCAAGATGGCTGCCGCCATGTATGTCTGAACCTTGTGAGATGAATATCTTGAAAAATAAGCGAAGTACCAACTTCTAATTTGGTGTGTGGGTGTATCTCGGCATAAGGAAGAACGCTATTGTAAATTGGGTCGCCACGTCAAAATCCAAGATGGCCGCCACCATATATATATCTGAACCTTGTGAGCGAAATATCTTGAAAAATAAGCGAAGTACCAACTTCTAATTTGGTGTTCGGGTGTATCTAGGCACAAGGAAGAACGCTATTGAAAATTGGGTCGCCACATCAAAATCCAAGATGGCCGCCACCATGTATGTCTGAACCTTGAGCGAAATATCATATTGTAACGGATTTGGGAAACCCTGCACTTGGTGTAATTGTTGTAAATATCACCCTCTGTAAATAATAGTAATTCTTTGTAAATACCTCCATTTGGTAAAAGTCAAAGGTCGTCCCTTTAGCTAGTCCATCGCACACACGTAGAAAATCATAGGCCCTTCTAAATAGTTATATCATTATGTGTTCCAGTTTAAGGCTCTGTTTTCCATTAGTTGACTCTGCATTGCACCAAATTAAATAAGGTAGAATCCCCTTTCAATTGCCCCAGAACCTCCATTGCCAACTGAATTCGCCCTCCATTACGCACGTGGTCAACTCGGGGAAGAAGGGCGTGGCCCACCCATCGTCATCAGGGGGTGGAGCCAGGAAGCCCTTGCGCCCAACCAGGACTCGGTGGGCACGGCTTGGTAAAGTGTGGCTATGGCTTGGTAGGGCGTGGCTATATAACCCGTCGAGGGAAGCCCCCACTGAGCAGATGATCGAGGGAGCCAGAGGCGTGTCAAAGCAAAAACCAGCCCTGCCGCGTGCAACGAGATACGTGTGCCTGCCGCGTGGAACGAGATAAGTGTGCCTGCCGCCGCCTTCCTCGCTTCCAGCCAGGAGCGGACCTGCTTGCTGTGCTGCCCTGCCAAACCTTCCAGCCCTGTGGTCCCACCTTCTTCTCCCTCCAGCCAATCCAATCTGCAATTCCCTATTCATGTGAGTGATTTCATTCTGTCTGTATTGTCCTGGGTATAAGTAAGCTTGTTTAAGTTAACCACTGCACTGTGTATCTGCTTTTCCATTGTCCCTGTAAATTGCATTTCTTTTCTTCTCTTGCTTTGGTTGTGTGTAAATAATTAATAAATACCTGTGTTCTTTCTTTACCCCTTTTGCTTCTTCACATTCGGTCGCTTTAGAGACTTCCACATTGAGTCCCTGTGGTGCGATTTCGGCCAACGCATATGAATCGGGTTTAGTCTTTGTTAATGGCTCGAACTTCAGACTGCTAACCCGCTCGGCAAATAACATCTAGAACCGTGGTTCGAGCAGAAGTTATTCCCTCGTTCCCGGCTGGCGGTAGTAATTAGGTACGTAGCGAACCCCTAGGCCTATACAAACCCTACCCTACCGTCGGTCCGGGAAGGACGTTGCAGCTTCAGGATTGGAGACAGCCAGTGCAAATAGAAGGGGGATTAACTCCCCCCCCCCCCCCCCCCCGCTAAGGGGAGCGCCGTACTCCGTTTCCGTAACAATATCATAGCATGTTTTCTGCGTCTTCCACTTTGTCAACTCACATCACTTCCCCGACGGGGGACCGAGGCGTAACGCTTGTCTATGTTTGGGAATCCAGCCTACATGCATACCGATCGAGGCGCAGTGTTCCTGTCCCAGGAAGTGAGGAACTTCTTACTCCAGCATAATGTCGCTTCTAGCTATACCACTCCATATAGGCCGCAGGCGAATGGACAGGTCGAACGCTTCAATGGAATTATATGGAGAGCCGTTACGCTGAGTCTTAAGTCCCTCGGCCGAGGCCTAGACAAATGGGCCTGGTCGCTACCTGCGGCACTGAACTCGATCAGGACTTTACTGTGTATGGCTACCAATCAAACTCCCCACGAATGGATGTTTCATCACCCGAGGAGTTCAGGTAGTATCCGATATTTACCTAGTTGGCTTGCAGAGCCGGGTCCGGTTTACCTCAAACGGGCTGTTCGCATGAGTAAGTATGATCCGCTAGTGGATAAGGTGCAGGTACTCCAAGCTAATCCCGAACATGCTCGTGTGCTGATGTCAGATGGACGCGAGTCAACAGTCTCCGTACGCCACCTGGCCCCTTGCGGGGAAATTGACGAACCAATTTACGAGTCCATGAACTCTCCCGTTGCTCCGCCTGTGGAGTATCCGCCGGCCGTCTCACCGCTAAACGAACCCCAACCTGTAGACTCTGTAGTGCCACCTCCGTCACCTGAATTAGGCGGCTACTCCGACGCAGGGGACTCCGGCCTTGGGGACGTAGCACCCGGTAGTTTCCGGACTCGTGCCGGAAGGGAGATTCGTCACCCCGATCGCTACGGATGGACCGACTGACATGGACGGAACATTGCTGCCCCTACTATTATTATGGCTGCGTGCTTGATTCCTGCCTTAGCGGAAGTGTAGTTTTAACGGCTGGGAGAATGCAATGAAATTGTACCTAAGTTGAACCCAGGTGTTATGCTCTCTCCAACCACTGAGAGGCGTCTATAAGAACCTGGACTGCCATCGCTCCGGATCATTCCTGTGACATGTAATCTGTGACAGCGTAGACTCGAATGGTGCGTATGTTTAGATGATCTCGGCTTGCTTGCTCTGATTGATAAATTGCTGGACTTCTCCTTTATTATAATCCTGATATATTGCATGATCGTATTTTACAGGTGTTGCTAGAATTCGAATTTGTATTAAACCTATCATTGGGCAATGTTGTGGAATTGACTTCTTTACAACAATCATATTCTAATTCTCCTAGTTCTTGCTCCGTCATTTGACTAAAATCTTTGAGCATTTGAAGTTTTTTCGGAGTATATTCTATCGTGGGAACTGCAGGTGAAATCATTTGTTAAGTTTTAAAAAGTGGTTAAAAAAATTTCTCTTGTTTTCTTTCAAAGGCTTCTTCACCAGTTAATTTCTGCCTCCGTTTCTTCTTTATCTCTTCCTGTTGTTTAACAACTTTTGAAACTAATTGTTGATGTTCCTTAAACTTTCCTGCTCTTTCTTTGGCATTCATTTTCTGTATTTTTTTTTTGAAAAACATCATTTACTGAAGTATAAAGGTCAATCAGAAAATTTTCCTTTTCTTTATCATTAAAGTAGATGTGTTCAAATAAATCCTTTTCTTTAAATATTTTATCAAATTCTATATTAGCATTAATACGAGTTGTAATTTCTTCTTCACTAATACTCGTATCTCTGCTTTTCATGCGTTGGCGTTGAGTTTCTTCATCAACATCTAAACCGAATGATAAAATCTTAACTCTTTTATCACTCAGACGTTTCATAATTTGTCTCATTACCTTCGCAAAAGCGGAAGGTTATGTTTTGATCGCTGTGTATTTATTTGTATGTCTGTGTGTGTGTGTGTATGTTATTCTCATAACTCAAAAAGTATTCAACCGAATTGCATGAAATTTGGTGGGATGATTGGTTATTATACGGGACACATTTGATTAGATTTTGGGAGCAATCGGGTCAAAGGTCAAGGTCACGAAAAGGTCAAAATCGTATTTTTGTTGTTCTGTTCCCTACACTCCCATGCCAAGTACAGAACAGTAGCTGCGGCGAAGGTATGCGCTCTACCGAGTGCCCGTTCTAGTTCCTTCTGGATTAGTTTCTAAAATCCCAAGACCACCAGATTTTAGTTTGTTTAACTCACTCTTACAATATGAATATTTTGTCATGCCAAGAGAGACCTCAAATATTTGACCTTCGTTCCTCAATCGCATATGTTCCTCCATTGAAATGCAGTAATAATCTTCACCTTCTACTTCTCCTGGTCGCATTGCTCTGGTTGTAGTACCTACAATACGAATCAAAGGGTGTTTTTAAAAAAAACTTACAATCTTTTCATTTTTACTATTCAAGAGTTTAGATTTATGAAAGTTTTTTTCCTGAAGCAGATTTACCCACTAGTTTAATAATAATAGTTGCCATTTATGTGTGTAATTATTTATAAAATAAAAAAATATCAGTTAGTATCTCATCTTGTTTCACAACAATATATTTATATTTTTCAATCTTGTGTTTCATGTGAGACTCAAATTCTTTTTTACGACATAACGTAGAGCAATTATCTCCAAAAATTATTTATATCGATTGAATTTAACTTGAACAAAATAAAAGTATTGGCATTGTTTCTTATTGAGCGACGAGGGAGTTGAAAGTATGATTGACTGAGATAAATACAATTACAAGAAGAATGTCTCCCTCTTGTATTGTAGCTATCCATAACCGTTTGGTTTCACTCATCAACACAATCGTCAAAGATAACGAGGTTCTTTTTTGATTGATCGACATCTTTGGGTAAAGGTATATCATCCGTATTATCACTGAGAATATAAGTTATGGGTTTTGGTTTCTGTTTTGATTTCTGTGTATCACAAAATAGTTGTATTATATCTTCAATGTTATAATCATTTCGTTTTTTTTGAAGTTTAAATAAACCGATTATATCCTCTTTTTGAAGATCTGCATTAAAACCTTGTGATAGTAGTTGATACTCGGGTTGAAAACTTGACTTCGTAAAAATTATTAAATTATCATAATCTAAAAAGTTGGGGGTAAGGAGCATCTTTAAAAGCAAACAGGTTTTTCCACATCCGCTTGATCCGACTATTAGACATCTTAATGAATTTGGCAGATTTTTATGGTTAAGTTTTATCTTGTTTTCCCAAACGGGTAAAAAAATCATTCATTTATATCTTTGAAAAACAAGTCATCTAACTTTTTATGAGCTTTTTTAGAAACTCTATATTTTATCCTGAGGTCAGGTTTAATTTCAAGATAATCCATTATTTTATTTATATCGTATCTTGTATTAACATTTCCATTGAAATTATTTTGAATAATAAATATCATTAAACCCCTATACATTTCCTAAATACAAATAGTCTCTTCCCTTGTAAGAAATGGTGTATTATCATCATAACACTTAACATTCATCTCTCTTATTAATCTTGTAAAGTAATTCATTTTTGGTTCTAATTTTAAAGAACCAACTTTTGCTCTATATATATTATATTTTTTATTATCATTAATTAAAAGATAATCACAGAATAAACATGGTTTATGCGCTTTTGACTCTGTATTTAATCCCACTCTATCACAAGCCGGACAATTCTCTAATTTATCATATGGAGAATCAGGAAATTCAAGTATATCGTCTGGGTTTATCATATTTATATTGTCAAAGATTACTTAAACTAAAAATCAACTTCACTATAATCGGTGCTTTCATAATCATCATCATCTATAAAACTACTTTCATAGCTATCGTTTGAAGACAAACTCTCTGCATCATAACTGTCTTATGTTCCAATTTTATCATCACTATCATAATCCCCAATGTCTTCACTTGAATAATAACATATTTAATTAGCAGAAAAAACATCACCATCTATATCCATATACTTTTTTTATTAACAGATTCAACTTCTATATTTTTAATATAAAAGGTAATTTTAAAATGGTTCCTAACTACTATTGAGCGAAATGACATTTCTCCTGATATATCAACATCTTTCATTTCATCAAGATTAACATCTTTGGGGTTGTTAAAAAAAAATACAAATTTCACCTTGTTTGGAGATAATAGTTTTTTCCTCCTTTTCGGTAGCTTCAGTAAAAAGAGTTTTATTTTTTGATACTTTTACATCTTTTATTACCCCCTGTTTGTTATAGATCTCCATAAAAAGTGGTGGAACTTTTGTTATAACTACTTTAATTGATGGTTTCCCAAAGACAGAGAATGCTCTTCCTTTAAAAGGGATTGAGTAGCTCATAATATCTTTAATTATAGGTTTAATCCAAAAGTTATTGTAATCATCTTTGTTCAATTTTACATCCGTGCAATATATTTCGGTATCCTTTTTAAATGAGGAAATTGATTGAAATTTGTCTTTTGTGTTTTGAAACATTGTATTTATTAAGTAAACAAGTACAAAAAGTTTTAATTAAAACAAAAGCCACGTCGATGTTACACAATGCCTAGATGCAGCTGTGCCTATAACGTTGATGTTATAGGCACAGGACATTCGTTTTGATTCGATTACTTGATGTTATTTTTGTGCAAAGTGAAAATATATCTCGGCAATTTCCCGTGTGTGGCGACGAATTTTTAATATATCTCGGCATTTTCCCGTCTGTTATTTCAGGCGGTGTATGACTGACCATGCCGCGATTTAAAAAAATATATCTCGGCAATTTCCCGTGTGTGGCGACACGTGAACGAAGCTATGCTCCTCTCCACATTATTGTGACAACGTATAAATTAAATATTTCATCGTGACGATTGTCATCAAATGGACGAATTTTTAATATATCTCGGCATTTTCCCGTCTGTTATTTCAGGCGGTGTATGATTGACCATGCCGCGATTTAAAATATATATATATATCTCGGCAATTTCCCGTATGTGGCGACACGTGAACGAAGCTATGCTCCTCTCTCCACATTATTGTGACGACGTATAAATTAAATATTTCATCGTGGCGATTGTCATCAAATGGACGAATTTTTAATATATCTCGGCATTTTCCCGTCTTTTATTTCGGGCGGTGTATGACTGACCATGCCGCGATTTAAACAAAATATATATATCTCGGCATTTTCCCGTCTCTTATTTCGGGCGGTGTATGACTGACCATGCCGCGATTTAAAAAAAAAATCTCAATGGACTTGAAGTTACAGGCCTTTGAGAATTCATTTCGTTCTATAAAGGGCAACTTTCATCGGATTTTCTTCCTGTTTTTTTTCAACCGAGTCTAAAACTATGTTAGCGACTGTGAAAAATGAAATGATATATCGAATTTGATTTGAAATAAAACTGTGTGAGAGAGGAAGACACCACGGGCCTACAAAACAGGCCTCAAAGCTATGCGAGTTAATAAAACTAGGGCGTGCCCGTACTATATATATATCTAAAATTATATCCCCCCCCTCTATTTACATGAAATGGTTTGGTCCATTCGCAAAGCCAAAGCGAACGGCTTGCGAGTACGGTGACAATCCCCCCCCTCTATTTACATGAAATGGTTTGGTCCATTCGCAAAGCCAAAGCGAACGGCTTGCGAGTACGGTGACAATCCCCCCCTCTATTTACATGAAATGGTTTGGTCCAAAGCGAACGGCTTGCGGAGTTTGGTAAAGAAATCGCCATAGCTCGGTAACTACTTGTCCGATTAATATGAAACCTTGAAAAGGCACATCCTCGGGTCCCCAGCAATATACCTGGCAAGTTTCAAGTATATCGGACCCGTGGTTGTCGAGAAACAGCGGTCACAGACAAACGACAAACACACAGACATACACACAGACATACAGAGATTACTGGAATTATAGATAGATGGTGGATATTTGTTTATATGAAGGCTCTCCCAGAATGGGTGGAGCTATGGTTCCCAGAATGGGTGGAGCTTTGAGGTTTTGTCTTCTCTGCAAGAACAAGAAGAAGAAGAAGAAGAACAACAACAACAACAGCAGCGGGCACTCTATGAGCAGCGTCTGGGACGCGGCTAAAAATTTAGACATATTAATTTGGATCGGTGCCAAGAATTGATTTTTATTTTAAGCATAAAATTACTTATAAAAGAGACCACTCTTAAGTGGTCGAAATCACTGATACTATTTCATTTTAAGCGAAGAAATATCTATAAATTACCACGACATTTTTAGTTCAAGCAAAGAAATATCTATAAATTACCACGACATTTTCATTAAGTTTCTTACTATATAAATATGGTGGATACAACGTATTGCGACGTTTGTAATCATGAATATCATAAGCGTGCTTTGGCGCACCATCTAACAACAAAAACGCACAGACGAAATACAGGAGAACTACCTCCAGAGTCTAATGTTAAACACTGTGATGTCTGTTCTAAGGACATTAAAAAGGTCTGGTATAACAAACATCTTATAACAAAAAAGCATCGGCGAAATACAGGAGAACTACCTCCTATGTCTGATGTTAAACACTGTGATGTCTGCAATAAGGACATTAAAAAGCATGGCTTTAAGTCTCACCTTCAATCACGCAAACACAAGACTATGTCTGGATACTCTATTAAAAACTCTGATGGAGCATTTAAGGGTCATATTAAGATAAGGGTTTTTGAGTTGGGAACTCCTGGACCAAAATCAATCGCTGATGCGATTGAGATGGTTACACCTGCTGTTCAAACACTTATAAAAGATACGTTGTCTGAGATGAACACTTTGAAGTTTTATATGGGGGTAAAAATGGGTATCGTAAAATATGACGTTGAAGAAACCCCCTACATGAGAACAGACCCTCACTTTATCACATCATTCCAAGATTTCTTATCATCGGGTGTTTTTGGCGAACTTATAAAACAGGAGCAGGATGTAGATAATACTGTGGTGTGGTGGGTAGTGGATATACAGACTTGGCATTTAATATGGAATATTTTTTTTGTGGGGGTGAACTTACTTTTCAAGATGACTTAGAACCAAAAGTTCATTGGAATTACGTTGAAATTATTCTAGATTTTGTTAATGTGACCTTTAAAAGAAACAAAAACCACATTTGACATTTTGAAACAAATAAATTGATCCTTGAAAGTGATGTAAACTGATATCGAACTCAATTCATGGACAGTACTGTGTTAAACTTCTGTACGTTTTCCAGAAGTATCTCTTTATTTTGCACATTAGCCAAAAATTTTTTCAACAAAAACAAAAGTTAAATTACGACTGGGATTACGGACTAAAATTACAGTTCAGTACTTCGTGTAACTCCCCCCCCCCCTCCCCCCCCCCCCCCCCCGAGCATTCAGGAGAGCACGTACACATTGAGGCATGCTGTTCACGAGATTTGCCAAGGTTTGGACAGGAATCGCTTGCCATGCAGTGACAATAGCCTGCTGCAATTCACGCACAGAGGTCGGCTGCTGGTCCAAGTGGTCGATTTGACGCGTTAATTCTGCCCACAAGTTCTCTATCGGATTCATATCCCGGGACATGGCAGGCCACTCCATATGCTCTACACCACGGTCAGCAAGAAAGCGTTGGATCATGCGAGCATGATGAGGCTGTGCATTGTCATCTTGGAAGACAAAGTTTCCTCGAAAGGCTGCACGAGCAAATGGAAGCAATGTTTCTTCCAGAATGGCCCTGTACTTGAACTGGTTCAGGTTTCCATTCAGAAGAAACCAGGTCAATTTTGCCTCCTGCATGAAAAGCAGCCCAAACGGTCACCCCACCACCTCCAGCTTGGACTCTTGGCACTATACAATCTTTGTTGAAGGCTTCATGCACTTGTCTGCGCACTCGGACGTGGCCATCTTGACGATAAACCAGAAATCTAGACTCGTCACTGAAGATCACGTGATTCCAGTGTCTTGGCTGCCATTGACTGTGCTCTCTGGCCCACTGCAATCGGCGCTGGCGGTGTTGTCTGGTCAGGCGTGGCTTTCTCAGGGGACGCCTGGCATGATAGCCTGCTTGAACCAGTCGTTGGTTGAGTAGCCTTCTGGATACAGGCACATTTGTCAGTTGCTGCCACTCAGCCCTTAGCCGATTAGCTGACTTGGTACGGCCATTGCGGACTAACCCGTGCAGCTGGCGATCATCCCTCCTTGTGGTTCTGCGGGGACGTCCTGGCCTCGGTATTGGAGTAGGGACACCCCTCTGAGCATTTCGTTTCAGGATCTTTGACACCTGACCTTGAGTGATGCCATACTGCCGAGCAATAGCACGCTGTTTCATGCCGTAATTTAGTAAAGTCACCACTCCATGACAAACAGCATTGTCGAGTTGACGGACCATCTCCAGAGGAAGCGGCAAGAACTTTTGTAGACGTGCAGCAGTTGTTTTCCACTAATGCAGAACGCAACAACCCTTGTATACCCGACTGTGAAGCCAATCATCAAATGCACCTGTCCGTACATTTTGCCACGCCACCTGTGATATAATCCTGTTGTTGACTTCTTCCTGCGCCAGACAAACAGTGACATGGTTCTTTTAACAAATAAATCACCAAAGTGTAAAAGAAACTCACCAGATTGATATACTGAGTCAAGAAAGTAAACCCAAGTCAAGAAAAAAAAAAAATTCCATATTAAATGCCAAGTCTGTACTATTAGTAAAACCATTTTCTTTTATATACACATTCTGAAATCAGACCCTCTTAAAGCGTCTTCTTATATTGATTTACCAAGAGAAATGAAACTTATAAAAGCGGTTGTTAATATTCAAACGAAAGATAATAAATGTTTCCGCTGGTCGGTTCGCGCCCACCTTTCTCCTCAAAATAAGAATCAAGAAAGAGTATCTCATTACAAGAAATATGAGAATACACTTTCTGTTAAAGATTTAAAATTTCCAATGTCTTTGGTGGATATTCCTAAATTTGAGAAAATGAATAATCCATCTATTAAAGTACAGTCACGTGAAAAAGTAAGTACTCCCCATGTAAAGTTTTGACTTTTTCAACATATTTCAACATACAGCTATTTGATCTTCATTTCAACAATATTGATAGATAAAGGTGATATAATATAACAAATATAATGAATCATTTACATTTTGTAGTCCATTGAACAATTTAAATAAACATAAATGCAAATTTCGCGTGTGGAAAAAGTAGTGTACACCCCTACATTTATCACTACTTCAAATACCTAAAATTAGAATCAGGTGCACCAGCTCAGGTGCAAATGATTAGAACATCGTTAGAGAGGATCTTGGAGGAACCTGTCTTATTTAAACCTCAGACATTTAGTTTGGTTTGCTCTTTGTTGTTGAAATGTGCGGCGTCACCATGCCTAGATCAAAAGAGCTCTCTGGGGCCTTCAGAAAGAAGATTATAGATGCCTACAATTCTGGGAAGGGATTTTAAAAGATCGCCAAACAATTTGAAATCAATCATTCGACTGGCCGGAAGATCATCGACAAGTGGAGAAGTTTCCAAACAACTGCCAACTTGTTCAGGCCAGGCCGCCCCAGCAAGTTCAGCCTGAGAGCAGACCGCAAGATGCTGAAAGAAGTCTCTAAGAACCCCAGAATGTCATCATGGGACCTACAGGTAGCTCTTGCCACTGTTGATGTCAAAGTGCACGAGTGTACCATTAGAAAGAGGCTGCACAAATTTAATCTACGTGGGAGGTGTGCCAGGAGGAAACCTTTGCTGTCCAGAAAGAACATCAGGGCATGACTAAAGTTTGCCAATGAACACCTCGGCAAAGACCAGCACTTCTGGAACAATGTGCTCTGGACAGATGAGTCAAAGGTAGAGCTATTTGGCCACAGTACCAGTATCTCTGAGGGCCTTTCACTCACTCACCGCAGGCAGGTAGGTGGTCTTTCTGTCTTCTACCGACTCCTCTCCGGCCTTGCTCCCCAGCTCTCTCTGTGCTCTGTCCCTCAAATATTCCTACAGGTCGCAAAAGATCTGCCAGCAACTCTCTGATGGTTAAACTGCCGAAATCTCGGCTCTCTGCTCACCTTCACTCTTTCATTCGTCTTTTCTCCCGCCTCTGGAACAAACTCCCACACTCCCTTCAATCCCACTCCTCCCTCCAGGTCTTTAAAACAGCTGTTCACCACCATCTCTTATCTTCCCCCATCCAAAACCTTGATCTTTTCTACCCCCACTAATTCACCCCAGATCCACCTTGTTTGAAATTCCAACTTCTTTCCTGGAAGTCCTGGCAGTGTCCATATGTTTTATACCTCTCCCACCTCCCCTTCCCATGCCCCCCCCCCAAAGCCCTCGCCCTCCCACAGATCTCTCGATGTCTCCATGTCTCTCGGTCCCTGCTCTCAAATGTTGTGTTTGTGTCCTTCCCCCTCTCTCCCCATCTTGTCTACCGCTCCCGATGTTATATGTTTTATGTGTCGGTTTGTCTTTCTGTGTGATTAATGTTCGCTCTTTCACGAGCCTCGCTCGATCTTGTATACAAAAAAAACAAACAAAAAAAAAAAACACATGACATGTTTTGCGAAAACCAAAGACAGCATTTGACCACAAGAACCTGATACCAACTGTAAAGCATGGTGGTGGAAATATGGTTTCGGGCAGCTTTGCTGCATCAGGGCCTGGGCAGCTCACCATCATGGAATCCACTTTGAATTCTTCATTGTACCAGAGGGTGCTTGAGGATAATGTGAGGCCATCTGTCGGAGAGTTGTAGCTCAACCGAAGGTGGACCTTGCAACATGACAATGACCTGAAACATACCAGTAAATCCACCAAGGAATGGCTGAAAAGAAAGAAATGGAGGGTTCTGGAATGGCCGTCAAAGCCTGGATCTAAATCCCATCGAGATGTTGTGGGGGGATTTGAAATGAGCTGTGCACACAAGAAACCCCTCAAACATCGCACAGCTGAAACAATTCTGCATGGAGGAGTGGGCAAAAAATTCTCCCAGTCGATGTCAGAGACTAGTAGACAATTATAAGAAACACCTACTTGAGATTGTTTCTGCCAAAGGGGGCAATACCACCTATTAGAGCCAAGGGTGTACTTACTTTTTCCACTTGCGAAATTTGCATTTATGTTTATGTAAATTATGCAATGGACTACAAAATGTAAATGTTTCATGATATTTGTTATATTATATCACCTTTATCTGTCAATATTGTTGAAATGAAGATCAAATAGCTGCATGTTGAAATATGCTGAAAAAGTCAAAACTTTGCATGGGGTGTACTGACTTTTTCACGCGACTGTTTAACAAATATCATGAAACATTTACATTTTGTAGTCCATTGTATAATTTAAATAAACATAAATGCAAATTTCGCATGTGGAAAAAGTAAGTACACCCCTACATTTATCACTACTTCACATTCCTAAAATTAGAATCAGGTGCAAATGATTAGAACATCGTTAGAGAGGATCTTGGGGGAACCTGTCTTATTTAAACCTCAGACATTTAGTTTGGTTTGCTCTTTGTTGTTGAAGTGTGCAGCATCACCATGCCGAGCTCAAAAGAGCTCTCTGAGGCCTTGAGAAAGAAGGTTATCGATGCCTACGAGTCTGGGAATTTTAAAAAAAGATCTCCAAACAATTTGAAATCAATCATTCGACTGTCCGGAAGATCATCCTCAAGTGGAGAAGATTCCAAACAACTGCCAACTTGTTCAGGCGAGGCCGCCCCAGCAAGTTCAGCTGGAGAGCAGACCGCAAGATCTTGAAAGAAGTCTATAAGAACCCCAGAATGTCATCACGGGACCTACAGGTAGCTCTTGCCACTGTTGATGTCAAAGTGCTCTTGCCACTTTTTCCACATGCGAAATTTGCATTTGTTTATTTAAATTATACAATGGACAACAAAATGTAAATGTTTCATTATATTTGTTATATTATATCACTTTTATCTATCAATATTGTTGAAATGAAAATCAAATAGCTGTATGTTGAAATATGTTGAAAAAGTCAAAACTTTACATGGGGTGTACTTACTTTTTCACGTGACTGTATATGGATTAACGGATACAAACAAAATTCAGATATTAAAATTTCTGATAACTATAAAGATGATAAAACACACATCGACCTTCTTTCTTTGTTATAGTTCAGGAGAAAATTCACATTATGCTTACATCAAAAATTTATCAAGATTAATCACCTCACAAGTCGTCAAAAGAACAAATAAAACCTATCCCTGTGAGCGATGTCTCAACTTCTTTCATCCTGAAGAAAGATAAAACCAACATTCAAAATACTGTAGGAATCATAAATCAACTGTAATTAATATGCCAAAGGTAGGTTCAAACGTTTCATTCAAAGATTCTAACAAATCTATAAAACATCCATTTGTGATATATGCTGATTTTGAAAGTATCCTTGAAAAGATAAATACTGCTTCTCCAGACCCTAAAGGGTCTTACACGAGTAAATATCAATAACATACTCCTTGTGGTTTCTGTTATTATATCAAATCATCCGTAGGTGATAAATACAACAAGATAGAGGAGTATAGAGGCTCAAATGCCCCAGAGGGGTTTGTGAGGCGAGTGGAAAGAGACTGCATCAAATTATCTTCAATAATGAAAAAAACCAATAAACCAATGTCCTTAGCAAAAGAAGAAGAAACAGAATTTGGGCAACCAAAGGTTGTCTGTCATATTTATGATGAGAAAATTGGTGAAGGTCTAAAGGTTAGAGATCATCGTCATCTCACTGGTAAATATAGAGGTCCTGCTCATCAAAGTTGTAATATTAATTATAAACTCCCCTCTTTCATTCCTGTCTTTCTTCATAACAACGCTCATTATGATACGCATCTATTTATTAATGAACTTTCAAAGACATCTGGAGACATTTCAGCAATTCCTAACACGGACCAAAAATACATTTCATTCAAAAAAACAATTCATACATCTCCTATAACTCTTATCAGGTTTCTTGATACATTTAAATTTATGGCAAGTCCATTATCTAACTTGGTGTCAAATATTCAAAACTTTCCGAGTCTTTCATAGTATTTCATAAATCAAGAAGAGATTGAACTCTTATCACAAAAGGGGATATATCCGTATGATTATATGGATTCATTTGAGAGATTTGAAGAAACACAACTTCCCTCAAAATAAAATTTTTATGACGAGTTAAATAAAACTCATATATCTGATGAAGATTATACTCGAGCACAAAATGTTTGGAAAAAGTTTAATTTAAAGAACCTTGGAGAGTATCACGATTTGTATCTTAAAACTGATGTCCAACTATTGGCTGATGTATTTGAGACGTTTAGAACCATCTGCCATAATAAAAATTCTGATGGATTAGATCCCGCTCACTATTACACTGCTCCTGGTTTGGCTTGGAGTGCTATGTTAAAAATGACAAAACAGGATTTGGATTTAATCAGTGATGTAGATATGCTTTTGATGATAGAAAAGGATAAACGAGGAGGACTATCACAAGTCTGTTCGAGTAGATATGCTAAAGCTAACACCAAATATCTTTCTAATTATGATGCTACAAAAGATAGTTCTTATTTGATGTATTATGATGCTAATAATTTGTATGGATGGGCTATGTCTCAAGCCCTACCTTATGGAAAACTCAAATGGATTAAAGAGAAAGATTATGAAAAGGTTTTACAGGATATCGTTATCTCTACACAAAAAGAATTGGATAAAGCTAAAATTGGATATTATTTTGAGGTTGATTTGAAATATCCTGAAGAACTTCATAATAAACATAAAGATCTGCCTTACGCTCCTGATAAAGAAAGACCAAGAAAAGAATGGTTAAGCGATTATCAACAATCATTTAATACAAAAGGTAAATCAACAGAAAAATTACTCACTACATTATATAACAAAGGAAATTATGTTTTACATCAAAGGAACTTGAGACAATGTTTATCAGCAGGGTTGAGAATAAAGAAGATCCATGGAGTTTTACAGTTTAAACAAAGCCATTGGTTTAACGAGTATATTGATTTTAATACACTCCAGAGAACTGAAGCAAAAACTGATGTTGTGAAAGACTTTTATAAATTGATGAATAATGCTGTATTTGGAAAGACGATGGAAAATGTTAGGAATAGACAAAACATAAGACTTGCTTCATCTTGGAAACGAGCAACAAAATTAATTAATAGACCCAATTTTCAAAGAGCAGAGGTGTTTTCAGAGAACTTTTGTGCTATCCATTTGGTTAAAGAGTATTGAAATGGCCAAACCTATTTTATTGGAACATCAATTATTGACTTGTCAAAGTCATTAATGTATGATTACTTTTACAATAACTTAAGGAAGAAATATCAAAATGATGTTAATCTACTTTATACGGATACAGATAGTTTTATATTGAAAATTGATACAGAAGATGTTTATTCAGATATGATTGTTGATATTGTTACGGATCTCGGTTTCGGCACTCCCCTTACCGAGGGGGGTTTAATCCCCTCGTCTTTTAAGCTGGCCGTCCGAGTCCTGGAACTATCTCGCTCCTTTGCGGGATGAGATTGGCCAGGGTGATTGGTCAAGGATTTCCCAAATACCTTCACCAATCTCTCCGCAAAGCAGGGAAATGATAGACAAATACAGCATTATTCATCATTATTCATCAGGAGGAAAAGTCAGCATTTGTAACTCCTTGAGGCATTTCTTGTTAAAAGTTGGTAACAAGTGTTTTTAACATAATTTGGGTATGCTGAATCCGAATCCGGTTGTTACCAAGCTGGCAAATGCTTTATAGTGGCTCAAAATCGCAATTCAAAATGGCCGCCAAAATCGCACATATTTGATGTGTCAAATTTTGTTATTTCATGCTTTAGGTTAAAACTATGTTAGCAGAGTAGGTATTTGGTCTTTTGAAAACACTTTCAGCATGGATAATTCAAACTAAGTTGATACCAAGCAAATACAAGCTGCTGGCACCCCGCCAGAGGACAAAATCCAATCAAAATCCAATGATTGCGGTAAGATCATCAATCGAATCTGACGCATTGTCCAGTTCATTTTTCAGCTGCTCGTCATGCTCCTCAAGGTAGCTTGTAAGTTGTGGTAGAAGCACTTGCCAAAGTGCCTGCAATGTTAGTTTGTGAGCTCGCATTCCTCTAGAATATGACTTGCCTGCCATACAGTGTTCTGTGGTGGACGGTCTCATAATTCCACTCTCGGACCAGATATCTGCTAACCCCGACGACTGCATGTGCTGGCCAATAGCTTTGAGAAAGTTCAAGGAGATATGAAGACCACCAAGGCGAGGGATGAGAACTTCCTTGAACTCCGGTATCGCAGATTTCAACTCCAGTAATTTGCAATACAATGCTTGGTCTACCATGAGTACTACATACTTTTGACCTAGCTTTGAGCTGATGTGCATGCAGCGTTTTATGACCGTAGTTCGAGTGTAAAGCTCATGCGCCGGGGCTTGAATAATTGGTAAGTAGCCAATCGTTGTCATTTCTGGATCCGTCGTGCTGTAAAACTGATTGCGTTGCGTCCATCCCAACTGTGGATTTTCATTTTGCCATTTCATGAAGAAAGACATATCTGTAGCTCGCGCCAGTTGCGCTGATGCCTTTTCATGTTCAACTTCGGTATACCATTCTGGCTGGATTTCTGCAGTAAACGCTGGTGTACGTTGTGTTTCCCTGACATTGGCTTCTATTATGTTATTCATGGCATCTGGCACTGAAAGTGATTTATGCTTCGATGGTACAAGATCATGGAAGTTGAAGTCTGGAGCAGGACCTCGTTGCCACACAGCCATCTGAGTGGCATGGAACGTGTTCTTTCCATCCATCGATGAATCATTGATGTCAATGTTATCTGCGGAAAAATGTACAAATTTTCCCGGTGTCAAATTAGGGGGAATGACTGCACCATTTTCAGTATCCATGTTCTGGATGGTATGCTCTGCCAGAGCATTATCCACTTGTAGGATAGAATCGTAGCTGAGGACATGACCTGCACTATTAAACAGTTGCACCAGATGTTTGGACCTTGTTGCCTGGTGCAATGTACTTCCAAGTCCAATGTGCTT
Organism: Myxine glutinosa; assembly: GCF_964187855.1. Lineage (NCBI taxonomy): Eukaryota > Metazoa > Chordata > Myxini > Myxiniformes > Myxinidae > Myxine > Myxine glutinosa. The sequence goes on along the minus strand of NC_136261.1, from coordinate 15,511,561 downwards.
TGGGGTCCACTTTTTCCCATGGCTGACTGCAAATACAATATCTTGTGCAATGTTTAGGACGTTTGACCGAACTTTTGCCTCCAGTACTTCGTCGTCATTTTCATCAGTGTCACCATCAAGAGCTGACTGGCCTTCAAACAGAAGACGAAGGAACATATATAGGGAATCTGGTATACATGCAGCTGCATCATCTTCACTGACGTTGAATCCTTTGTGGCCTGCCTGTGACACGAGGTCTCCTCTAATCTTAAGGGCTACGTGGACTAATGAAAGGAAAATGTCATCTCCAGGTTGATGGACTGGCGTGAATAGTTCGTCGTTGTCTTGATCTTCCATCTGTGAAATGGGAATATGGCGATATTTTGTGGGAACGAGAAGCGTTTTGTTTCCCGAGGGTGCCCTATCTAGCATAGGGATGAACTCGTAGATCTCCGTCAAATGATGTTTTAGCTTTTCTGTGAAAGAAGCCCTGCAGCTGAGAAACGATGGTGGAATCTCAATGTTTGCATCCTTGGTCAGGCAGCAGTACCGATTGAAAACATCATGTAGTTCCAATACATGTCCTTTCTGAGCTGAGACTTGCAGCTCTGAACATAGCCACGCCATGGCTAGATCAGTTCTGTGACTAATGCTTTGAATAGCTTGTGTGGACCTCGTAAAGTTCACATAGCATTGAAGGTGGTATTTGCCTTCTGACGCAATCAGATCGTTGACACATGCAACTCGAATACGTAACACTTTATCAAACTGTGCCGCCTCGATTATCTGCGCACTCATTTTCTGTGTTGTTACAGATACAAGTCTATGCTTTATATGCACAGTTTGACAGAATAAGCATTTGTCCCAGTCAGTACCCAGGACAGATCCTCGCAATATATGTGTTGATCTGGAAGAGATGCATGTTTCTTTGCTGCTCGATGCTTGTTCTCCATCTGTGTCCATACTACATCCTGATGTTTTCTGATGCTGGTGCAACCGCTGAATTTTTCCCTTGTCAGTAAATTGTGCATAGCAATGTCTATGCCACACAACTGACTCTACATCTGTTGACTGAAGCACAATTTCGAGTCTATCAATAACATCTCTGTTGCTATCATCTCTGAGTTTACTTCATGCGGTTACAGCATCTCGGAGTGTCAGCAAACCCTGCTTCCCAGCCTGGTGCACATCCTTGTCGTCCTGACAAATGATACAGAGACTCAGGGATGGTGATGAAGATCGCCTCTTGAGACTAAGCACTGGGTCCATTTTTCTGAAAAGAGATAAGCCATGGTTAACACTCGTACCCAATAAGCATGTTCATAAATATACAGGTTATAATACTATACTTATAATTAAGTCTTAAATAAGCCGCTCCGAGTGTACACATTTAAACTGTAGCTTAGACAACAATATGTTAGCATGTATATCTTACCTAATGCCATTGCGCTGATTAAGTATGTTAAACACCTTAAATAAGTCCACGGATTGTCGTCCAGCATAAAATGATTCCAATAATCTGAAAGAGAACTTATGAAAAGCAATAACATGAATGAGGCAGTATAACTACCACTACTCCAGGTATCATCCAATATGTTTGCTGTTGTAGAAATAGTCAGTATTGTGATTAATGAGTTGTTTTAACTCTAAACCTTAAGTACTACATTCAGACACCAATAACATATCTGTGGCTAGTGGGAAACCAAATATATGCATTTTTCAAATTTTACTGCGGCCATCTTGGATTTTGTCCTCTGGTGGGGTGCCAGCAGCTTGTATTTGTTTGGTATCAACTTAGTTTGAATTATCCATGCTGAAAGTGTTTTCAAAAGACCAAATACCTACTCTGCTAACATAGTTTTAACCTAAAGCATGAAATAACAAAATTTCACACATCAAATATGTGCGATTTTGGCGGCCATTTTGAATTGCGATTTTGAGCCACTATAAAGCATTTTCCAGCTTGGTCACAACCGGATTCAGATTCAGCATACCCAAATTATGTTAAAAACACTTGTTACCAACTTTTAACAAGAAATGCCTCAAGCATTTTATATAAAGGCCTTTTGAGGTTTTACGTCCTGCCTATGAGTCCCTGCTCGAAACGCGGATGTGATGGTAGGTTGCCGAGCGGTTTAGCAATCCACGATCCGAGCCGTTAGCAAATAGACTAACCCGATTATAGCGGTTGGCCAAAATCGCGCCACAGGCACTCAATTGGACAAAAGCGGACAAAAGCGATCGGGGGAAGAAGAAACCAAGGTAAAGGAATACCAGGTATTTATTAATTATTTACACGAAATGAAGAGGAAACGAAAGGCAAAGAATATACAGAAGAAGAAGAAGAAGAAGCAGGTACACAGAGCAGCCTTAAACAGCCTTATATTATACCCCAGACAGAACAAACAGACTCACACGAATAGGGATTGGCAGGAAGGAATGGCTGGAAGGAGGAGAATGTCCAGGCAGACTGGCAGGGCAGGAAGGTCCGGGCCGATGCGCAGCGTTGAGGTCCGCTCCAGTCCTCGCTCCGGTCCACGCTCCGGGCTTTAGGCGAAACCCGGCGGCAGCTGCACGTATATTTTCACGCGGTAGGGGCTTTCTGAAGCAGTTCGTCAAAGAGCTCCGCGCAGCTTCGTCTCTCAGCCAGACCCCACCAAGCGCGGTCTCCAACCCAAGTCGACTCTGTCAAAAAGGCTGGCGCTGGCGCTTATATTACGCGCTTCAAGATCAATCCACGCTTCATAGAGCCATGCCCGTGATGGTATTTCATCAGCCCTGGTTGGCTGGTAAGGGCTCGCTGGCTCCACCTCTGATGGCGAGTTGACGTGCCACACCTTATTCTTGCATCCCACCCCCTTTTTCCTCAGCTTGAGACCGCATGTTCAATGGCGGGTTGGGGCAAGCAATCAAATCAAGACAAGGGGCAGCAAACGCTGCCCTACTGCTCTCTCTGCACTTTGAAGAGCGGGAGAGATGATTGGGGAAATTGAAGGGGCCTATCTTATTTGATTAATACAATGCAGATTCAACTATTGGGAACAGATCCTTAACTGAAACACATAATTATGAAATAACTACAGAGAGGTCCTATGGTGCTCTACGTGTTGTACATGAACTAACTAGGGTGCGATCTTTAATAAAGCCAAATAATGGGAATATTTACAGGGGATCATTTATAAGGGAACATTTACTAAAATTTACAAAGTGAAGGTTCTATAAACCGTAACACAGCACCCGTCTCTCCTCCACGGCCGTCCCGGCCCGAAATAACTTTACTTAATGTGACACTGAGGTGTAGTAACCCTCTACTATTAACCTTACCCTGAGTGTGACAGTTTTAAAACAATTAAGTATGTCCCCCTGCTGCGTTGCATCCTACCTAACAGACTCACACCCACCGGATAACCGAATTGCGGAATGGTCTTCAAACTATACATATATGGTGGGGAGCATCATTCACAAGACACTATTTGGTATTTACAATGTGAACCCAGGACCTGTCATTTTGGGAGACCAAAAAGATGTTTCGAAAGAGGAAGGAGCATGCACTGCACTGCACCGATACACCATACCCACATGCCCGGGGATGCACAATTGATATTGCAGTGCACCCCCGAGCACAAGAGCATTACAATTCACCAAAGCACCAATAAATACAATAAAGCACCATCCAGTGCTCATTTTCACACATGTCATCACATAAAAAACAAACCGATGACCTTGTTTCTTGTTTCTCCCGCTCTGCTGGCCGATGTTTCCTGATGTTGTCTTGTTCTTGATGTTGACTCTTCTTTGCTTGCAGCCTATTTGAGGATAATAAAAAGGCACACAACACGTCCAATTTTTTTATTTATGGCCAACAGGGGCCAACTAAGGGTGGTCCACCTGTATGGAAAAGGGGGGCCACCTCACCGTGGTCCGCAAGCAAACTTTTCTCTGGCCATCATGGCCGGTCCCAGCAGAGGGGCCAGGCCCCAACACGTGGGGTCCATAAGTGTGTTGCTTAGCCACAGAACCATGGTCCATATGGTGGTGCTAGGCCGCAAGTCGTGCGGTCCATAAGGTGGTGTACCGGTCCAGGCAGGCTGTGCAGCGGCGGTTCGGGCACACAGCTGCGGCTACCTGCGCACTCCCCCCGGACCCAAAAGAACAAGCCGTGAGTGGGGAAGGAAGGACACAGCAAGCATCGGGGCAAGGTCGCAAGGGTACACATTAATACAAGGTAACGCAAGGTGAGGTGCGCATGGGAGCGAGCGGAGAAAGCTCGTCCCTACTGTACGTCAACCCCCCCCTCCCCCCCCCCCCCCGTCAACCCTACCGTTGCCCTTACTCCGTATTTACAAAATTCTACACATTTACAAATTCGTCACTACCGTCTCGTCTTCCCCATATCTCCCCTAATACCAAATTCGTCCACAATCCCTCCAACCAAATTTGCCATCAAGCCCAATTTCACATCAATTCCTCCTAAGGAGGAAGAGATGGAACAACAAGCACAATGTCACCCCCACGTCATGATGCGTCTCACCATTCCAAACATTTGCACAAATCAGTGGTGTGGAGTCCTGTCATCACCTCAGGTGAGTGGATGCAGATGGTGCGAAGAGATTTCAATCCTAACTATACTTCTAAATGACTTTAACACTTTTACTCTACCCGGGGTCTTTCCCTGCCAAACCATTGGCCATCTTACTCTATGTGGTTCTAAGAACCGAACTCCCATTGACCAAACTGTGGTGCTCACCAATTTGGGGTCTCACTCCCCCGATTCTTCACCCTGTGCCTTCGCACAATTTCCGGGCTGGGTCGTGTGGCTCACCAGCAGGTCTACTCACCTGCACACCTCCGCCACTGCAGTTGTCTCCGAGCTTACCTGCTCCTTACCCTAACCTACCTGGGGAAGGCCCTCTGGCGCTCTCACCCCCCGACCGCCCTCTCTGGCGTCGGGCTACCCGGGTCCTTCCCTGGATCCTCGGGCCCCATTGAACAACTCTACTGGCTCCCAGATCCTACCTGCGACCTCACCTGGCCGACATACTAACAGTGGTGTAGTGCCCATTCAATTACACTCACTAACAGGCCACGCGCCCAGGCAATTGACTCCACTAATGCACCCATCCAACACTCTGTGCAACTACTCGCACCACAGATGCCAATATCCAACCACAATTTACCTACTCCCTCTACCTACTTTTAAACTACCCTCCCCGGGTATTCGTGAAGGGGTCCATCTTCCCCATCCACTCCTTTCGCACCAATCACTCCACTCCACGTATTCCACACTACTCACTCCACACCATCCATTCCATACTCCATTCCATCTATTCCATACTCCATTTATTCCATGCTCCGTTCACTCCAGACCATCTATTCCATACTAGCTATTCCACACAACCATTCTCCATACACCTGTGCTTCACCTGCACTTGCACACTCCTTTCCTCCCAGGCTCATTCGTTCAATACAACTCACAATCGCACTTTTCACAATACGCTGCTCAATCACCTCCTTCACACACACACATCATTCACGAGCATTGCCTCATTTCATGACCAGCACTACCGTGCACTTTCATACCAATTCCTCATTTCATCACTCTCACTACAAACACAACTGCATCATCTGGCTACCTGGTTTCCCTCTAACCTAGTGCATCCCCAGTCATCCCTTACACTATTGCACATACCACGTCGTTAACAACCATTCTAACCTCTCTACGTCCCCGACTACCTGTACAAAAAGTCACTACTTAAATCTAACGTTACCTATTGTCATTTTTCTCTAAATTCCTATCATTTTATCCTAACCCTCCCGGGCTAGTTTGCACAGCCAAACCCCATAAACTATTGCTCATGTGTCTGGCGATGTGAGGGATGGTGGATTTACCATTCCTCTACATCGGGCATCTCCGACTATACCATATACCCATGAAATTTTGCCCATTAGATTTGCCAATCATTACTGCCAATCATTTTTACCCATCAAATTTGCCAATCATTACTGCCAATCATTTTTACTGCCACCCCCTAATCATCCATTATTCTGAGCCTCGGTGCGTCGTTACATTTTCGAAGCTCGGCTTCGCAAAGCCGAGCAATGAATGCGGGTGGTTTGGCCTCCTGCGGTTGGGTCCGTCCGGCATTCGATTCAGGGGAGGAGGTTTGGTTGGGCCAAGGTTCAAAGCACCATCCCTACGCAGGGCCTTGCGCTCCCAAGTGCGATGGGCCAGCCTTGCCTGGGTGGAACGCCACCACCACAAGGGGGCACCGTTCCGACCCCTCCTACCTTCCCTCAAACCGGGCCGGTCGCCTTGCCCGGCAAAGCGCGGACCCGACCGTGCGGAGCGGGGCCCGGCACGAATCGTGCACGACGCTCCGAACAGGAGCGACGCGACACCGATCCCCGCCGGTTCCCGCAGTACACAAAGCCCGGCACGGACCGAGGGCTCGCGTCGGCTAGACGTCGGTCTGAACGCTGCCCCGGTCAACGTCGATGCTTCACTTGCATGCTCACACCACTCGTTCCTTTTCCTCCTCACACATCCAGGTGTCTCCATACACTCCGCACATTTCGTCACCACACTCTCTCTCCGTGCACACCACCCAGGCACACTCATTTCTCTCACAAAGGCCTATTTTTAACAGGGCTTAACATACGTTTTCACAGTAGGTGTGTAGTCTTCTAACTTCAGTCACTGTCAGGCGCCAGGGCTGGTTCTCTGACTCTCTGGGCACGGCGGCTTCGTCCACCAGAAGAAGTTAGCTTGCAGTGATTAATTCGGTGAATTCCGTCTCAACTTCGGATATTTCCGGCCGTGAAAAACTATCCGTATTTCTAAACTAAATATGTAAACCGCTTATACCGTATTTCTGGCCGTGAAAAACCCCATACGGCCGTGAGATTTCTAAAAAATAATTATTCGTCAATGTTAGAATATTTGACGCCATTTTCACCGTCCGAAACGCGTAATAAGCTTTAAAAAAAATATTTTTCCAAATGCTCGAATCTCATTGGTTCTGGTGTTTGATGACGATTTTCGTTGAAGATAACGAGGTTGGTCTTAACGTATTTTAATTACTAATGAGAGGTTTCATTAGATTGTGAATCAAAGAACGACGGGTGAAACAAACTCCTATTGAACTTTTTCGCAATTGTTTTATGCAAACTTCCGCATCCGGTCGATGGCGGCGACCATTGAGCGCTTTCATTTTAGAAATATTTTTGCAAATGCTCGTCTCTCATTGGGTCCGGTGTTTGGTGACACGTTTTGTTGAAGATAACCAGGCCCGTGCGGGCCGATGTTGGTCTTAAATTATTTTATTAATACATCGGAGGTGCATAAGATTGTGAATCAAACGACGACGGGTGAAAGAAACTCCTAATGAACGTTTTAAATTTGTTATGCATACTTCCACCTCCGCAAGATGGCTGCGCCCACTGCGCTTCGGATTCTCGAGCCAAGGCATAATCAGATTTTCAACATAATACGTACTCGTTTATTGACAACACCGGCTTCGCCGGCTAAAATTTGTTATGCATACTTCCGCCTCTGCAAGATGGCTGCGCCCACTGACCACCGCACACCTTCTCGCACACCTTGGCGCACACTCGTCATTTGCACACTTCATTAACACACCTCCTCGCGCACCGTCTTGCGCACTCTCCCTTGGTACGTACTCCGTACCACTCATGGCGGTGCACTCTTGCATCCACCCACTCACGCGCTCTGATGTGCCCTCCCGCACACGCGCCACAACCAACCCAGGTGTGCGTTCTCGCACACTCTCTCCATCCATCTCACTCTCCACGGCACTCTCCTCACACTTACACTCCGACGTGCATTCTCGCTCGCACTCGGTTTCACTTCCATACACTATCGTGCACTCTCCCTCGCACCCGGTATCACACTCGCGCTCCGACGCCATTCGTACACGCGCGCCGTTCACCTTCACGCACCTTTTCCTCACCCGCGTGCCATTTCCAATCATAACGCGCACCACGAACCTTTTACGAGCTCCCGGGTGCCGTCTCAATCCCAAGCGCGCAAAAATTCTTTTCGCGGCAAACACTCTCCTGCAAATCTTTTTGCACCATATACCACCTTACTCACCTTTGGGATCCTCCTCTCCACACGCACCTGCAGATCTTTATAAGGATTAGCAAGTACGACATCATGATGCGAGCACGGACTTTGCACATTTTCCATTTCTTCACCCCGCGAGTGCTTTTCTAAGTCCGGCGTCTCTTCCAACCCAATTTCCACTATAATTAATTCGTTAATTTCTTTCTCCTCGACGACCGCTGGCTTTATTAAAATTTTCTCTTCCACCTCAGCGGTCGCTGGCTTCCCCATACCCCGGGTCGCGATTTCTATGCCCGTCCACGTGACTTCGCTTTGCTCACCCCGCACTTCTCAAACCACGTTACCTCGTCGCGTACCCTTGGGACCTTCTCGCCCGCCATGCGGTCTATGTTCTCCCCACATTTTTGTATGCGGTCACCCATGCTGTCCCCAAATTTACTTATTTGCTCACTCAATCCGTTTCCAAACCCTTCAATATTGGCCCTCATTTCTCCCATATCCTTCCTTAATCCCCCCATTTGGCTTCCCATCTCAGTTTTTAATCCACCAATTTGGCTTCCAATATTATTTTGTAATTCCTCATTCCCCATTCGTATGGCTGCATAGATCTGCGCCACGAGGTCCTGCACATTCATTCCTGCACATTCATTCCTGCACATTCATTCCTCCCAAATTGCGCAGCGAGCGCAGCCCCTGACGCCATGTGCGAGGCACCATTTTGTGCTCCTGCAACCTCGTGCGAGGCGCCGCCATCTTGTGCGCCTGCAACCCCCGCTACAGCATCTTCATTATCCTCCTCCTCTATCTCTCCCATCTCTGCCCTGGGGTCCTTGGTCGACTCTACCTCCTCATTCTCCCCTACCGGCACCCGATCGCCTTGATCATCCATGGCACGATTTTAAAATTGAGATGTTTTAATAAGATTTCGGCCGCTCATAAATTTTTGACCAAATTTTTTAAAGATGTTTTAAAAATTTGGTTCGGGTCCAAATCCCACTCCTGACACCAATTGTTATGGATCTCGGTTTCGGCACTCCCCTTACCGAGGGGGGCTTAATCCCCTCGTCTTTTAAGCTGGCCGTCCGAGTCCTGGAACTATCTCGCTCCTTTGCGGGATGAGATTGGCCAGGGTGATTGGTCAAGGATTTCCCAAATACCTTCACCAATCTCTCCGCAAAGCAGGGAAATGAGTCCTTGCCGAAACCGCGGATGTGATGGTAGATTGCCGAGCAGTTTAGCAATCCACGATCCGAGCCGTTAGCAAATAGACTAACCCGATTATAGCGGTTGGCCAAAATTGGTTGGTTGGAGGCTCCACAGGTACTCAATTGGAGACAGGACAAAAGCGATCGGGGGACGAAGAAACCAAAGTAAAGGAATACCAGGTATTTATTAATTATTTACACAAAATGAAGAGGAAACGAAAGGCAAAGAATATACAGAAGAAGAGGAAGAAGCAGATACACAGGGCAGCCTTAAACAGTCTTATATTATACCCCAGACAGAACAAACAGACTCACACGAATAGGCATTGGCAGGAAGGAATGGCTGGAAGGAGGAGAATGTACAGGCAGACTGGCAGGGCAGGAAGGTCCGGGCCGATGCGCAGCGTCGAGGTCCGCTCCAGTCCTCGCTCCGGTCCATGCTCTGGGCTTTAGGCGAAAGCCGGCGGCAGCTGCACGTATATTTTCACGCGTTAGGGGCTTTCTGAAGCAGTTCGTCAAAGAGCTCCGCACAGCTTCGTCTCTCAGCCAGACCCCACCAAGTGCCGTCTCCAACCCAAGTCGACTCTGTCAAAAAGGCTCGCGCTGGCGCTTATATTACGTGCTTCAAGATTAATCTGCGCTTCATAGAGCCACGCCCGTGATGGTATTTCATCAGCCTTGGTTGGCTGGGAAGGGCTCGCTGGCTCCACCTCTGATGGCGAGTTGATGTGCCACACCTTGTTCTTGCGTCCCGCCCCCTTTTTCCTCGGCTTGAGACCGTATGTTCAATGGCGGCTTGGGGCAAGCAATCGGATCAAGACAAGGGGCAGCGAACGCTGCCCTACCGCTCTCTCTCTGCACTTTGAAGAGCGGGAGGGATTATTGGGGAAATTGAAGGGGCCTATCTTATTTGATTAATGCAACGCAGATTCAACTATTGGGAACAGATCCTTAACTGAAACACATAATAATGAAATAACTACAGAGAGGTCCTATGGTGCTCTACGTGTTGTACATGGACTAACTAGGGTGCGATCTTTAATAAAGCCAAATAATGGGGATATTTACAGGGGATCATTTATAAGGGAACATTTCCTAAATTTTACAAAGTGAAGGTTCTAAAAACCGTAACAATATATATGATACAAGTAATTATAAGTCGGGTGATAAGTTGTTTTCTTCAAAGAATAAAAAGGTTATTGGAAAGTTTAAGGATGAATAATGGATGGGGGGTAAGATAATGAGTGAATTTTTGGGATTGAGTTCTCGGGCTTAAGCTTATAATTATATATGGTAAAACGATAACCTCGTGAACCTTTGGTGGTGGTGGTGGAGGTAACAACAAGTATGTAAATACAGTTTGATACAAATTAATTTCATTATTTCTCATCCACATTTTCTTGAATTACAAGTCGTCATTGAACTCGGTCCTTTCACCCTGAAGTTGTTTACCCGCAATGTCTCGAATTACGAGGGCACTTCACATCTGTGCAGGTAATTTGTGCCCTTTTAAATGCATGTTTGTGGTGGAGTTCCTGTCCAGCTGTCAAGAGAATCTCGGATTGTTGGGGAAAGAAAAGCTTACTGTTCAATGCAGCAATGTCTGTTTTTATAATTTTAGATTTTGTTTGCACACAGACTTTGTTATTAGTCTCTAATTTGATGTGTTTGCAGATCTTCACGTTATAAAGATTGAACCTGATGCTTCGGAAGCTTTGGATCAAAAAGGTGATGAGAATTTTGGACTCTTTAAATTTATTTTGATTCCTATCGATTTACGCAATGCTGAAAGCATTGTAAGGCCTAAGGAAATTATACAGCATTGCTGAAAGTATTGTTATGAATTTTAGGATCGAGTGATATATAGATCAGGTAGATCTGTGTAGGTATTATACTCTGACTGGCGTGAAGAAGAAGAACCACCCCATGTAATAAGTAGAGGACCTGTTTCGCCTGAATGTCGGATTAAGTGTGCATTCGTCCCCGTCACAAGGGGGCGGGGCTTGTTAACTAGATTAGGGCACAAGGGTAAATTATCCCTTTTAAGTCTTATCCGATGTGATCTATCCTTTGGCCCTTTCGGCACTGCACCATAGACACTAGGGAGGAAGGCCCATTAACTACAACATAAATAATAATAAAACCCAACCGGAAGGCAGGCATCAAGCACCAAGGCTAACAATCCCGCCTGGCAGGCACACATCGCTCAAGCAGACCGAAGAACGCCCCGGAGACTCGTGATTGGCCAGGGCGGACCAAAAAGCGACTCGCTATTGTACAAGGTGTCGACCAACGGGAAGGCCAGGGTAAGGAGGGACTCGTGATTGGTCAAGGCAGGGGCAAGAAGCTGGCCACTAATTGGTGGAAGGAAGGCCGAGGGGGAAGCAGAGCGCCGATTGGCCAGGTACCACCGATGATGTCAGGGGCAAGTAAGAAGCGGCATGCTGATTTGTGGAGAGGACAGCTGACGTCACGAGACGGCCAATAAAAGAACTGGCTGGCCGGCATTTTGCCCCTCTCGTTCTGGACCTTCTCCCTGCACTTGACGTTGCCCCTTGCATTCTTGACCCTGGACCCTTGCTCGTTGGATGACGATGGATAGTGGAAAGACAGTGGAGCGCTGACGATTCTCCTTCCCTGTGTTCACGTACGGGACCACATGAGCGATCGTGCGGGGACGCGAGGCTTGCTGCGGCAGTGTACGCTTCCCTGGCAGTGTGGAGCGAGAGGTTTCTGCCAATGGAGGCCTGTTTTGCACCAACGACCGAAGGTTCCCGCCAACACCACAGACTACTTTTGGCGACCCTGACGAGACCCCACAAGCCACTCGCAGCGAAGTGCACTAAATAAAATCACACACAATTCCTTTCCAACGTTATTTTATCCCTCCATCTGTGTTCAATTCTGGTGTGGGGACGTCCCAATTTAGAACATTTATTTGAGCATTGCGTTTTATTTTGTATTATCGGCATCCGTGGAAAAAAAAGCCTTGTTTATTTTTGAACATAAAATCCGGTTTATGTGAGTTTAATTTCCACAGGATTGAAGACTGCTTGGAGATCGCTTAAGGTAAAAGCTGCCAGCTTCTTCTTCTTCTCCAGCCCGTGCTTGTGTAGTGAAATCCGCTATTGAATAACGCCTCAAAGTAACGCTCAATTGGTCTTTCTTGTTTTGCTCCGCTTTAATAGAGCCGTCCACGTGATAGTATTTAACAACTTTGCTATTCAATGCTTTGCTTTTGCCATTATATTCTGCGAGGGAAGGGAGTGGGTATATTTGAAGGAGTGGTGCTGGGAGAAGTCGTGAGTGTATGGATATTCAATAAGATTTTCACAAATACAGTGCCAATAGAAAGTCTGCACACCTTTCAAAAAATTCACCTTTTGTTGCCTTATAGCCTGGCATTAAACTTCATTAAATCAGACTTTTTCCACCTTTATTTGCACATCTTAACCCACAATTCCAAGTGCAAAACACATCCGACAAATATTATAAAATCAATGAAAATAAAGTAAAGTAAAGAAAATAAAGAAAATAAGAAAATTAAGCCTGGTGTTGGCTTAGCGGTTAGGGTGCCGGGTTGGGATCCTAGGATCTTGGGTTCGAATCCCGATCGATCGCTGAATTAACGCCAGGGGGGTTGACTCAGCCTGTCATCCTTCCGAGGTCGGCAAATTGAGTACCAGCTTGCTGGGATGAATGATCCCGGTGTGTACCCCAGTTTAGAATAGGTACACCGTATCCCTGCGCATCGTAAGAGCGTGACCAAGGGTTGGCGTCAGGAAGGGCATCCGGCCATTAAAAAAAAACATTGCCTCAAACAGGGAACCATGAATGTCATGGGGCCCGCAAGGCTAACCCCCGCTCTAGTGGGGAAAATGGCCTTAAAACGATCATTCTATTCTTCTATTCAATGAAAAATAGAAAACTTGAATATTGTTACGTTTGTAGGGGGTAGGCAGTGATTACCTTCGTCCAGGTGGAATTGTTCTGTTGTGTGCTCCCACTGTCGTGAAGAAAAAAAAAACCCCATGTGTCAAAAGTAGGAAATTTGTTGAGACCGGATGTCGTGTATGCACGTATCTTCTTTCCCATCAAGAGGAGTGGGGTTTGTTAATTAGTTAGGGATTATGGATAATTAATCCCCTGTATGTAATGGCCTCTTCTTTTTTTCTTTGTTCCTTGTGATCAAAACCTTGATCTTTTCTACCCCCGCTAATTCACCCCAAATACATTTTTTTTGAAATTCCAACTTCTTTCCTGGAAGTCTTTGCAGTGTTCATATGTTTTATACCTCTTCCACCCTCCCCCAAGCCCTCTCCCTCCCACATTTCTCTCGATGTCCCTGCTCTCAAATGTTGTGTTTGTGTCCTATCCTCTCTCTCCCCATCTTGTCTAACGCTCCCCTTATTTTGTGTTTTATGTGTCGGTTTGACTTTTTGTGTGATTAATGCTAGCTCTTTCACGAGCCTCGATCTTGTATACAACAACAACAACAAAAAAAAAGACCAGCAGTACACACACATAGACAGGAAATCGCGCATTTATAACACAAAATAAAAGCAACCAGAACCGGGACATTCAACTACCGCTGGCACTGCCAGCCATCACATCGCAACACAAGCAAGCAGGTCCAGGAGGCCACGCCCCGAAGAGCAGTGATTGGTCTGGTATTGATTGGCACAAGGACTGCCAGGATGGGACGATGGGATTGGTGGAGTAGGCACGGATGACGTCAGAGCCTTGAGTATAAATGATCGCTCTCCCCGGACATTTTCCTCTTCCTCTTGGCTGTTCCTCTTGACTTAATCGCATATTCTGGCTTTGGCGGTGAACGGTCACGATTTGATATCTCGCTCTGCTTCGGGAGTTCATGGCGAGTGGTAGGAGTTCATAGCGCTCCTGCCCGAGGGGAATTCATTGACGAGCGGGGGCGAGTGGAACGAGCGCGGCCTGCTGACTTCGCGCTCTGCGGGGAGACGCGGACTACACACGAGGCCAAGTTCCCGCTCGTGGCAGTGCATCGTGTGGTTCCCACGCAAGGACGTGGATGCCTGGATGATTCCTGACGAGGTTCAAGAGCAGCTCAGAGACAAGTGGCCACAAAAATAATGCATTTATTTTCACAGTTATTTCCCCCTTTGTCTGAATTCGAGTCTGCGTGGGGACGTCCCAGTTAGGAATCATAGTTTTTATTGTGCATTCATTGTTACCGGCATTCTTCTAAAAAGCCGGTATTTTTGTGCATTTTAATTCCGTGTCGGTTTGAGTTGATTGATTATCCAGGTGCGAAGACGTCGGGTGGGAGCCATCCAGGTAAGTTTGTCATCCTCCTTTCACCTTGGAAATATGGTCATCCGTGTAAAGAATAGCGCCATCATTGGATTGAACGGCTTGGAATTAAAGCTCGTTTGGTCATCCGTGTCGCACTGCGGTGGGTGTTCACGACAGGGAGACACACGACAACATATTGGTTGAATAAGCTGCGCAACGCCATGTGCAGCCTCCAACCACTTCCCCTCCCTCATCCCACCCTCTCCCCTTGCCCTCCCTCATCCCACCATCTCCCCTTGCCCTCCCTCATCCCACCATCTCCCCTTGACCTCCCTAATCCCACTTTCTCCCTCCCTCATCCCACCCGCTTCCCTGCCTCCTCGCATCTCACACCCCTCCCTCCGGATTACCACCCTACCTTTTCCACCCTCCTCCTTCCAGACCCCACCCTACTCCTCACCCTGCCTCTTCCCACCTCCTCCTACCCCTTCCCCTCCCTCTTCCCACTTCCTCCCACCCCACCAATTCCCCTCCCTCCTCCCTGCGGACCACCAACCCACCCATTTCCCTCCCCTATGCCACTCTTTCCAGGTCCTGCTTCATCCAACACGACCCTTCCCCTCCCTCCTCACACTCTTTCCCCTGCCTCCTCTTACCCTCCCTCCAATCTCCCACCCCTTCCCAGTGACAGGTGGTGGCTCAAGTGTTGTTATGATTTGTGAGACGACTGTTTAAAACCCCGAGCAATGTGTGTCATGGTAAAAAAAAAAAAATGTTATCCTATATCTATTGCCAACATTGTCCCAATGTCTGTGTGCTATTTGCGTATTTTTCATGCATAGACATATTTGCTTTTTTATGCAATTCCTTACTGTGTAACGTTATACCAATTTGATTTGTTTATGCATGGAATATTTCCTTACATTTTAACTCAACACCAATTTACTCTATTTTTTCAGTTTCCTTTGTGAAGATTGAACGACCTGATTGGGATGCTGTGGACACTGCAGGTAATAATAAAGTTGCTTTCCTTGTATTTTTATCCTTGTTGAGGTTCACACTTGCACATTTAAAATATACAAACTTCAAGTTCCCCAACACTTGATGGAGTTTTGGTAACTTGTGAGTCATGAACACTTCAAAGCTAGAATTGATCCTGGATTGTTTACGCTTTGTCGCATAATGCTGGAATATCCACGAAGCAGCCATGGAGATCAAACCTACACCATTGATGGAAATGCATCAAGCTTACCTACACCCACCACCAAGCTTACATGGACTCACCACCAAGCTTACATGGACTCACCACCAAGCTTACATGGACTCACCACCAAGCTTACATGGACTCACCACCAAGCTTACATGGACTCACCACCAAGCTTACATGGACTCACCACCAAGCTTACATGGACTCACCACCAAGCTTACATGGACTCACCACCAAGCTTACATGGACTCACCACCAAGCTTACATGGACTCACCACCAAGCTTACATGGACTCACCACCAAGCTTACATGGACTCACCACCAAGCTTATATGGACTCGCCACCAAGCTTACACACACTCATCATAAAGCTTACATGCACTCCCCACAAAGCTTACGTGCACTCCCCACAAAGCTTACGTGCACTCACAACCAAGCTAACGTACACTTACACTCACCACCAAGCTTACGTGCACTTACCATAAAGCTTCCATGCACTCACCACCAAGCTTATGTGCACTCACCAGCACACTTCCATGCACTCACCATAGAGCTTACATGCACTCACCACCAAGCTTACGTGCACTTACAGCCAAGCTTACATGCACTCAACACCAAGCTTTCATGCACTCACCTCCACACTTTCATGCACTCACCCCTGTCAAAGAAGGATTATTTGGAGATCGATGAGGTGCAAAGAGGAAGGAGAGTAGAGGGGTGCTGGTCTCATCAATGTCCACCAATCGGTTGGTTTGAGGAGAATTTATTAAATATCATTAGAAAGAAGAAATCTAGGTTTGATAAGCACAGATTACATACAAAGTGTCACAGAGTTCACTTGGTTACAACATAGAATTACACAGCATAACAGTAGAGCAGGCCAGTCTTCTGATTATCTCCCAGCTTTCTGACCATCTTTTATACATGGAAAAAGTCCTTGAAGTCCCTCTCAAGGGAACGATGGATGTTTGCACACATTATGTTTCCATCTGGATTTGCTCCTGCAAGCCATGAGAACTCGTAGGTATGTGAGGATAACAAATGACCCTTCAGAATTGTCCTCCCCTGAGTTGCCTTTTTTTCTTTACAACAGCTGACAATGATTTTTCACTGCAATGTCCTTCTTTCATTTGCAATCAAAGCCTGGCATTGCATCTGATTTCACTTACAAAGAAAAATTCATGCATTTAAAAGAATTTGCTGAGCACAGTTTTTCAGCTCCACAATTCAAGAGTACATTTCACGAGCACAAATTCATTTTCCATACGGGCCTAAGAGATGAAAATGATAGACTATTTCATACATACTTTCTGTGATTTTCCTGCAAGAACTACAATGAACTACAGGGGAACTTCTTACTTCAAGATAGTGTTAATTAATTTGGATTTCTGTGGAAGTCCCTCTTCTGCACTCCTCCCTTTTTCTATCCTTTTCATAGGGCAGTTAGAAGGTCTTCAATTTACCTATTTGAATATCAAAATTTCCCATTACCTGAGGCATACACCATTTCCATTGAAGAATCTGCTCATCAGAAGGCGTTCTCTTGTTCATCAAATTCAACAATCCAAAACAGTTCAGTTTATTGCATTTACATCAGTTAGCATCCCAAGTGTCTCTGCAAACAAACTTCACCTTATACAACTGCACAAAATTCCAGTCCATCATGAAGATTAGTACTGTAATGTGCTTTATTCATTTCACCATTATCTTGGTAATACTGTCAGCATGATTTCATGTTAAAACATCTGAAACATTCGGCCATGTTGCTTCCAAGGTGCTTGTTGCAGAGTGAATGCTGAACTTCTGAAAAAGCTGATCAGTGATCACTTATATGGTTGAAATTCAAGTATGAACCACATTCTTCTGGTGTCTTCATAGCACCTCCACTATTCCACGTAGGTTTTCTGCTATCATGGTAGGTGGGCAAGATCACAAACTGACCCTACTCCACTGTAGCATCCTTGCCACTCTTGCCATGAGCCGTAGTAGATCTTGAACAAGGCTGTCGTCCAGTTGTCATTGACCTGCCTCACTCATCGTGAGGGGGCAGCAAGTGTTGTGATGTTGGTCGACCGGTAGGACGTGGACCCGAGATGACAGGTCCATCCATAGCGATGTTAGGACTGTGGTGTTCAGGTTGTCTGTGGCCCACGCCAGGAACAGCCAGCGGAATTATGGAAACCCAGTGTAGAGAAAGAGGCAAAGCCATCCACTTACAACTCCATGCTGGTTCCCAGGCCGTTGTTGGAGCAATGACATCAAGTCACAGCGTCCAGTAGAAGTTGCAAGTAGCATGTTGTCATCCAACAATTGCTGATGTGTTTGATGCTCCAGGCACTGAACAGAAACAAGTGATCGCCTTTCGCTCACTCATTACAATGTGACCCAGGCCAGTGGTCACACAATTTTCTTGGTGAAGGTGAACATCCTTTCCAATCTTACAGAGGAAAATGCCTTTGCCATTCTTCAAAGGGAGGGTGTATGCCACACGTAATCTCATCTCTTGCCAAATTTTTCTCTGTTCGTACTCTGTCCAAAGCAGTTATCACTTCATTTCTTAGCTGTTAACTGATTGTTCTTCATTCACCATGTCTGAATCTGCTCTCAACACACTCTGGATCAGGTAGGGTACACCTTGGCATGATGTTACCATGTTCTAACTGATCACGTATATCTTATAACAGCTTCACATTCAACAGTTTGCTGTTTTCCTTTCACCATTCACAAGGTTATATTTAGTCATATACTTCACAAAGGTTAACATAAAGTTTATAAAAATTAAAGTTAAAGTTATAAAAAGTTTTAAAAGTTCCTCATAAAAGTTAAAGTTGTATGAAGTTGCTTTCAGGTTAACATAGTTCGAAAAATTAAATCATGTAGTCTTTGTAATGCAAATCAAAAATGAATATGTTCCTTAATAATAGGTAAATACAATTAAAATCACAAACAGGAATACCTAATCCCACACAAACTATGCATAATGTATTCATTATCATAGATACTTCACTTTTTTTTTCTTTCTTTTTTTACTTGAGGAATTATTTTAATAGCTTCTACTAGTAGTATGTGGTCTTCAAAAATGGTACTTTATGCCACATCAATTTTCATGGTTTCAAACTTTTGGTGGCATCAGTTCACAGGCCTTTTGAGACTGGCACAATTCATAACATTCCTTTTATGGTATTATTCCGACGCTATCTCGTCCATTTGTATCAGTATGTGATTCAGTCTTTTTATTTCTGTTTCCAAGTTACCATAAAGGTCTTCCTCATTGGAATTCACATTTGGTTCCTCTCTCAACACCATTTCATGGTTAGTTATTTTGTCCAGACACACCGTCACCAAAGCTTTTAGTCAAGCCACCACTAAACATTTCCAATTACAATTATCAATTTAAACAATTTATACTCAAAGGCAAAAGTTATTGTGACACACAAACAACAAACAGAATCAGTGTTAAACTTTTACTGCCGCGAATGAAATGTTATTACATGGAAAGACAAATGTTTCAAGGTATGGTAACGATCAACAGTCCATAAGAACAGTGCACCTGGCATATGCAAATGAGCCACAACACAAGAGGGGGTTCACAAGCAAGTTCACACGGTCAGTAGCGAGTGTGTCCACCTTGTGCATTGATGCAGGCCTGGCACCTTCGCCTCATTGAGGCCACTAAACGTCGATAAAAGTCCTTGGGAAGATCATTCCATATCCGAGGAAGGATTTGGCGGAGTTCCTGCAGCGTTTTTGGAGGATTCGGATGACGTCGTAAGCGTCGCTCCATTTCAGCCCAGACGTGTTCAATGGGTGACAAATCAGGGGATCTTGCAGGCCAGGGTAACACATTAACATTGTTCTGATTAAGATACTGCTGTACAACTCGAGCAACGTGTGGTCTGGCGTTATCGTGTTGAAACGTCACTCTAGGGCCGTTCTGTTGCAAAAACGGTAAAGCGGCCATTTGCAAAATCTCGTCTCGGTACCTCACAGCATTCAAGTTCCCCTCAATCACAATCATTGGCATTCTTGCTGCAGCTGTTATCCCACCCCAGATCATAACGCCCCCACCTCCAAAACGATCCCCTTCCAGAACACATGGCCTGATGTAACGTTCACCTGTGCACCTGTAGACACGTGTCCTACCGTCAGCTCGGTGAAGCTGTGCCAAATGGTGTTTCTATGGACGTTGAATCGACGAGCAACATCACGCTGCGAGGTACCAGACTGAAGCATACCTATAGCTCTCCATCTGTCATTTTCCCCAAGGCGTGGCATGTCGAACTTGTTCCAGAACGATGAATAGAGGTGTTTTTCTGACTTCTGCACTTCTTAAGACTGCATTGAGTGGAAATGATAAGCGTCTGGTTGTCTGGCCTTTTAAAGTAAACATTGCTGGCCATTTTTCTCGAATATGTCATGCTTCTTGCAAATTTCGTGCAATTCGAACAACAACTGCTTGGTTGCGTTTCTTCGACCATTTTAACACACTCTTTCTCTGGTTCAAATCCAAAAATTCATTCACAAGATTACCAATGAAAAAATTCCATGTCACAATAACTTTTGCCTCTGAGTATATTTCAAAATGTTAGTTAAACAAAAGTTCGAACTTTTAAATTCAGTCAACAAATTAATTTAATGAACAGAACTTGGAATATTTTACCTACTACTCTTCCAAATATATTTATCTCCATGCAAACATTTGTGCAATCATTGAATTTTGCTCCCTTATCCCTTAACTCTTAGACATTTTATTTACAATCATACTATTACAGATCTTATATTCATCGAATGGGTTTTTTTCTTCCTTGACAATTATTGTCACACTGTAACATTTGAATCGACCTTTGCAAATATTTTCCAAATAAAGTTTGTTTACCAAAATTGGTCTACCAAAATACTCATCTGCAAATTACGTATGCAATTGCAGTTTTTCCCAATTTGTTTGGCCTTTATGGCTGTATAAGTTGTTGTTTACATGCAGTACCCTTTTATCTACCAAGCAATTATACTTCCACATGAGACCTCCACCAGATATAAAACCTGGGATTTTTTTTATCATATTGATGCATAACCTCAGGACAATTAGGCTGCACATAAAATTCCGCTATCGTTTACTGCCATAAATGCATTCTATTATTATTAGTATTATTGATTATCATTATTATTATTATTATTTTTTACAAACAAAAGATATCATCCAAACTTCAGTTTATTACACATCCATTGATTTGGAGCTGTCTTCCAACTTCCATAAGGAAGAATCATAACTCTAGGAGTCTTAGTAATATCTCATTTAATTTAATCAGCATCATAAAATTATTCACTCATTGCGTCATTCTACTTCACAAGTCGAGATACATTGAGGTCTACCATTACCATTTTCAAGGAGTATTTTAAAATCTCCTTTCATAAATCATCCGGCTCATCTTAGTGAGCTCTTCCCCATTATCACATCTGTCTTTGTTTGTTAAAACCATATCATCTACCACTAATACACATCCATACCTACAGCACAATTTTACATTCTGATAAAATCCAAATTTATATGTATCAGAAATCCGTGAGCAGAGTACTCTGCTAAGTCAGTGCAAGATCCCTTACAAATTTGGCTAATTTTACTCCCAAAGGCATATCATAACCTTTTTATTTCATGAACCTCATATCCATAAATAGCTTTGTGTCCTCATATAAGCATTATCAAAAATGGAATCCCACAGTTACTCACAATTTCCTACTGTTAATTAATGGCTGCTTGTAACTCAGCACATCAAAAGAGGAGCAATCTTTGCACTTCCATCTGCCATTTTCAAAAGAGATAACCTTCATAAACAAATTATGTCTTTTATGTCATGGATATTTTATCCCAACCATATCATGTTATTTATTTCGAGACAGGTATACTTTCGTTTTCAGCAATTTTTTGAAGAAAAAAAAATACACAAACTCATGCATTTTATGTATGCTTGTTTGCATCTGAACCATTATTTCCATATCAGGGTGGGTGTCATTTTATAAAATCTGTCCATCAATTTTCGTCCATTAATGTTTGAGAAACACAGTCATAATTTTTAGAAACTCAGACAATGTCCACATTTGTCCATTAATGTCCACATTTAGACCAACGTTTTGTCCCACAACAGATTATCAGTTTCTTCATCTGGTCTATCATTATTAAAATGTGTAGCTCCCTTTTACTTCATGGTAAATTATTCCCATATTATTTAACCCAAAATTGATTAAAACACACACTCACATACCAGATGAACAATGTCAATTTGTCCCACAAACCCACATTATCATCCAGTGACTTCCATGGCGTTCCCCACTAATTAGTAAATCAATTGTTCCCAAAAATTTGTCTTTTATTTCAAGTCTCCATGATGCCCCATAAACACACGTTTACAGTCGTCAAGAATAGGATTTCCTGAACTATATCCAATAATTAAGTCCAATCTGGGGTCCTTTTACTTCAATTTTCCAGACTTCCCAATGTCTGCATTCAATTTTTAATCTCTTCCTTTTCTGGAAATTTTATGGAACATAAACAATTTAGTGTTACATGCCAATGAACAAAAATGAATTATTCTTGCTCAGAAGACTTTGCAGCCAAAGGAAGCACAGACATTTGCTCATCTTGGTCTAGTTATAGTTATAGGGTTTAGATGTCCATCTAGTCTGTTGAGGCCAATCCTCGTTTGGGGTCTGCAACAACGGAGGGCTGTCCGTTGTCAGAGGTGCGAGTGATTGCTGGTACCCTCGATCTTGTTTTTCCCTGCCAAATTGTCTCCTGTTGGAAGACGGACAGTTTCTTTTCCAGTGTCCTCGTTCTCCACACCTGAAACACTGATCAGTATCATCCTTTGTTCTTTCCACTTTTTCTCTTCTATCTCCTCCTTGCCGATCAGATCTCTGATTTTCTGTTGGGTCATAGGAGGACCTTCTATGCTGTTCTATTTGGGGACACAGGTCGAGATTGGGTGGGGCAAATGTCACTTTCATTCCTACGTTCAGAGGCATTTGCGCGTTTATCTCTTCCAATATATCCTGTATCTCCTTTAGTTTATTTTCTCGGTCCATTATCCTTTCTTGTTGTTCCCACTTCCTAGACTCAACATCCCAATGATGGAATCCAGATGTTTCTTCCAACATCTCTGTAAAAACAGGTTTCGGCTTGATCAATGCACAGGAGTACCCTTTCCCAGCACTCTTTACCCTCGCCATTTTGCATTCATGCAAGATTCTGAACCTTTCAAGTATTTACATATAATACATATAATTTACATCTAATGTACATATCCTTCACATTGACAATGGCCATATCAATGTTAGACTTTTATTTTAAGAGCCCAATTATGAGCAAATTAGATTATACAATTATGAGCCAATTACAGTACACACAGGTGGAACACCATGTATGATCCATTCGCAATCTATTCAGAATAGCCCTTTAATTTCACTGAGGCCTATGTGCAAGGTCGTCACCCATTAACATACCCCTCATGAAAAAAACACTGACATCATTTCTCCATTCTCGACTCATACATATTGTTACAGACACGACTTTGATGTTATGGTGGGCCGAGCGGAATGGCCGCCGTGTCCGCACAAGTTACCCGATTATACTCGAACCTTGGCCGAGTCGCGCTATGCTAGGTCAATGAAGGAAAAGGACACAACGGCTGGGATTAAAATGACACGACACCAAGGGTTCAGTTCTCAAGACCTCCGGAGGAGGTTATATTATGGCGGAAGGTTAGATTACAGGAATGAGAGGGACAGCATAGGAAGACAGGCACTTAAACACGGTCTTATACTAGCCCCGACAGACGACAGATAAACAGGACAAAAACTGACTCACACGGGGATTGATGGCAAGGAAAGCGGGTAGTCGATGGCTCAAGGTGCACTCTTGGCTCAAGGACAGAATCGACCCGGTCCGGTCCAGAGATGCGGGAGGTCTCTCTCAGCGCTAGAAGGTCGTGACTGGCTCTTCTTCAAGCTCGGGGCGCATCTGACGTCACGTCCGGTAAGTGGCCGCGTATATCCGGCAGGGAGTGACGCCCTCGGCTCGTTAGCTCCACCCCAGATGGAATCGGCCCGTTGCTTCTCATTGGGTGCGTGCGGGGGGGTTACCGGCTCCGCCCTTGACGAGGGGCTGACAGGGAGCCCCTTCGTGGTAACCCCGTCGGAGCGCATGGTCAATGGCGGCTAACCGAGCCGGTGTGAGGACGCACACTCCCCCCGCGCCGCGCCGCCCCCATTCTCCTCTGTTGTTGTAGTTGTAGTTGTAGTTGTAGTTGTTGTTGTTGTTGTTTCATGGGGAAGATGGGAGGAGGTAAGGGGAGGTCCTAAACTCACTACTGGTGCCATACGATCACATTCTGGTGCAACGAAGAGTCAGAATTAATGGAAACGAGTCCTTAACTGACATAGACTAAGAATAACTAGCAAGATGTCCTATAGTTGTCTACGTGAGATGCGGTGAACCTGGGCACGACATTTAATGGGGGAAAAAGGGGAAGGTCGGTTCTACAGAGTGTTATTTACAGGCAATGGGACTAGGGAATGGGGGATTGGGGATAGTTGGGGAGTATTGGGGAAATAGGGGAGTATTTACAAGCGGATATTGAGGCCAAGTCCCATATCCGCAACATTGCACCCTTCTCTACCCTCGGGGCGTCCCGACCCGATAAATTTTTACCTATTTTAGTGTGGCACTCAGATGTAGTTCCCTCTACTATTAACTCTACCCTGAGTGCGACAGTTTTACAGATGTTCACAAATGAGTAAATATGTCCCCCTGCGACGTTGCACCCTTCTCCTCACAGAAACACACCCACAGGATAACCAAATTGCGGAAAGAATTCGCAAACTAAACATACAGCCGGTAGGGAGCATTATTTACAAGACTACGCTGATATTTACACTACGATCCAGGACCTGTTTTTGGAGGAACACATGCAGATGTTATGCATAGAGAGAGCACGCATGCCAGCATCGATACACCAACCCACGAGTGCTCTGTGGCCTACGGCCTTTATTAATGTGCAGAGCACCCCTTCCAAGCACCAAAAGCACCACCCCATCACACAGTCAGCACCATCCGGTGCACCAATAAAGTGTTTATAAATCACCGGTGGTGTCGCAGCCGGCCGATGTTCTGCCGCTGGTCTTGCCTTCATGTGGTGCACTTGGCCTTCTTACTTCTTTCAAAAATAAAGAAAGGCGCCAACCGCGTCCATTTCTCTATTGTGGCTGTCAGGGGGCCAACTATAAGTGGTTCACCTTGTATGGCATAGGTGCCACGTTGACCCATAGGTCCATCCACGGGTGGTGCTTGGCCGCAAAAGAACTGCGGTCCATTGTGGGTGGCCACCAACATTGCGGTCCATATGGTGTATCGATCCAGGCAGCAAGCAGCGAAAGTGCAGGCCCACAACTGCGTAGCCAGCACCTCTCTCTCCTCTCTCTCTACCCCAAAGCCAGATCCTCGGAGGTGGGAGACAAAAGAAGAAGACAAGTGAGTAAGGTGGTAAGGGCGCAAAAGTGCACGCAATGTAAGGTAATGCACACTGGGGGCACATGGGAACCAGGTGAGACAGGTACGTTCCTACCGTACGCCCCCCCACCCCACCAGGTAACCTACATGGCCCCTCCCTTACCCCTTACTGTATCCACAAAACACAACACTACCCATAAACATCTACTTTACAAATCAACAAACATCCCTACTGTCTTCCCCGTTCCTCCCATAAACCAAATTCGTCTTCTCTCCCTCCTAACCAATCAAATTTGCCATTTTCAACTTTCATCAAAATTTGCCATCTCCAACTCAACATCATAATTCTTTTGCCATCTTTGCCATCATTTGCCATTTTGCCAATTTGCCATCTCCAACTCAACATCATCCAACAACAGTTGCCATTACCAATTCATCATCAGTCCCTCCTAGGGAGGGAGAGATAGAATCACCCCAATGTCTCATCCACGTCGTGATGCGTCTCACAAATCCAACAGCAATTCTCATTTCCTGCACCAAAACAAAGAAAACACAGGTGTGGAGTCATCATCATCACCACAGGTAAGTGGCTGCGTATGGTGCGACAGGTTCATCAATCCTAACTATTTCCTAAATGACTTTAACAACTTTACACTACCCGGGGTCTTTCTCCGGCCAAACCATTGGCCCTCTTACACTATGGGTTCTAAAAACCAATTCCCATTGGCCAAACTGTGGTGCTTTTCAATTTGGGGTCTCACTCCCCCGATTCATCTCCCGGTGCCCTCGCACAATTTCTGGGCCGCGACGTGTAGCTCTCCCAACAGGTCTACCCACCTGCACACCTCCACCACTGCAGTTGCCTCCGAGCTTACCTGCTCCTTACCCTAACCTAACTACCTGGGGAAGGCCCTCTGGCGCTCTCCCCACTCGGTGCCCTCTCTGGCACTGGGCTACCCGGGTCCGTCCTCCGGATCCTCGGGCCCCATCTACAACTACCGGCTCCCAGAGCCCACCTGCGGCCTCACCTGGCCGACATCCTCACAGTGGTGGAGTGCCCAACCAACTACACACACTAACAGGCTACACGCCCAGCCATTTCCACAACGCTAATGCACCCATCCGCAATACCATTCTGTCACCCGCACCACAGATGCCAATATCCAACCACAATTTACCTGTACCCTCTACCTAACACTTACACTACCCGCCCCGGGTATCCGTGATGGGGGTCCACTCTTCCCCCATTCACACCTTCGCACCATGCACACCACTCCGTACCACTTACTCCAACTCTCTCCACACACCTGTACTTGCACACCTGTGCTCTCACACCTGGTGCCACCTGCACCCTTCTCTCCCCAAGCGCATTCGCGCTGATCCACACACTCACTACTCACACACTACTCCACACACCTGTCCAGTTGCACACCTGTGCAATCACACCTGTTCAATTCTCACACACACAGCATCATCTCAGCTAACTACTCCCTTCTGAAACTTGCGCTTCCCAGTCGTCCCTTTAAACTATTGCGCTCCCTCGTCATTATCATCCATACTAATCTACCTGCGTCCCCACTACAGGTATCAGTCACTAACTAAACTTAACGTTACCTAATGTCATCTTCTAGGGCCCTATCAATATAACCTAACCCACCCGGGCTAGTTTTCACTGCCATACACCCCATAAGCTATTGCTCCTTTGCCCCACACTATATGGGAAGGGTAGCAAGGACGCCACCCTTACCCACCGGGCCCATCGCTCATCACCAATTTTGCACATCAAATTTCAACAAATCAAAAATTTGGCCAATCACTGCCCATCATCTGCCAATCACTACTGCCAATCCCTTGCCAATCATCAAATTTTGTTTTTCTCTAATTTTGGGTCCAAAACACTAACCTCATCACCCAGTCTACTCACTAATACCTCTCGGTGCGCCAGTCCCTGTCCAAAGCCCGGCTTCGTAAAGCCAAGCCATGAATGCGGGTTGTTCTGTGCCAGCGGCTGGATGCGTCCGGCACTCGGTGCAGGGACGGGGGCTTACCCGGGCCGAGATCCCACGCACCATCTCGGCGTGGAGCCATCCAATGTCCCGATTTCGACCTGCCGGACTGCCTCAACAAAAAGTGGTCACCATGACGACCCTTTCTATCGGGCTGCCCGCTCCGCCTTGTGGAGCCCGGACGCGGCCGTTCCACGCGAGGCCCAGCGTGGATCGCGCACGGCGGTCCTTTCGAACCCGCCGTGGCTCGGATCCCCGCTGGTTCTCGCGGCACGCGAAGCCCGGCACGCACCGAGGGCCCGATTCGGCTATAAGTCGCTCTAACCTCTAAACCGGTTACCGTCGATGCTTCACCTGGACGCTTACACCCCGCAGCCCGTTCCTTGCTCACACATCCAGCCGTTTCCATGCTCCTCGTACCTTTCCTTACATGCCTCGGTACTCTCATTCCACTCACAGCCTTGGTCACACACCTGACCACCGAACACTTTGGCACACATTCGTTGGTAGCACACCTCACCAACACACCTCTTCGCGCCCCCTCCTCGGTCACCTCCTCTGTGACAATCACAGGTGTGCTCTCATTCGCACACCCAACCACGTGCCTCACTACCAACTCCAGCGTGCATTCCCACTCACGCTCTACCATTCCAGGTGTGCATCCCTCCATCCCAGGTGTACATCCTCGCTCACCTGTCACAACCAACTCACTCTCCTTGTCACTCTCACTACTCTCACCTCCATTCTTGACAGCGCACTCACCCTTACTCTTGACAGCGCACTCTTTCCTCATGCACCTGTCCGTCACACACCTTTCTCGCACACACTCTTGCGCACACTCTCCCGTCACACCCTCTGTAACACTTACCACACCGCGCTTCCTTGTGCTCCCTCGCACACGCGCTTCGACCGACTCATTCTCGCCAGCACCCTCACTCCTTGGCACGCACTTTTTCCTCACACACCCCAGAGTCGGACTTTCTCGCACACCTCCTCTTTCGCACACCAGACCTGTCGCACACTTCACCAATGGCCTCTCACGAACACCCGGGTCCATCTCGACCCCCAAGCTTCTTAAATCCCCTGGCGCATCATACGCACGACCATATTGGTCACCACTTACACCGGGTCCTCTTCCTCTTCGCTTCTCCTCCATCACCTGCGAATCCCTCATCCGGTTAATGAGCACATCATCACGATCCAAACACAGACTTTGGACCAATTCTTTTACCTCCTCTTTTATCTCTTTCTTATCCTCTCTCCGTCGCTTCTTAATTTCGCTCATCCCTTCTTCCACTTCTTCTAGTTTCTGCTTCACCTCTTTTATTCCCCGGTACGTCTCCTCAAGCTCATCCTCCAAGGCTACCTTGACCGTTTCCATGTGCGTCCTCACCTGCCGGTCCTTCGTCTCCATTACCTCTATCACCTCGTCCAACCTCGTTGTCAGTCCCTCACGTACCATCTGACATTCCCTCTTCGTCGCTATCAAGTCATCTTTTAGTTCTTTCTGTGTCGCCTTTAACCCTCCTAATACTGCAGTGTTCCTTTGAACCTGCTCCGTTAGTCCTTTTTGTCCCTCCGTCAGCTGTTCCACCTCCTGCGTCAGGTCCTCTATGCCCCCTTGTAACTTTACAGTCCCCTTTCTCACCTCCTTCTCCATGTGCTCCTTACAGTGCCTCACCTCCTCGCGCACTCCTCCGACCTCCTCACTCACACCTCTTCTGATCTCCTCTCCCATCACTTGCATCTCCTGCCCAGATGCCACCCTCATCTGCTCCATTTCCTCCCTGTGAGCATCCAGTTTAGTTTCTACCCCCATTCTGACCCCCTCTATCTGCTGCCCCATTTGGTTAACTTCCCTTTCCGCTTGGTCCCTCATGTCCCTCAATTTGCCTTCCATCCTGTTTTCTAACCCCTCTAACCCATTTTTCACTCCCTCTATCTGATTCTCCTGGGCAGCCATTCTATTTTCTACCCCCATTAACCCATTTCTCACCTCTTTTATCCCATTGTCTAACCCCTCAAAATTTTTGTCTACCTTCTCACCAGTACCCCTCGCTTCTTCCCTCATTACCCCCATACTGCTTTTCAGACCTCTAATTTGGTCTCCCAATTGCTCACCCATTTGTTCCATAAGGGCCCTCATTTGCAACATAAAAAGGTTCGGATCCACCAGGGGCGCTGCCACGGTCGCGGGCGCGGTGACCAGCGAGGCGCCATTTTGCGCCCCCGCAACGTCGGGCGCAACGACGCTATTTTGTGCGTCTGCTGCCCTCGCTGCTTCGCTCTCCTCGCGTCCCTCAATTTGGTCCTGGACCGACCCTGCCTCACTCTCCCCTACCGGACCCCAGCTGTCTTGATCCGCCATAGCGCGACTTTCAAAATTCGGGTTTTTATATTTGGTAAAACACAATCGAATTTCGTCGTTATAATTTCGAGCGCGGGAAACGCGCTCCGGATCGAATTCTACCTCCCAACACCAATTGTTACCCTAGTGGTACAATTGGTGTTCCAAAATTTGGGCCTAATAAATTTAGTCCCAGGTCCGAATCCGACACTCCTGACACCAATTGTTACAGACACGACTTTGATGTTATGGTGGGCCGAGCGGAATGGCCGCCGTGTCCGCACAAGTTACCCGATTATACTCGAACCTTGGCCGAGTCGCGCTATGCTAGGTCAATGAAGGAAAAGGACACAACGGCTGGGATTAAAATGACACGACACCAAGGGTTCAGTTCTCAAGACCTCCGGAGGAGGTTATATTATGGCGGAAGGTTAGATTACAGGAATGAGAGGGACAGCATAGGAAGACAGGCACTTAAACACGGTCTTATACTAGCCCCGACAGACGACAGATAAACAGGACAAAAACTGACTCACACGGGGATTGATGGCAAGGAAAGCGGGTAGTCGATGGCTCAAGGTGCACTCTTGGCTCAAGGACAGAATCGACCCGGTCCGGTCCAGAGATGCGGGAGGTCTCTCTCAGCGCTAGAAGGTCGTGACTGGCTCTTCTTCAAGCTCGGGGCGCATCTGACGTCACGTCCGGTAAGTGGCCGCGTATATCCGGCGGGGAGTGACACGCCCTCGGCTCGTTAGCTCCGCCCCAGATGGAATCGGCCCGTTGCTTCTCATTGGGTGCGTGCGGGGGGGTTACCGGCTCCGCCCTTGACGAGGGGCTGACAGGGAGCCCCTTCGTGGTAACCCCGTCGGAGCGCATGGTCAATGGCGGCTAACCGAGCCGGTGTGAGGACGCACACTCCCCCCGCGCCGCGCCGCCCCCATTCTCCTCTGTTGTTGTAGTTGTAGTTGTAGTTGTAGTTGTTGTTGTTGTTGTTTCATGGGGAAGATGGGAGGAGGTAAGGGGAGGTCCTAAACTCACTACTGGTGCCATACGATCACATTCTGGTGCAACGAAGAGTCAGAATTAATGGAAACGAGTCCTTAACTGACATAGACTAAGAATAACTAGCAAGATGTCCTATAGTTGTCTACGTGAGATGCGGTGAACCTGGGCACGACATTTAATGGGGGAAAAAGGGGAAGGTCGGTTCTACAGAGTGTTATTTACAGGCAATGGGACTAGGGAATGGGGGATTGGGGATAGTTGGGGAGTATTGGGGAAATAGGGGAGTATTTACAAGCGGATATTGAGGCCAAGTCCCATATCCGCAACAATATATTTATCCTACGAGTGAACTCAAATGCTTTCAATCTTACCAGCCTTTACCATCACAAAATCTAGCTTCTACGGCCAGTTAAGGCTATTTTATCTTTCATTTGTGAGACAGACAGATTGATCAGATACCTTGTGTCATAACTCCTTTGTCACCAAAATCATTTACGTAATATTCAATTTGAATTCAAATTGAGATTTCCATAATAACCACAATTCAAATGTTCCCCAAAAAATGTCAATCAATGGAAAAAAATCATTTTTCCCAAATTTTCCAAAAAAATAATAATAAATATTGTAAAAATGCAAATTGCCCCCCCCCCCCCAAAAAAAATCAGTCTAATTTCAAAACCCAGAGAAATTAGAGAATTAGAAAAATTTTAAAAATATTTAAAAAATTAAAAATTCCTAAAACTAATTGCAGAAAAAAAATTCTTTGAAAAAATCATTAAATTCAAAATTATTTAAAATTATTTAAAATTCCCAATAATGATAAAATTATTATTCTAATTTGAAAAGTTATTTACTTATTCAATGAAAGATTTACTGTAGTCCAATTAGTCCACATGCTTATCAAATTTTGCTGTTCCCTTAACTAATAGCCCCACGAGAGTATTCCCACATATTATGTGCCAACCCGTGATACCTTGTTCACCTGTCGGACTAGTAAAGCCTGAGGGTTCTATGGTTCCAGGCCACAATCATTGGTACCCCAGATCCAACAGAGCCTGGGGCCCCATAGCCCCAGACTGTAAGTCTATGGTGTCCTGTGCTCCTTTCGGACCCTGTCGAGCCTGCTGGTCCACAGTTCCCTGAATTACCTGACTCTCCACGTTGGCCTTTGGAGCCAGTGGTACCACTTTTACCCTATTTCCACAGTTCCCATTTTATCCTGGGGGGCCTAAAATACTGGTTCAGGCTCAATTTTGAATCATAATGCAAAATGTACATGTGTCAGAGCGATATTATTTATCTGAGGAATAAATCTCTGATATTCTGCTATGAAGATATAATAATAGGGATATAGGCAGAGAGAAGAAAGAGAGAGAGAGAGAGAGAGAGAGACAGACAGACAGACAGACAGACAGACAGACAGACTTTTTTGACTTTTGAAGTCCTTTTATTATCAAAATAGTACAAAAATGTATTTATATCTTTACACCAATCAAAAATGCAAGAAAAAGCAATGAAATGAAAAGGTAACAGAGGTATCACGGCACACAATTTGCCAAAGTAAACCATTAACTTTATGCAACCTACAAAAACATTACCAGTTGGTTCTCACGAACCTCGCACAACCCTTCATGACACCAAGTATTGGCAAATTCATCAAGATTGTTTGCATCTTTATAGAAAAAAAACTCTAGTTTAAGTCTTGCTGACACAAGGGCATTGAAAAACAACATTACATTGCATTCCCCGGCAGGTTTTCCGTTCAATTTCTCCCTTCTTGAGAGATATATTGCCAGCTTGGCTGTTGCGACCAGAAACCTCATTAACATATTCTCCTTGCTTGGCTTGGCATTAAAGCCGAAAATAAAAGAACGCAACGAGAAAACAACCCTCATTCTGTGTGCCACAAGATTAAAGCACCGAAACAAGGGAACCAATCTCACACAATTAATGAAGGCGTGGAACACGTCCTCCGTGCATATGCAGAATGGGCAACATGTGGATGTAGGAGAGAAATGGCTGATTAACTTATTGGAGGGGACTATCCAGTGGATCAGTCTCCATTGGAGATCACCAGATCTTTTACTTATGAGCTTGCTATACATGGAGTTCCATACAGGTTCAGAGGGGGGTCCCACAGGCAACAGTTTCTTCCACCGGATTACTCCATTTAGCGGCGTATCCCCCAGCAGTAACTTGACACATGACTTGTATAGCTCTTTACTGCTGGTTTCTTGAAAGGGGCTTATCCCCATGCTAACCGGGGGTAAGTCTTCCAACTTGAAGTGCACCAGTAACCCAGGAAAAATCCACTCATCGTGCAATGGTTCGAGCTCGTGGGACCAGCATACTCTCAGCCGTACCCCTATTCGTATCACCTCTCTCACCACTTTTGCAGTCACTCTTTCGGACCGAATTCCTGCTAGCTCGGCTACTTCTCGAGCTGATTTCCACCCGCAACCTGAAACTTGCCGGAGGTGCCATACTTTTGTGATGCCGGCAATTATGAAATGCTGGCAGAGGTCCCTACTTTTGGGTATGTTTGGGAAAAGCCGATTGCAGAACAAAGGCTCTTGTGCAAACATATGAATATCGTAGGTGTCTTCCTGACGGCACACAGTGAGGTTCTGCCAAGCATTCAACACACTCTGATAAAAAACAGGAAGAGGAGATGTGTCAACTTGTTGAAGCAGGACCAAGAAACATTCGCGGCCATATCCCAGCCCACCAGCTTGCCGCAAAATGTGGGTGGCCAAAACATGGTTTGGTAGTTGTTCTTTCGCCAAAAGTTTTTGCACAGTGCATAGCCGAAAGGCCATTATGCGGCTCCTGATGTCGACCATACTCTGGCCACCTTCGGCCAATGGACGGCATACAACGTTTGGCCGTAACCAGTGATGCCCTCCCCAAAAGAACTCCAACAGTTGTCTTTGCACTTCCTTCACCAAGCCTTCTGGTGGTTGCAGGCAGATGAATCTGTGCCACAGGAAGGAGGCGACGAGGTTCTTGACTACCAAAACTCGGCCCTTATACGAAAGGTGAGGCAGGGCTCTCCTCCATCTACTCAATCTCTTCTTTACGCGTTCAGCGACACCTTCCCAGTTTTTCTGGCTGTACTGTGGGGATCCAAGGAACACTCCCAGATAGCGAACACCTCCATCCACCCACTTTAAACTTGCAGGAAGGTGTATTGGCGGGTCTTGCGCCATTCCAGATGCGCTGTCCCTGACAGAGGGAACCCATAGCGCTTTGCTCTTTTCCCAGTTGCACTTCAACGAGGAAGCTAAACCAAACAAATGTAGGCACTTAGCCAGAGCTGCAATGTCGTTATTGTTTTTTACAATGATTGCGACATCATCAGCATACGCCGATACAACAACTGGAGGATGATCAGGAGATATACTCATTCCAGAAACGTTATTCCTTAGTAACACGAGAAGTGATTCCATTACAAGGGTGAACAGTAAGCCGGAGACGGGGCAACCTTGCCTTACCCCCCTTTGAACCTGTATGGGAGAACAAAGCTCATTGTTCACCTTAACTAAACTGAATATATTGTTGTACAATAAAGCAATATAAGTTCTGAAATTATCTCCAAATCCACAGGCTTCAAGCACATGATTTAAAAAGACATGATCGATTCTATCAAAAGCCTTTTCTAAATCAAGAAAAATTATACCAAAATCATTCTGCACACAGTTGCCATCTATGAGATCTCTAATGAAAAATATGTTATCATACATAGATCTACCTGGAATGCAATAACTCTGATCAGGGTGAACCAAATCGCCAATTACCCTTTTAGCTCGATTCGCCAGAACTTTTGAAAGGATTTTATAATCAGTGCATAGTAGAGAAACAGGTCTCCAATTCTTCATTTGTCGCAAATCACCAGCCTTTGGAAGAAGGGACATCACCGCTCTTCTCATACTTAAAGGCAATTCTCCATGAGTCAGTGATGATTCAAGAACATGCATCAGTTCTGGACCTAATAGTTCCCAAAATTCCACATAAAATTCAGCCGGCAGACCATCGATTCCAGGGGCTCTTCCCGAGTCCATTCCAGCCAGGGCTTGCGTTAACTCCTCGAGCGCAATTGGCGAGTCCATATCCAGCCGCTGGGACTCGGTTAACGAGGATAGGTGAGAGGTTAAAAGTCTCATTGTTTCCTCACAAACGACCTGTTTTGAAAACAGTTTGGAAAAGAAGTCCTGAACACATAACCGTCTGTCTCTGGGATTAACAACGACAGTTCCGCCAGGATTAATTACCGAAAAGATGTTCTTGGGTGCTTTGCTGACAGAGTCCAGACGAAAAAAAGCTTTACTAGGGGTATCTAAAACCTTTAAGTTCTTAACCCTTAGTCTGAGCAACAACCCTGCTGCTTTCTCCTGGATTAACTCTCTCAACTGAGTCTTCTTTTCTAGTAATAACTGGAAGTTTCTTGTATTATTATTTTTAGCAAGTTTACCTTCGAGCTGTACAATGTCAGCTTCCAAACAAGTCATTGTTATATTCTTCACATTTGTAATGTTTGCTCTAAACTGTTGGCAAAACACCCGAATCTGGGCTTTCGTATTGTCCCACCAAAGATTAACAGAAGAAAAAGAGGGCTTTCTTTGGATTTGATTAGCCCAGAAAACTTGGAAGGCTTCTTTAAATAGACCATCTTCTAGAAGACTGGTATTAAATTTCCAGTATGCACTTTTATTTATTGACTGAGGAAAGAGAAACCCCATGGTTACTAGATGATGGTCTGAAAATATTGACGGAAAATAATCTGGAGAGACTATAGCGTTTCTAAAGGGTGAGTTTATATACCATCGGTCGAGTCTCGCGAAGGACACTCTTCCTCTGGTGATGCGGCTCCAGGTGAACTGAGGTTCATTGGGGAAAAGTACCCTCCATACATCTAGCAAACCCACCCGAGAAAGGAAAAGGGATAAATCAATACATGATTCGGGATGAGGTTCTGCCGAGTTCCTGTCCATTACAGGTTCAAAGGTACAGTTAAAATCACCCCCGATACACATACATTGGTTTAGATCAACTGTCTGCAGGTGATTAATCACAGACGCAAAGAAAGCTTTCCGTTCTGTGCTCTCACTTGGTGCGTACACATTGAATAATGTGAAATGGAAGTTATTAACCTCCAGTTCAAGAGAGCTGAATCGGCCTTTAATGATCTCCTGGAAGAGGATTGACTCAGGTACTAGCCCTGGTCGAAGTACGAACGCAACACCTGCCGAAAGGGAAGACAGGTTGCTAAAAAAGCACTGTCCCCCAAAAACGCGACACCAATCATATTCTACGTTTTGGGTGATGTGCGTTTCCTGTAGTAAAAGTACATCGACGTTTTTGCGCCTAAACAAACTTTGCACTTGAGCTTGGCGGTTTGGGTTTGCACCTCCACCGTTAATGTTCAAGGTGCCAAAGGTAATTTGCTTCATTCCTTATCAAAGGGTTTGATTGGGTGTTGCGAAATCTCAAGACTGGCTTTTGTAATAAATTTCCTGAGTCGGTGAAATTGTGACCTTGTTAGTGGAAATTCCTTGCCCTTTCTTGTTATTTCCTTTGCTGATTGAATAAATGAACCTAAATCAGGAAATGTATCCCTGATAACTACGTTTCGCTGTCTATAGGTTTCATTCAAAAAGGAGAGTACGAGTTGAGGAGATATCATTGGCTGACTCAACTGAGACTGAGACAACTCAGGCACCTCCTCATCCTCATCAGATTCCGACAAGTCTGACAAGGTCCCTCCAGGATCGAGGATGTCGGCCTCCGTGGTCACTATGGGAATTGTCAGTATCTCTGGGGATTCGCTGGAGAGCTCCACTGTGCAATCCACGATGCCCTGGTGATATTTGTGCTCGTCAGAAGTTGAAGCCTCAGTTTCATCCTCTTGTGGAGCACAATCTACCGAATCGATGAACGACTCGGTAACACAGTTTTGAATCTGCATCGGTAGAGCAGCACTGCAGAGGGATGAGTCAGTCACTGTCTGCTCGTTCACAGTGACTGATGTCAATGATCGTAATGGTTCGTTCGAGGGTTTATCAACATGTTCAGCGTTGCAACTTATTTCACCCCTATAGCAATTTGCGTCCACAGAGTTTGTACTCGAACTTTCAGACATATTATCCTCAATTGCAGCACCGGATTCACCATCCCTTTTTTCAAACCCGCTGGAAGCATTAGGAACACATTGAGGTGTGTGTTCAGCTACACTGGCCTTCTCCAATACCACCTTTTTAGGATTACTGGTAGAAAAATTATCAACCGACGCCCTTCATTTTTTAGAACCAATAATAGGGTCCTCCTCCATTCCTTCACTACATGAGGGAATCGCAGCAAAGGTTGTGCGAGTTGGGGTCGCTTCGGTTTCCGTGACAGGAAGTGAAGTGCGATCGTTTTCTGGACTCGGGATATGCGCATCGATGCTGCTATTGTTCGTCTCACTGCAGGAGGGAACAGCAGGAACCGGCACACTCACAGGATTAACTCCAATCGGTTGAATAGAAACACGAGTATTATCCTTTTTACAATCGGTGTATGCGTGGCCATTTTCCCCACACTTTGAACACGAAACCTTGGGACAAAAACGTTTAACGTGACCAAAGGCTCCACAGTGAAAACACGTTAGTGAGGCTGACGAGGCATACATTTGATACTCCCGATCGTCGGATTTTACTTTAAATGAAATATTTAACCCTGTATCATCCCCACGATCGGGAAGTACCATGTAAACTTGGCGACGGAAACTCATTACGTGTTTTATCCTCTCGTCTCGGCTCTTCAGAGGGATCATGGACATTCTTGACACAGCTGTTCCATAACGAGAAAGGACTGACATTAGTTTGTTGTTTGGTATAAATGGTGGTACGTTTGATACAACGATTTTCATCGCTGGAGTATCCATGGGGGACGCTAACATAAACACACCACCTTCTGTGGCTAAACCTGCACTCACGACGTCATGAACAAAGTTTTCTTCGGACAGGAAGATAACAACTTTTTGATTCATTCGTGAGGCAGCTCGGACATGCTCACACCCGATTATTTTCCCCACTGCGAGTACCACATCCTCAGTGAGGACTCCTTCTGGTGGAACACACACAAATGCATCCTTCCTCGTTAGGCTATCGAACGCCTCTAACCGAGAGCGTGCATTCGCCATACCAGCGAATTCAACACCCCCACTTGTCCGAACCGGACAAGAAGGTATCAAACCAAAATAATCAAACTAAAGTAAGTAATAAACGTGCATTATAAGCACAAAAATGGCTTACAAAACGCCGTCGAAGCCAGTAGGCCGCACCCAAAACGGGCCCGCTCTCAATCCTCTCTCTCTCGAAGACAAAGGTGTAGAACGGATGAAACCAAAGTGCCAAAGTACACAGGATAGGAAGGAGAGGGAGGGGGGGGGGGCAGGGGAGGGCAGGAGAGAAGGAAAACTCGCAAAGAACTCACTACACCACAGAGCAGTTGCTCACAGCCGCCATGACGCCACGCCCAACACACGAACGGCCAGCAGGGGGCGAGAGAGAGAGAGAGAGAGAGAGAGAGAGAGAGAGAGAGAGAGAGAGAGAGAGAGAGAGAGAGAAAATGAAGAAGAAGAAGATCAGATCTTGACAGAAACTCTGTCACCAATTTATTTGGTTAAATCTCATCTCTGGTTCACAGCCATTTCGGTAATTATCTCTGATTCCCTTAAACCTTAACCCCAAAATGCCATCAATTCATGTCTACCTTTTTATACATTAAAAACCCTTTAGCTATTCCCAAATACCACATTTTACTAGCCATGACAGGAAAGCTAATATGGCTTACACATGCCACATGACATCATCATGACATTATCATTTTCAAACTACATGCAACAGTGCTTATAGATGATATTTGTAAATAACATCAGCATCTGTAATAACATCATTAGCGTACAGACAGAGAGATAGACAGAGGGAGAGAGAGAGAGAAAGAGAGACAGAGAAAGAGAGACAGAGACAGACAGACAGAGACAGACAGAGACAGACAGATAGAGACAGACACTGCATCAGCATATAACATTTCCATCATATAACATCAACAGCTGCAGCTGCACACCCTGTCAATGATCCATCATATCAGAACCAAATCCATAAACATAGAGATAGAGAGAGAGACAGATAGACAGAGATGGGCAAAGAGAGATGAAGAGATAGAGTTAGACACAGAGAGACAGAGAGATAGAGAGAGAGACAAAGAGAGACCCAGACAAAGAGAAAGACACAGAGAGAGACACAGTGAGAGAGACAAAGAGAGACAGACAGACATATAGAGAGACAGACAGAGAGAGAGATAGAAAGACATAAAGGATGACACTGCATCAGCATACAGTATAACATTACCATTATATCAATAACTCCATGGATAATGAACATCAATGAGCATCATTAGTCACAGCATAAAACAAAAGAGAGATGCAGACAAGGAAAGATAGATAAAGAGAGACAAATAAAGAGAGAAACAGGGAAAGAGAGAGATATACCGAGAGACAGGCAGACAGACAGACAGGGACAGAGAGTTAGAGAGGGACACATAGGGGGACAGAGAGAAAGACAGACAGATAGACACAGAGAGAAAAAAGACAAAGAGTTAGAGAGACAAAGAGAGATAGACATGTGCTATTCCAATCATCTCCACATGAGGGCAGTGTCATTCCATGTCATGTATTAAACCACATCATAATTCGTTTTTCAGAAAAGCCTTTATAAATTGTGTAGAATTGTGTAGCATATTCAGACGAAAAGTATTACACCATAATGGCCCTACTTCTCAACGATAACCTAGCATTGTCCCATCGACTTCATCAATATAATTGCACAACAAGCGCTTCTGCCAACTCCGCCATCATGACTTGTTGCCCAGCACAACTGCCCTTTTTACAATAACTTCGAAAATATTGTATTGTTCTTTAATCTATTTATTTATTGATGTTAAACAAACAAATCATATTAAAAATGATCTTACTTAGTCAACTAACTGGGAAACGTCATCAAACTTGTTAAATCGACAGGAAGTGTTGTTTTTGAACAGGAAACAGAAGGTGTGTTTCTCAGTACACTGACACAGTCACTTAATTTTCTCTGTGTGTCGACTGGCGACTGGATGGATTTAAGTCTTTGTTCCTGATCACACTTTCTCAGCTAAGTAAGTACATATTTCTAACAATTAGGTTCACTAGTCTCTGTGCGACTTGAGAGGGATTTAAAATATTTTGTGTTTTGTCCTGTTTGTCCGTTTTTCTCAAGGTACGAAAAAGCCTCTGTTTTAACTTTTTTCCGTAATTAAACATGCTTCCATATCATATTGCAAGTATCTAAATCGATCATTCAATTCCATAAACCATGTGTTTATCAATTTAGCAATAAAAACGAAATTGCGTACATATTAAATAGACGTTTACCCCAAAAATAACTTTACTCTTTTTTAACCGAATTCCTCCATTTTTCCTTTAGACTAAACGGCTTTTGATCCTCTATATGTCTAAACAAAGCATTCATTCCTATGTGTAATAGTTAAAACCGTCCCATGCATCGTTTTTTCAAAATATTTTCCCTTCTGTATTAACATCTGTTAGTAATTGCACCAAGGGACAAAGCACATTCCTAAACAGTTTGTCACGTGATCATTCGCATCTCAGTGTGCACATCGGAGTGCCTGCCGCACTGAACCAGCTGCAAGTCATTAACCAGAAAATCCGTCTTTACGTGGAGTTATTTTCCAGCTTTGTTTTCCACAATCATACCACACAAACCACATTTAACAATCACAATTTGACCACCACAAAACAACATGTTAACCACACAAACCACTGTCCTGTGCTCCTTTTGGACCCTGCAGAGCCTGCTGGTCCACAGTTCCCTGAATTACCTGACTCTCCACGTTGGCCTTTGGAGCCAGTGGTACCACTTTTACCCTATGTCCACCACTCCCCTTTGATTCTGGGGGGGCCTAAAATACTGGTTCAGGCTCAATTTTGAATCGTAATGTAAAATGTATGTGTGTCAGAGCGATATTATTTATCTGAGAAATAAAAATCTCTGACATTCCTGCTATGAAGATAAAATAGTAGGGATATAGAAAGAGAGAAGGAGAGAAAGAGAAAGAAAGAGAGAGAGAGAGAGAGAGGAGAGAAGAGAAGAGAAGAGAAGAGAAGAGAAGAGAAGAGAAGAGAAGAGAAGAGAAGAAGAGAAGAGAATGAGAATGAGAGAAGAAGAAGCAGATCAGATCTTGACAGAAACTCTGTCACCAATCATTTGGTTAAATCTCATCTCTGGTTCACAGCCATTTCGGTAATTATCTCTGATTACCTTAAACCTTAACCCCAAAATGCCATCAATTCATGTCTACCTTTTTTTTCTTTTTTTTAATACCTCTACCAAGTTGCAAGTTAAAAACCCTTTAGCTATTCCCAAATATCAGATTTTACTAGCCATGACAGGAAAGCTAATATGGCTTCCACATGACATCCCACATGACATCATCATGACATCATCATTTTCAATCTACATGCAACAGTGCTTATAGATGATATTTGTAAATAACATCAGCATTGGTAATAACATCATTATAACATCATTAGCATCAGCTAATGCATCAGCATAATAACATCATCAGCAATAGCATTTGCATTAGCAGCACAGATGCAGCTACTGCTGCTGCAGCTGCGCACTCTGTCAATGATCCATCATATCAGAACCAAATCCATAGACGTAGAGATAGAGAGAGAGACAGATAGACAGAGACGGACAAAGAGAGATGAACAAAGAGAGGCAGACAAAGAGAGGCAGAGGGAGTTAGACAGAGAGAGACAGGCAAAGAGTGACAGAGAGAGACGGAGAGATAGAGAGAGGGAGAGACAAAGAGAAAGACACAGAGAGAGAGAGACACTGAGAGAGACAAAGAGAGACAGAAAGACACAGAGATAGAGAGAGAGAGAGATAGAGAGACAGAGAGACAGACAGAGACATTGTGAGACATTGTCATTGTAGCGGGCACAAGGGGCAATAATTCCGCGCACCAGTGGGTGGCGCGAGCATCCAGGCAGGGAATGAAAGCACATGCCCCGCCCTTCGACCGATCGGCCACGCCCGGGGACTAGGCGTGGCCTCGGGACATATATGCGGGCTCTAAGCTCGAACCCGCCCAGTGCTGAAGTGCGAGCTTTGAATAAAGACTCTTTGTTATACCAACGCGTTGTGGCCTACCTCTCTGGCAATCGAGTCGTGTGTGCGCAGCACCACACTGGTGACCCCGATTGGTTCAGCCGTTGCTGACCACCGAACGCGCCATGGCCACCAACGCCGTCGCAGTCAAACTCCCGGAGTTTTGGGAAGCGCAAGCCGACGTTTGGTTTTTGCAGGCCGAAGCTCAATTCCAACTCCTAGGCATAACGGCGGACGAGACCCGGTACTACCACGTGGTCGCTGCCCTCGGGCCCGGCACTGCCGCCCGAGTCGTGTCCATCCTTCAGCGCCCGCCGGGCGACAACAAGTACGAGGCACTGAAACGTCTCCTCACCGCCACGTTCGGGCTCACGGAGATCGAAAGGGCCGACCGCCTCCTGGACCTTCCCGCCCTCGGCGACACACGACCATCCGTCCGGATGGATTCCATGCTGTCCCTGCTTGGAGACCAGCCCCCGGATTTCTTATTCCGGGCGCTTTTCCTACGCCAGCTACCTGCAGAAGTACGCCTCGCGCTGGCCGGTTCCAAAATAAAGGAACCCCCGCGCCCTGGCCGTAGAGGCCAACAAGTATTTCACGGCCTGCGACACGCGGTCGGTGTACGGTGCTGCCGTAGTGGATCCTGGCGCGGAGGCTCCAGCGCCCCCGGTTTCCCTCGTGGCCGCTGCTACGCCCCGTCCACTACCGCCGCCGCCACCACCACCGCCGCCGGCACGGCCGCCGTGGCCGTTACCGCCGCAAACCTGGTGCTACTACCATGCCAGGTTCGGCTACCAGGCTAAAACGTGTCGCCCG
The DNA here is from genome assembly GCF_964187855.1 of Myxine glutinosa. Classification (NCBI taxonomy): domain Eukaryota; kingdom Metazoa; phylum Chordata; class Myxini; order Myxiniformes; family Myxinidae; genus Myxine; species Myxine glutinosa. Next base: position 15,468,928 of record NC_136261.1, on the reverse strand, counting down.
CCGTGCTCTTTTGACGGGTCGGGAAACGACTGGCGCTCACTTGCGGCCATGAGCGTCGGCCATTCCGGCAGCCTCCTGTTCATCACGGACACCTTGTCCGGTCGCCGTTTTATTTGCGACACAGGAGCGCAGGTAAGCGTCCTCCCCGCCTCCACGTCCGACAAGCAAACCGCGGGCCGGGGCCCCGCTTTGCTTGCCGCCAACGGTACACCCATCCGCACATTCGGGAAGCGTTGCCTCTCCCTGCGGTTCGGAGGGCAGCGCTTTCAATGGTCGTTCGTGACCGCCAGCATGCCAATGGCACAGCTCAGTGCGGACTTCCTATGTGCGAATGGGCTGTTGGTCGACGTGAAGCGCAGACGGCTCGTCCAGGCCGAAACCTTCAGCTCGCTCGCTTGTTCGCTGAGCGGCTCGTTGAGCGGCTCACTGAGCGGCTCACTGAGTGGCTCACCGAGCGGCTTGCCAAGCGGCTTGCTGGAAGGTTCCGTCCCGGCGAGTTTAGTTTGCACGCTTCCGGCAGCGGACGACTTTACCCGCCTCCTCGCCAGTTTCCCGGCCCTCACACGGCCCACGTTCTCAGTGGTGGCCGTTAAACACGGGGTGGAGCACCATATACCCACGGTCGGACCACCGGTCTATGCCCGGGCACGCCAACTCGAACCCACGAAGCTCGCCATGGCGAAAGCGGAGTTCGCCACGCTGGAGCGGCTGGGGATCATACGGCGCTCCAACAGCGCTTGGGCTTCTCCTCTGCACATTGTGCCGAAGCCCGGCGGAGGATGGCGGCCATGCGGGGAATACCGCCGGCTCAATGATGCCACCACCCCCGACCGCTACCCGATCCCGCATATCCAGGACTTTTCCGCCCGGTTGGCAAACACGCCCGTCCAACCGGACGATGTCCCGAAGACAGCCGTCATCACCCATTTCGGCCTCTTCGAGTTCCTGAGAATGCCTTTCGGGTTGAAGAATGCGGCCTAGGCGTTCCAACGGCTTATGGACAGCGTCTTGCACGACTTACCTTTCCTCTTTGTCTACCTGGACGACATCCTAGTCGCGAGCGTGTCCTGGGAGGAGCACCTGCTCCACCTTTTTTTTTTTTTTTTTTTTTTTTGTATGCAAGATCGAGGCTCGTGAAAGAGCTAACATTAATCACACAAAAAGACAAACCGACACACAAAACACAAAAAACAAGGGGAGCGGCAGACAAGATGGGGAGAGAGGGGAAGGACACAAAAGAGAGGGGGAAGAGGGGGAAGGACACAAACACAACATTTGAGAGCAGGGACATCGGGAGGACTTGGGGGGAGGTGGGAGAGGAATAAAACATATGAACACTGCAAGGACTCTGGGGTGAATTACCGGGGGTAGAAAAGATCCAGGTTTTCGATGGGGGAAGATAAGAGATGGTGGTGAACAGCTGTTTTAAAGACCTGGAGGGAGGAGTGGGATTGAAGGGAGTGGGGGAGTTTGTTCCAGAGGCGGGAGAAAAGGGGAATGAAAGAGTGAAGGTGAGCAGAGAGCCTAGACTTTGGCAGTTTAACCTCCGCACGCTTTTCGAACGCCTGGGCCAGCATGGCCTAATCATCAACCCCGCCAAGTGCCGTTTCTGCGTCGCCACCATCGGCTTCTTGGGGCACCGCATCACCAGGCACGGGGCCGTCCCTTTACCGGCCAAGGTGGAGGCGGTCAGGGATTTCCCACGGCCCCGCACGATCAAAGGGCTCCAGGAGTTCCTGGGCATGGTAAATTTTTACCACCGCTCCGTGCACCACGTCGCCCAGCTCCTCCACCCCTTGCACGAGGCCCTCCGGGGCAAGCCGGGCAAAGGTGACATCGCCTGGTCGGAGCCGATGGCCGCGGCGTTTACGGGCGCAAAGCTGGCCCTGGCCGACGCCACCATGCTGGCGCACCCGGCGCCCGATGCACCGATCGCCCTCACCACCGACGCATTGGACTACGCGGTGGGCACGGTGCACGAGCAGTGGGTGCGTTGTGCTTGGCAACCGCTGGCGTTTTTTAGCCGGCAGCTTCGCCCGCACGAACGCCGCTTTAGCACCTTCGACCGCGAGCTGCCCGGGCTCCAACTGGTGGTCCGACACTTCCGCCATCTGCTGGAGGGCCGCCCGTTCACGGCTTTCGTCGACCACAAGCCCCTTGTGTTCGCGATGGCCAAGGTCGCCGAGCGATGGTCGGCACGGCAGCAGCGTCACCTCTCTGCCGTGTCCGAGTACACGACGGACATCCGTCACGTGGCGGGTAAAGACAACCCGGTGGTAGATTGCCTTTCCCGGTCCGTCATGCACGCGGTCCACCTCGGGGTCGACTATACCCGGATGGCGGAGGACCAGACAGCCGACCCCGGCGTCCAGGCCTTGCGGACCGCCGTCACGGGCCTCCGCGTCAACGAGGTGCCGTTTGACGCCGCGGGCGCGGCCCTCCTATGCGACGTCTCCCTCGGCCGGCCTCGCCCCAGCGTGCCCGCTGGCTGGCGGCGCCCAGTTTTCGACGCCATCCACGGCCTGTCCCACCCGGGCACGAAGGCATCCCAGAAGCTCGTCGCGGCGAAGTTCGTCTGGCATGGCCTCCGGAAGGACGTCCGCGACTGGGCCAGGACGTGCCTCGCGTGCCAGCGTGCAAAGGTCCACCGCCACACCCAGGCCCCGTTGGCCCCGTTTGCGGTGCCCGAGCGTCGGTTCGACTACGTGCACGTCGACTTGGTGGGACCTCTGCCCCCCTCGCGGGGGTTCACCCACCTCGTCACCGTGGTGGACCGCACCACACGGTGGCCGGAGGCCGTACCATTGGCGGCGACGTCTGCGGCTGATGTGGCGCAAGCCTTCATCGCCACTTGGGTTGCCCGGTTCGGTGCCCCCTCAGACATCTCGTCCGACCGTGGCCCCTAGTTCACCTCGGAGCTCTGGGCCGCGGTGGCCCAAGGGCTCAGGCTGAAACTACACCGCACCACGGCCTACCACCTCCAGGCCAATGGCCTGTGCGAGCGCTTTCATCGCTCAATGAAGGCCGCGGTCCGGGCCAGCCTCCGCGACGGCGGCTGGGTCGACAGACTCCCCTGGGTCCTGCTGGGCCTCAGGACGGCGCCCAAGGACGACCTGCGCGCGTCCTCGGCGGAGCTGGTTTTCGGGCAACCACTGCGGGTACCGGGTGAATTTATCCCCGACTCCACGGCTCCTTGGTCTGCGGCGCAACAGCGCTCCGCCCTTCAGGAGACCGCCCGGAGGTTCGCCCCGGTGCCGACGGCAAACCACGGTTGCCCGCCTTCCCACGTCGCCCCGGAGCTTCGCACGGCGAAGTACGTCTTCGTCCGGCACGACGCCCACCGGGCACCGCTACGGCCCCCGTTCGACGGGCCCTTCCACGTGCTGGAGACCGGGGACAAATTTTTCACCATCGACATCGGCGGTGCCCCGGATCGCATCTCCGTGGACCGCCTCAAGCCGGCCCACCTCGATCCGCACCACCCCCCGCAAGCAGCTCTGCCTCCGCGTCGAGGCCGCCCCCCGGCAGTCGTCCCGGCACCCCCCAGCCCCACCGTCCCGCTACCCCCCAGCCCTGCACCCATCGCCAGGGGGCGTTTCGGCCGGGTCATCCGGCTTCCCCGCAAACTCACCCTTCAGGTGCGCGGGAATTCTGGGGGGGCACGTGTGGCGGGCACAAGGGGCAATAATTCCACGCACCAGTGGGTGGCTTGAGCATCCAGGCGGGGAATGAAAGCACATGCCCCGCCCTTCGACCGATCGGCCACGCCCGGGGACTAGGCGTGGCCTCGGGACATATATGCGGGCTCTAAGCTCGAGCCCGCCCAGTGCTGACGTGCGAGCTTTGAATAAAGACTCTTTGTTATACCAACGGTTGTGGCTTACCTCTCTGGCAATCGAATCGTGTGTGCACAGCACCACAACATAAAGAATGACACTGCATCAGCATATAACATTAACATTATATCAATAACTCCATGGATAATGAACATCAATGAGCATCATTAGTCACAGCATAAAACGAAAGAGAGAGATGCAGACAAGGAGAGATAGATAAACAGAAACAAATAAAGAGAGAAACAGGGAAAGAGAGAGATAGACCGAGAGACAGGCAGAGAGTTGGAGAGAGACACAGATAGGAACACAGAAAGAGACAGAGAGAGAGAAAAAGAGACAAAGAGTTAGAGAAAGAGACAAAGAGGGACACAGGGAGACAGAGAGATACAGAGAGAGAGTTAGACAGATAGACAGAGACAGAGATACATATATTGATGTGCTATTCCAAACATCTCCACATGAGGGCAGTGTCTGTCCATTCATGGCAGCAAATCCTGTTGAGTTTTAAACAGCGTATTCAAACATACAACATATTGAGACATTCAGACATATAATTCAGACGAAATGTATGTCACCATTATTTAAATCGCAAACAATTTTGTATAATGGGCCTACTTCTCAAAGATAACCTAACATTTTCCCATCGACTATATAAATATAATTGCACAACAAGCGCTTTTGCCAACTCCGTCATTATGGCTTCTTGCCCAGCACGACTGGCCTTTTCACAATAACTTATGAAAATCTTGTATTGTTCTTTAATCTATTTATTTCATGATGTTAAACAAACAAACCATATTAAAAAGGATCTTACTTAGTCAACTAACTGGGAAAAGTCATCAAACTTGTTAAATCGACAGGAAGTGGAGTTTTTGAACAGGAAACAGAAGGTGTGTTGAAGAGCATGCAGTCATTTAATTTTCCCTGTTTGGCGACTGGATGGATTTAAGTCTTTGTTCCTGATCATGATCACACTTTCTAAGCTAAGTAAGTACATATTTCTAACATTAACAATTAGGTTCACTCGTCTCTGTGCAACTTAAAAATATTTTGTGTTTGTGCTGTTTTTTTCGTTTGTCTCAAGGTACGAAAAAGCCTGTTTTAACTTTTTTTTCGTAATTAAACATGCTTCCATATCATATTGCAAGTATCGAAATCGATCATTCAGTCCAATAAGCCATGTGTTTTTTTTAAATCAATTTAGCAATAAAACGGAAATTGCGTACATATTAAGTAGACGGCTTCAGTCAAACCTACGTTTCTTATTCCTTCTCCGAATTCCTCCATTTTTTCTGTATACTAAATGGCTTCAAAGTCTCTATATTACGAAACCAAGCATTCATTCCTATGTCAGTGAAAACTTCCCATGCATCGTTATTCCCACAACATTTTTCCTTTCTGTGACATCTGTTAGTAATTACACAACGGGACAAAGCACATTCCTAATAGTAGAGGAAACGAAAGTGAAAAAGTGGCTTAGAAATTGATTTGAAAATCATTTTAATGTTAGAGACAGGCATCCAGTGGGAAGAGTTAGGGCATGGGGTGGTGCATTGGGAAAGGGTGGATGCCAGCTGAGATTTTCCCGAAAAGGGTCATATTAACCCCTTTTTTGCCAAATTGTTATTTTCAAAGATTTTGTAACTTTGGAGGTAGTTTTCAGATATACCTTGCAATAATATTTCATATATTTTATTTGTTATAAGTTTCCAATGCCTCATTTCAAAGCTTGTGATGTCATACCCCTTTTACCATGTACACAGCAGCTAGATTCCATCCCAGTCATTTTAGTTCCGATACTTCCATAAAGGTAGCAGCAGCGGTGCAGCTGAATAATCCATTGTCTTAAGATGGTGGATTATGACATTATGACATGAAGGTCTTTGTAATTGTTACTTCTTTGAAACTATAACAAACTGAAAACGAAAGTGAAAGTAGCAAAGGACAGGGCCTAGCCTAACATGTGCTCTGCACAGTGAACATACATGGTGAACACAGCTTGGCATGCATACACCTGCTGAACTACATGTATCTCTGATGAGTGAGAGACAGTTAATTGGATTTTACTAATACTAGGCCTGTTTTGGTGCTTGAAAGAAATCTTCCAGATGAAAAGATGACAGTGCAAAGTTACATGGTGTCCCAAAGCTATAAACAGTAGTAGGCCTAGCCTAGCTGTCCCAATTTTATGACAGTCACTTTTTTAACCCTTTCACTACTGCATGATTGTGCAGTTGCAGTAGCAAAACGGTTAATACCATTTGTTTTGTATTCCAGGCAATGGAGGCTGCTGCCAGTATTTCAAACCAAAAACGTAAGCGACCATCGACGCCGTCGCGTCGACGCAAATGCATCATTTGCCAAAAGGACAGAGCGGGAGCTGCCGTGCGTCAGTCAACCCCACGTGGCATCGAGTCATTGAGGAGTGCCCTGGCAACACGTATATCACACAACTGTGCAAAGTATCTAGAAGCCCTCGACAGGCTGCAAAATGAAACACTTGATTTCGAAAAGGTAGTCTGGCATAAGGACTGCTTTTCAAGCTTTACTAGCAAGGACCACCTCCAACGTCTGAAAAAACGAAGTGCGACTCATGTTACATCAGAGAATGAAGATAGGCCCCAACCCACCACAACCCGCAGAAGTGTAAGTGTCATGCAGTGGGAGAAGTGCATATTCTGCCAAGAGAACACACCGGACAGTCTTCACCAAATTCTCACTTTGCCAACATCGATGAAAGTGATGGAGCGTGCCATGCAAATGGACCCAATGCTCTCATATCGTGTGGCGGGTGTGGCAGATCTTGTTGCGTCTGAAGCTAAATACCATTTGAAATGTTATGTAACATTCTTCAGAAATGCTGAAAAGCTCGACACCGAGAAGGAGACTGGTGATGTCTTTGACCAACCTTGCTTACACGAACTTATGAGAGAACTTGATGTTGAACTGAAAGCAGGAAATATATTTTCTGTGAGAAGTGTTTGGAATAGGTACTGCGAACTGCTGTCCTCAGATGACAGCCCATGTAGTTCTCACTGCAATCCTAATCCTGACTCAAATATTCTGAGGGCATTCAGAAATAGACTGAAGGCTCATTTTGGTGAAAGAGTTGAAATCGTTGCAAATGAGAGAAAGCAAGATTCACTCCTAATACTTCCAAAGTTGTCGAAACAGATATTAGTAAAAAACCTCATTGACATTTCACAAGAGAGTGAGACAAAACAGGCTGAGAAGAATCTTAAGAGTGTATTTCTTGTAGACGATGACACTAATCTTGGTAGGTCTATGTATCATTTAGTGAGTCGCATACGGTCAGATATTCAAGAAACCATCAGCTACACTGAATATGATGTCGATTCAAAGCATGCTCAGAAAATAGTTCCACAATCACTATACCTATTGGTTAGCATGTTGCTGGGAGAAAATGATCATCCAAACCACCATGATAGAATTCTTAGCATAGCACAAGATTTTATATCTGTTTCATCCAAGAGCTGTGTCATAACACCTGATGATGAAGATGTGTAGGTAGTCGGAGCCCCGGTTCAAACTACGTTATCCGTAGGTTGTTGGCAAACAGAATAAAGTCTCAAACAATACTAGGAATCTTGACCATGGTGGTTTGGAGACATTTTCCAATGCATACTGTATGCTATAACATCACACTTAACAATTCCATGTACCGGTAAATACAAAACAGAGGTTTTTTTCACAATTTCTATGTAGTTTTTGAAGAAAAGGTTCATTTTCACCCTTCACTAATTGCCCACAGAGGGGTATTACATCAATCTTCCCTTACTAAAAACTGCTCTTCTATGTGAGGATTGATAAATAGCAATTTGAACCAGTAAATTTAGTTTTATATGGCATTTTGCCTATCTATTAGAAAGTGTGAGAAAATTATATATTTTTGCTATAGGTTGACCTTTGACCCCCACTGTAACCATGGTAACCCCTTAATTATATATATATTTTAAAACACTGTTTAGTGTTTATAGTAGAGGAAATGAGCCTGAAAAATTCATTTTGAAAATCATTTCATGTTAAAAGCAGGCATCCACTGAAAACAGGTAGGGAATGGGGTGTTTTATCGGAGGAGGATGGATGCCAGTTGAGATTTTTTCGAAAAGGGTCATTTTAAACCCTTTTTTTGCTAAATCAGTATTTCCGAAGTGTTGAAAAAGAGAAGAGATGTTTGTAACAATATCCCATTTATTTGCCCAGCCATTTGACTCTACATGGGGTTTTTATACATCATTTTGTTGCTGATGATATTGATGATATTTTGTTGCTGATTAAAGGCCCTCGCATTTCAGTGTGCACATCGAAGTGCTTGCACCACTGAACCAGCTGTAAATCATTAAGCCGAATCAGAATTTAAAACCTTCATTACATGGAATTATTATTTCACAGCCTTTTCCCACCATCATACCACACAAACCACATTTAACCATCACAATTTTACCACCACAAAACAACATTTTAACCACACAAACCACTTTATCAACCCAGATGCACACAACCCCATTTTTCCAATGCCAAATCAATTAAATCCCAATACATCCAACCACAAAACTCGGGCCAGATCTGTGTGTGCACTGCACAGAGCCTGTCCCAAGCCTTGTGAGTTTAAAACACACAAATGCACACATTCGACACACAAATCATCTCAATTATAGTTGGACAGTTACACACAACCAGTTTTCCCAACACTTTCTCAAGAACGCTACTTGTCACTACACTACAACCACAACTACTACAAGACAACTACTTGTCTACAACCGACCACCACACTAATGTTGACCAATCATGGTGCAGACACAACCTGCCACCTGCTGCAGACATGACACGACCTGACAGACCGACCTGTTTAAAAACACTAGGATTGTACATAATGCTATGCAAGGATATAATGCTTTAAGGATATCATGGACACTGTACACATGCAATAACAGCTCTCCATATTGTTCGGTCACGTTGTCCGAAGGTCACTGACCTGGTGTCTTGACCCCGCGGAGGTGTGATGAATCCAGGAACACCAATTGTCAAAGAAGGATTATTTGGAGATAGATGAGGTGCAGAAGAGGAAGGAGAGTAGAGGTGTGCTGGTCTCATCAATGTCCACCAATCGGTTGGTTTTAGGAGAATTTATTAAATATCATTAGAAAGAACTAGGGCATGCCCGTACTATATATAAGCTAGGACGTGCCCGTACGTGGGTGCCCGTTCCTTGCCAAAAAAAAAAAAAAAAAAAACATGAATGGTTTGGTCCATTCGCAACGACCACAGAACCCCCCCCTCTATTTACATGCAATGGTTTGGTCCAAAGCGAACGGTTTGGTCCATTCGATGTGATTCGATGATTCGATGTGAATGGTTTGGTCCATTCGCAACGACCACAGAACCCCCCCCTCTATTTACATGAATGGTTTGGTCCATTCGCAAAGCCAAAGCGAACGACCACAGAACCCCCCCCCTCTATTTACATGAATGGTTTGGTCCATTCGCAAAGCCAAAGCGAACGACCACAGAACCCCCCCCCCCCCCTCTATTTACATGAATGGTTTGGTCCATTCGCAACGGCAAAGCGAACGGCGAACGGCTAAATCGCCATAGCTCGGTAAGTACTTGTCCGATTAATTTCAAACCTTGAAAAGGCACATCCTCGGGTCCCCAGCAATATACCTGGCAAGTTTCAAGTATATCGGACCGGTAGTTGTCGAGAAACAGCGGTCACAGACAAACGTACAAACGTACAAACGTACAGACAGAGATTACTGGAATTATAGATAGATAAATCTAGGTTTAATAAGCACATATTACATACAAAGTGTCAGAGTTCACTTGGTTACAACATGGAATTACACAGCATAACAGTAGAGCAGGCCAGTCTTCTGATGACCTCCGAGCTTTCTGACCGTCTTTTATACTTGCAAAAAGTCCTCTCAAGGGAACGATGGAGGTTTGCACACATTATGGTTCCATCTGGCTTTGCTCCTGCAAGCCATGAGAACTCGTAGGTATGTGAGGATGTCAGATTTGAATCCTTTCAAACCGTCGAGCCGCTCGCCCGGAGTCGGAAGTTCGGAGTCAAGGCAAAAAGCAGTTCTCAGGAAACGTAGTTTATTCGAAAATCAGGTCAGTCATGGCGCCATGGAGCAGTGGTCACGACAAGGTGGACAACCCGTGGCCCTGCCGTGAAAACTCTAAAGCAGAATCGTGCTGTGCACGTATTTGTACATTTTCAACATCAGATAACACAATCGTAAAACCTTACATGTGCCAGATGGCAGAGTGAAGCAGAGAGAAAGACAAAGGGAGTTCTAGCTGTTTACGACCATGCGAAACTTTGAGATCTGGTCGTTCCCTGGTGAAATGACTCCCCCGAGCCTGCCAGGCTTGAAGTAAATCGTGCTTCGAGATAACGTGAAGCCCGGGCCGGAATTAATTGTCCTTTCCCCAGCGGGCGGTTCTGCACGAGTCGGGCCTGAATATTGACGAGGCCAACATTGACCCTTTTGTTTCTACAGAAACCATTTCGCAGAAACAACTGGTACGAGTAGAATCGCAAGAGCCCCTTCGTCCTCGGCAGTGCACTTCCTTACACCATTTTGCACCCAGGGAGTCTCCCAACCCACCCTTGAAGCGGCGGAGGTGTGGCTGAAATTACCCCCAGTCGAAAGGCGAAAGCGCAACAGGCATGTACAAAACTAAGGCGAAGCGACCCCCGAAATCCCCCCGTCCAATTGCGTCGGATTATCCCCATCCCATGGCAGCAGATTATCCCCGATCAGTCCTTTGGTGTTGACTGAAATGACTGTGGCATTATCGGCATCAATTTGCAGTGACACATTCTCCAATGGCTCGTTTTCCTGCAGTACGTGCGCAGTTATCGCATAGAGAAAATCCATGTCCTCCATGTCAAAAACCCCGTGGGGATCTAAACTATCAACATCATATTTATTTGGGATAAGGGGAGACATACGTGGGGAATTAACTGCTACATCTTGGGAGAGATATGGGGAAGAGCAATCATTGCTATCTAAAACAGCGTTGTCCAAGTCTTCAGTTGGATCGGCGAACAGGACCATAGTCTTCACCAGCGCTTCCTTCGGGTTCCCTACTGCAAAGTACCTTTTCACACACACACAAGCACAAGAGCTTTCATTAGAATCAGTGCTATCACAACCGCAATAATCACTCCTATGGCGGTTAACACCCACGTTACTATTTTTCCACCCCAGGATTGGAAACAAGCGGTTATCCCTAAGTCCTCACGATGTAGTCTATATCTGGTCAGGCCCAAGCCCACCTTCTTAATCGCGTCAATTGCCGCCTGAACGACTTCCCGAGGATCCGGAATCCAGGTGCAAAATTTTCCCTCTATGATCCCACAAACACCTCCCCGTTCGGCCAATAGCATGTCTAGGGCTACCTGGTTTTGCAGCACCATTGTCCTCATTTCAGTGACTGCGTTTAATAGTTCCTGATGGGCCTGTGCCGTTTAGCTAGCTACCTTTTCTAGGGCCGAGGACAATTTATCCAAGCGATAGCTGTTCATTACCGTACCACAAAAGGGGCAGAAAAAGCCCACTGTCTTCTCCCAACCGTGGCCATGCAAATTGGTCTGTCCGTCCTCGTCCCATATGGCATGTCTCTTATGGCGGCCCCTAGATGGTATGTCCTGTAACACCTGGCGTTTGTATCGACTCGACGAGGGGTATACAGTCACGTGAAAAAGTAAATACACCCCATGTAAAGTTTTGACTTTTTCAACATATTTCAACATACAGCTATTTCATCTTCATTTCAACAATATTGACAGATAAAGGTGATATAATATAACAAATATCATGAAACATTTACATTTTGTAGTCCATTGTATAATGTAAATAAACATAAATGCAAATTTCGCATGTGGAAAAAGTAAGTACACCCGTACATTTATCACTACTTCAACTACCTAAAATTAGAATCAGGTGCACCAACTCAGGTGCAAATGATTAGAACATCATTGGAGAGGATCTTGGAGGAACCTGTCTTATTTAAACCTCAGACATTTAGTTTGGTTTGCTCTTTGTTGTTGAAGTGTGCGGCGTCACCATGCCTAGATCAAAAGAGCTCTCTGAGGCCTTCAGAAAGAAGGTTATAGATGCCGACGAGTCTGGGAAGGGATTTAAAAAGATCTCCAAACAATTTGAAATCAAACATTCGACTGCCCGGAAGATCATCTACAAGTGGAGAAGATTCCAAACAACTGCCAACTTGTTCAGGCCAGGCCGCCCCAGCAAGTTCTGCCTGAGAGCAGACAGCAAGATGCTGAAAGAAGTCTCTAAGAACCCCAGAATGTCATCACGGGACCTACAGGTAGCTCTTGCCACTGTTGATGTCAAAGTGCATGAGTCTACCATTAGAAAGAGGCTGCATAAATTTGATCTACATGGGAGGTGTACCAGGAGGAAACCTTTGCTGTCCAGAAAGAACATCACGGCAAGACTAAAGTTTGCCAATGAACACCGAGGCAAAGACCAGCACTTCTGGAGCAATGTGCCCTGGACAGATGAGTCAAAGGTAGAGCTATTTGGCCACAGTACCAGAAGACATGTTTCGTGAAAACCAAAGACAGCATTTGACCACAAGAACCTGATACCAACTGTAAAGCATGGTGGTGGAAATATTATGGTTTGGGGCAGCTTTGCTGCATCAGGGCCTGGGCAGCTCACCATCATAGAATCCACTGTGAACTTTTCATTGTACCAGAGGGTGCTTGAGGATAATGTGAGGCCATCTGTCGGAAAGTTGAAGCTCAACCGAAGGTGGACCTTGCAACATGACAATGACCCTAAACATACCAGTAAATCCACCAAGGAATGGCTGAAAAGAAAGAAATTGGGGGGGTTCTGGAATGGCCAAGTCAAAGCCCAGATCGAAATCCCATTGAGATGTTGTGGGGGGATTTGAAACGAGCTGTGCATGTAAGAAACCCCTCAAACATCACACAGCTGAAAGAATTCTGCATGGAGGAGTGGGCAAAAGTTTCTCCCAGTCGATGTCAGAGACTGGTAGACAGTTATAAGAAACGCCTACTTGAGGTTGTTTCTGCCAAAGGGGGCAATACCACCTATTAGAGCCAAGGGTGTACTTACTTTTTCCACAGAAGGAAATGGCATCTCTGTTAATTTTTTGTTGAATAAATTATTGCAAAGTCAACTTTTCATTGTTTTTTGTCAATTAGATCACCTTTATCTATAGATACTGTTTAAATGAAGATCAAATATTGATATGTACATGTGAAGAATCAGCTCTTCGTTTGCCAAAGAAGTCCACAATAGCCTGGAATGGCGCAGCTTTATTAAAGAACCAACTTATACAGATCCGGAGGAGGCCAAGACATCTATAGCAAGAGCCAGTCTCATGCCACGTCAAGCCTTCCTGAAAACACATCGATTCCCAGTCCATTTATATAGGGACACGTTTTATCAGGAAATCTCCGAGGGAACAAACAAAACTGGGAGAGGTTCCTCCCCGGTGTGCCAAGCCCCCACCGTCATCCCTGTCATTCGGGGGAGTCAGCCCGTCCTTATCATTTGGACCAAATGTTTCTCTGGGCTCCGAGAAAACAGAAATGTAACTCACAATGAGGAGAGTGTATGCTTAGCCAAACAAACCCATATATTTTATGGGTTTGTGTACATGAGTAATCCAAAGCATGTTTATACAGAGTCATGCGTTGCTGAGATTAAAACAAAATATATATGGTTAACGATCATGTCATTCTACTAGCATTACGCAAAAACAAGCGCATGTGGGCGTGGTTTTACGACCAGCCTCGAAAAAAGCACACGTATACAATTTGTTCAGCATGACCTCATTTTAAGCCTTTCCTCATCCAAAACTAAAACGAAGCAAAAACCCTTTATTTACTTTATGAAATAGCATTTTTAGACATCATATAAATCATAACACATTAGCACCCAACGTCTATAACTGAACTTTAGGCAATAACAAATCTACTACTTGACATTCCTTCCTCTTGTCTCGTCGAGACAAAGTATCTTAAGAGACAACGTGCCACATCGGGTTTTATTGAAAAATAATTGTGTAATGCGGGTATTGAAAAAATAATTGTGTAATGCGGGTATCTCCCAAGGGCATATCGTGCGCCCAAAGCGCCTCGCCCGTGCATTTGGCGAACGTGTCGTGTGGTGCGTGCTCGGAGCCTGAGGGCTCAAAACATGAAAGTTCATTAACGTTTCGGATCCACAACGAAGACGTCTGGTCCAGATGAGGTTCTGCTCCGCCAGAGGGTGCATCACTTCCCCTGCGGAACTGGCTCCCCCCACCCTTTGCAGACGCAGTCCTTGCAGATCTTCGAAGTTAATCAACGGTCATGCCCATGAGGTCCCTCACGTGTTCCCCACTCCTGGTACCATCTGTGAAGAATCAGCTCTTCGTTTGCCAAAGAAGTCCACAATAGCCTGGAATGGCGCAGCTTTATTAAAGAACCAACTTATACAGATCCGGAGGAGGCCAAGACATCTATAGCAAGAGCCAGTCTCATGCCACGTCACACAAGACAACAGCCAACGAGTGTGTCCACCACACAGAAACCTTTGGCAATGCAACAACCGAACTCCCAGACAACCAACAACAAAACCCAATCCATCTCCATGGCTCATCAAGCAGTTCCAACTTAATCCAGCTTCACATACCGATTTCCCCAAAAACTCGTGAAACTTCACCCCCATTCTGGAAAAACCCTGGACTAAACCCTGACACCCTAAATAACTTCAGACCCATCTCCAATCTACCCTTTCTGTCAAAAATTTTGGAACGTGCTGTGGCCACTCAACTCAAACATCACCACTCTGCCAATAACCTGTATGAAACATCCCAATCCGGATTCTGCTCCAGCCACAGTACTGAAACTGCTCTCCTCAAAATCACCAGCGACCTTTTCTCTCCTCTGATGCCGGCAACCTCAACATTTTCATCCTCCTCACCTCAACGCCTCCTTTGACATCATCAATCACACCATCCTCCTCACCCTGTTTAGACCAGCTTGTGCCTATTAAACCCAAATCAGTTCACTCCCAAGCCCCACAAGGACCACCTACCGCACTGCAAAGATGTCCTCTACTCCACCTACTACCCTCAAATTATCCACTCTGGCTCCGGAATCCCAAAAGCACTCTTTTCTACAATAAACAAACTAAATAAACAAACTTTACAACGTGAACAAACTCCTCAGCGCCCTGGATACCGCCACCTGTCATTCAGAGTAGACAACAGCATCTCCTTTCTGGCTTTCAGCATCTCCTTTCTCCTTTCTGGCATCCAAATGAAATTCTGGCTTCAAATCAACTTCCTCGAACTTAACTATGATAAATCTAAATTAATCTTCGTTTGCCCACAACCACTCATAACTTTGCCCCCCAAAAAACAAGTCACATTCTTTGTATATTGCCAACATTGTTCATCGTTTAAGTATCATCCAGAACTAAATTTTTATAAACCATCAACTTGTAGATGCATTTATTTATATCCCATTAACCCAAGAACTCTCAATTGCTTGGTTATATTTTAGTAATGTCATATATCCATATTTCTTTTCCAAATTGTTCCTGATATACACATTAATCCCATCTGTCTTTGTTTCCAGATGAACTCAAATCAGGAAATCAACACAAATCCTTATTACCTCCAATCAATTCAAAATTAAATCAACAATTCAAAACCAGATCGGATCAGCGATCAGAAATCACTTTTCCAATCAACACATTCCAAGCAACAATTCATTCAAAGACCAAGCTTAAAAACACAACTCTCATCTTACTGTGACAAATAAGCAACCAACCTACTTCACACTAAAACAAATAACTTTTCATCACCCCTTTCTTCTCCACCGCCTCTTACACTTAAACAGATCATAATTACTCACTCATACACTGTTGCCCATCACCCAGTTGCCCCAGACCCAAACACAGGTTTGAAATCCCAGTAGGTTGTTCTTCAATCCCAACCATCATGTGATCCCAACATCTCTCCATTTATTTCGTTCCTCATGGGGTTGGTGTTTTATGGCCTTTACCTCTTACCCAATCACACTGCACATTATTCCCCGTCCTTGATGGATAATTTTACATCCAGATGGGCACAGCATCCCATTTTTGGCGACCCAGCCCTAAAACAAGCCCCTGGACTCCTTGCAGGCTGGACCAAAACCCCCGGACGAAGTTGCATCCCCAAACCCGTCCATATAAACTCCATTGTTGTCCTGTTCATCTCTCTGTGTTACATTTACATTTTGTGACTCACAGCTCCTGCCTCCATGGAACAATGACGCCTGAGCACTCAATTAGCCCTCCCAGTACCAAAGACTTACAATCAGACCGACAGACAGACAAATAACAGAGGCATGTCGCCAGCCCCAGCACAGGACATCCCCTTTCCGGGCAGGTACAATATAATCCACAGCATCGAAATGCCAATTTCTATCCGGGGCCTCGCAAAGCCAAAATCCATGCATGCGTGCTCCATCATGCAACCCGATCTGTACTCGGTGCGCCCGGCGCCCCCTATAATCAGTGAGTTATAATAACCACAATATCTCTGGCACCCAACTCGTGATACCACAATTTAATCCACGTTACTTGCATCTCTTCATCCTCACAAATGTCCTCCATTTAACGTGACTCAAATCCATCTCAAATCCCCACCGCTCGGCCCGGTTAAATTAAATTCCAAGCGTACTGTATTCTCTGTCCACTAATTATGTACATGATTTTGGTTTTACCCACAATATAATGTCCCGATATTCTCCAGATTTAAGTCCTATATATCCTGTCGTTAAAGCAACACCCTGTAGACTGACTCCGCCTGTCGTTCTTCCAAGGTTAGTGAATTACCTCTGACCTTTCCCTTGCATATCTCGAACAAAGGTCAACTAAACTTTAAAAGGTCAAACTTCGAATTGGGGTAACCAGCGCTTTATTTTTCCGCAAATAATACAAGTCCGGCGTCATTCCCTGCAAGAACCACATCCAGACAGACAAATGACCCTTATTGAGGCTCTACATCGCAAAATGCTAGCTCCTACGAATCCAACAACCGTCACAATCCGTCCAGGAACTTCCGTACGAGGCGTGCTTCACAATGCAGCACCTCTCTACCTGGTGCACCTTTCGCACATCCCTCCTCGTTCGCACAACGCTTCATCAACACACCTCCTCGCGCCCACACCTTGGCACAAGCCACACCACATACCGACAGTTGAAACCTCAACCGTCCTCCTTCCTCGGATCAGCGTTCTGTTGAAAACGTGACATTTCTGTTCAAATTATTGAATTTCCAAATACTCTCCCTGCAGCGCCCGTGAGGCAGCTTGTCCCACATTATCTGCCCTCAGACCCATATGTGTTTTAATAACAACCTTACCAGCATACTAAATCTGTGTCCGCATCGATCAACACAAATGCATCGATGCATCTTCCAGCCGCCACTCCGCACTGTACCTTACTGTATGAACAAGACTTCCTGTTGGAACTTGACTCCGGAAATTAATTACTCTGTCTTGAAATCGTTTATTTTAGCCATCTTAAATAAATCCATCCATCTATCCATCTTATAAATCCATCTTAAATAACGTATTCGTCCTGTGACATTGCCTGGCATATATGTCGCAGCCGGCCACTATTCCGACATGGCTCATGACTCATGTCTAATTCTGACAAGAAGATGAAGGATGAAGGACATGACATGAAGAAGAAGATTCTGACAAGATACTGACATGTGAACGTCCGACATCCAGCAAAGTCGAAATGACCCACAATGCATTTGGGCACACACTTCCTCTGAGAGTGGGCGAGTTATCGCCGGCACTCTGAGCAACCTCATCGCACCCGACCCCAAAATGCACTATATGACACCAATTTCAAAGGTGAGCTGCCTCAGCGATACATCCCACACATACAATCCACAATATCTGCCATTGAATGAACTCTTCAATTCAAGTAAAACACACATATTGATTCGAATTCTGCAACCATCTCCAAGAAACCGCTTCATATCAACAGTAGATCGACAAGGGCACTCCGGGTGCTTTCCTGACCCGATTTATATCAATTCGCTTCCCAAACAACTCCCAAACAGATGAAAATCCGGACTCAGTTCAGGACCTCGCCTGTTCTCTCGGATAGACGTTAAAATGGACATTCCCGGCCTGAATTTCCCCCAAGTCGAGCAGATCGCTTACAAAGTTTCACACCGAAACCCTCTGCTTTGCACTTGACACACAGACAAACACATTGGCCAGACACACACGTCAATTAACATCCCAATATACATTCATTCCTCATTCATGTTACGTCTCTCATTCAAGGAAAAGGATTTTTTTTTTTGGGACGGGTTTGGACGGGGGGTGGGTTGAGGTGAAAAAAAAGGGAAGGCAGGGTGGGGTGTTGGGGTGTTGCCTAGAGCCCCGGGACTGAGCTCAGGTCTTGGGGGGGTGGGGGGTGTTGCCTAGAGCCCCGGGACTGAGCTCAGGTCTTGGGGGGGGTGGGGGGTCTTGGTCTGGTATCTGGTCCAGCGGCATCACTCGCTGTTTTACTTGTTTAACTACCTCCTTAATTGTTTTGTCCTGAACTTTGCTTCCTGAACTTGCTTCCTTTGGCTCTGAAGCTTCAAATTCCTACAATGCAGCTCCTGCTTCAATTTTCAATATTTCAAAACCTAACCTGTCCTTCTCACCCTGTGGCCACCTGGCCCATTTCCTGTGAGCTTATTTATTTTCTCTTGTCCACCAGATCCTGGCCTGCTTTATCTGGACCTCTTGTCTAGAACTTAGTCTAGAGCTTCCTGGCTTGACCTCGTAGTTGTCACTACCTTCTTGTCAAACCTACCTGATACCTACGCATTTCACCCTTCCTGGCCATGTCCCTTTGGCCGTCTATCTAAGTTTAGCCACAGCCCTTCGTTCCCTGGCATGCAATGGCATACCCCATCTTGTCTCTGGGCTGTTCCTTCCTGGAAAAATCTTGGCCACCTGGTTTCAGCCTATATGGCTGTCCGACCTCATTTTCCCCTCTCCCTTGTTAAGTTATAACGTTACCCTTACCGAACGTTATCTTCACCGATATCTTCACCGATATCCTGCGCAAATCCTTTTACTGGCCATGTTCCTATGGCCCTCTTAAGTTCTACCTAAGTTAGCCACAGCCCTTCGTTCCCTGGCATGCAATGGCATACCCCATCTTGTCTCTGGGCTGTTCCTTCCTGGAAAAATCTTGGCCACCTGGTTTCAACCTATATGGCTGTCCGACCTCATTTTCCCCTCCTGGTGCTAACTGTAACTTTAAGCTTACTGTTAAGTCCTTCCTGGTTTATCCTTACTTGTTTATCCTGGCTTTAACAAAGCTACGCCATTCTGAGGCCTAAATGAGCCTCTACTTACAATTTCTGTTCGAGTGCAGACAGCGCGGAAGACAAGGAGACTGAACCCGCTCGAAGGAGGAAGGTACGAATTTGGAATAATAGCCCTCTGATATAAAACAACTCCCACCTTTAATCAAATCAGCGTGCCGGCGCCGGCCTCAGGTCAGCCTTCCTCCTGTCCATCGGGCTCCGTTTCCCGTCCTCCGCGTCTGTTGACACCCCACTCCTGGTACCATCTGTGAAGAATCAGCTCTTCGTTTGCCAAAGAAGTCCACAATAGCCTGGAATGGCGCAGCTTTATTAAAGAACCAACTTATACAGATCCGGAGGAGGCCAAGACATCTATAGCAAGAGCCAGTCTCATGCCACGTCAAGCCTTCCTGAAAACACATCGATTCCCAGTCCATTTATATAGGGACACGTTTTATCAGGAAATCTCCGAGGGAACAAACAAAACTGGGAGAGGTTCCTCCCCGGTGTGCCAAGCCCCCACCGTCATCCCTGTCATTCGGGGGAGTCAGCCCGTCCTTATCATTTGGACCAAATGTTTCTCTGGGCTCCGAGAAAACAGAAATGTAACTCACAATGAGGAGAGTGTATGCTTAGCCAAACAAACCCATATATTTTATGGGTTTGTGTACATGAGTAATCCAAAGCATGTTTATACAGAGTCATGCGTTGCTGAGATTAAAACAAAATATATATGGTTAACGATCATGTCATTCTACTAGCATTACGCAAAAACAAGCGCATGTGGGCGTGGTTTTACGACCAGCCTCGAAAAAAGCACACGTATACAATTTGTTCAGCATGACCTCATTTTAAGCCTTTCCTCATCCAAAACTAAAACGAAGCAAAAACCCTTTATTTACTTTATGAAATAGCATTTTTAGACATCATATAAATCATAACACATTAGCACCCAACGTCTATAACTGAACTTTAGGCAATAACAAATCTACTACTTGACATACACATATGTTAAAAAGATATTTTTTTTAATTTCATGGTGTGTACTTACTTTTTCCACATGCGAAATTTGCATTTATGTTTATTTAAATTATACAATGTACTGCAAAAGGTAAATGTTTCATGATATTTGTTATATTATATCACCTTTATCTGTCAATATTGTTGAAATGAAGATCAAATAGCTGTATGTTGAAATATATTGAAAAAGTCAAAACTTTACATGGGGTGTACTTACTTTTTCACGTGACTGTAGGTCCTGGACCTCTTTTGCCATCTCCAATTCAGGTGTTACTGTGGCCAGGTCGCATCGCCCTCCCCACTGGTCTGGTAAATAAGGGTATGCTTTATCTCCGCACACCTACATGGCCCCGTGGGGGGGGGGGGGGGGGGGGTGGAATCTGGCATCCCTTTGGACACTCCAAGTCCATTGGGCCCCCCTGCGTGGTGAAGGTAATGGCTGTTATGGTTGTGGTGTTATCTCTAAGCGGTACCCTTAACATCATGGGGCCGGTTATGTGTACTGGTTTTGTGTTTGGTATTAGCGCAGTCGGATGTTCCCATTTCAAGTTTTCCTGATGCTTCTCGACAGACGATCCCCTTGACTGCTCGCGCCCATACCAGTTTCGGCCTGGTGGCGGGGGAGGTTATGTGTATGGGGTTAATGAATTGTCTTTCACACTTGTGGTCCTGGTTCACACCTGCCCTCTCGATGTTTGTAGTTGTACAGGAGGGCCCCATGGGTCCAGAACACATATCATTAAGAGAGTATGGTGGTGCATGCATTTTGATACCCACCCCTGAACTCTCTGGGAAGGGCATGCAGGACCAGCATCGGTCTTGCTCAAAAACCCCCGTAATCTCCCTACTCACTCCCCAGTAGGTGTTTGATTCCCCCGGTTTCAAACTTGTTATTTCCTTATATACTTTCTTTTTTAGGATTAATCTTTGCAGTTTTTCAATGGCTGGCTGGCCTTTCTTCCCAGCTTTAATCGAGCAATATATGGTTAGGCTAGTGGAGGTGTCAAAGGCGGCCTTAAAGGCCACCGAGAAGCAGCCGCGTCCCTAATGGTAGCCTGGTCGTATCACCCGGGTAGTGTAGTTTATGTGTAGCATCTCTGTATGCCCCTGGTTTGGGGAGGAAGTGTACCACGTTGCTGCTGTCTGGGTGTTAAGGGGATCAAACCACTCGGCCCCCTCCATTGATTGTGTTCGCGTCTCTATCCAGGGGAGCAGCAATTTTTCACCGTCCTCCACGGTCAATTCCCTGGGTAGCATGGGACTTCCCCATACCTTTCGTTTTTCCCACTTGGCTGTGCAGGTCATGATGTTTCCTCCTGGTATATCCAGGTTGGGGCAACCATAGGTGTCTCCCTTTGTGTCTAGGGTAAATAGTTTGGGAACGTTTGAGGCGGCCCCTTGGGTGATTAAGCCAATCCCCCATGCCAGCCAGTGTTCTACCCAGTAGTCCCATCTTTGGGTTCAGTGTGGAAGGCCAATTTGCAGTGAGTGGCGTGCATCCAGGAAGACTTACCCTTGCAGAAGACTGTGGTTGGTGTGGTCAATAATACCTGAAGAGGCCCAATCCACCATGGCTCGAGGGCGGTCTTCCTGGTGAAGTGTTTTACCAGTGGATGGCGTGGTCTGTTGGTTCTGGCAACGCCTGTTGAACTCATCCAACAGAAACCGTTATTCCAACGATTATTTGAAACAAATCAATTTTCCCTAATCCACCCGGCCCCCTGCCTGGGCCATGCCCCCAGCACACCATGCCCCTGTTCCCCATGCACCTGTTTCAGCCTCTGGCTGTCCCATACTTTCCCACACCCCGTCGGGATCAATGGCGTTTCCTCCATAATTCCCCAATATCGACATTAAATTCTGAAAAAATGCCCTCGGCCAAATAGCATTTCACAACTAGAATGGCACTCGGTGGTTGGCCACATCACTCAATGGTGAAAACTAATGAAAATTTAATAATTCTCGCATCCGAATATCATCTGTCCCCGTGAAACATGCCACATTCCCGCCAAAAGCCTGTCCAAAAAAACCCATGAACCTGTGTCCAATCACCTCCCTTTTTAAAATTTGTTTATTTCATTGCAAATAAAACAAAAAATAAAAATCTCCTGAACAGAATCAAATTACCTGTAAATGGACACCCTTGACAGTTTTCATTACAACACGTTATCATTCAGGTGGTGAACATTTACCCAGCATGCCTATGGCTGTCCGTCGCACCACCACCAGTTGCCAACCACCACGACGTTCCTTTTGTCATTACCCAGCAACCACGATGCCTCCAAACCTCCACACATAAACAAACGCCACCCACAAGACACTGTGTGGCCCACATTCCACCCGTCTCACTGACCATGTCATCACTCTCACCCACCCCCAACTCCAAATTACCTGTCCCCAATTTAACAAGCAAGTCCTGAAACCTGGGACAGTAAAAATCAAGGCCTTACGTCTATCTTGATGTGCAGGTAATTGCCAGTTGGTCAGGTCCAAAGTGCCATCCACCCTATAAAATCCCAAAATTTATCATTGGGCCAACCAAATTTCACTTTTGTCCCTACTATACTGGCAAGTATGTGGATCTGCCTCCAACGGTGAACTGTTTTAAACAACTACATGTGGCTGCGACGGTTCCGCACCTCTACCGTGCAAGAGTCATCGGGACAAGGTGAGCAGTCAAAACGCCAACATGGCCCATGAGTGTCCATAGGGGTGCAACCCACCATCCATCCTTCGGCCCCCCTGCGAGAACCACAGCTGCTCTAGCCTCAGCTGGCCAATGTGGTGAGTACCTTCTGCCAAAAAAAAACACTACCATACCCACAACCTTGGTCTTGGGGGAGAAGGTCACAGTGCGTGGCATTCCCCTCACGTCACCTACGCCGCCCTCGTCCCCCAGTCCACACAACTGCAGCCCCCCAGTGCCCACCAAGAGTGCCCAACCCGCAACCCACAATAACCCACAATTTTCTCCAGACACACACCCCTGCCTCTTTGAAATACGTGTTTCAGAAATATAACTCCATGGCCTGCTGGACAGCCAGACAGACACAGCGATGAAACCATAACCTCCGTTCTCCTTCCATGGTGAGTTTGTAACCCCAATTTGTCAAATATCCATATTGACCCATCCAAGCTTCAAGCAACAATTGCTTGGTCAACCTCAGCCCATCTTGGCCCTCCAAGCCGGAGACAGATAGAAAAACAGAGAGGTTCCATATTATATCCCATATTTTCCCATTTTCCCATCCAATGAAATGCAAATCACAAAAGTAAGTTACCAAAAATAACTTCCCTCCAGGTCAAAGGTGTGCATTTCGCACCCTTGACAGCATTTCACACCAGCAGAACTTTAATCCTTCACATTACGCATCTCATTAAATCCCATGTCTTGTTAAGTAATGTGCAACTCACAATGTGTGCTCCATCCTAGGATAGCCATTAAAATCACATGGTGTCCTTAGGCGGGTTATTGCCGGCATTCTGAACAAATTCCCTATTCCTGCCCTAATTGCCGCTGCAGAGGCAAAGGCAGCCCATCGAGTGTAACTCTCCCAAGAAACCGCTTCGCATCAACGTTCATCCGAGTGCTCTCCCTACAGGACTCGCATCCGCACAGCACCTCACAAGACCACATGAACCACCCTGACCAGTCTGCAGCCCGTCGACCACTCGTGTCGCTTCCCGCCGGGCCTGCCCCCACAACGGGGATAACAACCGCCCACGGACCTGTTGGGTGGTGGGCGGCGGTGGGGGGGCTCCGAACGAGATGCCGACATTCCAATTGATCGATCCTAAAAGCAAGTATTCCCGCCCCAAATGATCTGCACACAAATCCCTAACCAAGCTGCCATCTCTTTCGTTTACAAATTATGTACGCAATTTTAGCCTGCCAAGCCAACAGTTAATTTTTCTCCATCCTTCCACCCGTTCGCCCGCGCCCACGGTATAATCCACCTCCTACAGGTCGCTTCCGCGCATGGTCATGTGACTAACAAGAGTCTTATAAAGAATTTCAAAATGAACAAAGGACTCAATTTAACCGGGCGGAAACACCAATAATCCACAACTTCAAGATGGCAGCCAATTAGCAGCAGCACCCGACCAATCCATCCAACAACAACTACAACAACAACCGCTCCCAAACGGAGGGCCTCCCATACAGCGCACACATGACTCGGAACTCGCTCGGCTGCAGCCCGAATGCACAATAACTCCATTCCCAAACTCAACGCACCTCCCACGGAGCCGCGATCAATCTACAATCTAAAGCAACACTCCGATCGCTTGTGGCTTAATTCAATGGCCACCATCAGGATGTCGGCCCTCGGATGGACGCTAAAATCGGCTTACCCGGCACATCAAGCAGCGAATCACAATCATTTAGCCGGCCAATATGCCGCATCCTGGAGCATACCTACTCCTCACGACACACTCTCATGTCTATTCTTCACAGCCCAGAGACCTCATTACAATATTCACAATAATCACATCATTTGAAGCACACACAGTGGTGTTGCACATCAAGTGGTGTCGACACACTCGCATTACTTGCACACCTACTCGCCTACTCGCACACCTTATCAAAATCCACATTCATTCATGTTCCTCTCGCACCATTCAAAATTCATTCATGCCGGGGGTGGTTGGGGGGGGGGGGGGGGGTAGAGAGAGCTTTCGGGGTCGGGAGGAGGGGGGGGGGTTCCACAGAGCAGTCAATACCCGAGACTCTGATGAGGGGGGGGGGGGGGGGGTTGAGGATGGGGTGACAGGTTCAGCGCCTGGTGTTGTGAAAATTAACCAAGTCCACAACTTTGTCCCATAGGTAGGTTTAATATCAATCAGATCTTTGGCATCATCCTGTAGAATACAATCATGCAATATATATCAGGATCATGGCATCATATAGGAAGGATCGACAATATTAGTCAATGCAAGCAAACCTAGAATATGAGCGGATATGTACCATTCAAGACTACATGTCATAGTATAATGTCACAGGAGTGGCTCAGTGTCGCGGACGTCCGAGGTCTTATAGACGCCCCTCAGTGGTTCAAGTGAGCATCACACCCCGGGTTCAACTTTGATACATTTTCACGACATTCTCCCCGCCGTTAGAACTACACTGCCGCTAGGCAGGACTCTAGCGTGCATCAGCATTAATTGTTTGGGGATGTCATTCCATGTCAGTCGGTCCATCCGTAGCGGTCAGGGTGGCGAATTACCCTGCCAGCACGGGTCCGGAGACTACCGGGTACGACATCCCCAAGTCCGGAGTCCCCTGCATCGGAGTAGCCGCTGGAGGCAGGTGTCGGAGGGGGCACCTCAGAGCCTTCAGGCAGGGGTGTATTTGACGAAGGGAGGGACGGCAGATGTTCCATAAGAGGAAGCTTCGGGAGAGTCCATATCCCTATAAGGGTCGGTGACCCCACAAGGGGCGAGATGGCGTACGGAGACAGTGGACCCGCGTCCATCTGCCGTCATCACACGAGCATGCTTGGGATTATCCTGTAGTACCTGCACCTTATCCACTAAGGGATCGTACTTGCTTGTGCGAACCACACGTTTGAAATAGGCCGGCCCTGGCTCAGCGAGCCAACTGGGTAAAGATCGGATACTACCCGAGCTTCTAGGGTGATGGAACAGTCTTTCGTGAGGGGTCTGGTTGGTGGCCGTACATAATAGAGCCCTGATCGAGTTCAGCGCCGCAGGCAGCGACCAAGCCCATTTATCTAGGCCCCGGCCGAAGGTCCTGAGGCTTAGCATGACGGCCCTCCATATAATCCCATTGAAGCATTCGATCTGCCCATTCGCCTGGGGTCTGTACGGAGTGGTGTAACTTGAAGCGACATTATTTTGGAGCAAGAAACTCCTCACTTCCTGGGACAGGAACACTGCACCCCGATCGGTATGCACGTAGGCCGGATACCCAAACATAGAAAACAAATCCTGGAGGCACCGTACGACTGTGGCAGCCGTCATATCCGCGCACGTATAAGCGAAAGGGAATCGCAAGTACTCATCAACGATAGTGAGCAGATAACGAGAGTTACTCGACTCCGGCAGCGGTCCCTTGAAATCCATCGCCAATCTCTACCACGGTCTAGTAGCCCTAACCAGCGTCCCCATGGGAGGGTTGTAAAAACGCGGTTGGAGTTCCGCACATACAGCGTAGTCGCGGCAGATCCGGCGGATGTCCCCAATCGAGTATGGTAGATTACCACTACGCACAAGATGAGCGAAACGAGTCACCCCAGGATGACACACAGAGTCATGCAAAGCGCGCAGACCCTCCAAAGTTATGATACCCGCGCACGTTGCCGGCCTCGATAAAGCGTCGGCGACTAGGTTATCCTTCCCCGGGCGATATTTGATGGTGTAGCAGAAGTCGGCGAGTTCGATACGCCAGCGAGTGATTTTCTCATTCTTAATGCGTTGAGCATGTAAGGTGTCGTACATGAACGCCACGCTTTGTTGGTCCATGATGATTTGGAAGCATCGCCCGAGCAAGTACGGTCGCCATCGCCGAATCGACTCGACGATCGCGTATGCCTCCTTTTCAACAGACGAATGCCTCCGCTCAGCGGAGGTGAGAGTCCGCGAAAAGAAAGCCACAGGGCGCCCCCCCTGGGAGAGTGTCGCCGCTATCGCATGATCCGAGGCATCACTTTCAAAGACGAAAGATTCGCTCTCGTCGATCGTCGCCACAGCGGCGCCAGTGATGTCGGACCTAAGGCCCCTAAAGGCAGCCAAGGCAACTGGGCTCATGGGGAACGTGTCGCAGGCCACGAGGGGGCGGAGCTTCGTGGAGAAATTTTGCACCCACTTGGAATAATGGGCGAACAGCCCGAGAGCATGCTTCAGCGAAGCCCGATCGCAGGGCGGAGCCGTATCGAGCAAAGGCCGCAGTCGCTCTTTATCTGGTGCGACAGAGCCGTGGGTCACGGTGTACCCCAGAAGACCTATCGTGCATAGGGGGTAACGACACTTAGCCTCATTCATGGTTAGGCGATACCTCTGCGCGACCTCGAGGAAGCGCTTCAGATTAGCATCATGATGCCCCTGGCCATGCCCACAAACCGTAAGATTGTCCAGATATACAAAGACATCTGTCAAGTTCTCCTTAGCAACGAGGTCGTCCATAGCCCTCTGAAAACAGGCGACCCCGTTCGTCACCCCAAAAGGTAGTCGGGTGAACTGGTATAACCTTTGACCCGATTCAAAGGCGGTATAGATGCGATCGGCCCTAGAGATGGGGATCTGATGATACGCACTACGCAGATCGAGAGTGCTGTAAACTGAGTACTGGGCCACCTGTCGAACCAGTGCGTCCATCTCCGGTAGGGGGTAGGCATCCAGCTGTGTAAAGCGATTAATCGTCTGTGAATAGTCGATTACCATGCGTCTGCAATGCGCTTCACTTCGCACCACGAAGACCTGGGCCCGCCACGGCGACCTGCTGGGTTCTATGATACCTTCCTTTAAGAGCTGGGCGTTTCTTCCGCAATGAATTGCGCGTCTGCTCGCGAGTAGCGCCGTGATTTCACTGCTACGGGAGTGCAGTCAGTAGTCAGGTTGGGGAACAGCGAAAGGGGCTCAATTTCCATTCTTGCGAGTGCACACCCCGAGCGTGTCAGTCCCACCGAACTCCATTTCCAAACGTCTATGTCGCTTAAGAAAATCGTGTCCTAACAGAATGTTAGCACATAAAGCAGGTAAGACCATGTGATGTACATCTGGAAACATGCGTCCCTTTATCACAAGCTTCAATCGACATTCTCCTTTTGTGCTGAGCCTAAGCCCTTGGGATGCCATAAAGATCCGTCGTGTTGTCCCTAGAACCGGCCACCCATTTCTTTGCACCAGTCGAAGATCAATAAAACTATCCGTAGACCCCGTATCGATTAAAGCCCGCGCAAAAACGCCTTCGATCATGAGTGGAATAATGGCCTGAGCAAGGCCGGAAGATCCGGCAGGTATTGTGCCATCCGAGCGAGATGATCGCGCCTCGCGTGTAGATCCCACGCCGGCTGCAGTTTTCCAGTCGTTCGAGCAGCCTCCGGAGGGCACTCGTGTCAAACGTATAGTTTGCCGTGCCGGAGCAGGAGCTTGTAATTTGTATGAGCAGCCTTCAGAGGGCGCTCGTGTTACGCGAGAAGGGTCACAGCCAACTGTAGTTTCATGTGCTGAAACAAGAGCTTGTAGTTCGCACGAACTGCCGTCGGATGGCGCTCGTGTCACGCGCATAGTTTCAAAGCCATCACGGGACGTTCGGATTCCAGTCAAGGACGGTCGCACCGCGTTCGGTCGCGTTAGCGCCACTTGTTTTGGCGGCCCGATGTACTTCACCAAGGTCGAGCGTGCAGCCAAGGGCCCAGGAGGAGGAGCGCCGCTCATCAAAGCCGGGTGAGGCGCCCCGCTCCATGCTCGGTCCGTTGGCTCGGCGATAAGCCCATTCAAGGTCGCGCGAGTTCGCGAGCCCCACGCAGTCTTTCGGCAGACTTTTGCAAAATGTCCTTTTGTCGAACACAAATGGCAAAGCGCTTCCCGAGCCGGACTCGCTGACCTGGGATGTTGCCGATTCCCACAGAAGTAACACGTAGCATTCCGTACAGGCTTTGGCCTAGCCGCCACAGCAGCCGCCAAGCCAGAATCCGGGTCCTCCTCGGGAGCGGCCATGGGTTCCGCTAGCGTGGTCGTGTCCGCTCCCGGATCCACGGCGGTAGCTCTCTCCGGTCGTGCGAGTTGAGAAGTCCCCGCAACGACCCGTGTGTGGTCATAGGCATTAGATTGCTCCTGGGCCTCAGTGTATACGTGTGCCAGCCATAGAGCCTCCGTGAACGTCAGGTCAGCTGTCTCTAAAAGTCTTAGCCTGAGAGTAGAAGAGCCAATCCCAGAGACAAAAGCATCTCGGACAAGATCATCCTGGACTTGCTCGTGAGTGCGTACCTCTTGAGCACTGTCCGCAAGTAGACGTCGCAGTTCCTGGGCGAAGTGATCTTCCGTATCAGTGGGCTGTTGATTCCTCGTTGCGAGCAGATGCCTGGAGTACACCACACTCCGTTTTTTAATGTAAATTCGTTTTAGCTCTGCCACAGCGGCATTGTACGTCGTACATTGTTCGATGCTCCTGTAGACGTAATGGTCCACTTTAGTCTGCAGCACGTCCAGTTTCATTTCAGCAGTGGGAACGGTATCCTGTGCTTTGAACTGGTTCTCCAGTGATTTGAGCCAGTGAGTTAGCTCCGAGCCCGAGTCCACTGCTTGTGGGTCGGCGCTGAACGTCGGTACATGGATCATCTTGTGTCCCGCCATTTCCGTAGATCTGATTGATATTAAGTGTTGTGAAAATTAACCAAGTCCACAACTTTGTCCCATAGGTAGGTTTAATATCAATCAGATCTTTGGCATCATCCTGTAGAATACAATCATGCAATATATATCAGGATCATGGCATCATATAGGAAGGATCGACAATATTAGTCAATGCAAGCAAGCCTAGAATATGAGCGGGTACGTACCATTCAAGACTACATGTCATAGTATAATGTCACAGGAGTGGCTCAGTGTCGCGGACGTCCGAGGTCTTATAGACGCCCCTCAGTGGTTCAAGTGAGCATCACACCCCGGGTTCAACTTTGATACATTTTCACTGCACCTGGTACTAGGGGAGATGGTCCAGGTGTGGAGGGGGTGGGTATGGGAAGGTGGGACAGTGGGAGCAGTGGGGGGGGGGGGTGGTGGGGGGTTCAGGGGAGTGGGGGTTCGGGGGGGGTAGGAATCCTACTGCATCCTGTCCTCCCTTTACCTGACTGAATATTCCAATTCCTGTACTCCAGGAGGATCTGCTTCTCTCGAGATTCCTACCTGTCGAACCACCTGGCCCCCTGTGGGCCCTCCTGTCTCTCTTGATGTTACCTGCTCTGTTCTTTTTCTCTTTTGGGTTTCACTGCTTCAAACTCAATTTCCTAATTGTGAGTTTCTCTACCTGAACTCACCTTGTAGTTTTCACGACCCTATCAAGCCTACCTGCTCAGCAGTAGTTTTTTCGTTTCCCGACTTCCAACTCAACTGGTGCGAGTTTCATCTCGCCACCAGGAGTTCCTGCCTTCTGGCCATTTCCCTCGGGGTATTCTGTCAGTACAGCCCATTTCTTGAGAGCCTCACTTGCCTCGCTTGGTGTTACC
Organism: Myxine glutinosa; assembly: GCF_964187855.1. NCBI lineage: Eukaryota > Metazoa > Chordata > Myxini > Myxiniformes > Myxinidae > Myxine > Myxine glutinosa. The sequence continues at coordinate 15,438,483 of NC_136261.1, read as the reverse complement.
AATCTTCTCTCTGGCTGTCCTTCCTGGGTATGTTCTTGGTCCCTTTCTGCAACGTCCTTAAACACGCAGGACCTCTCAAACCCTGATTCTGTGAAATACCCCTACCCTTTGGTTGGCCAAGGTGTTCCTAGGTTCTTCGTCAATTTAGCCCAACTCTTCCTTGATTTAATTGCTTCTTTTCCATGTTTCCCTAACATGAAAAACGCTGGAGTCTTTCGAAGAGGTATCGCTTACTCTGGGCTCTCCCCATTTCTCTGAGCGAGTTAGGCTAATTATCCTTCCTGGGATATTCTCAGTTCTACTGGCGGCCGTTTTGGCACGCTGAACTTCAGATCCCTGACCTGATTGTCAAACGATTCCAGTAGGCAAAAACCCGCGTTTACAATTTCGTAAATTTAGTTTGAGTCGAGCACAGACGGCTCCCAGCTGGCACAATGCCACACTTCAAGGAACGAGTCGGGGCAAAAATTTCTAGATTATCCCAGCCCAATGTGGCTCACCTTTTCCGATCGGTGGCTGCGCAGCCTTTTCCTCCCGACTCGTATTTCCTTGAAGGCTCGTCTCCTGCTGAGAGTCTAGGTGTTCGCCCTGCGCCATATTGTCGGATTCGAATCCTTTCAAACCGTCGATCCGCTCGCCCGGATTCGGAAGTTTGGAGTCCAGCCAAAATGCAGTTCTCAGGAAACGTAGTTTATTCGACAATCAGGTCAGTCATGGCGCCATGGAGCAGTGGTCACGACAAGGTGGACAACCCGTGGCCCTGCCGTGAAAACTCTAAAGCAGAATCGTGCTGTGCATGTATTTGTACATTTTCAACATCAGATAACACAATCGTAAAACCTTACATGTGCCAGATGGCAGAGTGAAGCAGAGAGAAAGACAAAGGGAGTTCTAGCTGTTTACGACCTTGCGAAACTTTGAGATCTGGTCGTTCCCTGGTGAAATGATTCCCCCGAGCCTGCCAGGCTTGAAGTAAATCGTGCTTCGAGATAACGTGGAGCCCGGGCAGGAATTAATTTTGTCCTTTCCCCAGTGGGCGGTTCTGTCGGGCCTGGTGAGAAATCAAAGAGAATTTTCCTTTTAGAGAGAGAGAGAGAGAGAGAGATAGAGATACACAGAGACAGACAGAGAGACAGAGACAGACAGACAATTACCCGGGTCAAATACCATGTGTCTGGAAAGAGCCCCTCACAAAGTTGTCTATGGAAGTTATACTAACTACTACATTACCCGTTACATTATTTTAAAAGGTCCCTGAAAGTTGCAATTATAAAGAGATTTAACTATTCTGCAAATGAATTAATATGGGCGAGGCCGACAAGGATAACAAATGACCCTTCAGAATTGTCCTCCCCGAGTTGCCTTTTTGTCCCCCGTCGCTCAGCGGAGTGAAAGGGGGACTATGGCTTTCCCCTCCGTCCGTGTGTCCGTCCGTCCGTCCGTCCGTGCGTGCGTGCGTAAGCGAAGGACCGCATTCGAATTTAGTGTGTGGGTGCAACCCACGTCAAAATCCAAGATGGCCGCCGCCATGTATGTCTGATGCCATGTATGTCTGAACCTTGTAACCTGCATATCTTGAAAAATAAGCGAAGTACCAACTTCTAATCTGGTGTGTGGGTGTATCTAGGCATAAGGAAGAACGCTATTGAAAATTGGGTCGCCACGTCAAAATCCAAAATCCAAGATTGGAGAGGCGTGTGAGGGATTGGAGAGGAGAGGAGTGTGAGGGATTGGAGAGGAGAGTAGAGGAGTGTGAGGGATTGGAGAGGTGAGGAGTGAGGGATTGGAGAGGAGAGGAGTGCTAGGTGGAGAGAGGAGAGTGTCAGCCGCCATGTATGTCTGAACCTTGTGAGATGAATATCTTGAAAAATAAGCGAAGTACCAACTTCTAATCTGGTGTGTGGGTGCATCTAGGCATAAGGAAGAACGCTGTTTAAAATCGGGTCGCCACGTCAAAATCCAAGATGGCCGCCGCCATGTATATGTCTGATGCCATGTATGTCTGATGCCATGTATGTCTGAACCTTGTAACCTGCATATCTTGAAAAATAAGCGAAGTACCAACTTCTAATCTGGTGTGTGGGTGCATCTAGGCATAAGGAAGAACGCTATTGAAAATTGGGTCGCCATGTCAAAATCCAAGATGGCCGCCACCATATATATGTCTGACCCTTGTGAGCGAAATATCTTGAAAAATAAGTGAAGTACCAACTTCTAATCAGGTGTGTGGGTGTATCTAGGCATAAGGAAGAACGTTATTGAAAATTGGGTCGCCATGTCAAAATCCAAGATGGCCGCCGCCATGTATGTCCGAACCTTGTGAGATGAATATCTTGAAAAATAAGCGAAGTACCAACTTCTAATTTGGTGTGTCAGTGTATCTCGCCATAAGGAAGAACGCTATTGAAAATTGGGTTGCCACGTCAAAATTCAAGATGGCCGCCACCATATATATGTCTGAACATTGTGAGCGAAATATCTCGAAAAATAAGCGAAGTACCAACTTCTAATCTGGTGTGTGGGTGTATCTAGGCACACGGAAGAACGCTGTTTAAAATTGGGTCGCCATGTCAAAATCCAAGATGGCCGCCGCCATGTATGTTTGAATCTTGTGAGAAGAATATCTTGAAAGATAAGCGAAGTACCAACTTCTAATTTGGTGTGTGGGTGTATCTTGGCATAAGGAAGACCGCTATTGTAAAGTGGGTCACCACGTCAAAATCCAGGATGGCCGCCACCATATATATGTCTGAACCTTGTGAGCGAAATATCTTGAAAAATAAGCGAAGTACCTTCTGGTGTGTGGGTGTATCTAGGCATAAGGAAGAACGCTATTGAAAATTGTGTCGCCACGTCAAAATCCAAGATGGCCGCCTCCATGTTTGTCTGACCCTTGTGAGCGAAATATCATATCATGGCATGTTTTCTGCGTGTTCCACTTTGTCAACTCACATCACTTCCCCGACGGGGGACCTAGGCGTAACGCTTGTTTCCTTTACAACAGCTGACAATGATTTTTCACTGCAATGTCCTTCTTTCATTTGCAATCAAAGCCTGGCATTGCATCTGATTTCACTTACAAAGAAAAATTCATGCATTTAAAAGAATTTGCTGAGCACAGTTTTTCAGCTCCACAATTCAAGAGTACATTTCACGAGCACAAATTCATTTTCCATATGGGCCTAAGAGATGAAAATGATAAACTATTTCATACATACTTTCTGTGATTTTCCTGCAAGAACTACAATTAACTACAGGGGAATTTATTCATTCAAGATAGTATTAATTAATTTGGATTTCTGTCGAAGTCCTTCTTCTACACCCCCAAGCTTGTAGCACTCACCACTAAGCTTTCATGCACTCACCAGCAAGCTTTCATGCACTCACCACCAAGCTTACATGCACTCACCACCAAGTCTATCTGCACTCCCCACCACGCTGTCATGTACTCACCACCACGTTTACATGCACTCACCACCTAGTTTACAAGTACTCACGCCAAGCTTTCTAGTTTCCTTTTACAATTATGTGTTTTTCTTTCATTGCAACAAACTTCCATGTTTATGTAATTAATCAGATTGTTCAAGAAATGTGGACATTTGATAAATTGGACATTTGAGATGGACTTTAACTGTCCACATTGTACTCACAAGGAATAAAGATAATTTGTGTTATAACTTTGAATAACTCTTCATTAACTAATTCAAATTCATATCTGTGATTTCTTTGTGCCCCTCAACCCATTCTCAGGCATTCAAACTGAGCATACTCAGAAGTTTTCTGATACAGGTGTTCCAGGCTGCGTTCCTGTTGTCAAAGTCAGACCTCGCACGGAAAAGCAAGAACAGCAACCATGCAACAATAAACCTGAACACAACTTAAATAGAACTCATTATGTTGATAAGTTGAGAAGGCATGGAGAAAAATCTGTTGTTGCTAAGAAATCAGCCCATTCATCAAAGTTTTTGCAAGGAGAGCTGAAAGGATACATCGTGGGAAAACCTCACGAGTGCAAATTTTGCAACAAATCATTTTCAAAATCAAGTCTTTTCAAAAACCACATGCTTAATCACACAGGAGAAAAAACGCACAAGTGCACAATCTGCAACAAGACATTCACACAGTCATGCAGTTTGCAATCTCATCTTAATATTCATACAGGAGAGAGGCCTTACAAGTGCACAATCTGCAACAAGACATTCACACAGTCAGGCAGTTTGCAAACTCATCTGAGAATTCATACTGGAGAGAGGCGTTACAAGTGCATAATCTGCAACAAGACATTTACGCGGTCAGGCAGTTTGCAATCACATCTTAGAATTCATACAGGAGAGAGGCCTTACAAGTGCACAATCTGCAACAAGACATTTACCCGGCCAGGCAGTTTGCAATCTCATCTGAGAATTCATACTGGAGAGAGGCCTTACAAGTGCACAATCTGCAACAAGACATTTACGCGATCAGGCAGTTTGCATTCTCATCTTAAAATTCATACAGGAGAGAGGCCTTACAAGTGCACAATCTGCAACAAGACATTCATGCAGTCAGGAAATTTGCATTCTCATCTTAGAATTCATACAGGAGAGAGGCCTTACAGTTGCACAATCTGCAACAAGAAATTCACGCAATCAGGCAGTTTGCATTATCATCTTGGAATTCATGCAGGAGAGAGGCCGCACAAGTGCACAATCTGCAACAAGACATTCATGCGGTCAGGACATTTGCATTCTCATCTTGGAATTCATTCAGGAGATAGGCCTTAAAAGTACACCATACGAAACAAGACTTTCAGGCGGAGAGACAGTTTGCATTCTCACAGAAAAGTTCATACAGGAGAAAAACCTTACAAGTGCACAATCTGTTACAAGAAATTCACATGGTCAAGAAGTTTGCATTGTCTTCTTAGATCTCACACAGAAGAGATTTGCCAATGACTTTGATCTAAATGCTGCAGAAACCAAGAAAATGCTCAAATATGCCATCATGTATTGCTCAAATACGAAAAACGAAAATGCTCAAATACGAATGACCAATCTGCCAAATGAGGTCAAGAGCTCTTGGAAATTGAAGAAAGTTGAAATTGTACCAGTGATAGTCGGACCAACAAGGATGATCAAGATAACCCTTACTGTGTTATTAAAAAACATTCCTGGGAATATCACCACAAATGAGCTACAGTTGGAGGTTGTCAGTGGTTTCTCTGAGGATGCTAAGAAGAACCCTTGGAGCAAAGCTATGAGAATGAGGTTTACAATCTGTTTGATGAATTATGATCCTTTCCCAAAGATGAAGGTGGAGATTTTGAGGTCTGGGAGAATTTTCTTCGACTTCCTGGAACCCACAAATGGAGACTACAACCAACAAGATATTCACATTCTCAACATAGAAAACAAAGAATTACAACTTAGCAGAGGACTCGTATACAAAAAGAAAAGGCGGCATTGCTATTGAGGTGTCTGTACCCACATACTTTGGTATACCTGAAACCTGAAAATTTGGAATAGGGCCAGGTATTAGAATTGAACAAGCATCACCGCACTGTGGTCACATCCTGCAACACAAGGTACAGTGCAACAAGCTTCAGAACAGCTAAATTTCGTGTCAGTCAGACCAACGGTTGCCGAGAAAATGAATATTAAAAATGCACACACGCACATGGGCAACTGATCACCAAACCCTGCTTTTTGCTTCGCGAGCACAGGGTAAAAATTAGGACCATGTACACGACCGGTCAAAAGTTTTAGAACACCTCAATTTTTCCAGTTTTATTGAAATTTACGCAGTTTAATGTCCAGTGAATAACCTGAAATGGTACAAAGGTAAGCAGTAAACTGCTCGAGGTTAAAAAATAAGTTTAGTTGAGCAAAAACGGAAAAATAATGTAAATTGCACAATAATATTGTAAAACAAGTGTTACGCCTAGGTCCCCCGTCGTTGAAGTGAGTTGACAAAGTGGAAGACGCAAGGTGGCCATCTTGGATTTTGATGTGGCGACCCAATTTTCAATAGCGTTCTTCCTTATGCGTAGATACACCCACACACCAGATTAGAAGTTAGTAGTTCGTTTATTTTTCAAGATATTTCGCTCGCAACGTTCAGACATATATATGGTGGTGGCCATCTTGGATTTTGACGTGGCGACCCAATTTTCAATAGCGTTCTTCCTTATGCCTAGATACACCCACATGCCGGAATAGAAGTTAGTAGTTCATTTATTTTTCAAGATGTTCCGCTCACAAGGTTCAGACATTTACTTTTCAAGATATCGCGCTCACAAGGTTTAGATATGGTGACAGCTATCTTGGATTTTGACGTGGCGACCTAATTTTCAATAGGGTTCTTCCATATGCCTAGTTGCACCCACACACCAAATTAGAATTCGGTCCTTCGCTTACTTTTATAAAGATATTGCAGTGCACGTACACACGCACACAAGGACGGAGGGGAAAACCATAGTCCCCCTTTCGCTCCGTGGTGCGACGGGGGACAAAAAGGCCTTCAGGGAACAAGTAATGGGTTGACAACTTACAGCTGTTCTGCAGCAATGTAAGTAAATTAAGCCTTGAAAGTTGATGCAAACAATTCCTACAGGTGTCCCAACCTCTGCTGATTACTTGATTACAAACCCCGTCTGTGTAAAAGCAGTATTGGAACAGACTGTTATTACACCCTCTGAAGTATTATTTGGACAATATTGCACTGCAGGAAGTAGTATATTGGAAACTGGAGGAAACTCTGACAGGAAGAGGTCTGGTAGACCCAAAGCCACAACAGAATCAGAAGACAAGTTTCTGAGAGTCAACAGCTTGCGTGATAGGCGGCTGACAGGACAACAGCTTCAAGCATAGCTTAACACTGGTCGAAGTAAGCAAGTCTCAGTTTCAACTGTGAAGAGAAGACGTCGAGCTACAGGTTTGACAGGTCGAGTGACAGGAAGAAAGCCATTGCTGAGATGGCAAAATAAGATAAAGAGGCTTGCCTGGGCCATGAAGCACCGCCAGTGGACGACTGAAGACTGGAAGAAGGTCTTATGGACCGATGAATCAAAATTTGAAATCTTTGGTTCATCACACAGGGTTTTTGTATGCCGTGGAGTCGGCAAAATGATGGTTCCTCAGTGTGTGACACCAACTGTCAAACATGGAGGAGGAAGCGTGATGGTCTGGGGCTCTTTTGCTGGATCCAGAGTCGGTGACTTGCACAGAGTGACTGGCACCCTGAACCAAAAGGGCTACCACAGCATTTTACAGCGCCATGCAATACCCTCTGGTGTATGCCGAGTTGGTCAGGGGTTCATCCTTCAGCAAGATAATGACCTGAAACACACCTCCAGGCTATGTCAAAACTACCTTCGAGGAAAAGAACAAGACGGGAGGCTTCAAATCATGGAATGGCCAGCACAGTCTCCAGACTTAAACCCCATCGAACTGGTGTGGGATGAACTGGACAGAAGGGTGAATGCAAAGCAATCTACAAGTGCAACACTTTTGTAGGAACTTCTGCAACAGTGTTGGGAAGAACTTCCCAAACAATATTTGATTTCCATTGCAGAAAGAATGCCACACGTGTGTTCGGCGGTTATATCTGCAAAAGGTGGCTGCTTTGCTGAGTCAAAATTTTTAATTAAAATTTGTTCAACATAATGAGTCTATGATTTCTTTTTTTTATCTCCAATTGTTTATTTGTTCTATGCTTAATTTCAGAGCACATTGAGACATTAAACTGCGTAAATTTCAATAAAAACTGGAAAAATTTAGGTGTTCTAAAATTTTTGACTGGTAGTGTATGCTATGCATCAAAAGGTATGGGTGCTTCACAAGGATGATTCCATCGATAGTGAAGTGGTGTATCTCAGACTTCTGGCTGTGAATGCACACACGGAGGTGCTTCTGAAAAGAGTGCTTGCATTTGAGAATGCTCCACTACCACTAAGTCTCTTTTCTAAGGATGGTGCCATTATGTCCTGGACCCAGTCATATGTAATGCACAAACTTCAAAAGTTAGTACCTGGAGACAAGATTGCAGAAATCCAGAGATGCAATGCTGTTATCTTTGATGGACATGCAACCATGCAGATGATGGTACCTCCTACCACAGTGACCCTGGTGAATATATGTTTTCGAGACATGGCTGAATGTTTTCTTGGCCATCTCATGCACAACGGTAGAGTCACACCAGAAGACGATGTCAAGCAGATACACATCATCTTTAACAAGTTAATGGAGAACAGTATCAAGGGCCAGGCCTGTTCAAAGAGGGGAGCATGCCAAGGCCAGGTATTCCATGTACAGTGAAATGTTCCAGTTCCTCAAAACTGTTCAAAGTTTTTGACCCATGGACAAAAAAAAGCAAACATTGCACGGTTACTACATGGAGTATATTGTGCAACATTCTTCAGAACAGCTGAAGGCTGAGCAGGCAATGTATATCAGTGGTGGCCAAGAGGAAACAACACCATTAACCAGACAATATGAGGTAAAAAAACAACATAGAATCATTGTGTTCAAACCAGGACGAAGCTGATAAAAGGATTATTTTTCATGCAATAGCAGTGGCTAAAAATGGTGCACACTCTTGTTAGATGCAGTCCTGACACAGATGTCTTATGTCTCCTTATCCACAAATGTCCGGCAATAAAAGCAAAAGAAGTCTAGTTCCTGACAGGACGTGATGGAAAACAAACGCAAATGACCCACTACATTCCTGTTCATACCATCCACTCAACTGAGCAGCAAAACATCTTGCCAATCTGCTGCCTGTCAGGGTGTGATACTGTAGACTTTCTGTTAGCATGGAAAACACTGCCTATCGGCTTATTTTGCAGAATGCCAATTGACTTCAGACTTGATGTCGAATAGAAACAAGCCGACTTCAGTATAAAGGCTTTAATCCACCCAATCAAAGCGAGATCTGAAACATAAACAAAGCATGTTTAAACATAAGCATAATAAAGCTGAAAATGATAAAATGTAAAGCTGTAAATGGGAAATGTAAACTGTAAAGAAACCTCAATGAGCCACTTATGTCTCACCGAATCACATTACGGCTCCACGGGATCTCATCCCATCTCCACACTCAGATAACGGCAAAACTCCCAACAACAACAACACCAAGTCCCAGAAATACCAACAATAACACATAAACACAAGCCTCTTTGGTTTCCACATCCACAGAACTACCTCTCCAAGGAGGTAGAGATGTCCTCCATGAAGTTTTCTTCCTCAATTTCCTGAATCACTAACGAGATTGAAGTGGTGTATTGTTCATTCTTCACTTGAAACATATAGAACAAGAAAGAGCAATCAAAGATTGCAGACCGTCGCCAGGACGATTTTGTGTGGTGTTTTTTAGCAGCTGTGTTTGTGTGGTTTATTGATGATGTCGATTTCTGTTCAATCCAATATGGCTGCCAAAACACGTGACTGATGACGTCATCAATTTCTCCCATATAATTTTTCTCAAGAAATTTTAAACTGATCGGAGTGTTCTACTTGTCTAATTCTGACGTCATAATGAAGGCACCTATGACATTGAACATGTGTTGTTCCCCATGGGGAGTACTTGCAATGCGACATCTTTCAATTTTTTTTTTTTTGTCGTGTGATTCCCTCCCACTTAACACCAGGAAAGTCACGGATGGCCAATGGCGAGCTTTAAACTCCGAAGCATTCAGTTCAATTGCGGACTTTACTATACAGCGCAGGAGGCAAGAAAGGGAAAAGGGGAGGAAGCTGAAGCGCTTACCTGAGCGATCCCTCTGGGCAGTCTTCAACCTGCTGAAAATAACTCGCACGAAAACGGATTTAAAATGTACAGAAAAGAACGAAAGGTTTATTAAAAGAAATGCCGATAACAAGAAACGCGACGGTAAACTAAAGTCCTATATGGAGCGCTCCCAGAAAAGACACCGTACACAGAGAGGGGAATTCAAGAACTGGAAAATAATAGTGTAATTATGGCACTTAGCTCAACTCGCTCGGTGCGTCATCAGCAATCGTCCAGGCCCCAGCGCGCAGTCTTGATGCGGCTCCGGTGTTGGTGGGAAACCGCTCGTTGTTTGGCGCGCACACACAAAGCCAGGCCTCACAGCATGGTCCATCTTGGACGGCAGGTGCGCAGCTTGCCTCCCCAGCCGCGTCGGTCTCCGTTCTCCTCACACGCCAAAGGATGGTGTCAACAAGAGTGTCGAGGACCAGGGCTGAGCGAGAGACAGGAACGTCGAGGGACAGAGGAAGATGCGAGAGGCGAGGAAGGGCAAGAGGTCATCGAGGGCAAGATAAAGGCATGAAGGGCAAAAGGCAAGAGAGAAAATGTCAGTCCGAGAGTTATTTTATCGTTGGGGTCGTGACGTCATCAGCTCTTCTCCACCAATCAGCGTGCCGCTTCTTTCTCGCCTCTGATGTCATCGTTGGTCCTTGCCAATCGGCGCTCTGCTTCTTCTTTGGCCTTCTCTCCACCAATCAGCGGGTAGATTTTTGCTCTGCCCTGGCCAATCACGGCTCCTCGGGGCGTGTCTTCAGCCTGCTTGTCTTCAGTGGCAATGTAGCTGGTGCGTCCAAATGGCTGTGCTCAGAACTAGCTTCTGGTTGGTTTTATCGTTATTATTTAGTGCAATTAATGGGCATTTCCTCACTAGTGTCTATGGTGCAGTGCCAAAAAGGACAAAGGATAAATCACAAAGGGTAAGACTTACAGGGGACAATTTATCCTTAGCCCTAAGCTAGTTAACATGCCCTGCCCCCTCATGACGGGGACGAAGATACCCTTACTCCAACATTTGGCTAAACAGAATTTATTACATGGTGATGGTTCTTACCCGACATCCGGAGCATGATATCTACACAAATCTACCTGACCCTACATATCATTCCCCCACAAACATAACAATATGTTGTTCCCCATGGGGAGTACTTGCAATGAGACAGCTTTAAATTTTTTTTCCATGGAGCGGTTTCGGAGATATAGAGGTGCAAAGGTTTTCAATTTTTTTTCCAGGATGGCGCCTGTACCACGTGATCTATAACGTCATAACTATCATAAAAAATTATACAGAAGGAGGCACTCCAATGGTGAAAAATTATTGGCAATCGGTCCAACGGTTGCAGAGAAAAGCTTACTCACGTTATGTTTAGAGAAACAGCCAGACAGACAAATGAAAAATCACTCCTCGAGCGACATTTTTTTGCAAAACAGAACAAAGCATAATGGCACTCAGTAGAGCATCCTTTTAACCTCAAAAATAATTGGTTGTTGAATTCAGTGACCTGATATGCAAATAGTCTTCAAATTTTAAGTTAATCGGATGTAAATTGACAATTTTAGAAATTTGGCCTATGTTGACCTCAAATATACAGTAAGTGGTGGTTGAATTCAGTAAGCTGATATGTAAATGCGATTCAAATTTCAAGTCAATCGAATGAAAATTTAGGATTTTAGAGATTTGAAAAGGTTGACATTTGGCCTATTTACCTTTTGGCCTACGATGACCTCAACAATAGTTGGTGGTTGATTTCAGGAAGATGGGTACATGGTATAAAGCAAATGAACACTTCGAAGAATTTCAGGAAAGACGTTTGCGATTTAAAGAGGTGGATTTGGGGTGTTTTAACAGGGGTAGAAGAGATCAAGGTTTTGGATGGGGAAATGTGAATAAGAGATCAAGGATAAGAGGTGGTGGTGAACAGCTGTTTTAAAGACCTGGAGGGAGGAGAAGGATTTAAGAGAGTGTGGGAGTTTGTTCCAGAGGCTGGAGAAAAGAAGAATGAAGGTGAGTACAGTACAGAGTCTTGATTTTGGCAGTTTCACCAGAAGAGGGTTGCTCGCAGATCTTGTGCGTCCTGCAGGAATATTTGTGGGACAGAGGACAGACAGAACAGGCGGAGCAATGCCGGAGAGGAGTTGGTAGAAGACAGAAAGACCACCTACCTGCCTGCGGTGAGAGAGAGAGAAAGGCCCTCAGAATCAGCTTCATCACGGGAGATTCCAATGATTCGGAAAGCTTTGGTTTCAACCGCGTGAATCCGAGATAGGTGTGAGGCTGGAGCACCAGCCCAGAGGCAGTATTCCATATTTCCATTGAGCTGCAGATGAAAGCTTTGTATGTGGTGAGGAGCTAAGAAGTGCCCAGAAAGGACTTCGCACGTCGGAGGATGCCCAGTCGGCGACTGGCTTTGGAGGCCAGCTTGGAAATGTGGTTTTCCCAGGAAAGATCATGGCAGATAGTGAGACCCAAAAGCTTGAGTGACAGAACTTCTTCAAGCGGATTGTTCAGAAAGTAGATGGGAGGGTTGTCCAGTCTGTCTTTTCGGAGAGACATAGCAAGAGTGTGAGATTTGTCAGTATTGAAAGACATGTTCCACTTGTTTGACCAGTCTGTGATTTTTGTCCAGGTCTGCAGAGTGAAGAGGATGCTGCCTACCAATCTGATAGAGTGGAGTCATCAGCAAAGAGATAGAGAGGATTTTCCAGAGAGTCGTAATGAAGACCAGAAAAAGCACAGGGCCCAGAATACTGCCTTGAGGAACTCCAGCCTGAACAGGAAGGGAAGATGAGAGAATTCCATTCAGGGCCACACATTGACTGCGACCAGAAAGGAGGTCTGCAAGCCATGCATGGAGGTTTCCATGGATACCATACGAGTATTGTTTGTGAAGCAGGGTGGGGTGCCAGACCTTATGGAATGCACGAGATATGTCAAGGGAGACAGATCTGATTTCCTGTTTGGCATTGAGGACTTCCATCCATTGTTGAGACAGTAAAAACAACATCTCCAGAGTAGCATGACCTGGTCTGATTCCAAATTGATGATCAGAGATCAAGCCATTGGAGAAGAGGAAGGATTTGATGTCAGAAGCGATGATTGATTCCATGACCTTGCTAATTATTGGGAGCAGGCTGATTGGTCTGTCGTTGCAAGAATCTGTTTTTGCACCTTTTTGTGGAAAGCGGTAATGTTTGCTGATTTCCAAGCGGATGGCAGATGACCTTCAGCAAAAGAGAGGGGGAATAGAACAGAGAGAGGGTGAGATAGAGCGGTAGAGCAGGATTTTAGGACATGTGGGATGATTCCGTCTGGTCCAGTTGCAGAATCAGAGTCGAGGTTTGACGGAAACTTCTTCACCTTGTCAGGAGAGAAGGACACAGAGTCCAGGAGCAGCTGGGTTTGACTGGGTAAAGTGGGTGCAGAGAGAGATGAGTTTGGGACACAAGATTTTGAAGCAAACACAGAGTTGAGGCATTCGGCTTTGTCACGTGTAGTGTCCGCTGTGTAGCCGTTTGAGGTGCGGGAGGTTAAGGAGGGGATTTGGAGGAGGGAGACACCAGAAACAGATTTGTCCAGACGCTACCAGGATTTGGAGGAGGGAGACAGGTTTGAGAGTTCAGTCCTTAGGGTAGAGAGCTAGTGTTTCCTGGCTCTCCTGAGGGTAGACACACACTTGTTCCAAGCTTTGTGAAATGAACTGAGATTGCCTTCAGTTGGATTAGCCTTCCAAGAGGCAAAGGAAAGTTATTTTAGGGCAACTTCAGTGTACCATAGGGCAACTGCCTCACCATAAGATTCAGTGTACCATGGACGGGAGGAAGGGTACGACAAATGAAGTCGAGATGGGATAAATCTGTGCATGAGAGAGAACAGTTTACTTTGGAAGAATTCCCAGGAAGAGTTGATGTCAGAGGCAGTGGAGATGGGAGACCAGTCCAGATGATTGATGGCTGCTTGAAGACCGTGCCTGTCGGCCTGAGTGACAAAGATACTCCATTGACTGAGATCCGGGTCGGGCAGTTGACAGATTGAGTCAGTCCAAGTTAGTCGCAGCAGTCCTTTGCTGAGGTGCCATGGCTGGTGAGAGAGGTATCCACACCCAGCCAGCTGGCATGATGACATTTGAAGTCACCATATAAGAGGAAGAGAGAGTGGGGATGAGTGGATAGAAGTTGGTACATGTTGTCAGACAGCGAAATGCAAATGGAGTCATCACTGTTTGGTGGACGGCACATAACACACGTGAAGAAATGGTGCGAGCGGAGAGGAAGCCGTAGCCAAAGGTACTCCTGGGGGTGAAGTGGAGAGACCAGTGCAAGGAGAGTGAGGAAGAGAGTTTTTGATAAAGATAGCAACCCCACCTCCAGGACAAGACTCAGGTCTATCATAGGGGAGGAGGGAGTAACCAGGAAGAGATATTAAGGAATCAGAGACCTCTTGAAGGAGAAAAGCTTCTGTTCAGTCGATTACGTCTGGTTTGTCAGAAGCAACCTGTGTGGAGAGATCAATCAGGTTTGAGCGAAGGCCCCGGATATTTGGGGTCCATACCGTTTAAGAAGAGGGAGTGGAGCATCGGGTACAGAACAGAGGAGGGGTCGGGGAAGATGAGGGAACTTGATACCTGTGGACTGCAAATCCCACCTTCTGATTATTCAGGTAAGAGGACAAGTTCAAAAACCATGTTGATATTTTCATCACGTGGTGATGTTCGGTCAACGTGATATGTCCTTCATACAAGGACCAATGATATGACAACCTTCCTTTGTGTTCTGATCGACCACGACAGGTACCTCACCTCACAAGGTGATGTTTTCTTGTGTAAATCAGTGTATCTTCGCTGTGGAGAACATGATCGGGGCATCATGTTAGTGAAGTCTACAGCACAGGCGAACGTTACATGTGGCTGCTGTGCCTTGAAGGGCCTTTTACCTTTTTGTTGGTTTTTCCCAGCCATAGTTTCCCATTGAATTACGTTTTGGGATTCGGATTCTTGTCCACCTCTCCTTTGCTATTCCTCTCCAGGCGCTGCATGACGTCATCGCCAGGCCCCGAAGGGTGCACTTGTCAGAATTTACGACTCGATTATGTCATGGTTCCTTCTCTCCTGTCTTCTGTTTTCCCAAAGTCCCAAACCTCATTCCCTTCTGCTCACCTCCACTCATTTGTTCCTCTTTTTTCCAGCCTGTGTAACCAACTTCCACACTCTCTTAATCTAATTTTTCTCTCCATGTTTTCAAAACAGCTGTTCACCATGATTTCGGATCGTCCCTCAAACAAAATCATGATATTTTCTGTCCTTGTCAATCCTCCCACCCACAAGCCTGTATCCTTTTAAAGTTTTTCCCCATATCCTTCCAAAAATTGTTTTCTTTGCAACTGCCTGTCCGATCAATGCAAAACTTGGAGACCGTCACATACCCATAGGAGGGAGTACCCTTGGAGAATATTTTATTTATAATTCTGACGTCATCGGTCACATGGTATGGCAGCCATATTTGATTAAAGGAAAAAAATGGACAACTCTGAATCTGCTCAACCAAAAAGTTTGAAGCTTGCCATACGTCATCAACTCCCCATGGGGTATATCGGGTGATAACGATGATATCATCGGTTTTCGTGGTATTCCAGCTAAAACTGGATGAATCAATACCCTTACCCTGAAACTTAACGTGTTTTTTTCTGTAAATGAAATAAATTTATGATGATATCGGTCACGTGGTCTGGTGGCCATATTGGATTGAAAATAATGTCAACAAGTCGCGCTGCATTCAAAGTACACCGCCGCCATGCGACATAAATAATTAATTAATGAATGGATAATAATTAAGTAATTAATTGATGAATCAAAAAATAAGACATGCTGTTTTGCCAGACCACTTGCTCACTATAGTGCCAGAATTTCAGCTTCCGAGCTCAAATGATGGCTGAGATATTTGCCGGACAAACAAACAAACAAGAATGAAAGAAAACAAAAACGGAGTGAAAACTGAGTCCTCCCTTTCAGCGTGCATCATTGCCAGGTCTTCTTCTGCACCTGTTGTTGATGTCATGTCCAAAAATCGGCAATACAAACGGTGCACACAAATATTCTCCAGAATTATTTTGCAGATTGAAGCAAAACTTCATACACATGATCGACTAGCCATTGGGAGTGTAGTTTGAACTTTTTTTCACATGCAATTTCGCATAAATGTGCACATAAATGATCGACAAATATCCCAACAATCATCAAAACTATGGATAATGGCAATGTATGTGACATCATCGGGTACATATGGATATATTGGCCATTAATATAAGTGTGCCATAATAATAGCATGTTCAGTTCATCAGGTTATTTTTGCTCAGAATGAGCGCACGAGGCGAGACTGTGTGCCCCACCGACTGCCGTTCCTGTTTGTCAAAGTTTTCCAAGATTTTATCATTCAGCGTTGCCATTGGTGTATCCGCCCCTCCTTCTACTGGTTCTTTTGTTCTGTTATGTTCTCTCTCTCTTTCACAACCCTTGACTTTGTATGCAACAACAAAATACAATTGGAGAAAGAAGAGGGAATTGTTTAATATAGGAATGAATTTCTGCTTTTACAGTTTTTTAATTTGTCTGCACACAAATTTTATTATTAGTCTCTTTTGTGATGTCTTTGCAGATTTTCACATTATGAAGGTTGAACCTGAAGCATTGGAAGCTTTGGATCAAAAAGGTGATGAGTGTTTTGCACTCTTTAAATATATTTTGTTGCCTTTTGTTTTGTTAATCACTTTGTCGAGATTTCATGGTATTGTTGAATTGATTCAGTAGCATGACCACTCAATTTTTTTTTTGTGTGTGTGTACAAGTTCGAGGCTCGTGTAAGAGCTAACATTGATCACAAAATGACAAACTGACACATAAAACGTGATAAAGGGAGCGGGAGAACAAGATGGAGAGCAGGGACATCGGGAGATCTGTGGGAGGGAGAGGGCTTGGGGGGAGGAGGCATGGGAAAGGGGTGGGGGTGGAAGAGGTAAAACAAACATGGGGACACTGCTAGGACTTCCAGGAAAGAAGTGAGTATTTCAAAAAAGTGGATCTGGGGTGAATTAACCGGGGTAGAAAAGATCAAGGTTTTAGATGGGGGAAGATAAGAGATGGTGGTGGTCAGCTGTTTTAACGACCTGGAGGGAGGAGTGGGCTTGAACAGAGTGAGTGAGTTTGTTCCAGGAGAAAAGAGGAATGAAAGAGTGAAGGTGAATATAGAGTCTTGATTTTGGCAGTTTAACCAAAAGAGGATTGCAGGCAGATCTTGTGCAACCTGAAGGAATATTTGGGGGACAGAGCACGGAGAGAGCTGGAGGAGAAAGGCCGGAAAGGAGTCGGTAGAAGGCAGAAAGACCACCAACATGCCTGCGGCAAGTGAGTGAATGGCCCTCAGACTCAGCTTCATTGTGGGAGATTCCAATGAGTCTGAATGCTTTGGTTTCAAGAGCAAAAAGCCGGGCTCGGTGTGAGGCAGGAGCACCGGCCCAGAGGGGAGAACAGTATTCCATTGAGCTGCGGATGAAAGCCTTGTATGTGGGTGAGGAGCTCAGGTGTGCCAAGGACGGACTTAGCACGACGGAGGATGCCCAGTCGGCGACTGGCTTTGGAAGCCAGCTTGGAAATGTGGCTGTTTTTTTTCCATTGTATTTTCTTGAGGAGATTGAGTGCGAATATTTGGTGGTTGGGTTGGGTGGTGGAGGGAAGGAGTGCAAGCAGTTTGCATGGCAAATTGCACTTCAGAAGTTTGCTTGAAGTAGCTTTGGGAGAGCTCAGGGAGTGAGTTGTTCTTCCGCACTATTTTTCAAATTTATGTATTGCTATGAAAATGACGAGGGAGGAGGAGGGATAAAGGGATTCGTTAATTAGACAGTTATCTGCAAATGAATGTTTCCATTCGCCATCTCAAAATAACCACAATTTGCCATCAGGAATAATTGTGTGGAATGTAGACAGTCCCTCGTCTTCCTTCCAGCCCTTTATATTTTCTCTATTATATGTGGTTTCCATTTCCTCTCCACTCTATTTATTTTACCAACCATGTGCGTGCTGTCATGGCGCTTGAGTGCGTGACACCTTTTGGGAGTGATATCACGACAGTCAGTGCTCTGTGCCCCAGAGGTCACATTAGGACAAGAGAGGCTAATCAAGCAGTGGTGGTGACATCACACATCAAGCCAACAAAAACCTGTCAACTGAGCATGCACCTCCAGTTGAAGTGGGAGACCAGTCAGAGGGTGGGTCACAAGTTGGAAACCAGTAAGATGAGTGCCACAAGTTGGAGTTTGAAACCAGTCAGAGGCACATCATGAGTTGCTGATGAGGACCAGCGAAAGGAGTGTCTGGAGTTTGTGAGGCAGACCCGTCAGAGGCATGTCACGAGTTGGAGATCAGTCAGTCGTGCTTTGTAGATTGGAGATTGAGATGAGAGCTGCAGTTGATGTTCACCAGCAGTTGGAGTATTGCATCTAGAGGGGCAAGTGAAATCCGTGCTGCAGCAGGTGGCAGTTAGAGTCGAGTTGTGGCCTCGAATATTGGAGCCAGACCATGCTGTACGGCTTTGGGGAATGCACTGATGAGCACGCCTCCATTCCATCCTCCAGCACTTCGAAGGAGGGAAGGCCACCGATCGCATATTTAGGTTGAAGTGATTTGTTTTCAACAACACAATTTCAATTATCACTCGTTCACACATTCCCTGAGGGAGCGGCAGGGGTTCAGTTATTATCATTATTATTGCTAATTATTAGTACTGTTACTTATGTTAAGTCTGGTCATTGAAAAGATCAGATCGTGCCTCATTATTCTAAATTCCCGATTATAAAATTTACCTTCATGATGGTGTTGGGGAGAGGGTGGCAATATCGCAAGTCAAAAAACGACTTGAGGAGTGGGGTTTTTGTTTCGTCATATCAATGGTATTATGATATTGTTGCGGATCTCGGGTTCGTCGACGTACTAAGGGGGGATTAAGCCCTGCTCCTCCTCGAACTCCGAGTCCACGAGGCCGCCACCCACACTACACTCGTGGTGGACGGATTGCTAAGCAATTCCAGCCGCCGAGCCCGCAGCTACGCGTGGAAGGGTTAATGTTCATGACCCGAGTACCTTCAACACACGCAGCTGTGAGAACGGGGACTGAACCTCGCACGAGTCATGCTGGTATTGAACGCCCGAGCGGTTGTGCATCGTGTAACTCGTGCCGTTAACACTATTGAACCCGATCGAGTGGTTGCAATTCAGGCAATGCTAGGCCAATGTTGAAAGGACGATGACGGTCAGGTTGGAAACAAACCACAGGATTTATTACAATGTACAGTATTCACAGGAAATGGACACAGCGAAGAATCCTAACGGCGTTACCTACGTTGCCAGACAAGGGCCCTCAGATTCGTTTGGGGAAGGGAAGGAAGAGGGGAATGCGCACAAAGCGCGGCCGCTTTGTGCAGTTTGCCTGGACGGGCTCGTTGGGCGGATACCCCCAAGGATCGCTCCAACCCGGGACACCACAGCCGGAGATGGTCGCGGCAGGGGTGTTGATCACGGATGTGCACGTAGCAGTATTCCGAGGAGTGTATCTCACGGTCAGCCAGGCAGAGCGTGCGTGGCAGAGCGTCTATATGCAGGCAGTCCAGGCAGAGAGAGCGTCGGGGCAGAGAGAGCGAGAGAGCGGGGTTTCGGGCCGGGATTTATAGCATTGACGATGCAAGGGGGGAGGGATTGATGGGCCCAGCTGCCGGGCTCCATCCCTGCGCGGGGCCCTTCGGTCCCACGCACGATGACCCAACTGGCCACAATCAGAGCACCTCACCCGGTAAGGTGCGTGGCTCCGAAAATCCAAACCTCCCCTCAAAACCCGCCGATCGCCCTTGCCGCGGTACGGCGCCAACAATACCGTGCGGGGGCCGGAGGCACGAATCGTGCACGCCGGTCCTTGCGAGACCGACGCAGCACCGATTCCCTCCGGTCCCCACGGCACACCATTCACCGGTGGCTCGCGTACGCTACTCGTCCCGCTAAGCACTACCCCGGTCAGCGTCGATGCCTGGGCCGCGTCATCACAACCCGCTACCCACTCCACACTCGCACACCCAAGCGCACACACACCTTTCACAAACTCCGTCATCGCACACACCGGTGCGCACACACCTTTCACACACTCCGGTATGCACTCTCTCGCCACACACTCCGGTGTGCACTCTCTCTCCACACACTCCGGTGTGCACTCTCTCTTCACACACTCCGGTGTGCACTCTCTGTCCACGCACTCCGGTACGCACTCTCTCTCCACGCACTCCGGTACGCACTCTCTCTCCACGCACTCCGGTACGCACTCTCTCTCCACGCACTCCGGTACGCACTCTCTCTCCACGCACTCCGGTACGCACTCTCTCTCCACGCACTCCAGTATGCACTGTCTCTCCACGCACTCCGTGTCAGTCTCACCCCTCACAATGGGCCCTTCACGACCGCACGGGTCTCGCCAAACCCCCAAGCTCACCGAGCACCCGTTCGCACCAAACACATTTCAGCCATTACAACTCACCTCATGGCTCTCCTTCCCCCGCTTCTGCTCCGGTTGGCAAGCACGTCATCACGGTGTGAACACAAACGTTGTTCATCTATATATATAAAACACAGTTTGTGTGTGTGTAATGTTACCGATAGACTCCTAAACGGAGAGGCTCACGTGCTTGATATTTGGCATGGACATGGCCCACCTCAAAATATTTGACGAGATCCATATTTTTTATTCATATTTACCTCAGCGCATTTCAGCGAGGAACATTATACACGGAATCTCAGCCAGTGCCAGAGCAGCTCGCTGATTCGCTCAGAGCGATCACGTGATGTTCCATCCCCGCAGCCAGACCATCTACTGTATATATATAAAACACCATTTGTGTGTGTGTAATGTTACCGATAGACTCCTAAAAGGAGAGGCTCACGTGCTTGATATTTCGCATAGACATGGCCATTGAGCCTGGGAAGGACATGGCCTACCTAAAAATATTTGACGAGATCCATATTTTTTATTCATATTTACCTCAGCGCATTTCAGCGAGGAATATTATACACGGAATCTGAGCCGGTGGCAGAGCAGCGCGCTGATTCGCTCAGAGCGATCACGTGATGTTCCAGCCTTGCCGCCATAATCTCACAGTTACGCATTCGCACGTAATTCAGAGCGAAAAGCGATTGCGTTTTTTCACATTTCAGCGAGGAACATTGCCATGACATATAATTCACAGAAAACGTTGAAGCAATGGCGTAATATTGCGGTGATGTTTAACTCTGAGTGAGAATAGTTCAAAATTTTAAAAACTTTCATCCGATATTTGTGATTTATTTCAAACAAACTGTATTTCCCATCGACACGGCCATGTATTCCTATTAACGTTATGTAAAGTACATAAATTGTGTGGATTACATCATTTGTGGATGTGATCAATTGGCAGTAACCATCTGTATCCCTCCCCTCCCCTTTCTCCCCTCCCCCCTCCCCCTCCTCCCCTCCCCCAACCCTTCCCCCTCCACCCTACCCTCTCCCCTTCCCCCCTCCCCCTTCCCCTCCCCCTCCACCCTACCCTCTCCCCCTCCCCTTTTCCCTCTCCCCTCCCCTTCCCCTCCCTTCCCCTTCCCCTCCCTTCCCCCTCCCTTCCCCCTCCCTTCCCCCTCCCTTCCCCCTCCCTTCCCCCTCCACCCTACCCTCTCCCCTTCCACCCTCCCCATCTCCTCCACTTCCCTCCCCCCTCCCCCTTCCCCTTCCCCCTCCCTCTCCCCCTCCCCTTCTCCTCCCCTCCCCCTCCCCCCTCTTCTCCCCTCCCCCTCTTCTCCCCTCCCCCCTCTTCTCCCCTCCCCCCCTCTCCTCCCCTCCCCCCCCTCTCCTCCCCTCCCCCCGTTCCCCTCCCCTCCCCTTCCCCTCCCCCTCCCCTCCCCCGCCCGGCAATGCCGGGCACTTCTGCTAGTTTTATAATAACATCAATTGTATGCTCTTATCATAATTTTTGTTTTTAGAAGCGTCCTTGGAAAACAAAACAAAATAAAGCTAACTTAACACTGATATACACTTCAACGCGTAACCCCCTTGGCAGGGAAAACCCCTTGGTGGAGAAAACCCCCTTGGGGAATGGGGCAAATGAATTCGCTACAACCTTTATTGTGTCACCCTTAGTTTGTCCTCCTGTCAAGTTTTGTTGAGATTAGATTAGTAACAACCTAATGCATCATGGTCAAAAAACGTCAGACAGACAGACAGACAGACACCAAATTGCATATTTTAGTATGATGATGGTGTTTTTGAGTCCCGTTGTCAATTGTATCCTATTGTCAATTTTGTTGAATACACTTAATGGCCAATCAGAAAGCATAAAACTGACCAGTCATGCGTCTCCTTTTCTTCTCAGTATTTTTCCACCCCAAGATCCCACCATTTCCATTCATTCGTTCAACTCATTCAATTCAACACCTTCACGTGAAAAGCGGGGTTAAGCAATTGGTTCATGCCCGTTCTTCTGTCTGTCTACAAACGTCAGTTTATGATTGAGGAACACCTTGTTTAAATTGAATATTACATTTTGAACACGAATCGGAAAACAATCCTGCTATTTAACAGTACCTTGGCTCTGAATTTGTCCCGAGCCCACATGTGCAGATGGTCGTGAGATAATTATTTTAATCTGTCTGCCTATCTGGCTATCCAACAAAATTGAAAATCATTCCAAACAGGACACATACTGTTTTTAAGCATCCAGGTCTTTAAAACAGCTGTTCACCACCATCTCTTATCTTCCCCCATCGAAAACCTTGATCTTTTCTACCCCCGGTAATTCACCCCAGAGTCCTTGCAGTGTTCATATGTTTTAATCCTCTCCCACCTCCCCCCAAGTCCTCCCGATGTCCCTGCTCTCAAATGTTGTGTTTGTGTCCTTCCCCTTCTTCCCCCTCTCTTTTGTGTCCTCCCCCCTCTCTCCCCATCTTGTCTGCCGCTCCCCTTGTTTTTTGTGTTTTGTGTGTCGGTTTGTCTTTTTGTGTGATTAATGTTTGCTCTTTCACGAGCCTCGATCTTGTATACAAAAAAAAAAACAAAAAAAAAAAAAAAAAAAAAAACACAAAAAACAAGCATGAAACACTAATGGATGTTTTAGATCGGGTGGTGCAACAGACATTGCTTCAACGGTGTAAAAATGGGAAATTCCAGAATTAATTAATTTCTACAACTTTTACACTCTTTATTTTATTTAAATTGGATGACATACTTGATCACTGGAGAACATAAATGTTCTCCGTTGCACTTCCAAGAACCTCTGGTTTTGCAGTATTTGGATATGTTAAACGTAATTAAGAGACGCACTCACATGGGTCGACCAAGGGTTTATCTCGACAAGGATTCACCGTCTGCCCATGTTTTTCGGTTTTATATCCAGAAAATACACAGAGATATCAAATGAATCCAATGGAAATTGACGATTTTGTGAACGAGACCTTTTGATCTTTTGCCCTCTTGACCTTGAAAACAATGTCTTGCTTCACCTTGAATGTCAATGCTTGACCTTGAAAAACAATAGGCTTCCAGCTTGTCACTGCCTCTACCAGGTGCTCAAGTTTCGTTAAGATCAGCGTACAACTCCTGTAGACGATTAATATACAGACACACAGACAGGGGTAAAAAGATAATCTCGTCAACCTTTGGTGGTGGAGGTAACAACAAGGATGTAAATACAGTTTGATAGAAATTCATTTAATTATTTATCATCCACATTTTCTTGAATTACAAGTCTTCATTCATCTCGGTCCTTTCACCCTGAGGTTGTTTACCCGCAATGTCGAGAATTCCGAGTGAACTTCACATGTGTGCAGGTAATTCGTGCCCTTTTAAATGCATGCTTGCCGTGCAGTACCTGTGCAGCATCTATTGTTTTTGGTAAAATGTGGAGAATCTCAGATTGTTGGGGAAAGAAAATGTTACTGTTAAATGCAGGAATGTCTGTTTTTATAATTTTCGATTTTATCTGCACACTAACGTTATAAGTGTCTCATGTGATGTGTTTGCAGATCTTCACATTATAAAGGTGGAACCTGAAGCTTTGGATCAAAAAGGTGATGAGAATTTTTGGACTCTCTTTTAATTTATTTTTGTTGCCTCACTTTGTGGAAATTACACAGTAATGCTGAAAGTATTTAATAACATTGCTGTTCAATGCTTTGCTTTTGCCATGATATTCTGCCAGGGAGGGGAGTGGGTATATTTGAAGGAGTGGTGCTGGTGGAGGTCGTGAGTGGATGGTTATTCAATAAAATTTTCACACATACAGTGCCAATAGAAAGCCTGCACCCCCTTTTTATAATTTGACCTTATATTGCTTACAGCCTGGCATTAAATGTCATTAAATCAGACTTTTTTCCACCTTTATTTACACATCATAACCCACAATTCCAAGTGAAAAACACGTTCGACAAATATCAGAAAATTAATTTAAAATACAAAACTAGAATATATTGACTCGATCAGCCGGTCAACGCCATGTGCAGCCTCCAAACCCTTCCCCACCCTCATCCCACCCTCTCCCCTTCCCCTCCGTCATCCCACCCTCTCCCCTTCCCCTCTGTCATCCCACCCTCTCCCCTGCCTCCTCGCATCACACACCCCTCCCTCTGGATTCCCATCTCACCTTTTCCACCCCCTCCCTCCAGACCCCACCCTACCCCTACCCTCTCTTCCCACCTCCTCCTACCCCTTTCCCTCCCTCTTCCCACTTCCTCCCATCCCACCTCTCAGGTCTCTCACCCCAACCATTCCCCTCCCTCTTCCCTCGGGACCACCAACACACCCATTTCCCTCCCTCATCCCACCCTACCGCTGGCCTCCTCCCACCCCCACCCCCTCCGGAATCTCACCCCTTCCCCTCCCTCCTCCCACTTTCTAGGTCCTGCTTCATCCAACACACCTATTCCCCTCCATCCTCCCACTCTTTCCCCTGCCTCCTCCCACCCTCCCTCCAATCTCCCCTTCCCTGTGACAGGTGGTGGCTCAAGTGTTAAGTTATGATTTGTGAGACAACAACTATTTAAAACCTCCAGCAAGGTGTATCATGGTAAAAAAAAGAAAAAAGTGATCCGATATCTGTTGCCAACATCATCCCAATGTCTGTGTGCTGTTTGGGTATTTTTCATGGATAATCATATTTGCTTTTTTATGCAATTCCTTACTTTGTTTCGTTATACCAATTTGATTTGTTTATGCATGGAATATTTCCTTACATTTTAACTCCATACCAATTTGCTCTATTTTTTCAGTTTCCTTTGTGAAGATTGAACAACCTGATTGGGATGCTGTGGACACTGCAGGTAATAATAAAGTTGCTTTCCTTGTATTTTTATCCTTGTTGAGGTTCACACTTGCACATTTAAAATATACCAACTTCAAGTTCCCCTGCACTTGATTGAGTTTTGGTAAGTTGTGAGTCGTGAACACTTCAAGCCTGGAATTGATCCTGGTTTACGCTTTGTCGCATAATGCTGGAATATCCATTCAGCAGCCAAGGAGATCAAACCCACACCATTGACGGAAATGCAACAAAATTTCATGCACTCACAACCAAGCTTTCATGCACTCACAACTAAGCTTTCATGCACTCACAACTAAGCTTTCATGCACTCACAACTAAGCTTTCATGCACTCACCACCAAGCGTTCGTGCACTCACCACCAATATTTCATGCACTCACCACCAAGCTTTCATGCACTCACCACAAAGCTTTCATGCACTCACCACCAAGCTTTCATGCACTCACCACCAAGCTTTCGTGCACTCACCACCAAGCTTTCGTGCACTCACCACCAAGCTTTCATGCACTCACCACCAAGCTTTCATGCACTCACCACCAAGCTTTCATGCACTCACCACCAAGCTTTCATGCACTCACCACCAAGCTTTCATTCACTCACCACCAAGCTTTCGTGTACTCTGCACCAAGCTTTCGTGCACTCACCACCAAGCTTTCGTGCACTCACCACCAATCTTTCATTCACTCACCACCAAACTTTCGTGCACTCACCACCAATCTTTCATTCACTCACCACCAAACTTTCGTGCACTCACCACCAAGCTTATATGCACTTGTTGTAAATGTGGCCTGATTTCATTTCTAACGTTTCTACCCATCTACTGTTGTACTTCCTGTACAAATCATTTCCGTTCTTTTTGTAGTCCCTGGAGGACGAATATTGGACAGTTGCAATCGTGATGACGAGTGTGTTTTGAAATTCTCATTGAAATGCGGTGCATCGCCCACAACTTGGAGTGTTCCGTGTCAAATTTTGTCTGAAACTGGTCATCTTCATTTCAAACGATGACCCTGGCGTGTGCGATTCTCAGTCAACATTGCATGCTTTCTTTGTGGAGGCCATTCATGCAACACTATGAAAAGAATGCGTGAAAAAATAGTGAAGGGAAACTTTTGAAGGTGGATAAGAAGATGTGTAATTTTAGTCTTTATTGTCGAAGGCTCATGGAGAAGCTTTTGCATATTTCATGCAGGACACGGAATGTCAAGCAGTGGTGTATGATGTGTTTTTAGCCTGTCCTCAGTGCAGGAGTTTTGCATTCACTTCTGTGTGTGTGTGTCTGTCTTTCTGTCTGTCTGTCTGTCTGTGTGCCTGTCCGGGCCCTAACCTCTTTGCCATTTGAGCTTTCGTCATAATTTTTTCAACAAAGCTTTATGAGAACTAGAAGTGGAGAGCTCACTCTCCTCTTCTAGATCTCATAATAAAGCTTTGTGGAGAGGAGAGTGAGGGGTGGAGAGAAGAGTGAGGGTGGAGAGGAAAGGAGAGCGAGGGGTGGAAAGGAGAGCAGAGTAAGGGGTGGAGAGGTGATGTTAGGTATTCTGGTTATTTTGGGTCTTTAGGGGTCTTGATGGTCTTCAGGGTCTTGGGCGACTTCAAAGTTCTAAAGTGACTCAGCAGTCTAAAGGGTCGAAATGTGTATTCAAACAGTAAGTAATTAATTGATGTATGTAATTTATAGCCAGGATGCAACAAATATTGAAACTACGTAATTAATAGATGCAAAGATACACAGCTTCACTGCCTCACAGCTTCAGGGACCGTGTTTTTGGTGTTTCATGTATTTGAAGATGAGGAAAAGTTTAAAGCTTAAATGTCTTTTGGCGACAAGTATTCAACCCCTTTGCGATGCCACTCCAAATTGAGTTCAGGTGCTTCCAATTTCCTTTGATCATCGTCGAGATGTCTCCACAACTTGATTGGACAGGGTTAAGAAACAAACACACCGATATAAGGTCCCACAGTTTACAGTGCACTTCAGAGCTGAAACTCTACCAGTCTACCATGAAGGAACTGTCTGTCAAATTCCGAGCTAATTGTGAGGAGGCATCTGGGGTAGGGTAGAAAACAATATGTAATGTTGAAAGGTCACAAGAGCAAAGTGAGCTCCATCTTTAGGAAATGGAAATCGTATGGAACTACCCAGACACTTCTGAGAGCTGGCCGTCCGAACAAACTGAGCAACCGGGCAAGAAGGACCTTGGTCAGGGAGGTGACAAAGAACCAAATGACCACTGTGAAAGAACTGCAGAACTCCTTAACTGAGATGGGAGAACCTGCTTGAAGGAGAAGTCTCTGCAGCACTTCACAAATATTGGCTTGATGGGAGAGTGGCCAGACAGAAGCCACTCCTGAGAAAAAGGCACAAAACAACATGCCTGGTGCAAAAAGGCATTTGAAAGACAAAGCATGAGGCAAAATATTCTGTGATCTGATGAGACGAATTTTTTTTGTGTTGTTGTTCAAATGGTCAAGGAAGCATAAAATCGTCAAATTTTCATCCGATTGAATTGATTAAATTTGAACAGAATTTGCATATTACATCATTAAATTACTTCACCAATAACATGCTGGGGAATCCAGTTGTTTTGAGGTCAAGAGGTCAAAGGTGATGGTCACAAAATCGTTGATAACCATGTGATCTACTTGAAGTTTAAGGAGGGTTTGCATATTGAATCACTGAAACCTATTGGTTTTGATGTCTGAAGGGTAAGGTCGCATAAAATTGTCATTTTTTTTTTCCTGTTTTTTGTCATGTTTCGCATATGCAAGAGGAAGTCTAAATACAAAGTGGATGTGGACGGTCCTTGCATCATCAGATGCTTTGTAGTTTCTTTTCAAAATAATGTGTTTTTCTTTCATTGTAACAAACCTCCATGTTTGTCTAATTAATCAGATTGTTTGAGAAATTTGGACATTTGAGATGGACTTTAACTGTCCACATTGTACTTAGAAGGAATAAAGATAATTTGTGTGAAAACTTTGAAAAAACCCTTTACTAACCAATTCAAATTCATGTCTGTGATTTGTTTCTGCCCCTCAACCCCTCCTCAGGCAGTCAAACTGAGCATACTCAGAAGTCAGACTTTTCCAGGCTTTCAAGTTTTCAAACTTATACAAGTGTTCCAGGCTGCGTTCCTGATGTCCAAGTCAGACCTCGCTCGGAAAAGCAAGAACAGCAAACATGCAACAAGAAACCCAAACACAACTTAAATATAACTCATTATGTTGATAAGTTCAGGAAGCAGAGGGAAAAATCTGTTGCTCCTAATAAGTCATCCCACACATCAAAGTTTTTACAAGGAGAGCTGAAAGGATACATGGTGGGAAAACCTCACAAGTGCAGATTTTGCAACAAATCATTTTCAAAATCAAGTCTTTTAAAAAACCACATGCTTAATCACACAGGAGAAAATACGCACAAGTGTACAGTTTGCAACAAGACATTCATGCGGAGAGACAATTTGCAATCTCACCATAGAATTCATACTGGAGAGAGGCCTTACAAGTGCACAATCTGCAACAAGACATTCACGCAGTCAGGCAGTTTGCATTCTCATCTTAAAATTCATACGGGAGAGGGGCTTTACAAGTGCACAATCTGTAACAAGACATTCACGCGGAGACACAGTTTGCAATCTCATCTTAGAATTCATACAGGAGAGAGGCCTTACAAGTGCACAATCTGCAACAAGACATTCACACGGAGACACAATTTGCAATCTCATCTTCGAATTCATACTGGAGAGAGGCCTTACAAGTGCACAATCTGTAAAAAAACATTCACGCAGTCAGGCAGTTTGCAATCTCATCTTAAAATTCATACAGGAGAGAGGCCTTACAAGTGCACAATCTGCAACAAGACATTCACACGGTCAGACAGTTTGCAATATCATCTTAAAATTCATACAGGAGAGAGGCCTTACAAGTGCATAATCTGTAACAAGACATTCACGCAGTCAGGCAATTTGCATTCTCATCTTAAAATTCATGCAGGAGAGAGGCCTTACAAGTGCACAATCTGCAACAAGACATTCACGCTGTCAGGCAGTTTGCAATATCATTTTAAAATTCATACAGGAGAGAGGCCGCACAAGTGCACAATCTGTAACAAGACATATATGCTGTCAGGCAGTTTGCAATCTCATCTTAAAATCCATGCAGGAGAGAGGCCTTACAAGTGCACAATCTGTAACCAGACATTCACGCTGTCAGGCAGTTTGCAATCTCATCTTAGAATTCATACTGGAGAGAGGCCTTACAAGTGCACAATCTGTAACAAGGCATTCACACATTCAGGCAGTTTGCAACATCATCTTAAAATTCATACTGGAGAGAGGCCTTACAAGTGCACAATCTGCAACAAGACATTCAGGCGGAGAGACAGTTTGCATTGTCATCTTAAAATTCATACCGGAGAGAGGCCTTATATGTGCACAATCTGTCCCAAGATATTCAGGCGGAGAGACAGTTTGCATTCTCATCTTTGAATTAATACCGGAGAGAAGCCTTGCAAGTGCACAATCTGGAACAAGGCAATCATGTGGGCAAGCAGTTTGCTTGTCATCCTCGAACACAGACAGAAGAAATTTGCCAATGACTTTGAACTAAATGCTGCAGAAACCAAGAAAATGCTCAAATGCCATCAAATGATCTTGGAAACCGAGATCAGAGATCTCGCGAGATCACGTCGAGGTCACGTCTTTTCGAAACTGTTCCATGCGCTCACGCTTTCGAAGCTACGTTATCTTTCACAATTGTGTTTTTGTCGAGACTGTATCTATCTTTCGGTGTATGTACCTAGAGCGTATCTTTTGGAAAATTTTCGGTGCTAATTTTTCGTACATGTATACACAATCGTCGGTTAATGCGTATTGAGTATTCTGAGGCCTAGTACTAGTACTAGTAGGCTTAGGCTTCCATACCGTCTCCGACCTTGTGGTTTTGTTTTTCTCTCAGTGGTTCGTCGAATGCGCTGCATTTATTTTCGTTCTCTGTTTCGTCCCAGTCGTTCACCCCATACCTCCCTGTTTAATATCTCTACTCAAAAAAAAAAAAACCCAAAAAATATTTCCTTCTCAGGTCTTATTCATTTATTTGTTGTTCTTACCTGTTCGTTCATTCTTCGTTCACGTTGTACGCGATCACGTGGTTAGAAATGTATAATCTCTCCCCTGAACAACTATTTTCTCTCATATATTATAACACCTTTTTCTTCTTCTCCTACAAAAGGATGCTTTCGTCTTGCTCACCAAATCTATTCATTCCAAAAAATAATAATAATACCATCTCTTACAGTTCCTCCTTTCCCTAAACTATCCACAACTCCACCCCCCCTTCTGTGTCCTCAAATGTATTTTTGACTCGAAGGTCTCAAACTCATTTTGCAAAAAATGTTTGTTTCCCATGAATCGTACACTTTTCAAAATCCAATCTCACCCCACCCCTCCAAATCTTCCCCATCCCCCCTTCCCTCCAAAACTTCCCCATCACCCATCCCTTTCAAATCTCTCCCCCTGCCCATTCCCTCCCCTCCCTCCTAAACTCCCCCCACACCCCTCCCCTCCGAGACTCTCCCTCGCTCCTCCCCTCCGAGACTCCCCTCTCACCCCTCCTCCTCAAAGCATCCTCCCTGCTTCTTCCCCCTTCCAACTTTCACCTTCATCTCCCCCAACCTTCTGCCTCGCTCTTCCCCCTCCTCAAATAACACCTCACTGTGCCTCACCCAATCTCCATCAAACCTTTTGTCTGCCCCATTCTTCCCTTTATCCAAGCTATTCTGAAATCTCTGAAATCTCTAACACACCTTCAACAGCTCTCCCTACCTCTTCCTCCTCTTCCACATCTTACCCTACCCCTCCCCCCCCCTGTTCTGTACCCGATGCTCCCCCTTCCTCTTCATTAACGGTATGGACCTCAAACATCCGGGGCCTTCGCTCAAACTTGACTGATCTCTCCATTCAGGTTGCTTCTGACAAACCAGATGTGATCTGCTTAACAGAAACTTTCCTCCTTCATGATGTCTCTGATGCCTTGGTATCTCTCCAAGGTTACTCCCTCCTCCGGTATGGTAGACCTGAGCCTCGTCCTGGAGGTGGGGTTGCTATCTTTATAAAAAACTCTCTTCCTCACTCGCCCTCCACTGCCCTCTCTCCACCTCACCCCCAGGAATACCTTTGGCTACGGCTTCCCCTTCGCTCCCACCTTTTGTTCATATGTGTGTTGTACCGTCCACCAAACAGTGATGACTCCATCTACATCTCGCTGTCTGATAATATGGACCAACTTCTATCTACCCATCCCAACTCTCTCTTCCTCATATGTGGTGATTTCAATTGTCACCATGCCAGTTGGCTGGGTGTGGGTACCTCTCTCACCAGCCATGGCTCTTCAGCAAAGGACTTCTGCGACTCACTGGGACTGACACAATCTGTCAATTTCCCGACCCGGATCTCAGTCAACGGAGCATCTTCTCTTCTGGATTTGGTTATGACTAACTTCCCTGAAAATGTCTGCTGCTCTTCTTCTGCTCCAATCGGCTCATCTGATCATGTGCTTGTCAAAGTGGACATCTCTCTGACCATTCTCAGAGAGCCTCCTCAGCGTCGACGAGTCTGGCATTTCACTCAGGCCAACTGGCACGGTCTTCAAGCAGCCATCAATCATCTGGACTGGTCTCCCATCTCTACCGCCTCTGACATCAACTCATCCTGGGAATTCTTTCAAAGTAAATTGCTCTCTCTCATGCACAGATTGATCCCATCTCGTCTTCAGTTGTCATACCCTTCCTCCTGTCCATGGTACACGGAATCTTGTGGTGAGGCTGTTGCCCTGAAACAACTTGCTTTCGTCTCCCGTTGGATCCAAATCCAACGGAAGGAAATCTCATTTCCTTTCACAAAGCCCGAAACAAGTGTGTGTCCTCCCTCAGGAGAGCCAGGAAACAATATCTCACCGTTCTCAAGACCGAACTCTCTTATCTGCCTCCCTCTTCCAAATCCTGGTGGCGTCTGGTCAAATCTGTTTCTGGTGTTTGTTCCCCCTCCATCCCCTCCCTCACCTCAAACGGCTTAACGGCTGACACCGCACGTGAAAAAGCTGAATGCCTCAACTCTGTGTTTGCCTCTAAATCTTGTGTCCCAAACCCATCCCTCTCTGTACCCACCATACCCAGTCGTACCCAGCTGCTCATGGACTCTGTGTCCTTTCCTCCTGACAAGGTGGAAAAGTTTCTGTCAACCCTCGACTCTGATTCTGCAACTGGTCCTGACGGCATCAGCCCACGGGTCCTAAAATCCTGCTCTGCCGCTTTTCACACCCTCTCTCTGTTCTCTTCACCCTCTCTTTTGCTCAAGGCCATCTGCCATCAGCTTGGAAATCAGCAAACATCACTGCTTTTCACAAATAAGGTGCAAAAAACAGATCCTTGCAACTGCAGACCAATCAGCCTTCTCCCAATTATCAGCAAAGTCATGGAATCCATCATTGCTTCAGATATGAAATCTTTCCTCGTCTCCAATGGCTTCATCTCTCATCATCAATTTGGATTCAGACCAGGTCCTTCTACTCTGGGCATTCTGCTTCTGCTGTCTAAACAATGGATGGAGGTCCTCAATGTCAAGCAGGAAATTAGAGCTGTCTCCCTTGACATATCATGTGCCTTCGATACGGTCTGGCACCCCACTCTGAACCCAAAACTCTCCTCCTATGGTATCCATGGAAATCTCCACGCATGGCTTGTGAACTTCCTCTCTGGTCGTAGTCAACGTGTGGCCCTGAATGGGTTTCTCTCATCTACCCTTCCTGTTCAGGGTGGAGTTCCCCAAGGCAGTGTTCTGGGCCCTGTGCTTTTTCTGGTCTTCATAAATGATCTCTCTGACTCCAGAAAATTCTCTCTATCTCTTTGCTGATGACCCCACTCTCTGCCGCTCCATTCCTCATCTCTCTGATCGGCAGTCTGCAGCCTCCTCAGTCTCTGCAGACCTGGACAAAATCACAGACTGGTCAAACAAGTGGAACATGTCTTTCATTCCTGACAAATCTCACACTCTCACTATATCTCTCCAAAAAGACCGACTGGACAACCCTCCCATCTACTTTCTCAACAATCCTCTCCAATAAATTCTGTCACTCAAGCTTTTGGGTCTCACTATCTGCCATGATCTTTCCTGAGAAAACCACATTTCGAAGCTGGCCTCCAAAGCAAGTCGCCGACTGGGCATTGTGGAATAAATATCCATATTGACAATATTGCTAAAATATATCTAAATGTGCTCTTGTGTAAAATGGAATATGTTGAACTGTTAACTGAGTAAGAGTCTTGGGACTAGAGCCAATCTATCTATAATTCCATTAATCTCTGTGTGTATGTGTGTATGTGTGTATGTGTGTTTGTATGTTTGTCTGTGACCGCTGTTTCTCGACAACTACCGGTCCGATATACTTGAAACTTGCCAGGTATATTGCTGGGGACCCGAGGATGTGCCTTTTCAAGGTTTGAAATTAATCGGACAAGTAGTTACCGAGCTATGGCGATTTCTTTACCAAACACCGCAAGCCGTTCGCTTTGGACCAAACCATTTCATGTAAATAGAGGGGGGGGGGGTTCTGTGGTCGTTGCGAATGGACCAAACCATTCATGTAAATAGAGGGGGGGGTTCTGTGGTCGTTACTGCCACGTGGTTTCAAAGTTTTTTTTTGTTGTTGTTGTTTGCACGCATGTTTTTTTGCACCCACGTACGGGCACGCCCTAGGATGTTTACACACACACACCCCTACACAAATTTTTTTTTTTTTTTTTTTTTGGCAAGGAACGGGCACCCACGTACGGGCACGTCCTAGCTTATATATAGTACGGGCATGCCCTAGTATAATTAAAGACAGCATTTGTGCCTGTCAAAATAGCCTTTGTTCCATTTATGGAGCCAGGATAAGAAATGTGCTATCTATGGAATAGCTTTTGTCATTTCTGACAACCCCAGGCACTGGGAAAATTCCCCCTCAGGCAGGTCATAAGAAAGTGACCTCTTGGAGGGAGTATGTAGTGCTTTTAGTTCCCAACATAGACAGCTAACCCAAAAGAGCCAAATAAGGCTTTAGGATGAGAAGCAGAGATGCTTGCAAGCTCTCATGTCCCAGGGGTATTCACCCCTGGGTTGACCCCTGCATGCTCGTAAGATCAAAGGAGTTTTTGCTTTATAACCGAGAGAGAGCAACTGGAAGAGGAGTGGAACTGGGAGAGCGACTGGAGAGGAGTGAAAACTGAAGACCAGTTGAACTGATCAAGCAACTTGAGAGACTGGTCAACAATGAGAAGGAGCTCCAGCTACGACCGGCAGAACGACGTCATTAAGATCTAGAATTAGTATGTTTATTTATACAACAAAAACTCTCAAAAGTCAATAAAACATTGATTTTGTTAAAACGAGTTTCTTGAAGTTTCAGTGGTAGAATAAAGAAATTCGACTACAAGTTGGTGGTCCATAGGGGATCGACTGCCCAGGTGGTACAAAGACCAGGTGAACAAGGTAAGCCTTTTTGTCATCTGTGCAGTACGATGAGAATCTGCGAAATTGTCAAGTTTCGTGCAGCTGTTTTGTTTTTTCTGTTTATGTGTTTATGTGGTAGGTGGGAGAACCACGAGGCATACCTCTTCGTGGGAGGACCGCTGGTCCTCCTCGGGGTCTTTAAGGTGTGTAGAAACCCTGGAACATTTCAGAAATCATGACGATTTTTTTCTTGTTTTTTTTCCTTTTTTAAAAATTTCCCCAAAATTTTTTTTCTTTTTTCTTTTTCTCTACTTTGTTTTTTTCTCGGTACATTCTACGAGTTCAAAGAGCCACTAATGGACCCATGGGGCGTTAGAGAAAGGGTGCTGCATTCGTCCAGTCATGGAAAACTGAAAAATGGATTTTGTGTATTTCGTATGCTTTTGTGTGTATTTCTGTTCATTTCATGTGAATTTTGTATATATTTTATAAGTGATCCCAGTTTAATGGTTTGCGTCCTATATCTGCTCAGTTTTGGTGGTTAACAACTCATAAGTGTGTCGATTTCCCGTTAAAAATAATGGTTGAGATCCCGAATGCTTGGAACCATAAAAACGAGCAGATTGACGGATGGACATCATTGATTGATGATCATTGACATCGGGGGGGGGGGGGGGGGGGGGGGAACAAAGCGATTTTTAACGATTATCCGAGGATTTCTCGATAACTAGCGATTTTTTTTGTAAAAAGTAATTTTTATACAGTGTCTGTGCAGTGCTAAGGGAAAATCGGCTGGTTCGATTTTAAAACATAGATTCCCATTGTGGCACGAATATGGTTTTGTACCTTCATAAGAGTCAATCCAAAACGAGCTGTTCTCCGCATGGGGACGCGCGCCAGACAAATGCACGGACCAATGCTGTGTGCACGCTTTCCCAGCTTGGACGTTGGCATGCGTGCAGGCTGGTCCCCATAGCAACCACTTGGTGATGTGTGGGAATGCCTCCAGGTCCCGTTGTCCACATATTACATATGGGATCAGAAGCATTTTTTTCTTTCAATGTAACCTCTTTCTCCTTCCTCCTTCCCATCATCATACATCCATATCGACATCATTCATCCTCTCCCGCCCCACCCCCCCCCCCAACCTTCCTCCACCCTTCCCCCCCTCCCTCCTTCCATTACCTGCCCCCCTCCTTCCTAACTCCTCACCCTCACCCCATCCAACCATTATCCAACTCCCTCCCTGCCCCCCCTTTTTCTTCCCTTCTGCGTCCCTTTCCCCTTCCTTTTTTTTTCCAAACCTACTTTTTACCTGTTTATTTGCACCCTGATTAGGAAAATATACTTTTTTAGGATTTTTTATGGCGGCGGCCATCTTGGATGACAGCTAAAAATCATTCAATCAAGATAAAAATTAATGAGAGGCAATCCCATGCCACTGGGATACGGAATCTCTAAAAATGGGATGTACATTTGATAATTTCATGGGATGTACATTTGATAATTTCATATTTTCACCTGTCTTTTCAAAATTTTCCATAAAAAAAAATTTTTCCCTTTTTAATTTTCAGTCCTTTTACTTAACACCCACCCGTAATGTGTGGTGAGGTGTTACCATCCCCATTTTAAACTACCCCCTTCTTCGTTTCCCCTACCCCTTCTTTGGTACAGATCTTATGTAGAGGGGTACTTGTTTGGTAGATAAAAGGTACTGCATGTTAGCAGCCAATTTTGTGGCTATTTAGGCCAAACAAATTTGGGAGAAAATTGTAATTACATACGTAAGTTACAGATAAGTATTGGGGAGGTCATAAGGGAATTTAATGAAATAACATACTATGACATTTGGCAAGGTAATTAATGGAGGGGAAAAACGAAAATTATACCTGTTATGATGAAACAAAAACTTAGATCTGTTTATACATGAATGAATTTTTGTACATGAATTTGTTGACCCTTTAAAATGTCCTCTCCCTCCCCCCCTTATATTTCCTGCCCCCTCCATCCCAATCCTAACCCTAACCCCATCCTACCATCATCCACCCCCTCCAAGTCATGTCATATTACTGATTGTATAAGGCACGTTGCGCTGTTTATTTTCTTGTTTTCTTTCTTTCTCTCGGGATCCTATAGGATTATTGATCCCATATCCCATGTTGGTCCTATGTTGATTTAGCATATCACCTCATTATGTGGCTTTTATGTTTTTGGGTGTGTGGGTATGTGTCCTCTATCCTCACCTCTCTTCCCCCCCCCCCCACCCCCCCCCCCCCCCCCCATCAAAACCATGGTCCCATAGTGCTAAAGTAATTTGTGCGATGGTACGACACAGTTCAATGGTTAAATGTCACTATATGAGTGTAAATGTCACAGCAGTTCAAGGCAGGGGACAGCATTAACACACAATCTCTGAAAGCCTTGTTTAGGGAAACAAGATATGAAACAAGTACACATACATTCAAAGTACACCGCCCCCATGCCAAATAATTAAATATCCTACAGCGCGGCATTGCCGAGGTGCCTCCGGCGCCCGGCAATACCGCAGTGCAGCTCATTGAGGCTGCATTGGGAGGGAGAGGTGTACACTAATTGATTGATTAATTGTATAATTAAAATCAATAAAAGATTATCACAAAATATTTTCATAATCAATTGGCTAATCGCATAACTAAACCACTAGTGCTTCATCTGAAGATGTATCTTTTAGAAATTTAATTAAATAAGTCATTTATAAAAAATTAAATAATTAATTGATTACTCAATAAATAATTAATCGATTAATCAAGAAATAATTAATAGATGAAATGATTAATCAATAAATCAAAAATATCCTTGACAGCCACATCACTTGGTCACTCATGTCCAAATATTAGCTTCCCAGCTCAAAAGGTGCCTGAGATATTGGCCAAATGAGAAAGAAAATAAATAAATGACTAATAATGAAAATAAATAAATAATAATCATAAAAAATTAAATTATTAATCAATTTGGTCAGAGAACACATAAACTACCACTATTTCATCAGAATCTGTAACTTTAAAAAATAAAAAGAAGTTTTTGTCATTAATCAAATAATTAAATGATTAATTGATTAATTAATAAATCAAAAATATCCTTTGCAGCCAAATCACCTGGTCATTGGCATGTCCAAATATCAGCTTCCTAACTCAAAAGGTGCCTGAGTTAATGGTCAGAAGAGAAAGGAAATTTGATTAATTAAATAAGTACTTAATTAATCGCTAATAATTAAATAACTCCTCAATTTATTGATTAATAAAAAAAAAAAATACTGTTTTTGACAAAGGACTTGCTCACTACTGTGCCGAAATTTCAGCTTCCTAGCTCAAAGGATGGCTGAGATATCGCCCGGACAACCAAGAAAGAAAACAAACAAACAAGAAAGAAAGAAACCAGAGTGAAAACTGAGTACTCTCTTTCAGCGTGCGTCACTGCCGAGCCCCCTTTGGTGCCCGGCAATGACGATTTGCAATGCCTGGAGATGGCATAGGAAAGGAGCGGTGTACAAGATTAAGTTATGAGTGCGACCAATAATACACAGTTATCTTTAGGATAATACAATGAGTGTCGTATTTCACATAGTATTCACATCCCTAAGGGAGCCCTGCCCCATCCTCCCCCCAGCCTCACTCTTCCCTTGTTTGCTTTCTCCTCCTTCGTTGCATCCTGCCACTCCTCCTACTCCCTTGCCCCAACCTTTTTCCTCCCCTCTTTCCTCCCCTCTTTCCTCCCCTCTTTCCTCCTCTTTTCCCTCGCTTTTTTACCTGTCTTTTACCTGTTTTCACCTTCCATAGTTAGCATTGTTTTCTCTCATTGTTGATGAGATTGATCATTGTTGTTGATTGTCATCATTGTCATCATGATTGTCATCATTGTTGATCATTGTTGATGTTCATTCTCAAATTTTGTTGATGATGCTGTTTCAT
The DNA here is from genome assembly GCF_964187855.1 of Myxine glutinosa. Taxonomy (NCBI): domain Eukaryota; kingdom Metazoa; phylum Chordata; class Myxini; order Myxiniformes; family Myxinidae; genus Myxine; species Myxine glutinosa. Next base: position 15,399,924 of record NC_136261.1, on the reverse strand, counting down.
TGCTGATTTATTGGAGTGTCAAAATTTCAGTATGATTGGATTGCATTGGTACATATTATGAATTCATTGTCATTCATTGGTAGAACATTTCAGGAGTTTTATAACATTTTAATTGTCAAGAACTTTGGGTATCATTCAAAGTGAGACATGTTGTTTTTTTCTCTCTATTTCCCAATGAACTGGTGCATATCTGTCTGATCAATTTGGCTGATTGTCTCACAAATGAAGGGTTGAGTTGCCTTCAGTGGTTGTTAAACTTGAATTTGTGATCAGACAGGATTGAAAAATATGTCAGATATGATCCAGAGGCAGAACGGTGATTTGTCAATTGACCTAAGGTATGGGCCAAAGGTGACGACCGATGATCATATGTCTCCATCAGTGAATGGAACTGTTTTGGCAACATTGAGAAAAGGCTTAGGTATAGAGTTATCTGATTGATTAATGTGATTTATTGATGAATATTGATAAATTGATTGCAATTGAATAATTGAATTGATTTAATCGAATAAATTGATTGATGGATTAAAAAGTGCGGTCTCAAGAAAGAAGCTTTGAGATATTTGTGAAACATCAATGTGAAGACAACCTTGGAAAACGAGCAAGGTGGTGAGTCTATAGTTATATAGTTATATTATATGTGGTTATTTTCTGTTTGATTCCCCCTCAAAAGACCGACTTACTGATCCAGACTCATCTGCAACACCGATCAGTGAGATTGGGGTGTGGAAAAGCCACAGGACAGGGAGACTCTCTGGAAATCACCTGAAGTCATCGCTTGAAAAGGTGGAGAGATACTTCCTGGTAGTGCTGTTAGCTAGATTCAAAATCCCGTCTCGGAACCGTCTCGATAAATTTTCAATTTTCATAACGGGATCTCGGATCGGCTCGGTTCCTGACAAAGTAATACATTTAAAAAAAAAAAATATATATATATATAAGGCTTCAAAAATAATGGAATTTCATTACAATATATAAACAACAATGAAAAAAATTCATTTCTGATGTTGAGTACTTAAATTCCGACTTAGCTTCCATTTACCGGGATGAAATAAAATACACCGCCTACATGCAGATGATCGGCCACCGATGGGACCGGGTTATCTCATTACAGTTTGTATTGTCGTGTAATTTCTTGCTCGGAATGTCAGAGAGGGAGAAAATGTTTCTGCCCAGGCATATTCGAGTCCCGGTTGGAGCTTCATTATCATTTTGTGAGTTGTGATCGGGCATGTCAAGCGTTCTCGTAGCTCGCGCGCGTACACGTACGACAGTTCGATATTCATGATAGTTCAATAGTTGCTGCGTCCTGCTGCTGCGCACATGTGTATGTTACTTTTTTTTAAATAGTTCCGTTAAGCGGGCTATAATGACGCAGCGTTGCGTGCCTCAACTCAAATCGGAATGTACAATTTTTTGTTCAACCTGTTGATAGCCGTTCGGTGGACGGATCGAATATACCGACCCCTTATTCCAGAAATTGAAACTAATAATGCTAAATAACGCCTTTCATCGAATGTTCACATGTTTTAACAATTGTCGACTGATGAGGCACCCACGTTATCCAAGCCCATGCTTTGATCAACCCGACTGCGTTACCTGAATTCCTGGGAAGCCCCACCAGGACGATGGCAGACATTTTCAGAAGTTCCTGCCACACAACGAAATATTTTTTATTAATATTTACCTCAGCGCATGGAATCCACGGCATCAGAGCAGGTGGGCGCTGATTCGCTCAGAGCGATCACGTGATGACGCTATGAAAAAAAATCACTCGCTTTGCCAAGGGGCTCGCTCCCCCGTTCCCCTCCCCTCCCCTGCCCGGCAATGCCGGGTACTTCTGCTAGTAAATTATAAAGCAGGCGGTGTAGTGATCACCCCCCCCCCCTCCTTATTTTGACTCTGTGACTAAAGTAAACGTAATCAACTTATCAGGCCTAAAGTGGAGATAAGATAACCAAAATACTTTCACATTCAAACCGTCAAACCAAACCCCGAGGAATTCTTACAATTTATAGATTTAGCATTACAATTAAACATAAACGTTCATCAAAAACTCATTTCATAAACTACATAATGTATTGTACTTATATTAATACATTGTGTGTAGAATAATCCGTTATAAACGTGTTTTTAATCTAAATAAACATCGTCCCTCCATTCACGGGCCTCGAGCGAGTCCCTCGATATTAATGTGCTAAAGACCCTAGCAACCACATTCCGTAACTCGTCTCCAAGGACGGACACGTGACCGCAGCGGGGCGGGGCGAGGCGGAGTGATACAGCGGAAGGATTCAACGGTTTAAATAAAGCCGCGATGCGGGGGATTTTCATTGGGACCTTTATCCTGATTTCGTTACCTCCGCCACCAAAGGTCGATGGAGATTATGTTTTCACTCCTGTCTGTTTGTCCGTTTGTTTGTGAACACAATATCTCAAAAAGTTGTGGACGGATTCGGACGAAATTTTGTGGAGATGCAGCGTGTGTGACAAGGACGACATGATTAGATGTTGGTGAAGATCCGGATTCGGAATTCGGATTCGTTTGCAGTGCATTGTTTGTTGACAAGGGGAAAATCCTGGAACAGTGAGTTTACTTTATCTATCATCGTTTGTATCAGTTCAGCTACACTTGCGAAAAATGATGCTTGTGCAGAAGCAGAGTAATGAAAGCAAGGCTCAATAAATGCCTCTATTATGGAAAATATCTGCAAGAAGTTGGAATTTTAACCGGGATTTTTTTACCGAGAAATTGCGTCAGTCAATTTATCTCGGGACCGTCTCGAAAGCCGAAACCGCTGGGATTTCGTCCCGGTCTCGGATCGGTTGACAGCCCTACTTCCTGGGAGACCACAGAGTGGAGCTTATAGGAATAAGCTAGAAAACAACGCATTCAACGCTACTCTGTATAAGGTGGAACAAACTTCAGAGATTTTTGCAGTACACACAGTTGATAGTGGGTACAGGTGTAGTCCGATGTGTAGTCCTAGTAGTAATTTGGTACATTGAGTGAGTATAGAGTGTTACTCACACACAGGCAAAATGGGAAGTGGACTCTGCAAGGATAAACAATGAAGTTAAACAAAATGAAGTTGAAGAATGAAGAAGATAAACAAACAAACAAAACAAACAAACAAGAGGGAGACAGAAGTTCAAAGTGGATTGGCAACCATTCTATTACTGGGACGTTGTGTCTAGGGACAGGGAGACCAAAGCAAAGATGGGGGGCTTGAAGAAAGAGGTGAAACAGATACAGCATAGATTGGGCAAGGTATCCACTCAGATGCCTCTTCAAGTGAGCAATTTCGTGAAGTGAGCAAAAGAGGTGAAGCAACTTCGCTCTTTCACGAGCCTCGATCTTGTATACAAAAAAAAAAAAAAAAAAAAAAAAAAAAAAAAAAAAAAAAAAAAAAAAAAAAAATGGAAAGCAATCCCAACCCAAATTGTATCCAGAAGCAAGGTCATACGAGATAAATGAACTGGAAGAGGAAACTCCTCCACCTTATCGGAGAAATATTGTATATCAGCCACAGGTTGTACCTGTACCTGCCGAAAGACCAGAACAGAGTGCAGCGATTGGTTCTAGTCAACAGAGGACAGGTGAAACAAGTGACCCATCTGAGGTAACTACCCAAGAGGGTGCAATTGGGGCACAGGAACCGACTCAAAGTGGGCAAGCGATGCAGCCAGCTGCTATACCTTTATCATGCTCTCCATTTCACCATACAAGGAGTAAGGGTCGTGTGATAAATGCCAATCAATCTAACGATCAATGTGATTGGCTAATGAATAATCAAAAGTTGACTCTCTCACAGGGAGGTTTTGAACAATGTGGTGTTATTGAATTTTCCTCAGCGGCAATTGCCAGGGGCAAATCAGGAACACCCAGATCTGATGTATAGACCATGGCAGGTACATCAATTGAAGGCATTGCAGAGTAGTATGCCATCAATCAAAACAGATCCACTTCAATTTGCGGAGGAACTGCGGTTGATTGTGGAAACTCAGTTGCCCACTGCAAGAGATATGGAAATACTTTTGAAGTGGTTAATTCCTAATACCACCACTTTGAGGAACTTAATGCAGGAGGCAAACTGGGTAAATGCGGAAGATGGACAGTTAGACATGCCCACGGCGGCTAGAACGGCACAGATAAATAAATTGATAGAGGCCATACAAAAATTGCCACTCGTGATGGATTGGAACAAAGTGGTTACATGCAAGCAGAAATCAGGCAAAGATGCTAGCGATTATTTGGACAGATTGCGAGATGTTTTCCGACTATATTCGGGAATAGACCGGGCACAAATTGACAATGCCTTAAAACCTCTTTTTATTAATGGTCTGTTGCCCAAATTGAAGAGTGAAGTGGAAAGACAGTGTATTTCTTGGGAAGGCAAGCCGATGGAAGAAATATTGAATTATGCCTTGCATCATCAGCGAATTCAAGCCAGGAACAGTGCTGTAAATGCCGAAAAATTGATGCAACTACAGACGCAAGCCCTGATGACTACGAATCAACGAAATAGGTTTTCTGGGCAACAACGCAAAAATGCAGTAGGAGATAACCAGAGATTGGAGTGGCAACCCAGAGACCAAGAGATGCAGCCCAGAAATACAAGTGAACAGGTGGACAGACCAGCCAATGACAGAAAATCGATGTTTCAATTGTGGAGAAATGGGACATTGGAAGAGGAGATGCCCATATATTAACCAAAGACAATTTCGAAAGGGAAACCAAGAACAGGGATACTACCAGTTACCACCACCTCCGTCAACAAATAGGGTTCCATTGAGGAACGCCCCAATTAAGGGAGGACCTCAGCAGAATAGATGGTCTGCAACACCCTTTTGACTAGACCAAAATGACCAAGTGGCAGCGCTTCCTTTAATCTCAGGGTCGGCTGCACAGGAACCAAGTGTTAATTTGACGGTAGGCGGATGCAAGGCACCTTTTCTGGTCGATACGGGGGCCACGCGTTCCACGTTATGACAAGCAGATTTTCCCGATATACCATTGTCAAAATACTATACGAAGGTGGTCGGAGTATCAGGAGTTCCCATACACATGCCGGTCACGGAAGAATTGCGTGTCCAACTTGGTCCGTTGACTGCACAACATGCCTTTCTTGTGGCATCTGGCGTTCCAGTAAATTTGATGGGAAGAGATTTATTGTGTAAATTGAATTGTACTGTCATCTGTAATGAAAACGGAGTGTATCTAGAAATGCCAGAACACTCCCACGACTTTATTTCTGAGGTGCTAGGCAACCTGACAAGACCAACAACACATCGATGGGACATCGATGATACAACCATGGCGGAACTTTTGTGTGTTAGTTTTATGACACTGAAGGATGAAATGCCCGAAGTACAGGAATGGGTAGATAATTTTTTGATGGACTTTCTGACATGGCAGACTGATCTTCACTGTACAACATGTTATGATGCTACAGGAGAAGAGGTGTCCTATGCAGAGCAGGTTTCTAAATATCTGCACACCAAGTATGATGTACATCTGACGTCGTTGTGGGTAGGACGACAGGGAGTTGGGATGTCAGTGTCTTTGACGCCAGACCAACAACTCCTGTGGAATCAACCCGAAACAACAACCCCACACGTCACCTTAGCGGTGGCAGAGGGTATGAAGCAAAAGATGTTGGAACAATGAGTGCAACTTTGAAAGAGTGTAACAACAGGGGATACATGGGAGAAATTCAAAGCGCCCCACTCTATGACTTAGATGGAGATGGATTTTGCTGGCAGCTCAAAGAGCAGGTGCTTTCTGCAACCTTCAACATGATTGTTGAATCGGATGATACTGACGATGTTGGGGTATACCTACTCAGCTCCGACGCCGACGGTGACCAGGACCCACTCGATCAAATACCAACATGCTTGTGGACAACGCATCCAAATGATGTGGGACGGATCAAGAGTATTGCACCTGTAAGGATCACAGTAGATGATTCTAAGCCACTGCCTAGAAAGCGCCAATATCCATTGAGACCAGAGGCAAAAGCTGGTATTGCACCAGTGATTCGATCATTGGTGGATCAGGGAGTTATAGTTCGCACTGTGAGCATGTGCAACACTCCTATTTTACCTGTGAAGAAGCCAGGCAAGACTACTTGGAGATTTGTACAGGATCTTCGAGCAATTAATGATTGTGTCATCCCAGCCTATCCAGTGGTCCCTAACCCGATCACTGTACTGTCAAGTATTCCATGCAACACGAAGTTTTACCCCGTGGTGGACTTATGTTCAGCGTTCTTTAGTGTACCCATTCATGAGGATTCGCGTTATCTTTTCACGTTCACGTACGAAAGTTTACAGTTTACCTGGACTGTGTTACCACAAGGGTACACAGAGAGCCCAACTTTGTTTTCACGTGCTCTACATGAAGACCTCAGCGATGTTGAATTTCCTGGGGGTTCAGTGATGGTACAATATGTTGATGACCTTCTCATATGCTCGACTTCAAAGGAAGCATGTGAGCAGGACACTATTGTGCTACTGACAGCATTGGCAGACAAAGGCCACAAGGCCTCGAGAGATAAGTTGCAGTTCTGTAAGGAAGAGGTGAAATATTTAGGACACATTTTGAAAGGAGACACGAGACGACTGTGCCCTGAATGTATAAAGGCGATCAGGACACTTCCAAAACCTATAACTGTCAAGCAGATGAAATCTTTTCTGGGGACAACAGGGTTTTGCCATCAGTGGATTGCTGATTATGCATTACTGACTCGCCCCCTGTTGGACATCAGCTTACCGAACAGTCCAAATCCTTTGAAATGGACCCCGGAGGCTGAACAAGCTTTTATGACATTGAAAGATGCCTTAGTATCAGCTCCTGCTTTAGGACTGCCAGATTATGACAAAAATTTCTTTCTCTATTCACATGAGAAAGGAGGATTTGCCCAATCAGTATTGGTACAAAAACATGGGGGAAAACTGTGCCCCATAGCGAATCACAGCACTCGATTGGATCCAGTAGCACGAGGGTTTCCACAGTGCTTGCAAGCAGTGGCAGCAGCATCATATGCAGTAGAAGCCACAGCTACAATAGTCCTGGGGTGCCCCTTAATTCTTCTTGTTGAGCATGCGGTGGCGATGGTTTTGCTGAAGGCAGGAACACAGCACCTTTCAGCATCAAGGGCTACAACTTATGAACTAGGGTTATTGACGCCGTCAAACCTTACCATTCAGCGTTGTCCAACGCTGAACCCAGCATCTATATTGCCAACAGAGGACGATGGTGAGCCCCATGATTGGGCGGAGGTATTGGCACATGCACTAGTGCCTTGCATTGACTTGAAGGACATTCCCATCCCAGATGCAGATCTGGTAGTGTATGTTGATAGATCATCATCGCGAGCATAGGAGGGTTCACTATTGACGGGATATGCAGTATGCACAGATGCTGAGACATGGGAGAGTGAGAAATTACCAAACACCTACTCGGCTCAACAGGCAGAACTTTATGCATTAACTAGAGCCTGTTGTCTAGCGGAAAGCCAGAGGGTCACCATTTATACAGACTCCAGGTATGCGCATGGGGTTGTTCATGATTATGGTGCTCTCTGGAAACAGAGAGGCTTTTTGACATCTTCAGGAAGCCAAATTAAAAACGGGAAGTTGATTGCTAGCCTTTTGGAAGCAATCCTTCTACCATCTGCAATCGCAGTGGTCAAATGTGAGGCCCATACATGAGGAAGAGATGACGTCTCGCAGGGCCACTCCTGAGAAAAAGGCACATGACAACATGCCTGGTACAAAAAAGGCACGTGAAAGACTCAAAGCATGAGGCAAAATATTCTGTGATCTGATGAGATGAAAAAAGGTTGTTTTTTTTTTGTTCAGATGGTCAAGAATGCATACAATCATTAATTTTCATCTGATTGACTTGATTAAATTTGAACACAATTTGCATATTGCATCATTGAATTGCTTCACCAATAAGATGTTGGGAAATCCAGTTGTTTTGAGGTCAAAAGGTCAAAGGTGAAGGTCAAAAAATCGTCGATATCCATGTGATTCACTTGAAGTTTGAGGAGGGTTTGCATACTGAGTCACTGAAACCTATTGGTTTTGATGTCTAAAGAATAAGGTCGCATAAAATAGTCAATTTTTTAAAGTTTTTTTCCTGTTTTTGTCATGTTTAGCACACGCAAGAGGCAGTCCGAATACAAACTCACCAAACTCTCCTCCTGTGGTATCCATGGAAATCTCCACGCATGGCTGGCGGACGTCCTCTCTAGTCATAGTCAACGTGTGGCCCTGAATGGGTTTCTCTCATCTCCTCGTCCTGTTCAAGCTGGAGTTCCCCAAGGCAGTGTTCTGGGCCCTGTGCTTTTTCTGGTCTTCATCAATGATCTCTCCGACTCTCTGTAAAATCCTCTCTATCTCTTTGCTAATGACTCCACTCTCTGTCGCTCCATTCGTCATATCTCAGATCGGCAAACTGCAGGCTCCTCACTCTCTGCAGACCTGGACAAAATCACAGACTGGGCAAACAAGTGAACATGATGACTTCTTTGATGACATGATGAAAGATGTCTTTGTCTCCTTATCCACAAATGTCCTGCAATAAAAGCAAAAGAAGTCTAGTTCCTGACAGGACGTGATGGAAAACAAACACAAATGACACGCTACATTCCTGTTCATACCATCTTTGATCCACGCAACTGAGCAGCAAAACATCTTGCCAATCTGCTGCCTGTCAGGGTGTGATGCTGTAGACTCTTTCTGTTAGCATGGAAAACACTGCCTATCGGCTTATTTTGCAGAATGCCAATTAGTTTCAGACTTTATGTGGAATAGAAACAAGCCGACTTCAGTATAAAGGCTTTAATCTACCCAATCAAAGCGAGATCTGAAGCATAAACAAAGCATGTATAAACACAAGCATAATAGAGCTGAAAATGGTAAAATGTAAATCTGTAAATGGTAAATGTAAACTGTAAATGGTAAATGTAAACTGTAAATAAACCCCAATGATCCACTGATGTCTCACCGAATCACATTACGGCTATGTGGGATCTCATCACAGCTCCACACTCGGATAATGGCAAAACTCCCAACAACAACACCATGTCCCAGAAATACCAACAATAACACATAAACACAAGCCTCTTGGGTTTCTACATTCGCAGAACTTCCTCTCCAAGGAGGTAGAGATGTCCGCCATGAAGTTTTCTTCCTCAACTTCCTGAATCATCAAAGTTACGACATTGAAGCGGTGTATTGTTGTTCATTGTTCACTTGAAACATATAAAACAAGAAAGAGCAATCAAAGATTGCAGACCGTCGCCAGGACGATTTTGTGTGGTGTTTATTAGCAGCTGTGTTTTTGTGGTTTGTTGATTATGTAGATTTATGTTCAATCCAATATGGCTGCCAAAACACGTGAATGATGGCGTCATCAATTTCTCCCACATAATTTTTCTCAAGAAATTTTAAAAAATGATCGGATCGAGTGTTCTACTTGTGTAATTATGACGTCATAATGAAGGCACCTATGACATCATGAACATATGTTGTTCCACATGGGGAGTACTTGCAATGCGACATCTTTCAATTTTTTTCCATGGAGTGGTTTCGGAGATATCGAGGTGCAAAGTTTTTCGATTTTTCCAAGATGGCGCCCGCACCACATGACCTATGACGTCATAACTATCACAAAAAATTATACAAAAGGCGGCGCTCCGATGGTGAACATTTCTTGGCAATCGGTCCAACGGTTGCAGGGAAAAGCATGCTCACGCTCTGTGGAGAGAAACAGCCACAGACAGACAAATGAAAAATCACTCACAGAGCGACATTTGCAAAACAGAACAAAGTAGAATGGCACTCGGTGGAGCATCCTTTTTATCTCAAAAATAATGGGAAATCTCCACGCACGGCTCAGGGACACCCTCTCTTGCACATCGTCTCTTGCATATCCTCTCTTGCACATCCTCTGTTGCACATGCTCTCTTGCACATCGCCTCTTGCACATTCTCTCTTGCACATGGTCTCTTGCACATGCTCTCTTGCATATGCTCTCTTGCACATTCTCTCTTGCACATCCTCTCCCTGCCCGTTTCACCCTCTCATTTGCCTGACGTCATCTTCCATGTTCTTGGAAATGAGCCAACATCAATGCATTGCATAAAAAGGTGCAAAACCGAATCTCCTTAACTTCAGACCGACCAGCTTCCTTCTAATCATCAGCAAGGTTATGGAATCCATCATCACAGTTGATATGAAATCCTTCCTTTCCTTGAACAACCTCATCTCAAATCACCAATTTGGTTGCAGACCAGGTCTCTCCACCTTGGACCAAAAGGAATTGGACTTTTTGTTGCGTCCCGGCTCCCGTTCAACAACCTCCGTCAAGGTTATGGCCCATGGCATGATGGTCCAGACTCAGTGGTTCAGGCTCGACCCCTCACTGTAGCTCACTCCTGCGGCAGCACCCTGGACATCTGGGGAAACTTTAGGGAAAGCATTTGTATATTGAGTCAACAAATTGGGAAACGAACTATTTTTTATGAGAACACCAGACGAGGAATTGTGGGTAGAAAGTCAAGATTTTCGGATCGTTTTGTTCATGACGAATCTGCTTCCGCGAAACCCGAATATGTGTTGATCGTGTCCGGCGGGTTTTTATCACGTGGTTTTCGGTAAACGCCCTCATTGAGTCCTCAGAAAGAGATGGAGGTTGTGGAAGGTTAACCTGATACCCGTGGACGACAAAACGCACCTTCCGATTATTCAGGTAAGAGTAAGAGGACAAGTTCAAAAGCCATGTTAATGCTTGCACCACGTGGTAATAATGTTGGGTGAACGTGACGTGTCGTGATCTTCGTACAAGGAACAATACGATTAGGACCTTCCTTTGTGTTCTTGTCGACCTCGCCAGGTACCTCAGCTCACAAGGTGATGTTTTCTAGTGTAAATCAGTGTACCTTCATTGTGGTGAAAATGATCGGGGAATCGTGTTAGTAATGTCTACAGTAGGCTAAGGACTTTGGATCAAAATCACAAACTGGTCAAACATGTGGAACATGTCTTTCAATCCTGACAAATATCACACTCACATTTTCTCTCCGAAAAGACCGACTGAACAACCCTCCCATCCACTTTCTGAATAATCCTCTCCAATAAGTTCTGTCACTCAAGCTTTTGGGTCTCACTATCTGCCATGATCTTTCCTGGGAAAACCACATTTCAAATCTGGCCTCCAAAGCCAGTCGCCGACTGGGCATCCTCCGTCATGTGAAGTCCTTCCTTGGCACACCTGAGCTCCTCACCACATACAAGGCTTTCATCCGCAGCTCAATGGAATACTGCTCTCCCCTCTGGGCTGGTGCTCCTGCCTCACTCCGAGCTCGTCTTCACGCTGTTGAAACCAAAGCGTTGAGAATCATTGGAATCTCCCGCGATGAAGCTAACTCCAAGGGCCTTTCACTCACTCACCGCAGGCAGGTTGGTGGTCTTTCCGTCTTCTACCGACTCCTCTCTGGCCTTGCCCCCCCAGCTCTCTCTCTGGGCTCTGTCCCCCAAATATTCCTACAGGTCGCACAAGATCTGCCTGCAACCCTCTTATGGCTAAACTGCCAAAATCAAGACTCTCTGCTCACCTTCACTCCTTCATTCCTCTTTTCTCCCGCCTCTGGAACAAACTCCCTCACTCTCTTCAATCCCACTCCACCCTCCAGTTCTTTAAAACAGCTGTTCATCACCATCTCTTATCTTCCCCCATCCAAAACCTTGATCTTTTCTACCCCCGCTAATTTCACCCCAAATCCACTTTTTTGAAATACCAACTTCTGTCCTGGAAGTCCTTGGTGTCCTTGTGTTTTATACTTCTCCCACCCCCCACCTTACCTCTGTGTCCCACTTTACCTCAGGATAAAGTTACATAGGAAAACCCCGTGTTAAATTTTCGTCGCCGAAGGACTTTATTTTTATTACGAAATTCATCCTGACTTCGCCTCCAGGTGGATACAGGGGCATCTGTAAGTAACGGGAACCTTTACTTCGTGAAGATTGGGCAAAAATTGACCGAGTTATTCAAAATATGGACTTATATAAAAGGAGAAGCAGAAGAGTTCGGAGTTGGACACGAGGCAGAGCAGACGCCATTTGGGGGAGCTGAGAGGATTCAGTCATGATCGAGTACACTGGACACTTTGTCCCTCCCGTTCTTTCCTGCCTATGTTCCCTCCATCTTCCCTGCGATTGTGTGGGCGGGAGGAAATCCCAGGGAGGAAATTCGAGGCGAGGACATGTTTGTTGGTGGTGGCCTTGCTTCGCCGTTTCTTCAACCTCAGTTACCTGTGCGAGGGTGAGGCTGAGTGAGTATACCAAGACAAGAATAAGAACTAGGAGGAGGTATGTACGGTGCGAGTCATATAATATATTGTTTAGTTATCGTCGAATGAGGAATTTGGGGTCGGGATGCGTGGTCGGCCTTGGTGACTTGGTCTTGACTAGATGCTAGGCCGCGCCACATTTAGTCGAATAAACTGGTCTTCAAATATTTTTTGACGGCTATGGACTTATATAAAATTAGTTTTCCAAGGCTGAAGCGCAATGACGTCATCACGTCCCCGGCACGAGGGTCGATTCTGAGGAAATCTCATTTCATTGTGCACGCCGTCGTTTTACTTCCAAATTAGAATCTGTTTCATTAATTGTTGTTTCCACACTGCGTCGAGAAGCGTAAGTATACCGCGACAAGAAAAAGGTATGTTACGAATTTATGCGAGGTATATTGTGATAGGTATCGTCAAGTGAAGGGGTCGTGTTCGGGCCGCGGTCTTGCCTAGATGTAGGCCGCACCTCATTTTGTCGAATAAAGTGGTATTCGGGTGGTTCGGGGACTCGGATCTTAATTCTGTTTTCAGATTTTGCAGTCGCCAGATTAGCTTAACACTCAATAGAACGGGACCCGCGAAATTTCGGGGATTTTTGGTGGAATTACCTCGGGGTAAAGTTACATAGGAAAGCCCCATGTTGAATTTCCGTCGCCGAAGGACTTTATTTTTTATTACGAAATTCATCCTGACTTCGCCTCTAGGAGGATAGAGGGGTATCTGTACGTAACGGGAACCTTTATTTGGCGAAGATTGGGCAAAAATTGACCGAGTTATTCAAAATATGGACTTAGAAAAAATTAGTTTCTTAACGCTGTAAACGCAGTGACATCATCACGTCCCCGGCGCGACTCGATTCTGAGGAAATTTTGGTTTTATGGTGCATGGCTCCATTTCACAACGAATTTGAATTCTGTGTACAGTTTTACCATGAAAATAAGGTCCCCGCATCGAGTGTGGTATCTTATTTGGTGAAATTCGGTCAATTTGAAGTGGTGAAAATAAAATGTGATCGTGGAAAATCGTAGCGAGGGGCCATTTTGAATCGGTTCACCGGGTTACTTATGGTAGATAGGAACACCACTAGGTCAGTAAGGACAACCTTTATTTTGCGAAAATCAGACAAATATTGACCGACTTATGGAAAGTATTAACTAATATAAAATTGCGGATAACTGCGTTGTAGTCGTTGGAGGTAATTAGTCATTGGAGTAGGCGCGTGCCGTGGCGTGCCAGTCATGCGATTGCGTAAGTAGTCGTTGGAGGTATTGACTTATATAAGGTTGGTTTTCTAAGGCTGGGGCGCAGTGGCGTCATCGCGTCCCCGGCACGAGGGTCGATTCTGAGGAAATCTTGTTTCATTGTGCACGCCTTCGTTTTACTTCCAAATTAGAATCTGTTTCATTAATTGTTGTTTCCACACTGCGTCGAGAAGCGTAAGTATACCGCGACAAGAAAAAGGTATGTTACGAATTTATGCGAAGTATATTGTGATAGGTATCGTCGAGTGAAGGGGTCGTGTTTGGGCCGTGGTCTTGCCTAGATGTAGGCCGCACCTCATTTTGTCGAATAAAGTGGTATTCGGGGGGTCCCGGTATTTGGGACCGTAGGGACGGAAAGTGCAGGTTCGGGGTGCCAGTCACTCCCCAGCCGGCCCGCTGTGAAGGCTCGGATCGGGACACCGGGATTCATTCCGATCGCCCGGTCGGCCCAGAGGTGGGGGTGCGGGGCTTGTCACGGAACGTCAAAACAAACGGCCTACCGGGGCCGCCCAAAAGTCGGGCATGAGGGGCGCGTCCACTAATGGAACGCCTCTCGCTTCCCAAATCGAGGGCCATGTGGTCATGAGAACCTCGTCCCTTCTGGCTGCCTTGCCGTCCCACCGTGAGTGCTGGTCAGGGTGTACTTCAAGCTAAGCTTAAGTGTTAAGTGTTAAGTTCCTCCTTGCCCTCGCAAGGGAAAGGCTAGGGTCAAGCTCTCCCAAATTTCCAAACACTAGAAATCGGACGTCTCAAATTAATTAATTAATTTGTTAATACATCTCAGTCGCCCGCGACCACTCCAGCGCGGGCGTCGAACCAGTTCATTTCCGGTGCGACTGGGCCGAGTATCGGCCCGGCCGTGGCCGAAGCCGTTGATTCCGCTGTAGCACGCTGACGCGTAGGCTCGTGCGTCCCTGGTCCGCCGGGGCTCCGCGGGTGTCCTACCGTGCCTGACGCCGTTACCCTCTCAACTTTCGGGAGTAGGCGCCGATGCCCGGGGACGGATTTCGCTGTCTAAACATGGTAGCGCTAGGCCAGTGGGACCGCCGGGACCCACGTGCACTCACAAGTTGTTATGCGCGTGGGCGGCAGTATCAGACCGGGGCGCCCAAACGCTCCCCGGCTAAAGTTCATCCTGAAAGCGCCCACATTGTGCGGACAAACTCCACCAATTGGCCGGTCACACTGTGCCTATCGGCCGGCCTCGAAGACCGAAATTGTGGCGGTTACCGATCCTTCGGGTTCGGAACTATGCCACCCTGTGGCCGCCAGGAGCCTGGGTCAGAGACATGGGGCGGAAAGGGTGACCGTCTTTGTGAGAGGTGGCCCTTGAGACTCGATTGCTCGTATCGGGGGTCGGCGGGGGTGGGTGCGGTGGCTGGGTGCTCGGTCTGGTGTGGTGTCCGCGGTGATCATCGTTGTGCGCTCTGGGGCCCGGCAGATTGGACTGGGCGCTCGTCCGTCGGGACTTTGGGCTACGCAGGGAACATCACCCCCAGGCCAAATTAATGAACAACCTTCAGGGCGGCATTTCCGCCTATGCAAAACTGATATTGCGTAGAGAACGGGGTGGCCCGTCCTGGGGTACAGGTAAAAATAAAAACCAGGTACCTCCAGGTATTGTTGTTGGTACGGTATTGTTGTTGTTGTTTCATGTTTAGCCTAGCGCTGCTGAATGCATCGTTATCTGCAAGCACGGTTTATTTTCTGTGCGGCTGATGCAGTGCCCCTGTTACCTGGATTCTGGCACTCATTTTACCCACACCGGAAAGACGACAGACTGAGTCAACCCACCTGGTGTTATTACGACATGACAGGTGCTCCAACTCAACACCCTAACATCTTAAAAGAGCCATTTTAACCGTAAAGAGAACACCAGACGAGGAATTGTGGGTCAAAAAAAGAAGATTCCTGTTTCGTTTTTCATCGTGACGAATCTGCTTCCGTGAAACCCCGAATATGTGTTGATCGTGTCCGGCGGTTTTTCATCACGTGGTTTCCGGTAAAAATCCTCACGAGTCATCAGAGAGATATGGAGGTTGCAGAAGGTGAACCCGATACCTGTGGACTACAAAATCCACCTTCCGATTATTCAGATAAGACAACACGTTAAAAAAAACCATGTTGATGTTTTCATCATGTGATAATAATGTTGGGTTAACGTGACGCGTCCTTCGTTCAAGACCAATGAAATTACAACCTTCCTTTGTGTTCGGATCGACCTCGCCAGGTACCTCAGCTCACAAGGTGATGTTTTATCGTGTAAATCAGTGCACCTTCTCTGTGGAAAACCTGATCGGGGAATCGTGTTGGTAATGTTTACAGAACAGGTGAACGTAACAGGTAGCTGAACTGAATAGTCGGCTCTGGAATGGAGGGTAAAAGAACTGTGGATCAAGGAATAATAACAGGATCAATCGGTTTGGATCAGACGGGACACCAAACTTCCTTTTCTGCACAACGATTTAATAAAGCAAGGCAAAGATGGCGGTAACAACGACGCTCACATGAGGCTCAAGCAAGAAGCCGGAAGCCCTCCTGACCATTTACCGGTGGAAATAAATGATAAGAAAAAGGTAATAATCACAGGCTCGCACTACAACGACATGGCATCAACAGATTGCATGAAAACATTTCTAAGCACAGCAGTAAAAACGTTCACGAATGTAAACAAAGCAGCAAAGACTTTATAACAGCCATCCCCAAATTTGTGAAGGAAATTTGTAGAAATAAAAAAAGTCTTTCAGTCCATTCACACCTCATCCTTTATCATTAAACGTCGACAGCCGGATCAATTTTGGGTTGATCTGGCTTGATTTGGCTTGATTTTCAATTTGGCTTGATCTCGGATTATCAATTGGGATTCAGACCAGGTCATTTTACTCTGGACATGTTGCTTCTGCTGTCTCAACAATGGATGGAGGTCCTGAATGCCAAACACGAAATCAGAGCTGTCTCCCTGGACATATCACGTGCCTTCGATACGGTCTGGCACCCAGCTCTGCTCACCAAACTCTCCTCTTATGGTATCTGAAGTGAAATTATACTGAAGGTGAACCCGGGAGTGCTCGCTCATCCCACTAAAGGGGCGTCTATAAGACCCGGGACAACCGCGGCGCAAGGACACTCCAGCGACACTTACTGAGACATATAGTCCTGTAGTTTGAATGGTATGTACGCACCTATATGCCGGACTTGCTTGCTTTGCCTATTGATATCGGTCATTTCCCATGTAATACTCCGATTCTGATGTCTATTGCATGAATGTATTTTGCAGGATGTTACCACAGATCTAAATGATATTAAACCTACCCAAGGTACAAGTCAAGTCTGTGGTTGATTTTCACGACATTTAATATCATTTAAGTCTACGAAATGGCTGAACCCAAGATGATCATGGTACCGATTCTCGATGCCGATGCCCAAGCCGAGGAGTCAGGGTCGGAGTTCACCCACTGGCTCAAAACGCTGGAGAATTACTTTGCCGTGCATGAAACAGAGCCCACCACGGCGGCTAAGCTGTCCGTGTTACAGTCGAAGGTCCATCACCGCGTTTACCAGTGCATTGCTCGATTTGAGACGTACGCCACTGCTCTGGCCGAGCTAAAGCGACTATACATAAAGAAACGGAGCGCCGTGCATGGCCTGCATCAGCTCTCTCAGCGGCGACAACAACCATCGGAATCGATCGATCGCTACTCGCAGGAGCTGCGACACCTCCTTGCGGACTGCGTTCAGGAGGTACGGACCCACGAGCAAGTTCAAGATGACCTTCTCCGAGATTCTTTCGTCTCTGGAATTAGCTCTGGAGCCTTGAGGCTCCGACACTTGGAGACCGCGGAGCTGACATTTATGGAGGCACTACGGCTGGCTCACGTCTTTACAGATGCCCGTGAACAATCTACCGCTGATGACCACTCACGAGTCGTGGCGGGGACTTCTCAACTCGCGCGACCGGAGAGGGTTACCGCCGAGGATATGGGGGAGGACTCGACCACGGCCGAGTCCCTGGGTGCTCCTGAAGCGGACTCGGCATCCGGCCTGACTGCTGCTACCGCTGCCCGGCCACGGCCTGAACGGTACGCGAAATGTTATTTTTGTGGGAATCGGCAGCACCCCCGAATAGAAAGCCCGGCTTGGGAGGCAATATGCCATCTGTGCTCCACCAAGGGTCATTTCGCGAAGGTCTGCAAAAAGTCCGTGCGAGGTACACGAGCCCGCGCGGCCTTGAATGGGCTTATCGCTGAGCCAACGGACTGCGCACCGAGCGGAGCGCCCCGCCCGGCCTTGATGAGCGTCTCCCCTCCTCGCGGGCCCCTGGCTGCACGCTCGACCTTGATGGGGGACATCGGGCTGCCTAAACAACCGGCGCGACCACGACCAGCCGCGGCGCGATTGGCCTTGGCTGGCGTCCGGACGCCCACCTCAAACAAGCAACGAAGTACTGCTTTGCCAACTCCTCTGGATTCGCAGCGAACGCTGCACGGGACTCGAGCGCCATCTGACGGCGGCTTTTATGAATTACACGCTACCGCACCAGCTCATGGAACAGTGGATGGCAGTGATCCTCTTCGCGTGACTCGAGCGCCATCTGACGGCGGCTTTTACGAATTACACGCTATCGCACCAGCTCATGAAACGGTGAATGGCAGTGAGCCTCTACGCGTGACTCAAGCGCCATCTGACGGCGGCTCTTACGAATTACACTCACCTGCTCCAGCGCGGCCAACTATGCGCTTGTCACGAGAATCCTCCACGGGCTGCCCGAACGACCGGCAAACTGCAGCCGGCGTGGGAACATCCTCTGACAGTGGCTTTTACGATTTACATGCTCCTGCTCCAGCGCAGCCAACTATGCGCTTGTCACGAGAATCCTCCACGGGCTGCCCGAACGACCGGAAAACTGCAGCTGGAGTGGGATCCACTCGCGAGCGCGATCTTCTCGCCCGGACGGCACAATACCTGCTGGGTCTTCCGGCCTTGCGCAGGCCATCATTCCGCTCAAGGTCGAGGGCGTTTTTTCACAAGCCTTAATCGACACGGGGTCTACGGATAGTTTTATCGATCAACGCGAGATCTCTGAAGACCAGGTCTCTGAAGACCTGGATCCTCTCGCGAGATCTTGGAGACGGCGGCAGGGATTTTCGAAGCTCCACACGGTCTCCACGTTTTTCGAAGTTAAGTCTGTTCACAATTGTATTTTGTCGAAACTGTATTTATCTTTCGGTGTGTGAAGTTATTGTGTGCAACTTTGGTTGTTTCTCGGTGTTTATCTTTCATAAATTGATCGTCTGTTTGCCGTGTCGTGTCTTGAGGCCTTGTACAGTGTGCACTGTACAACCTTGAGGCTTTGTTTTTTATCTCAGCGGTCCGTCTTTTGTGATCCAATAACTTTCGTTCTCTGTATTCCCAGGCTTTTCACCCATAGCCTACCTACTTCCTTGTGTAAATCTCAACTCAAAAAAAAAAAAAAAAAAAAAAAAAAACATTTTCCTTCTCTGTTATCATTCGTTTATTCATTCTTATTCGTTCGTTCGTTCTTCGACCACGTGTTTCTCCCCCATTTCCCCAGATAGTTTTCACTCATTAACCTTCAATGTTTACACTTTCCCCTCAAGTTATGTATTCCGTCATATTTTATAACACCTTTTTCTTCTTCTTCTTTAAAAGGCTGCTTTCGACTTGCTCACCAAATCAATTCATCCCAAAAAAAATATCCATCTCCTATAGTGCCTTTTTTCTACATTCCCTAAACTCTCCTGCACTCCATCCTCCATCCAGCGTCCTTAAACGTCTTTTTAACTCGAAGGTCACAAGCAACTCATTTTGCAATAAATGTTCGTTTCCCATAAATCGTACACTTTCAAAAATCCAATCTCACCCCTCCCCTCCAAATCTTCCCCATAACTCCTCCCCTCCAAATCTTCCCCATCACCCCTCCCCTCCAAATCTTCCCCATCACCCATCCCTTTCAAATCTCCCCCCTTGCCCCCTCCCTCCTAAACGACCCCCTCACCCCTCCCCGCCAAGACGCCCCCTCGCCCCTCCCCTCCTAGACTCCTGCCTCAACCCTCCCCTCCAAATCTCCCCCATATCCCATCCCTTTCAAATCCCTCCCCTTGCCCCTTCCCTCCCAAACTTCCCCCTCACCCCTCCCCTTCAAATCTCCCCACCCTCATTGCTTCTCAATTTCCCCCCTCTCACTCCCCCTCCTCAAAGCGTCCTCCCCGCTTCTTCCCCCTTCCAACTCTCACCTCCATCTCCCCCAACCTTCTGCCTCGCTCTTCCCCCTCCTCAAATAACACCTCATTGTGGCTCACCCAATCACCATCAAACCTTTTGTCCGCCCCATCCTTCCCTTTCTCCGAGCTATTCTGAAATCTCTGACACACCTTCAACAGCTCTCCCTACCTCTTCCACCTCTTCCACATCTTACCCTACCCCTCCTCCCCCCTGTTCTGTATCTGATGCTCCCCCTTCCTCTTCATTAACGGTATGGACCTCAAACATCCGGGGCCTTCGTTCAAACTTAACTGATCTCTCCATACAGGTTGCTTCTGTCAAACCAGACGTGATCTGCTTAACAGAAACTTTCCTCCTTTATGATGTCTCTGATTCCATAGTATCTCTCCCGGGCTACTCCCTCCTCCGGTATGATAGACCTGAGCCTCGTCCTGGAGGCGGGGTTGCTATCTTTATCAAAAACTCTCTTCCTCACTCGCCCTGCACTGCACTCTCTCCACCTCACCCCCAGGAATACCTCTGGCTACGGCTTCCCCTTCGCTCCCACCTCTTGTTCATATGTGTGTTGTACCGTCCACCAAACAGTGATGACTCCATCTACATCTCGCTGTCTGATGATATGGACCAACTTCTATCTACTCATCCCAACTCTCTCTTCCTCATATGTGGTGATTTCAACTGTCATCATGCCAGTTGGCTGGGTGTGGGTACCTCTCTCACCAGCCATGGCTCCTCAGCAAAGGACTTCTGCGACTCACTGGGACTGACACAATCTGTCAATTTCCCGACCCGGATCTCAGTCAACGGAACATCTTCTCTTCTGGACTTGGTTATGACTAACTTCCCTGAAAATGTCTGCTGCTCTTCTTCTGCTCCGATCGGATCATCTGATCATGTCCTTGTTAAAGTGGACATCTCTCTGACCATCCTCAGGGAGCCTGCTCAGCGTCGACGAGTCTGGCATTTCACTCAGGCCAACTGGCACGGTCTTCAAGCAGCCATCAATCATCTGGACTGGTCTCCCATCTCTACCACCTCTGGCATCAACTCATCCTGGGAATTCTTCCAAAGTAAATTGCTCTCTCTCATGCACAGATTTATCCCATCTCGTCTTCAGTTGTCATACCCTTCCTCCCGTCCATGGTACACGGAATCTTGTGGTGAGGCTGTTGCCCAGAAACAACTTGCCTTCGTCTCCTGGAAAGCAAATCCAACGGAAGGAAATCTCATTTCCTTTCACAAAGCCCGAAACAAGTGTGTGTCCACCCTCAGGAGAGCCAGGAAACAATATCTCTCCATTCTCAAGACCGAACTCTCTTATCTGTCTCCCTCTTCCAAATCCTGGTGGCGTCTGGTCAAATCCGTTTCTGGTGTTTGTTCCCCCTCCATCCCCTCCCTTACCTCAAACGGCTACACAGCTGACTCCGCACGTGAAAAAGCTGAATGCCTCAACTCTGTGTTTGCCTCTAAATCTTGTGTCCCAAACCCATCCCTCTCTGTACCCACCATACCCAGTCGTACCCTGCTGCTCCTGGACTCCGTGTCCTTTCCTCCTGACAAGGTGGAAAAGTTTCTGTCAACCCTCGACTCTGATTCTGCAACTGGACCCGACGGCATCAGCCCACGGGTCCTAAAATCCTGCTCTGCTGCTCTATCTCACCCTCTCTCTGTTCTCTTCACCCTCTCTTTTGCTCAAGGTCAACTGCCATCTGCTTGGAAATCAGCCAACATCACCGCTTTGCACAAAAAAGGTGCAAAAACAGATCCTAGCAACTACAGACCAATCAGCCTTCTCCCAATTATCAGCAAAGTCATGGAATCCATCATTGCTTCGGATATGAAATCTTTCCTCTTCTCCAATGGCTTGATCTCTGATCATCAATTTGGTTTCAGACCAGGTCACTCTACTCTGGACATGCTGCTTCTGCTGTCTCAACAATGGATGGAGGTCCTCAATGCCAAACAGGAAATTAGAGCTGTCTCCCTCGACATATCACGTGCCTTCGACACGGTCTGGCACCCCGCTCTGCTCACCAAACTCTCCTCCTTTGGTATCCATGGAAATCTCCACGCATGGCTGGCGGACTTCCTCTCTAGTCGTCGTCAACGTGTGGCCCTGAATGGGTTTCTCTCATCTCCTCTTCCTGTTCAGGCTGGAGTTCCCCAAGGCAGTGTTCTGGGCCCCGTGCTTTTTCTGGTCTTCATCAATGATCTCTCTGACTCTCTCGAAAATCCTCTCTATCTCTTTGCTGATGACTCCACTCTCTGCCGCTCCATTCCTCTTCCCTCAGATCGGCAGTCTGCTGCCTCCTCACTCTCTGAAGACCTGGACAAAATCACAGACTGGTCAAACAAGTGGAACATGTCTTTCAATCCTGACAAATCTCACACTCTTACTATGTCTCTCCGAAAAGATCGACTGGACAACCCTCCCATCTACTTTCTCAACAATCCTCTCCAAGAAGTTCTGTCGCTCAAGATTTTGGGTCTCACTATCTGCCATGATCTTTCTTGGGAAAACCACATTTCCAAGCTGGCCTCCAAAGCCAGTCGCCGACTGGGCATCCTCCGTCGTGCGAAGTCCTTCCTCGGCACACCTGAGCTCCTCACCACATACAAGGCTTTCATCCGCAGCTCAATGGAATACTGTTCTCCCCTATGGGCCGGTGCTCCTGCCTCACACCTAGCTCGGCTTCACGCTGTTGAAACCAAAGCTTTCAGAATTATTGGAATCTCCCGCGATGAAGCTATCTCTGAGGGCCTTTCACTCACTCACCGCAGGCAGGTAGGTGGTCTTTCTGTCTTCTACCGACTCCTCTCCGGCCTTGCACCCCCAGCTCTCTCTGTGCTCTGTCCCCCAAATATTCCTACAGGTCGCACAAGATCTGCCAGCAACCCTCTGATGGTTAAACTGCCGAAATCTCGGCTCTCTGCTCACCTTCACTCTTTCATTCCTCTTTTCTCCCGCCTCTGGAACAAACTCCCTCACTCCCTTCAATCCCACTCCTCCCTCCAGGTCTTTAAAACAGCTGTTCACCACCATCTCTTATCTTCCCCCATCCAAAACCTTGATCTTTTCTACCCCCGCTAATTCACCCCAGATCCACCTTGTTTGAAATTCCAACTTCTTTCCTGGAAGTCCTGGCAGTGTCCATATGTTTTATACCTCTCCCACCGCCCCCTTCCCACGCCCCCCCCCAAAGCCCTCGCCCTCTCTCAGATCTCTCGATGTCTCCATGTCTCTCGGTCCCTGCTCTCAAATGTTGTGTTTGTGTCCTTCCCCCTCTCTCCCCATCTTGTCTACCGCTCCCTATGTTATATGTTTTATGTGTCGGTTTGTCTTTCTGTGTGATTAATGTTCGCTCTTTCACGAGCCTCGACCTTGTATACAAAAAAAAAAAAAAAAAAAAAAAAAAAAAAAAAAAAAAAAAAAAAAAAAAAAAAAAAAAAAAAAAAAAAAAAAAAAAAAAAAAAAAAAAAACGACTAGTGCATCAACATGGGTGGCTGGTTCTCGGGACTACACGACGGATCTTCATGGCCTCCCAAGGACTTCGGCTGAGCACAAAAGGGGCATGTCGATTGACACTTGTGATAAAGGGACGCATGTTCCCAGACGTGTATCTCATGGTATTACCTGCGTTATGTGCCGACGTACTGTTAGGACACGATTTCCTTAAGCGACATGGACATTTGGAAATGGACTTCGGTGGGCCGGACACGCTTGCTGTGTGCACCCTCGCTCAGATGGACGTGGAGCCTCTCTCGCTGTTCCCCAACCTGACCACTGATTGTACCCCTGTAGCCGTAAAATTGCGGCGCTACTCTCGCGCAGACGCGCAATTCATTGCGGAAGAAACGGCCCAGCTCTTAAAGGATGGTATCATAGAACCCAGTCGGTTGCCGTGGCGGGCCCAAGTCTTAGTGGTGCGGAGTGAGGACCATCGCCGGCGCATGGTAATCGACTACTCACAGACGATTAATCGTTTTCCACAGCTGGATGCCGACCCCTTACCGGGGATGGATGCACTGGTACGCCAGGTGGCCCTGTACTCCGTTTACAGCACTCTCGATCTGCATAGTGCGTATCATCAGGTCCCCATCTCTAGGGCTGATCGCGTCTATACAGCCTTTGAATCGGGTCAACGGTTGTACCAGTTCACTCGACTCCCTTTTGGGGTAACTAACGGGGTCACTTGTTTTCAGAGGGCTATGGATGACCTCGTTACGAAGGAGAACTTGACTGATGTCTTTGTCTATCTGGACAATCTTACGGTTTGTGGGTATGACCAGGGGCATCACGACGCTAATCTGAAGCGCTTCCTCGAGGTCGCGCAGAAATATCGCCTAAGCATGAATGAGGCTAAGTGTCGTTACTCTCTACGCACAGTAGATCTTCTGGGGTACACCGTGGCCCATGGCTCTGTCTCTCCGGATAAGGAGCGTCTACGACCTTTGCTCGATATGGCTCCGCCTAGCGATCGGGCTTTGCTGAAACGCGCTCTTGGGCTGTTCGCCCACTATTCAAAGTGGGTGCAAAATTTCTCCATGAAGCTCCGCCCACTCGTGGCCTGTGACACGTTCCCCATGGGCCCGGCCACCATGGCGGCCTTCGAGGGCCTTAAAGCCGACATCGCTGGCGCCGCTGTAGCGACAATTGACGAGAGTGCATCTTTCGTCTTGGAAAGTGATGCCTCGGATCATGCGATAGCGGCGACTCTCTCCCAAGGGGGATGCCCTGTGGCTTTCTTTTCACGGACTCTCACCTCCGCTGAGCGGAGGCATTCGTCTGTCGAAAAGGAAGCGTATGCAATCGTCGAATCGATTCGGCGATGGCGGCCGTACCTGCTCGGGTGGTGTTTCCAAATCGTCACGGACCAACAAAGCGTTGCATTCATGTACGACACCTTACATGCTCAACGCATTAAGAATGAGAAAATCACTCGCTGGCGTATCGAACTCGCCGACTTCTGCTACACCATCAAATACCGCCCGGGGAAGGACAACCTGGTCGCCGACGCCTTATCGAGGCCGGCCACTTGCTCGGGGGTTGTAACTTTGGAGGGACTGCACGCTTTGCACGGC
The DNA here is from genome assembly GCF_964187855.1 of Myxine glutinosa. Lineage (NCBI taxonomy): Eukaryota > Metazoa > Chordata > Myxini > Myxiniformes > Myxinidae > Myxine > Myxine glutinosa. The sequence continues at coordinate 15,374,968 of NC_136261.1, read as the reverse complement.
ACTATGTGTCATCCCGGGGTAGCGCGTTTCGTGCATTTTGTGCGCAGTGGTAATCTGCCGTACTCGATTGAGGACATCCGCCGGATCTGCCGTGATTGCACTATCTGTGCGGAGCTCAACCCGCGGTTTTACAACCCTACTATGGGGACACTGGTTAGGGCTACTAGACCGTGGGAGCGATTGGCGATGGACTTCAAAGGGCCGCTGCCGGTGTCGAGTAACTCTCGTTATCTGCTCACTATCGTTGATGAGTATTCGCGATTCCCCTTTGCTTATACGTGCGGGGATATGTCGGCTGCCACGGTTATACGGTGCCTGCAGAATTTGTTTTCTATGTTTGGGTATCCGGCCTACGTGCATACCGATCGGGGTGCGGTGTTCCTGTCTCAGGAGGTGAGGGGCTACTTGCTCCAAAATAATGTCGCTTCGAGCTACACCACCCCGTACCGGCCTCAGGCGAATGGGCAGATCGAACGCTTTAATGGGATTATATGGAGGGCCGTCATGCTAAGCCTCAGGACCCTTGGCCGGGGCCTCGATAAATGGGCGTGGTCGCTACCTGCGGCTCTAAACTCGATCCGGGCTCTCCTATGTACAGCCACCAACCAGACTCCTCACGAAAGACTGTTCCACCACCCTAGAAGCTCGGGTAGTATCCAATCTTTACCCAGCTGGCTCGCTGAGCTGGGGCCGGCCTATCTCAAACGAGCGGTTCGCGCTAGCAAGTACGACCCCCTTGTTGATAAGGTGCGGGTACTCCAGGCTAATCCCGAGCATGCTCGTGTGATAACGGCAGACGGACGCGAGTCTACTGTCTCAGTACGCCATCTCGCCCCTTGTGGGGTCGACAACAGGGATATCGACGAACCAATCTATGAGTCTATGGACTCTACCGAAGCTTCCTCTATGGAACTACTGCCATCACTTCCGTCGTCGCCTACTCCCTTGCCTGATGGCTCTGGGGTGCCCCCTCCGACACCCACCTCCGGCAGCTATTCCGACGCGGGGGACTCCGGGCTTGGGGACGCCGTACCCGGTAGTCTCCGGACACGAACTGGCAGGGTAGTTCGCCGCCCCGACCGCTACGGATGGACTGACTGACGTGGATTGACGTACCCCCATTCGATTATTGCTGACGCTTGCTTGCGACCTGCCTCACGGCAGTATAGTTTTAACGGTGGGGAGAATGTAGTGAAATTATACTGAAGGTGAACCCGGGAGTGCTCGCTCATCCCACTAAAGGGGCATCTATAAGACCCGGGACAACCGCGGCGCAAGGACACTCCAGCGACACTTACTGAGACATATAGTCCTGTAGTTTGAATGGTATGTACGTGATGAGAATAGAACCATGTTCCACACCTTGAGTTCCTGGGATAACAAGATTTATTGATGAACCAATATCACAGCGCTGTGGAGGGTGTAAGAGTCATACCATTCACAATTGAACAGCATGGCCCCATACACTCCTGGAAAATTGGCAACCCAGAGTTTCTTTATATACACAAAATTATACAAAAAATCTCCGCTGAAAAATGAGCGCGGACAAAGGAAAATGGGCCAGATATCTCCCACCGAGACCCTATCTTCTTTGGCATGAGCAAAGGGAAAGATGCGGGAGAAAGAGCACAGGGACATTCTCGAAACTTATCTTCTCATGCTGGTTTTTGGTCAAGGACAAAAAGACATGTTTTCACGAGGCGCAACACAGGCTCCGTCACAATACGGGTTCCAAGTACGACCCATAGGCTGTTCTTCACCGACCTGATTTCTCACTCCCATACTCCACCAAAATGTGGTGCATTGGGTGGGATTAAGGAAACGCTCACTTGCCGGTCGGCAAGATATTGGGCGAGAACAGATTTGAGGGCAGAGAAGATTTGTGGAAGTTCCGTATCTCCCCCTCTGAAGTTGGGGCCTCTATCCAATAAGATCTCATGAGGTTTCTCCCTGCAAGCAATGAAGCGACAGACAGACATTAGGAAGGCATCAGTATCGACTGCCGTCCAGGAGGTTCAAATATACTGTTGCGGATTTGAGAATCCTGTGTTTTTTTTTGTTGTAAGTGTAATGATTCCTTGTTGTAAATATCACCCTCCGTAGTGTAAAAGGTCAAAGGTCGTCCTCCTAGTTAAGCCATAAACATGCACGTAGCAAATCATATATCCTTCTAAACAGTTATCTCCTTAGTCTTTGTAGTTTAAGGCTCTGTTCCCACTAGTTAACACTGCATTGCATCGAATTGAAATAAGATAGATTCCCTTTCATTCCCATTCCCAAAGCCTCCATATCCCAAAGCATCCATTGCCAACTGCATTGGGCGGTTTTCTTCATCCCAAAACTCCATTGAGCATGCGGTCAGCCCGGGGAAGAAAGGCGTGATCTCCACCTCGTCATAGAGGGGGGGAGGAGTGAGCCAGCCCCGAACAACCAACCAAGTATAAGGGGTTTGGCTTGAGAGGGCGGAGAGAGAACGCTTGGGGAGGTTCACGAAGGTTCGAGGGTGTGGCCTATATAACCTGCGGCCCGACGCCCCCACCTCAGATGAGTAAGGGAGCCCCATGAGCAGTTCTGCAGAGAAAGAACCCGTCACGCAACACCCCCCACGAGAGAGATGCGCCAGGTGGGAGATGAGCTTTGAGTCCACCATGCAGCTTTGAGTCCACCACGCAGCTTTGAATCCACCACGCAGCTTTGAGACCACGCAGCTTCGACCCGCTGCTACGCGGGAACCAGATTGCGGTGGCATCAGTGGCCGTCGAGGTCCAGCCCGACGTCCCGTGCGGGATCAAGCTCCAGCCAGCGTCCAGCTGAACCTTCCTCTCCTTCCAGCCATTCATCCCTGCCTCCATTCCCCATTCGTGTGAGTTTGATTGTCGTCTGTTTTGTGTGTCTTGTCCTGGGTTAAGTAAGACTGTTTATAGGTAAGCTAATATTTGCACTGTGTCTTCTTACTCCTGCTGTCTTTATTTTATTATTCTTCCTCCTTCCTTGGTTTCTTTTTGACTTGTAAATAATAGTAATAAATCATATTTGTTATTCTTACTTTTGTCTTCTTCTTCTTCACATCCGTTTCATCCTTGTCTTTTCCCTCATTGAATACCTGTGGCGCGATTTTGGCCAATGTTTAAGGATCGGGTTTAGTTTTTTTTAAATGGTTCGTGCCGCGGTTGCTAAACCGCTCGGCAATTAACATCTGTCCGCGGACGCGAACGGGGTTGCGCACCTGCCTTTCCGGAGGGAGCTGTGCAGCATCAGGACTCACGTCAGTCAGTCACAAACAAGGGGACTAATCCCCCCTTCTGAAGGGGAAGAAGGCCGACGTAGAGATCCGTAACAATACACTGAGGTGAAGTGAGGGACTTGAAGATTACACGCCAGTGTTTCTTTGTTCTTCCAATTTGATGGTGAAAGAACCAAAGCAATCCACTGCAGTGGGGTTGAAGGCAGGCTGGTATTGCCGTAACCAAGCAGTTGGTGAATCAGTCTTCGTTGGCACCTCAGGGTTTGCACGCCATCTTCGGAACTCTTGGCATTGATGTTGGTGTCGACGAATAGCCTCTCGACCACGCAGAAGCCAGTATTTGCGACACACTTCAGGGGGAATTAGCTCTGGACCACAGTGAAGCAGTTGATCATCATATTCTCGAAGAAGGAGCTCGGTTACTCATTGATGAGGATTCAAAACATTAGGATGCACAACATCTTGTTCAAGGATATCTGTCTGTTGTAGTCTTCCTCCTTATCCACCTGTTGTCTTCCTCCTTGCCGGTGTGCACCCCGGTTTAGAATAGGTACACTGTATCCCTGCATGTCGTCAGAGGCGACTAAAAGGGTTGGCGTCAGGAAGGGCATCTGGCCATAAAACATTGCCACAAAAAGGGAACCATGACAATTACAATGGGCAGGGTACAGCCTGAAGTACCCCATGGGTGTCCTCACCCCCTCTCGTCAAAAATGAAGGAGGCGAACCTGATCAAAGCAAGTGTGGAAATCACTACATTTATGACGACGAAACATCTGATGCCCCACGTGGAGATCGGTTTCTGAGGTTTGGGACATGGAATGTAGGGACAATGACAGAGAGATCAGGAGAAGTGATGGAAGTATTGGTCAGAAGAAGAGTGGACAAATGTTGTGTGCAGGAGACGAGATGGAAGGGAAGTGGTGTGAGAATGATGAAGGGTAGTCAGGGACAGAAATACAAGTTTGTGTGGCAAGGGTGCCCTCAAGGCATGCATGGTGTTGGTGTCCTGTTTTCTGAGGAGTTTGTAGATAGTGTGGTGAGTGTGACTGGAGTGAGTAAAAGGTTGATGATTGTGAAAATGATGATTGGAAAGCTCTTGGTGAACGTCATCTCGGGATATGCTCCGCAGGTCGGTCGGAGCGATGAAGAGAAGGACAAGTTCTGGTGTGCAATCGAGAAGCTGATGGAAAACGTGAAATATGAGGAAGTTGTTGTCGTAGGAGGAGACCTAAATGTACTTGTAGGAAGGAGTATAGCCGGTTTTGAGGGGGTTCATGGGGGTTACGGATATGGTGTGAGGAATGGAGAAGGTGAAAGGAGTTTGGAGTTTGCTGATGTAGCTGGTTTGTTGATTTGCAATACTCATTTTCAGAAAGCGGATAATAAGCTTGTTACATGCACATCCGGTGGGTCGAAGACAACCATTGACTACCTGATGGTGCGTAGGCGAGATAGGGGGCACCTCTGGGACACAAAGGTGATCCCAGGGGAGGAGGCTGTTTCACAGCACCACTTGGTTGTCTGCGACATAAGGGTGAAAGGTGTGAGGAGAGCTCGACGGATGAAGTACCAACCGAGAATGAAGGTGTGGAGGTTAAAAGAGGCGACAGTGAGGGAGGCATTAAAAGAGAGGCTGAGTATGGTAGAGGTTGATGTGGTTGAGCTTGAAAGAGGTTGGATGTCAATGATAGATAGGCTATTGGGAGCCGTTGGTGAGGTATGTGGATGGACAAAAGGACCACCGAGGCACTCGGAAACATGGTGGTGGGATGATGAAGTTGGAAAGAGGATTGACAAGAAGAGGAAGAAGCTCACGGAGTGGCAGAAGGCGAAGGGTACGGGGGCAGTAGAGGCAGAGCATGAAAGGTATAAAGCAGCCAAGAAGACTGCAAAGAAAGAGGGAGCAAAGGCGCAGAAGGCATAAAGGAAAATGTTCGGAGAACGCTTGGATTCGGAAGAGGGTCAGAGAGAAGTATTCACGATTGCAAAGCAGATAGCGAAACAGAGGTGCCATGTGATGGGGGTGAGTTGCTTGAAGGATGAAGTGGGACAAATTGTTGTGGACCCAGATGGAATTAAAGGAAGGTGGAAGAGATATATGGAAATGCTGTTGAATGCAGAGAATGAATGGGATGGCAACATAGAGAGTAACCCCATTTTAGGACCGGCAGAGAAGATGAGGAAGCGATAAAAGCAATGACGAGGAGAAAAGCGGGAGGGCCGACGGGAGTTGTGGGAGATATGTTGAAGGCAGCAGGAAGTTCGGGTGTGAAGAGAATGACAGAGATCTGTAATCTGGTGGTGAAAGAAGGCCGCATTCCAGTGTATTGGAAACTGAGTACCCTCGTCCCTCTATACAAGGGTAATGGTGACCTTCAGGAATGTGGCTCGTGTGGAGCGATAAAGTTATTGGAGCATGGAATGAAGGTATTGGAAAGGGTGTTGGAGAGGATGATGAGGAAGAAAGTGAAGATCGACGAAATGCAGTTTGGATTTATGCCAGGAAGAGGAATGACAGACGCGCTTTTTATTGCAAGGCAGTTGCAGGAGAAGTACATGGAGAAAAGGAAGAAGTTGCTTCTTGGGATTGTTGATCTGGAAAAGCATTCGACAGGGTTTCACGCGAAGTAGTGACATGGGCATTGAGGAAGTTAGGAGTTGTCAAAGAAGTATTATTTGGAGAGAGATGAGGTGCAGAAGAAGAGAGGTGTGCTGGTCTCATCAATGTCCACCAATCGGTTGGTTTTAGGAGAATTTATTAAGTATCATTAGGAAGAAGAAATCTCGGTCTAATAAGCACAGATTACATACAAAATGTCACAGAGTTCACTTGGTTACAACATAGAATTGCGCAGCAGAACGGTAAAGCACGTCCGTCATCATACTTCCTCCTTTCCAGCTTTCCGACTTCCCTTTTATGCATGTAAAAGTCCTTGGAAGTCCCTCTCAAGGGAAAGATGGGGGTTTCTACACATTATGGTTCCATCTGGCTTTGCTCTTGCAAATCATGAGACCTCGTAGGTATGCTTTGAGAAATAAGCAAACAGATGTATTGTAGAAAAAAGTTCCTTGTGGGTCTCCCTGAGCAGACATTACTTCTTAACATGATCCTCACTGGAGTACTCCCTTTGGATCTCTGTCAGCCTCACGAATGTACATCTGATTTCATACAAGCATTGCTAAAAAAGAATTCGGTTCGACCACATGTTCTTTCCACCTCACAATTCCCAATACAGCATTACTCATTATTCTGCTCAAGGAATACATTTTCCATATGTATAAAGAGATGAAATGGTTCAGACATTCTATACAAACTTTCTGTGATTTTCCTGCAAGAACTACAATTAATTCAAGAGAGTATTAATTAATTAATCCATGTAGAAGTCCTACTTCTACACTCCTCCCTTGTTCTGGCCTTTTCATAGGGCAATTAGAAGGTTTTCAATTTACCTCTTTGGATATCAAAATTTTCCATTACCTGAGGCATACACCATTTCCATTGAAGAATCTGCTCATCAGAAGGCGTTCTCTTGTTCATCAAATTCAACAATTTTTAACAGTTCAGTTTATTGCATTTACATCGGTTAGCATCCCAAGTGTCTGCAAACAAACTTCACCTTATACGACTGCACAAAATTCCAGTCCATCATGAAGATTATTACTGTAATGCGCTTTATTCATTTCACCATTATCTTGGTAATACTATCAGCATGATTTCATGTTAAAACATCTGAACCATTCAGCCATGTTGATTCCAAGGTGCTTGTTGCAGAGTGAATGCTGAACTTCTGTTTGAAAAAGCTGATCACTTATATGGTTGAAATTCAAGTATGAACCACATTCTTCTGATGTCTTCATAGCACCTACACTATTCCGCATAGGTTTTCCGCTATCATGGTAGGTGGGCAAGATCACAAACTGACCCTGCTCCACATGTAGCATCCTTGCCACTCTTGCCATGAGCCGCAGCAGATCTTGAACAAGGCTGTCGTCCAGTTGTCATTGACCTGCCTCCTCACTCATCGTGAGTGGGCAGCAAGTGCTGTGATGTTGGTCGACCGGCAGGACGTGGACCCGAGATAACAGGTCCATCCATAGCGATGTTAGGACTGTGGTGTTCAAGTTGTCCGTGGTCCACGCCAGGAACAGCCAGTGGAATTATGGAAGCCCAGTGTAGAAAAAGAGGCAAGGCCATCCACTTACAACTCCGCGCTGGTTCCCTGGCCGTTGTTGGAGCAATGACATCAAGTCACAGCGTCCAGTAGAAGTTGCAAGTAGCATGTTATCATCCAACAATTGTTGATGTGTTTGATGTTCCAGGCACTGAACAGGATCAAGTGATCGCCTTTCGCTCATTCATGACAATGTGACCCAGGCCAGTGGTCATAAAATTTTCTTGGTGAAGGTGAACATCCTTTCCAATCTTACAGAGGAAGATGCCTTTGCCATTCTTCAAAGGGAGGGTGTATGCCACACGTAATCTCATCTCTTGCCAAATTTTTTTCTGTTCGCTCTCTTTCCAAAGCCGTTATCGCTTCATTTCTTAGCTGTTAACTGGTTGTTCTTCATTCAGCCATATCTGAATCTGCTCTCAAACACACTCTGGATCAGGTAGGGTACACCTTGGCATGATGTTACCATGTTCTAACTGATCATGTATATCTTATAACAGCTTCACATTCAACAGTTTGCTGTTTTTCCTTTAACCATTCAAATTGTGCACCTTCGAAGTTTCTCGGTGTTATCTTTCATAAATTAATTGTCTGTTTGCCACGTCGCAAGCAAGGCCTTTGCCGCGTCGCGAGCGATTTGAAATCGAAGTTAAGTAATTGTTCCCATTTGTATTTTCGTTATACTGTAACTGTATTTATTTTATGGTGTGTGTACATATATTGTGTCCCGAGGAAGATTTTCGGTGCAAATCTTTCATACCTGTATTGAAAATCGTGTTAATTCGTGTCGTGTCTTGAGGCCTTGTACAGTGTACAACCTTGAGGCTTTGTTTTTCTCTTAGCGGTCCGTCGTTTGTGATCCAATAACTTTCGTTCTCTGTTTTCCCAGTCTTTTCACCCCAAAGCCTACTTCCTTGTGTAAATCTCAACAACAAAAAAAACAAAAAAAAAACATTTCCTTCTCTGTTCTCATTCGTTTATTCATTCTTATTCGTTTGTTCGTTCTTCGGCCATGTGTTTCTCCCCCATTTCCCCAGATAGTTTTCACTGTTATTAACCTTCAATGTTTACACTTTCCCCTCAAGTTATGTATTCCGTCATATATTATAACACCTTTTTCTTCTTCTTCTTTAAAAGGCTGCTTTCGACTTGCTCACCAAATCTATTCATCCCCAAAAAAAATTCCATCTCCTATAGTGCCTTTTTTCTACATTCCCTAAACTCTCCTGCACTCCATGCTCCATCCAGTGTCCTGAAACGTATTTTTAACTCGAAGGTCACAAGAAACTCATTTTGCAATAAATGTTCGTTTCCCATTAATCGTACACTTTCTAAAATCAAATCTCACCCCTCCCCTCCAAATCTTCCCCATAACCCCTCCCCTCCAAATCTTCCCCATCACCCCTCCCCTCCAAATCTTCCCCATCACCCATCCCTTTCAAATCTTCTCCCTTTCCCCTCCCCTCCTAATCCTCCCCATCACCCATCCCTTTCAAATCTCCCCCCTTGCCCCCTCCCTCCTAAACTACCCCCTCACCCCTCCCCTCCAAGATAGCCCTCGCCCCTCCCCCCTAGACTCCTCCCTCACCCCTCCCCTCCAAATCTCCCCCATATCCCATCCCTTTCAAATCCCTCCCCTTGTCCCTTCCCTCCCAAACTCCCCCCCTCGCCCCTCCCCTTCAAATCTTCCCCGCTGCCCCTTCCCTCCTAAACTCCCCCCACACCCCTCCACCCCGAGACTCTCCCTCACTCCTCCCCTCCTAGACTCCCCTCTCACTCCTCCTCCTCAAAGCGTCCTCCCCGCTTCTTCCCCCTTCCAACTTTCACCTTCATCTTCCTCAACCTTCTGCCTCACTCTTCCCCCTCCTCAAATAACACCTCACTGCGCCTCACCCAAACACCATCAAACCTTTTGTCCGCCCCATTCTTCCCTTTCTCCAAGCTATTCTGTAATCTCTGACACACCTGCAACAGCTCTCCCTACCTCTTCCTCCTCTTCCACATCCTGCCCTACCGCTCCCCCCCTCCACCTGTTCTGTATCCGATGCTCCCCCTTCCTCTTCCTTAACAGTATGGACCTCAAACATCCGGGGCCTTCGCTCAAACTTAACTGATCTCTCCATACAGGTTGCTTCTGACAAACCAGACGTGATCTGCTTAACAGAAACCTTCCTCCTTCATGATGTCTCTGATTCCTTGGTATCTCTCCCAGGTTACTCCCTCCTCCAGTATGATAGACCTGAGCCTCGTCCTGGAGGTGGGGTTGCTATCTTTATAAAAAACTCTCTTCCTCACTAGCCCTGCACTGCCCTCTCTCCACCTCACCCCCAGGAATACCTTTGGCTACGGCTTCCCCTTCGCTCCCACCTTTTGTTCCTATGCGTGTTGTACCGTCCACCAAACAGTGATGACTCCATCTACATCTCGCTGTCTGATAATATGGACCAACTTCTATCTACCCATCCCAACTCTCTCTTCCTCATATGTGGTGATTTCAACTGTCACCATGCCAGTTGGCTGGGGGTGAGTACTTCTATCACCAGCCATGGCTCTTCAGCAAAGGACTTCTGTGACTCACTGGGACTGACACAATCTGTCAATTTCCCAACCCGGATCTCAGTCAACGGAGAATCTTCTCTTCTGGACTTGGTTATGACTAACTTCCCTGAAAATGTCTGCTGCTCTTCTTCTGCTCCAATCGGCTCATCTGATCATGTGCTTGTCAAAGTGGACATCTCTCTGACCATTCTCAGAGAGCCTCCTCAGCGTCGACGAGTCTGGCATTTCACTCAGGCCAACTGGCACGGTCTTCAAGCAGCCATCAATCATCTGGAATGGTCTCCCATCTCTACCACCTCTGACATCAACTCATCCTGGGAATTTTTTCAAAGTAAATTGCTCTCTCTCATGCACAGATTTATCCCATCTCGTCTTCAGTTGTCATACCCTTCCTCCCGTCCATGGTACACGGAATCTTGTGGTGAGGCTGTTGCCCAGAAACAACTTGCTTTCGTCTCCTGGAAAGCAAATCCAATGGAAGGAAATCTCATTTCCTTTCACAAAGCCCGAAACAAGTGTGTGTCCACCCTCAGGTGAGCCAGGAAACAATATCTCTCCGTTCTCAAGACTGAACTCTCTTATCTGTCTCCCTCTTCCAAATCCTGGTGGCATCTGGTCAAATCCGTTTCTGGTGTTTGTTCCCCCTCCATCCCCTCCCTTACCTCAAATGGCTACACAGCTGACTCCGCACGTGAAAAAGCTGAATGCCTCAACTCTGTGTTTGCCTCTAAATCTTGTGTCCCAAACCCATCCCTCTCTGTACCCACCATACCCAGTCGTACCCAGCTGCTCCCGGACTCCGCGTCCTTTCCTCCTGACAAGGTGGAAAAGTTTCTGTCAACCCTCGACTCTGATTCTGCAACTGGACCCGATGGCATCAGCCCACGGGTCCTAAAATCCTGCTCTGCCGCTCTATCTCACTGTCTCTCTGTTCTCTTCACCCTCTCTTTTGCTCAAGGTCAACTGCCATCTGCTTGGAAATCAGCCAACATCACCGCTTTGCACAAAAAAGGTGCAAAAACAGATCATAGCAACTACAGACCAATCAGCCTTCTCCCAATTATCAGCAGGGTCATGGATTCCATCATTGCTTCGGATATGAAATCTTTCCTCTTCTCCAATGGCTTGATCTCTGATCATAAATTTGGTTTCAGACCAGGTCACTCTACTCTGGACATGCTGCTTCTGCTGTCTCAACAATGGATGGAGGTCCTCAATGCCAAACAGGAAATTAGAGCTGTCTCTCTCGACATATCACGTGCCTTCGATACGGTCTGGCACCCCGCTCTGCTCACCAAACGCTCCTCCTTTGCTATCCATGGAAATCTCCACGCATGGCTGGCGGACTTCCTCTCTAGTCGTCGTCAACGTGTGGCCCTGAATGGGTTTCTCTCATCTCCTCTTCCTGTTCAGGCTGGAGTTCCCCAAGGCAGTGTTCTGGGCCCTGTGCTTTTTCTGGTCTTCATCAATGATCTCTCTGACTCTCTTGAAAATCCTCTCTATCTCTTTGCTGATGACTCCACTCTCTGCCGCTCCATTCCTCTTCCCTCAGATCGGCAGTCTGCAGCCTCCTCACTCTCTGAAGACTTGGACAAAATCACAGACTGGTCAAACAAGTGGAACCTGTCTTTCAATCCTGACAAATCTCACACTCTTGCTATGTCTCTCCGAAAAGATCGACTGGACAACCCTCCCATCTACTTTCTCAACAATCCTCTCCAAGAAGTTCTGTCGCTCAAGCTTTTGGGTCTCACTATCTGCCATGATCTTTCTTGGGAAAACCACATTTCCAAGCTGGCCTCCAAAGCCAGTCGCCGACTGGGCATCCTCCGTCGTGCGAAGTCCTTCCTCGGCACACCTGAGCTCCTCACCACATACAAGGCTTTCATCCGCAGCTCAATGGAATACTGTTCTCCCCTATGGGCCGGTGCTCCTGCCTCACACCTAGCTCGGCTTCACGCTGTTGAAACCAAAGCTTTCAGAATTATTGGAATCTCCCGCAATGAAGCTATCTCTGAGGGCCTTTCACTCACTCACCGCAGGCAGGTAGGTGGTCTTTCTGTCTTCTACCGACTCCTCTCCGGCCTTGCACCCCCAGTACAGCTCTCTCTGTGCTCTGTCCCCCAAATATTCCTACAGGTCGCACAAGATCTGCCAGCAACCCTCTGATGGTTAAACTGCCGAAATCTCGGCTCACTGCTCACCTTCACTCTTTCAATCCTCTTTTCTCCCGCCTCTGGAACAAGCTCCCTCACTCCCTTCAATCCCACTCCTCCCTCCAGGTCTTTAAAACAGCTGTTCACCACCATCTCTTATCTTCCCCCATCCAAAACCTTGATCTTTTCTACCCCCGCTAATTCACCCCAGATCCACCTTGTTTGAAATTCCAACTTCTTTCCTGGAAGTCCTGGCAGTGTACATATGTGTTATACCTCTCCCACCCCCAACCCCCTTCCCATGCCCCCCCCCCCAAAGCCCTCGCCCTCTCTCAGATCTCTCGATGTATCGATGTCTCTCGGTCCCTGCTCTCAAATGTTGTGTTTGTGTCCTTCCCCCTCTCTCCCCATCTTGTCTACCGCTCCCGATGTTATATGTTTTATGTGTCGGTTTGTCTTTCTGTGTGATTAATGTTCGCTCTTTCACGAGCCTCGATCTTGTATATAAAAGGTTATATTTATTCATATACTTCACAAAGGTTAACATACAGTTTATAAAAATTAAAGTTAAAGTTATAAAAAGTTTTAAAAGTTCCTTTTAAAAGTTAAAGTTGTATAAAGTTGCTTTCAGGTTAACATAGTTCGAAAAATTAAATCATGTAGTCTTTGTAATGCAAATCAAAAAGGAATAAATTCCTTCGTAATAGGTAAATATAACTAAAATCACAAACAGGAATATCTAATCCCACACAAACTATGCATAATGTATTCATTATCATAGATTCCTCACTTTTTTTTAATTTTTTTACTTGAATTATTTTAATAGTTTCTACCGGTAGTATTTTTTCTTCAAAAATGGTACTTTATGCCACATCAATTTTCATGGTTTCAAACTTTTGGTGGCATCAGTTCACAGGCCTTTTGAGACTGGCACAATTCATAACATTCTTTTTATGGTATTATTCCGACGCTATCTCGTCCATTTGTATCAGTATGTGATTCAGTCTTTTTATTTCTGTTTCCAAGTTACCATGAAGGTCTTCCTCATTGGAATTCACATTTGGTTCCTCTCTCAACACCATTTCATGGTTAGTTATTTTGTCCAGACACACCGTCACCAAAGCTTTTCGGCAAGCCACCACTAAACATTTCCAATTACAATTATCAATTTAAACAATTTATTTCAAAATGTTCGTTAAACAAAAGTTCGAACTTTTAAATTCAGAGTCAACAAATTCATTTAATGAACAGAACTTGGAATATTTTACCTACTACTCTTCCAAATATATTTATCTCAACCTTGCAAACATTTGTGCAATCATTGAATTTTGTTCCCTTATCCCTTAACTCTTAGACATTTTATTTACAATCATACTAATACAGATCTTATTCATCCAATGGGTCTTTTCCCTTGACCATTGTCACACTGTAACATTTGAATAGACCTTTGGAAATATTTTCCAAATAAAGTTTGTTTACCAAAATTGGTCTACCAAAATACTCATCTGCAACTTACGTATGCAATTACAGTTTTTCCCAATTTGTTTGGCCTTCATGGCTGTAGAAGTTTCTGTTCACATGCAGTACCTTTTTATCTACCAAGCAATTATACTTCCACATGAGACCTCCACCAGATATAAAACCTGGGATTTCTAATCATATTGATGCATAACCTCAGGACAATTCGGCTGCATGTAAAATTCCACTATCGTTTACTGCCATAAATGCATTCTATTATTATTAGTATTATTGATTATCATTATTATTATTATTATTTTTTAAAAACAAAAGATATCATCCAAACTTCAGTTTATTACACATCCATTGATTTGGAGCTGCCGTCCAACTTCCCTAAGGAAGAATCATAACTCTGAGTCTTAGTAATATCTCATTTAATTTAACCAGTTTCATAAAATTATTCACTCATTACGTCATTCTACTTCATAAGTCAAGATGCATTGAGGTCTACCATTACCATTTCTTGTGTTATCCATTCAACAATTTTGTCTCTACCCAGAACCAATTCCCTGGTACTTATCAAAATATTACTATTCTCAAGGAGTATTTAAAAATCTCCTTTCATAAATCATCTGGCTCATCTTAGTGAGCTCTTCCCCATTATCACCTCTGTCTTTGTTTGTTAAAACATTATCTACCCCGAATACCCATCCATTCCTACAGCACAATTTTACATTCTGATAAAATCCAAATTTATATGTATCAGAAATTCGTGAGCAGAGAGACTCTCTAAGAGACTCTGCTAAGTCCGTGTAAGATCCCTAACAAATTTGACTAATTTGACTCCCAAAGGCATATCATTACCTTTTAATTTTATGAAGCTCATATCCATAAATAGCTTTGTGTCCTCATATAAGCATTATCGAAAAATGGAATCCCAAGGTTACTCACAATTTCCTACTGTTAATTAATGGCTGCTTGTAAATCGGCACATCAAAAGAGGAGCAATCTTTGCATTTCCATCTGCTTTTTCAATTGAGATAACCTTCATAAACAAATTATGTCTTTTATTTCATGGATATTTTATCCCAACCATATCATGTTATTTACGTATTTCGAAACAGGTATACTGCTGTTTTCAGCAATCTTTTGAAAGTTACACAAACTCATGCATTATGCACACTAGTTTGCATCGGAACCTTTATTTCCATATCAGGGTGGGTGTCATTTCTGTAAAGTCTGTCCATCAATTTTCGTCCATTAATTTTTTGAAACACAGACACAATTTTTTGAAACACAGACAATGTCCACATTTGTCCATTAATGTCCACATTTAGACCAACGTTTTGTCCCACAATAGATTATCCAGTTTTTTTTTCCCATCTGGTCTATCATTATTAAAATGTGCAGTTCCCTTTTTACTTCATGGTCAATTATTGCCATATTATTTAACCCAAAATTGATTAAAACACACACTCACATACCAGATGAACAATGTCAATTTGTCCCACAAACCCACATTATCATCCAGTGACTCCCATGGCGTTCCCCACCAATTGGTAAATCAATTGTTCCCAAAAATTTGTCTTTTATTTCAAGGCTCCATGATGCCCCATAAACACACGTTTACAGTCGTCAAGAATAGGATTTCCTGAACTGTATCCAATAATTAAGTCCAATCTGGGGTCCTTTTACTTCAATTTTCCAGACTTCCCAATATCTGCATTCAATTTTAATCTCTTCCTTTTCTGGGAATTTTATGGAACTTAAACAATTTAGTGTTACATTGCCAATGAACAAAAATGAATTATTCTTGCTCAGAAGACTTTGCAGCCAAAGGAAGCACAGACATTTGCTCATCTTGGTCTCATTATAGTTATAGGGTTTAGATGTCCATCTAGTCTGTTGAGGCCAATCCTCGTTTGGGGTCTGCAACAATGGAGGCCTGTCCGTTGTCTGAGGTGCGGGTGATTGCTGGTACCCTCGATCTTGTTTTTCCCTGCCAAATTGTCTCCTGCTGGAATACGGACAGTTTCTTTTCCAGTGTCCTCGTTCTCCACACCTGAAACACTGATCAGTATCATCCTTTGTTCTTTCCACTTTTTCTCTTCTATCTCCTCCTTGCCGATCAGATCTCTGATTTTCTGTTGGGTCATAGGAGGACCTTCTATGCTGTTCTATTTGGGGACACGGGTCGGGATTGGGTGCGACAAATGTCACTTTCATTCCTACGTTCAGAGGCATTTGCGCGTTTATCTCCTCCAATGTATCCTGTATCACCTTTAGTTTATGTTCTAGGTCCGTTGTCCTTTCTTGCTGTTCCCACTTCCTAGACTCAACATCTCAATGATGGAATGCCAGCCAGTCTACCATTAGGTTCTGTCTCTTTCTGGCTTCCAATTCTTGTCCTAATCTCTCCAATCGGCTTCGCTCAAATGTACCGTCTCTTGGAAACTCCTTGGCATGTCCTTTTGTCCACAAATACCAGTTCTCAACCTCTTTAATGGCCTCTATACCATAATGATTGTACATGTAATATGTAGAAGTACCTTTCTGTGGAATATCCGGTTGGCCTCCCTTTCGTTTTCAGACTGCACTTCCCATGTTGTCCGTATGTGATATCACACAATACCCACTGAATGTACTCGGCAAACTACGACGATCTGCACTTTCAGCTACAACCGTACACTGTATGTACTGTAAGGAAAGTCGGAGTTTGTTCCACCTTGTACAAAGTAGGCTTGGATGCGTTGTCTCCTAGATTGTTCGTAATTCCAGGAAGAAACTCTCCACTCCACTCAATAATTTCCGATTTCAGCTGACTTCAGGAGCACCGTCCCTTACCTGTGGCTGTTCCACGAACCAATCTCCCTGATTGGTCCGTAGATGAGTCACCACTGATAGGTAGATGCTCAATTACACCAAAGTCAACCGTCCTTGTCGGTAGGCAGGTATCCCGTTCTGTCAAGAAGGAACCACACAAAATGGTAACCACATATGTAATATACATATATATATATATTTGGACCCTTTCTTTGTCCACCTCACCACCTTGCTTCATCTTCATCTTCATTGGTACATATATATATCCTCTAAATATATATGCATATATCTACAAAGGATAGCAGACTGACCAGCCTTTTAGACTACCCACTACCCCCAACGTCTACCAGTCATGTGTGTTTGAGGACCTCACCATAAATACATCCACGGAATTTCAACTATCAAAACACCTTTTCTAGGACAGCTCAAAATGGTGGGTCGAATATTAGAAGGTCGTCTTGCATAACCTGTAATGTAATATAATGTCTAGATGTTTCTTCCAACATCTCTTTAACCCTAGAGTAATGTAATGTAATGTAATCTGTAATATGTAATATGTAATGTTGCAATATGTAGTGTAATCTGTAGTATGTAATATGATGTTGCACATGTTGATGTTGATGACATGATGACATGACATGATGACATGTTGATGACATGACATGATGTAATATGTAATATGTAACATGTAATCTGTTCTGTTCTCTAGTAACATATCCAGATGTGTCTTCCAACATCTCTGTGACAGGTTTCGGCTTGATCAATGCACAGGAGTACCCTTTACCAGCGCTCTTTACCCTCGCCAATTTGCATTCATGCAGGATTCTGAACCTTTCAAGTATTTACATATTATACATATAATTTACATCTAATGTACATATCCTTCACATTGACAATGGCCATATCAATGTGTTAGACTTTTACTTTAAGAGCCCAATTATGAGCAAATTAGATAACACCATGTATGATCCCTTCGCAATCTATTCAGAATAGCCCTTTCATTTCACTGAGGCCTATGTGCAAGGTCGTCACCCATTAACATACCCCTCCTGAAAGAACTGACATCATTTCTCCATTCTCGACTCATACATATATTTATCCTACTAGTGAACTAAAATGCCTTCAATCTTTCCAGCCTTTACCATCACAAAATCTAGCTTCTACGGCCAGTTAAGGCTATTTTATCTTTCATTTGTGAGACAGTTAGACAGATTGATCAGATACCTTGTGTCATAACTCCGTTGTTACCAGAATCATTTACATAATATTCAATTTGAATTCAAATTGAGATTTCCATAATAACCACAATTCAAATGATCCAAAAAAATGTCAATCAATGGAAAAAAATCATTTTTCCCAAATTTTCTAAAAAAAAAATTGTAAAAATGCAAATTGCCCCCAAAATTCAAAGTCTAATTTCAAAACCCAGAGAAATTAGAGAATTATAAGAATTTAAAAAAATTAAAAATTCCTAAAACTAATTGCAGAAAAAAAAATTCTTTTTGTGTAAAAAAAACATTAAATTCAAAATTTAAAATTTTTTCAAATTAGAATAATAATTATAAGTTATTTACTTATTCGATGAAAGATTCACTATAGTCCAATTAGTCCATATGCTTATCAAATTTTGCTGTTCCCTTAACTAATAGCCCCACGAGAGTATTCCCACATATTATGTGCCAACCCGTGATACCTTGTTCACCTGTCGGACCAGTAAAGCCTGAGGGTTCTATGGTTCCAGGCCACAATCATTGGTACCCCAGACCCAACAGAGCCTGGGGCCCCATAGCCCCAGACTGTAAGTCTATGGTGTCCTGTGCTCCTTTCGGACCCTGTCGAGCCTGCTGGTCCACAGTTCCCTAGTTCCCTGAATTACCTGACTCTCCACGTTGGCCTTTGGAGCCAGTGGTACCACTTTTACCCTATTTCCACAGTTCCCATTTTATCCTGGGGGGGCCTAAAATACTGGTTCAGGCTCAATTTTGAATCATAATGCAAAATGTACATGTGTCAGAGCGATATTATTTATCTGAGGAATAAATCTCTGATATTCTGCTATGAAGATATAATAATAGGGATATAGGCAGAGAGAAGAAAGGAGAAGGAGAGGAAGAGAGAGAGGAGGAGAGGAAGAGAGGAAGAGAGGAAGAGAGGAAGAGAGGAAGAGAGGAAGAGAGGAAGAGAGGAAGAGAGGAAGAGAGAGAGAGAGAGAGAAAGAGAAAGAACACAAAAGGCAGAGAGAAAATGAAGAAGAAGATCAGATCTTGACAGAAACTCTGTCACCAATTTATTTGGTTAAATCTCATCTCTGGTTCACAGCCATTTCGGTAATTACCTTCGCAAAAGCGGAAGGTTATGTTTTGATCGCTGTGTATTTATTTGTATGTCTGTGTGTGTGTATGTTAATCGCATAACTCAAAAAGTATTCAACCGAATTGCATGAAATTTGGTGGGATGATTGGTTATTATACGGGACACATTTGATTAGATTTTGGGAAACAGATTTGCTCAAATTCTGACTATTTTTAACTCGATCGTATTTCACTCAAAGTTATGAGCGACTGAAGAAGAAGATGTCCATCCAGGACGTCATCACTATAACGCGATCTCCCGCGATCATTTCAACCTCAAAAAAAATTATAATTGCAGATTTGTCAAGAGATGAGGCATATTAACAAACGAATGAAACAGATTTGCTCAAATTCTGACTATTTTTAACTCGATCGTATTTCACTCAAAGTTATGAGCGACTGAAGAAGAGGATGTCCATCCAAGACGTCATCACTATAACGCGATCTCCCGCGATCATTTCAACCTCAAATGAAATTCAAATTGCAGATTTGTCAATCGGGGAGGCATATTAACAGACGAATGAAACAGATTTGCTCAAATTCTGATTTTTAAAAATCGATCGCATTTCACATAAAGTTTCACATCGCATACACTCCCATGCCAAGTACAGAACAGTAGCTGCCGCGAAGGTATGCGCTCTACCGAGTGCCCGGATTCTAGTTATCTCTGATTCCCTTAAACCTTAACCCCAAAATGCCATCAATTCATGTCTACCTTTTTATACATTAAAAACCCTTTAGCTATTCCCAAATACCACATTTTACTAGCCATGACAGGAAAGCTAATATGGCTTACACATGCCACATGACATCCCACATGACATCATCATGACATCATCATTTTCAAACTACATGCAACAGTGCTTATAGATGATATTTGTAAATAACATCAGCATCTGTAATAACATCATTAGCGTACAGACAGAGAGATAGACAGAGGGAGAGAGAGAGAGAGAGAGAGAGAGAGAGAGAGAGACAGAGACAGAGACAGAGACAGAGACAGAGACAGAGAAAGAGAGACAGAGAAAGAGAGACAGAGACAGACAGACAGAGACAGACAGATAGAGACAGACACTGCATCAGCATATAACATTTTCATCATATAACATCAACAGCTGCAGCTGCACACCCTGTCAATGATCCATCATATCAGAACCAAATCCATAAACATAGAGATAGAGAGAGAGACAGATAGACAGAGATGGGCAAAGAGAGATGAAGAGATAGAGTTAGACACAGAGAGACAGAGAGATAGAGAGAGAGACAAAGAGAGACCCAGACAAAGAGAAAGACACAGAGAGAGACACAGTGAGAGAGACAAAGAGAGACAGACAGACATATAGAGAGACAGACAGAGAGAGAGATAGAAAGACATAAAGGATGACACTGCATCAGCATACAGTATAACATTACCATTATATCAATAACTCCATGGATAATGAACATCAATGAGCATCATTAGTCACAGCATAAAACAAAAGAGAGATGCAGACAAGGAAAGATAGATAAAGAGAGACAAATAAAGAGAGAAACAGGGAAAGAGAGAGATATACCGAGAGACAGGCAGACAGACAGACAGACAGACAGACAGGGACAGAGAGTTAGAGAGGGACACATAGGGGGACAGAGAGAAAGACAGACAGATAGACACAGAGAGAAAAAAGACAAAGAGTTAGAGAGACAAAGAGAGATAGACATGTGCTATTCCAATCATCTCCACATGAGGGCAGTGTCATTCCATGTCATGTATTAAACCACATCATAATTCGTTTTTCAGAAAAGCCTTTATAAATTGTGTAGAATTGTGTAGCATATTCAGACGAAAAGTATTACACCATAATGGCCCTACTTCTCAACGATAACCTAGCATTGTCCCATCGACTTCATCAATATAATTGCACAACAAGCGCTTCTGCCAACTCCGCCATCATGACTTGTTGCCCAGCACAACTGCCCTTTTTACAATAACTTCGAAAATATTGTATTGTTCTTTAATCTATTTATTTATTGATGTTAAACAAACAAACCATATTAAAAATGATCTTACTTAGTCAACTAACTGGGAAACGTCATCAAACTTGTTAAATCGACAGGAAGTGTTGTTTTTGAACAGGAAACAGAAGGTGTGTTTCTCAGTACACTGACACAGTCACTTAATTTTCTCTGTGTGTCGACTGGCGACTGGATGGATTTAAGTCTTTGTTCCTGATCACACTTTCTCAGCTAAGTAAGTACATATTTCTAACAATTAGGTTCACTAGTCTCTGTGCGACTTGAGAGGGATTTAAAATCTTTTGTGTTTTGTCCTGTTTGTCCGTTTTTCTCAAGGTACGAAAAAGCCTCTGTTTTAACTTTTTTTCCGTAATTAAACATGCTTCCATATCATATTGCAAGTATCTAAATCGATCATTCAATTCCATAAACCATGTGTTTATCAATTTAGCAATAAAAACGAAATTGCGTACATATTAAATAGACGCTTACCCCAAAAATAACTTTACTCTTTTTTAACCGAATTCCTCCATTTTTCCTTTAGACTAAACGGCTTTTGATCCTCTATGTCTAAACAAAGCATTCATTCCTATGTGTAATAGTTAAAACCGTCCCATGCATCGTTTTTTCAAAATATTTTCCCTTCTGTATTAACATCTGTTAGTAATTGCACCAAGGGACAAAGCACATTCCTAAACAGTTTGTCACGTGATCATTCCATCTCAGTGTGCACATCGGAGTGCCTGCCGCACTGAACCAGCTGCAAGTCATTAACCAGAAAATCCGTCTTTACGTGGAGTTATTTTCCAGCTTTGTTTTCCACAATCATACCACACAAACCACATTTAACAATCACAATTTGACCACCACAAAACAACATGTTAACCACACAAACCACTTTGTCAACCCAGATGGACACAACCTCATGTTTCCAATGCCAAAGCAATTAAACACCCGACATCCACTCACAAAAAAAAAGAAGAAAAAAAAGCGTTACGCCTAGGTCCCCCGTCGGGGAAGTGATGTGAGTTGCCAAAGTGGAAGACGCAGAAAACATGCTATGATATGATATTTCGCTCACAAGGTTCAGACATACATGGAGGCGGCCATCTTGGATTTTGACGTGGTGACCCAATTTTCAATAGCGTTCTTCCTTATGCCAAGATACACCCACACACCAAATTAGAAGTTGGTACTTCGCTTATTTTTCAAGATATTCATCTCACAAGGTTCCGACATACATGGCGGCGGCCATCTTGGATTTTGACGTGGTGACCCAATTTTCAATAGCGTTCTTCCTTGTGCCTAGATACACCCACACACCAGATTAGAAGTTGGTACTTCGCTTATTTTTCAAGATATTCAGCTCACAAGGTTCAGACATACATGGCATCAGACATACATGGCGGCGGCCATCTTGGATTTTGACGTGGGTTGCACCCACACACCAAATTCGAATGCGGTTCTTCGCTTATGCACGTACGCACGCACGGACGGGCGGACGGACGGACGTACACACGGACGGAGGGGAAAACCATAGTCCCCCTTTCGCTCCGAGGTGCGACGGGGGACAAAAAACATCTTCCCACATTAAACATTAAACACCCACAAAAACCTGGGGCAGGTCTGTGTTGTGCACAGGACTTGTCACAAGCCTTGTGAGTTTAAAACACAAAAATGCACACATTTGACACACAAATCATCTCAATTGTACACAACCCCATTTTTGCAATGGCAAATCAATTAAGTACCAATACCACCACGGTCAGCCGACCACCACACCAATCCACCAATCGATGTGGACCAATCATAGACCTGCTGCAGACAAAACCTGCAACCTGCTGCTGCAACCTGCAACCTGCAACATGACCTGCTGCATGACCAGCTGCAGGCATGACATGACCTGACAGACCAACCTTTCGACAAACACATGCACATGCCATGATTTTAACACGTGATTTAATAAAATCTCCACATGGTTCTCTCGCGTTCTGCAAAGGACACACCAGTATCAGCTTACCTGGACTCTGTTAGAGTTGCGAGGAACCCAGGGACGCCATTGTCAAAGAAGTATTATTTGGAGAGAGATGAGGTGCGGAAGAAGAGAGCTGTGCTGGTCTCATCAATGTCCACCAATCAGTTGCTTTTAGGAGAGTTTATTAAGTATCATTAGGAAGAAGAAATCTCGGTCTAATAAGCACAGATTACATACAAAATGTCACAGAGTTCACTTGGTTACAACATAGAATTGCGCAGCAGAACGGTAAAGCACGTCCGTCGTCATACTTCCTCCTTTCCAGCTTTCCGACTTCCCTTTTATGCATGTAAAAGTCCTTGGAAGTCCCTCTCAAGGGAAAGATGGGGGTTTGCACACATTATGGTTCCATCTGGCTTTGCTCTTGCAAATCATGAGACCTCGTAGGTATGCTTTGAGAAATAAGCAAACAGATGTATTGTAGAAAAAAGTTCCTTTCGGGTCTCCCTGAGCAGACATTATTACTTCTTAACATGATCCTCACTGGAGTACTCCCTTTGGATCCCTGTCAGCCTGACGAATGTACATCTGATTTCATACAAGCATTGCTAAAAAAGAATTTGGTTCGACCACATGTTCTTTCCACCTCACAATTCCCAATACAGCATTACTCATTATTCAGCTCAAGGAATACATTTTCCATATGTATAAAGAGATGAAATGGTTCAGACATTCTATACAAACTTTCTGTGATTTTCCTGCAAGAACTACAATTAATTCAAGAGAGTATTAATTAATTAATCCATGTAGAAGTCCTACTTCTACAGAGTGGAGGAATGGTTCATCAGAGTAGTGATGGCAATATATGAGAGAGCACAGCTGTAAGGACAAAGGACGGAAACTGGTGAGTTTGAGGTGAAGGTGGGAGTGCATCAGGGGTTGGTACTAAGTCCACTACTATTTGTAGCTGTGATGGAGGTGCTCGGAACATGAAGGAGGGTTTACCGTGGGAGTTCTTGTATGCAGATTATCTGGTGTTGATTGCGGAGAGTATGGATGGACTGAAGGAGAAGATGAACAAGTGTAAGGATGTATGGAGGCAAAAGGTCTGAAGGTGAATATCAGAAAGACAAAGGTGATGGCAAGTGGTGAGGTGGAAAGAACTGGGAAGTGGCCGTGTCCTGTGTGCAGGAAGGGTGTCGGAGTGAACTCCATTCAATGTACAATGTGCGCTGAGTGGGATCATCAAAAATGTACTGGTTTGAGAGGGTCCTTAACCAGTGTGGCAGCTACATTCAACTGTAAGGTGTGCACAGAGGGAGCTGCAGATGGAAGAAATGTTGAGTTGGATCTTGGAGATGGCGTGAAGCTGGAAGGTGTGAAAACATTTTGCTACCTCGGAGACATGCTGAATGGAGAAGGTGTATCAGACGCAGCAACGGTTGCTGGAAGTTACGGGAAGTGAGTGGCGTGCTGACGAGGAGGGAAGTGTCATTGAAGCTGAAGGGAAAGGTGTATGCTGCATGTGTGAGAAGTGGAATGATTTATGGGAGCGAGACATGGGTAATGAACGTAGAGCAGCAACGAAGACTGGAAAGGGTGGAAATGCGAATGGTTTGGTGGATGTGCGGAGTACTGTAGAGAGAGAGGAAGACAAATGATGAATTGCGAAAGATGATGGGAATAGATCCTGTGATGGATGCTCTGAAGAGAAACAGGTTGAGATGGTTTGGTCATGTGTTGAGGAAGGATGAAAGTGACTGGTTGAGAAGAGTGATGGAAATGAATGAAGAAGGAAGTAGAGAACAGGGAAGACCGAGAAAGACTTGGATGAAGATGGTGGAAGAAGAAATGCGGGAAAGGGGGTTAACAAGGTGAGATGTAGAAAGTAGGGCAAAATGCAGAAGATTGTCATGGGGCCCGCAAGGCTAACCCCCGCTCAAGCAGGGAAAATGGCCTTAAAATGCTTGTTGTTGTTGTTGTTGTAGTCTTCCTCCTTCTCTGATGAGATCAGTCGGCCTCAGAGGGGTAAATCCTTACCCGTGGCAAGTGTCTGGACGTGGTCCGGAAAACTATCGTGCTGTGAGCATGGAAACAGAATATTCTCTGTCTCCCCACTCTGGTGAGTGCTTAAGGTAGGACAGTCTTTATTTGAGGCCAACCGATTGAGACACTGCTGTGCAGCCACAACCAGGTAATTCCAAGTTTTGTTCTGTGAAGGGCCGGGTAAGGCCTGCATGTCCACCGACATTGTTTCCCAAAAGGTTGACTTCTGGAATTCATGTCTGTCAGAGTCTCTCCACATTTTTCATTTGGTCTGGTGATTAAGGCATGACGGCAGGAAACAGGCAATATGACTGAATTGTCCTTTGTTGCAGTACACTGGCTGGTCCTTTTAGAGACCAGCCCAGGTTGGTAGAAAATGCCACTGGAGCACCCTTTCGGCCGAACCACATTGGTTGCCTTGGTAATATGAGGTGCGGTAATCTGACCAGATTAATATTGTTGGTTGAGGCTTGTTTATCAGAGGGAGTGGTGTCCCAGCTCGGTAGAGGTACCGTCTCTAAGAGAAGCCACTGGGAAAGAATACTCATAAGCGCAGCATTGTTGCAGTGAATGCTGCATCTATCACATGCCTTTGGTTCGGGTTCTCGACTGATGATATTTCGAGCTTGACAGAAGCACCAGTGCACTGCACCGCATCTTCCTGTACTGTCTGAGCAGTAATGTTTCAAGTTTACCTACTAAGTTCAGCTGCTCCATTGTTGAATTCAAAAGCATGGTCCTTTTGGAATCATCCTTTTTCTCTTATCCAGGGCCCTCGCATTTGTGGAGGTCAACTGCTTGGTTCACTGAACATTTAGCTCGGAACTTTCCCTGGATCCAACCTGCCAGATGGTGCAAAGTGTCGTTCTGATTAAGAGCAACGGTACCCGCCCTCGGGGCGTGGCTTCAATTGGGAAGCCCAAATGAAAAGGAAAAATATCAGAAATTGAAGGTTCTTTTTTATTTAAAACCATTCATATAAACATCTGTTGAATCATATCACACGCAAATCATCAAAATCTAAACTACATGATGCCCATTTTGAAAAAAGATTGAATTCTGCAAAACGGAAGCGGCTGCTACACCTGTTTCTCAGTCGCTTTGCACATGCTCTCATGTTACTTCAGAGCCGCACGTTTATATAGGAAGAGTTTGTCAGGAGTCGATCTTCTCTCTCCTGGTGCATAGAATAAACAGTATTTGTAGAATTTCAACAAAAGCCACATCACTGTTCATATCGGTAAATATTATTCCATCGTGTTTTGAAAAATTGGGAAATTGGAAAAATTGGAAAAACAATATAGCCTATTTTACTCCAGGGGGTCCCAGAATTACCCACCCAAAATATCATTGCGATCGGTTCAGCCGTTTGTGCGGTACCTTCGAATAGACAGACGGACATTTGGTGAATTATAGGAAGATAATCTGCATTCAAGAGTCCTAAGTTAATGCAGTGCTCGACAAATCCATCACGATAACTTCATGGCAGTTTGCTAATTAGCCTGTCTACACGTGAGCCACATTGTTGAAATCCATGTTCATTGTTCACCCTTGAGAGATTAAAACATACCCAGGAGGGAGTGCACTGCCAGAGCAAAGTCTTGAAAGTCCTCTGCATCTCCACGCCTCACTGCTGCCATGTTTCTGATGGCGCCACTTTCACTCTGTACGAGTTTCCTCGGCTGTCCATACTTGTCCTGCAGGGCTCGTATGTGTGATCTGCAAGTTTGTGTGATAGCTAATTAGGGTATCCAATGCCAGCTTGAGAAGGGCAAAATCACTTTCTCTGCCACTCTGAAAATATGGCAAACTCTTATTCGGTACCGCACAGGATGAAGCTATCAGCAAGTCCTTTAGGTTGGATGTGGCAGGCGTCGTGGATGGGTAAGCTGGATGCCCGTGTGGTGAAGTCAAAGGTGGCAGGTGCGGTGCCTGATGACATGCTATCATTTTTGGATTAAAAGTTGAAGGTTGTAATGGAGCGCTGCTTGTGGATGAATATGCCAGGGCATGTCCACCTGTTGACATCCCTGCAGCCATCTCATGGGTCCCAGGTTTGATCAGACTCAATCAAAACACATAATTTGATGCGTCTGCTTCCCATTCTCAATCGGTGATGTATTGTCATTAATGATTAATTGCAGAGTAGGTTGTAGGTCTGCAGTGATTTATATTATCGGCTCTGGTTGCTGTGGCGGTAGCTGCGCTGGCAACAGTTTGTTTGGTTGAGCTGATGGAGTAAATGACGATTCGCACGATGCAGAATCCCACGCTGAGGGGTGACTGTCGGCTACTTGGATGGAGATGTTGGTGTCTCATCTCCTGCATCCAAAAACGACACCATTATCCGTTCTTTCTCCAGTTCCCATTCAGCCTTCCTCGGACGTCTGTCTTGTTAGATGGACAGCCCAGGCTTCGCGTTCCCTCAGAGACTGGCACTTGATCTCATTGGCCTGGCGCTCAATTTCTTGAACCTGAAGGACTTCATCCTGCAGCTTTTGCCCACATTTTTCAGCTCTCGTCCTCCTCGACTTGACTTGTTGGTTCCTCTTTCTGTTTTAGGTTTCCATTAGAATTGCCGATTGGAGTCACTCAGCTGAGATGTAATAGATGTATGGCTGTAGCCACAAGAATGGCAGAGTTGTGAGCTCTGTGTACTGCGTGTACTGCATGGTGAAGCAGTCTATGGCTGGTGGCTTCCTTACAAGTATCGTCTTTAGGAAGAACTCGGTCCACTCTCCTGATTAAAGGAAGGACCGCTCGTGTTCCAAGTTATGAAGAACATGGACGTTCAAATATTCAGGAATACGTCTATTCCGTTCGGCTTGGGAAAGCGCCGCCGGTAATTCATTGCCAATGCCAATGATGGCCAGGTCGTTAATTTGGGAGCCGATGTGGACACAGCAGTGATGGGGCTGACGGTGGCCATGGAAACGGCGACAGAGGGTTCGTGACAGCAGCGGTTAAAGGACGACCCAGGATAATGTCGCCGGTATTGTCTGCTATTCTAGTACAGTTGGTCGTCAAGGTGTTGGCGATATTCTCATCCATTATTTCCTTGTCCAGCTTTTGACATCTGGCTCAAAGGAGCATGAAAGTAGGTTCTGGACTCCTACTGTGAGGCTAGCTAGTGCGGAGGATAATAGAGAACAGTGGATCCAGGAATAATGGCATGATTAAATTCTTTGGATAAGACGAGACACCAAACTTCCTTTTCAGCACAGCTGATCAATAAAGCAAGGCAAAGATGGTGGCAACAATCTCGCTCACATGAGCAGGAAGCAGGAAGCCGCCGCCTTTCCAGTGGAAAAAAATGATAATAAAAAGGCAATGATCACAGGCACACACTACAACGACATGGCATCAACAGATTGCAAAAAAACATTTCTGAGCACAGCAGTAAAAAGGTTCACGCATGTAAACATAGCAGCAAAGAGTGATTGTCAGCGGTGTGTTATTCCTGGAGTTAACAGTTAACGAGAAAGGTTTGACTCGGAATTGTAGTTGGTGTTACTTGCTATGTAGACTGTGTCTACTGGTTACATCATTTTTGGTAAGCGTGGCTTATTTTCTTTGCTGCTGATGCGGTGCCTCGGTTACCAGTAATCTGTTTCGCATTTTACTGACTTTGGAAAGATGATAGAAGACTGAGTCAACCCACCTGGTGTTGTTTCAACAGCACGACAGGTGCTCAAACTCAACACGCTGAGATCTTAAGCCAGCGGCCCTACCGGTTAAGCCAGCACAGCCTTGGAATTGTGGGTAAAAACTCAATATTCCTGCTTTGTTTTTGAACGTGACGAATCTGCTCCCCCGGAATCCCCAATATGTGCTTGCTCGTGTCCGGCGGATGTTTTATCACGAGGTTTTTGGTTAATATCCTCCCGGTGTCCTCAGAGAGAGACAGAGAGATGGGGGTTGTGGAAGTTGAACACGATACCTGTGGACTGCAAATCGCACCTTCCGATTATTCAGGTAAGAGAAGAAGTTCAAAAACCATGTTGATGCTTTCGTCACGTGGTAATAATGTTTGGTCAACGTGACATGTCCTTCGTGCAAGGACTAATGAGATTACAACCTTGCTTGGTGTTCTGATCGACCTCGACAGGTACCTCACCTCACAAGGTGGTTTTATCGTGTAAATCAGTGCACCTTCGCTGTGTAGCACAGTACAGGTGAACGTGCTGCTGTTCCTTGAAGGTCCTTTTACATTTTTCGTTCCATGACCAATAAACCATCTTGCCTTCCCTCAGTTGGTTTTTCCCAGCCAAAGTTTCCCATTGAATTACGTTTTGGGAATCGGATTCTTGTCCACCTCTCCTTTCCTATTCCTCACCAGGTGCTGCATGACATCATCACCAGGCCCCGAAGGGTGCACGTGTCGGAATTTACGACTCCCTAGATTATGTCATGGTTCCTTTACTCCTATCTTCTGTTCTCCCAAAGTCCCAAACGTCATTCCCTTCTGCTCACCTCCACTCATTCGTTCCTCTTTTTTTCAGCCTGTGCAACCAACTTCCACATTCTCTTCAATATCATTCTTCTCTCAATGTTTTCGAAACAGCTGTTCACCATCAATTTCGGATCATCCCTCGTACAAAACCATGATATTTTCTATCCTTGTTAATCCTCCCACCCACAAGCCCAAATCATTGCAAAGTTTTTCCCTCCTCTCCAAACCATTTTCATCCCAATATCCCTTCATTGTTTCACTCCAAAAGAGTTGCCAGGCAATTGTAACACCACTCTCTATCCAGATGTACAAAGACTGTGCATTTCAATAACCGTCCGATCAATGCAAAACCTTTAACATAGGAAGGAGTACCCTTGGAGAATATTTTATTTATAATTCTGACGACATCGGTCACATGGTGGGGCAGCCATATTGGATTAAAAGAAAAAAAAATGGACAACTCCGAATCTGCTCAACGAAAAAAAAATTGAAGCTTGCCAGATGTCATCAACTCCCCACATGGTACATAGGGTGATAATGATGACATCATCGTTGAAGTGGTATTCCAGCTAAAACTGGTTGAATCAAAACCCTCATCCTGAAACTTCATGTATCTGTTCTGTGAATGAAGAAATAAATTTATGACGTTATTGGTCACGTGGTCTGGTGGCTATATTGGAGTGAAAATAATGTAAACAAGTGGAGCTGCATTCAAAGTACACCGCCGCCATGCCAAATAAATAAATAAATACTTAATAAATGGATAATAATTAATTGATTAATCAAAAAATAAGACATACTGTTTTGCCAGATCACTTGCTCACTATTGTGTCAGCATTAACCTTCCGAGCTCAAAGGATGGCTGAGATATTTGCCGGACAAACAAACAAACAAGAATGAAAGAAAACAAAGAAAAGGAGTGAAAACTGAGTCCTCCCTTTCGCCGTGCATCATTGCCAGGAATCCTTCTGCACCTGTTGATGTCATGTACAAAAATCGGTAATACAAACGGTGCACACAAATCTTCTCCAGAACTACTGTATAGATTGAAGCGAAACTTCATACATATGATGGACTCCCCATTGGGAACATAGTTGGAATTTTTTTTCATATACATCTGAATTGATGCAATTTCATATCGATGTGCACAAAAATGGTCGACAAACACTATGGATAATGGCAATGTATGTGTCATAATAATGTGCATATGTATTATATGGATATCTGGTCCATAATATTGTTGTGGATATGAGAATGTTTTTTTTTTGTTGTTGTGTAAATTGTTGTAAAATATCGCCCTCCTTACTCCAGTGTTGTATAAAGGTGAAAGGGCATTCCCGTAGTTAATTCCATAAAGCATACACGAAGGACACCATATATCCCTGTTCAGTAGTTTATTTCCTTATTCTGTGTATTAGGTTAAGGCTTTGTCTTCCATTAATTAATACTCCATTGCACCGAATTCAAATAGATAGATCCCCTTTCATTCCCATTCCCAAAACCTCTACTGCCAACTGCATTTGCCGCCATTACGGCGTGGTCAGCTCGGGGAAGAAGGGCGTGCCCGCCCATCGTCATCAAGGGCGGAGCCAGAGGGCTGTGCCGACCAATCAGGGCCGAGGCGAGCTGACCGATGGGCGTGTCCTGGACACCAGCGGCTTGATCGCCTGAGGCGCTATAAAGCGCGCGCGCGAAAGCCGAGAAGTTGTTGTTGGACTAAGCAAGAGAGGGAGAGGTCAATTACAAGAGTTGCGCCAAAGGTTCCAAGAAAGAGTTGCGCCAAAGGTTCCAAGAAAGAGTTGCGCCAGAGGTTCCAAGAAAGAGTTGCGCCAGAGAGGTTCCAAGAAAGAGTTGCGCCAGAGACGGCAGATGAGTTCAGAGTTCTAAGAGTTGCGCCAGAGACGGCAGACGAGTCTGGACGAGCCCTCGGGGAAAGAAGGGAGACGCGTCCTGAGGTGAGCCAGAGAACCAGCAGCTTTGGCTCCACAAGCAGCGTTGACTCCACCAGGCAGCTTCGACCCGTTACCCCGCGGGAACCAGATTGCGGTGGCATCGGTGGCCATTGAGGTCCAGCCCGACGTCCCATGCGGGATCAAACCCCGAACCATCTGCCCCAGCTGAACCTTCCCATTCCTCCTTCCAGCATTCATTCCAACGATTCCATCCTTCTTGTGTACGTGAGTTTGTTTTGTTTGTTCTGTCCCTGGGTTAATTAAGACTGCTATAGGTAAGCTAGGAATTTGCACTGTGTTCTTCTGGTCTGTCCCTCTTTCTATTTTATTTTATTATCTTTCCTCCTTGGTTTCTTTGATTGTGTAAATAGTAATAAATTATATTCGTATTTCCACCCTTTTGCTTTGGTGTTCTTCTTCTTCACATCCTTCGCTTTTGTCTTTTCCCTATTGAATATCTGTGGCGCGATTTTGGCCAACGTCCAGAAATCGGGTTAGTCAGGCTAACTGTTCGGGCGCGGCGGCCATCCGCTCGGCCAATCAACATCCTAGCCGCGTCCGTAACAATATCATTGTGCCATAATAATAGCATATTCAGTTCACGATGGTAGTTTTGCTCAAAATGAGCGCACGAGGCGAGACTATGCGCTCCACCGAGTGACGTTCCTGTTTGTCCAAGTTTTCCTCGATTTTATCCTTCAACGCTGCCATTGGTGTTCTCTGCCCCTCCTCCTCCTGGTTCTTTGTTCTGTTATGCTCTCCCTCTTTCATGAGCCTTGGCTTTGTATGCAACAACAAAATACAATTGGAGAAAGAAGAGGGAATTGTTTAATGTAGTGATGAATTTCTGCTTTTACAGTTTTGGATTTTGTCTGCACACAAACATTATTATTAGTCTCTAATGTGATGTGTTTACAGATCTTCACGTTATAAAGGTTGAACCTGAAGCATTGGAAGCTTTGGATCAAAAAGGTGATGAGAGTTTTGCACTCGCTCTTTGAATACATTTTGTTGCCTTTTGTTTTGTGAATCACTTTGTGGAGATTTCTTGGTGTTGTTGAATTGATTCAGTTGCATTCCTACTCAATGCTGTGCTTTTTCCATTATATTTTCTTGGGGAGATGGAGTGCGAATATTTGGTGGTTGGGTTGGGTGATGGAGGGAAGGAGAGCAAGCAGTTTGCATGGCAAATTGCACTTCACAAGTTTGCTTGAAGTAGCTTTGAGGGAGCTTGGGAGTGAGTTGTTCTTCAGCACTATTTTTTTCAAATTTATATATTGTGATGGAAATGATTTAAAGGGGTTAGGGGGGGGGGGGGGGGGGAGATGAAGGGATTCGTTATTTGGACAGTTATCTGCTAATGAATGTTTCCATTCGTCATCTCAAAATAAACACAATTAGCCATCAGGAATAATTGTGTGGAATGTGGATAGTCCCTCGTCTTCCATCCAGCCCTCTATATTTTCTCTTTTGTATGTGCTTTCCATTTCCTCTCCACTCTATTTATTTTCCCAACCATGTGCATGCTGTCATGGCGCCCGAGTGGGTGACACCCTTAGGGAGTGATATCACGGCGGTCATTGCTCTGTGCCCCAGAGGTCACATTGGGACAAGTGAGTCAAATCAAGCAGTGGTGGTGACATCACACATCAAGCCAATAAAAACCCTTCAACTGAGCATGCACCTCTCGTTGAAGTTAGAGACCAGTCAGAAGAGTGCCACAAGTTGGAGTTTGAAACCAGTCAGAGGCACATCATGAGTTTCTGATGAGGACCAGCGAAAGGAGTGTCTGGAGTTTGAGTGGCAGACCCGTCAGAAGCATGTCACGAGTTGGAGATCAGTCAGTAGTGCTTTGTAGATTGGAGATTGAGACGAGAGCTGCCGTCGATGTTGATTAGTAGTTGGAGTATTGGTGCTGGAGGGGCAAATCGCCATCCCAGCTGCAGTAGGTGGCAGTTAGAGTCGAGTTGTGGCCTTGATGATTGTTGCCAGACTTCATGCTGCACTGGTTTGGGGAATGCACTGATGAGCACGCCTCCATTCCTGTCCAGCTTGCCTCACTCTTCGCCATCCTCCAGCACCTCAAAGGAGGAGAGGCCACCCTCCTCTACATCCTCATCTTCTTTCTGTTCCGCATCTCATGTGCTGTATCTAACTGTGCAAGTCTCTGTCTTAGGGTGCCTTCACATACACGGATTATTCTTACGAGTCCTTACGGATCGCCAACTCGTAGTCAATCGCAAGCATCCGTAAATAACGGAAGATGATTTTTGACATGTCAAAAGTTGTTGCGAGTTGTGACGAGTTATCTACGGATACCAGCGAGTTATTTACGGATGCTTGTGATTGACTACGAGTTGGCGATCCGTAAGGACTCATAAGAATAATCCGTGTATGTGAAGGTTGCATTAAGGATTAGTTTTAAGATAAGTCGGAGAACCTTTTTACTTCATGTAAGCAGTTACTGTCAGGCTCATTGTTCCTGTTTTTTTTCACTCTAATTGATGTTGCTTTCTTGTATCCACACCCATATCTATCTATAATTCCAGTAATCTCTGTGTGTATGTGTGTGTGTATGTGTGTATGTGTGTGTGTCTGTGACCGCTGTTTCTCGACAACCACGGGTCCGATATACTTGCAACTTGCCAGGTATATTGCTGGGGACCCGAGGATGTGCCTTTTCAAGGTTTCATATTAATCGGAGAAGTAGTTACCGAGCTATGGCGATTTATTTACCAAACTCCGCAAGCCGTTCACTTTGGACCAAACCATTTCATGTAAATAGAGGGGGGGGGATTGTCACCGTACTCGCAAGCCGTTCGCTTTGGCTTTGCGAATGGACCAAACCATTTCATGTAAATAGAGGGGGGGGGATATAATTTTCGATATATATATAGTACGGGCATGCCCTAGTCTATCTATAATTCCAGTAATCTCTGTGTGTATGTGTGTGTGTATGTGTGTGTGTCTGTGTGTCTGTGACCGCTGTTTCTCGACAACCACGGGTCCGATATACTTGAAACTTGCCAGGTATATTGCTGGGGACCCGAGGATGTGCCTTTTCAAGGTTTGAAATTAATCGGACAAGTGGTTCCCAAGGTATGGTCACCGTACTCGCAAGCCGTTCGCTTTGGCTTTGCGAATGGACCAAACCATTTCATGTAAATAGAGGGGGGGGGGGGGGTTCTACCGTACTCGCAAGCCGTTCGCTTTGGCTTTGCGAATGGACCAAACCATTTCATGTAAATAGAGGGGGGGGGGGGGGTTCTGTGGTCGTTACTGCCACGTGGTTTCAAAGTTTTTTTTTGTTGTTGTTGTTTGCACGCATGTTTTTTTGCACCCACGTACGGGCACACCCTAGTAATATAAAAGGAAGAAAGTGTATTTGTATGTTTGTTTGTGCATTCTTACCCGACGGGAACCAGCGCAGCCAAATCTTTTTCTTGCCTCCTCTTTCATCCAGAGGAAGATCGAGGTCTCTGCTTGGTAAAAGAAAATCACCCAGATAAAACCAGAGAATTGCCCTTCATGCCTTTGTCGTCTCTTGTGATTATACACTGCCTGGGTTTTTGCCCGGGAGCAATGGAGTAATTTGTATTGTGAAGGTCCTATATTGAGGTTGAAGTGATTTGTTGTCAACAACACAATTTTAATTATCACTCGTACACAACCGTTCCCTGTGGGAGCTGCAGGGATTCATGTTATTATTGGTTCACAAGTTATCAAACAGTGTCAAACAGAGTGACCACTATATTCATCATGGGTGTGTGTCTGTCTGTCTGTCTGTCCGCAGCATAACTACCCGATTATATCATCCGATCTTTATGAAACTTGGGTGGGAGGTTGATATCATGATCTCGTTCTGTCCCGCCGAGAGTGGACGTATTGCGCCCATTGTGGGCGGAGCGACGCCCGAAAAAGATGTCTTTTTAGGGGGTAATCGAGTTAAAGCTACATTATCTCCGAGGGAGTTGTTGGAATCTGACAGGGGTTTCGGTTTTTGGTTAGGCCAATGTCATGTGTCTAGCCCCACAGAGCTCGATTTGTTTTTTTTCGCCCCAAGGTCAAGGTCACAAGTCACAAAATTTAGAAAAGTCGATTTTTGATGGTTTTATTACATTGTTCACTTCCTGATTGGGTGAAATGTCGTACATGATCTTATATTATCACATACATCATGAAATACAAGTTTTCCAACAAATTTCAGAATCTTCGACCTTTGACCTTTGAAGGTCACAAAGGTCAAAGTTTCAAAGTTGTCGGAATCGAACCAAATTTTCGGTATTGTGTTGCTAACTGACCTCATAACTGATTATGCATGATTTTCTATCTTATTTCAAGGTCAGTAACCCCGTTCGTTCTGACATTTCTGGGCCTGGCCTGTCCGGGCCTGTTTCGGTTGTAGTCCGTCCTTTGTCATTGAATACCGCTCGCTCGTGAACCTTTGTCGTCTCCTGACTTGTCCTTATTATTATTGCTAATTATTATTTCTATAACTTACGTTACATCAGGTCATTGAAAAGATCAGACCGTGCCTCATCATTCTAAAAAATAAAACTTACTTCCATGAGGGTGTTGGGTGAGGGTGGCAATATCGCAATCAAAAACCACTTGGGGAGTGGGGATATTGTTTCGTAACTTCAATAATATTATTATATTATCATAAATGTTATGACTGTTTTTTTAATGAGAAGCAGCTTCAGAAAAACGCCACAAAAAACGTCTTAGAAAAACGCCACAGAAGCAGCAGGAAGGGTCATGTTATTAATCTTTGTGGGGTATATAGACTACAGTAGATCTTTGTCATGTGCGTTTATCGACATAATAAGCATATGTTACGGATTCATCACTTCTGCCATTGCTGTTGTTTTATACTTGTATTTTTTTTAGTTTCAGGTTATGTTGTTAAGATTTTTGTGTGAAATGGAGATGACTTCAGTAAAAGTTAAAAAGAAATGTTTGTGAAGGAAAAAGGAAAACGCAGCAAAGAAACCGGAAGAGGAGAGAGAGGAAGAGATCGGAGGGGAAGGAGACGGCCATGAGCGAGACAGCCGTGAGTCCCATCAAGGCTGCGAGCGGATTTTTTTGACATTGATCGCGAATGAGTTGAGGCTTTTCGTGAAAGGGATTGCCCACGACATCGTCATATTGCGATTGCAATTAAACCTGTGCCTCAGGTTTTATTACCAGGCGTGAGCTATTGTTGGCAGGAAAGCAAGAGCCTCCATTTCAGGCCGATCGGCCATTTTTTCCTCGAAGAGGCCGTCCGCCTGGTGCTTCGTGTTCTGTCGTTGGGATTCCCATATCGACATCATCGTGTGGATCGCCGTTGGTTCCCATATCGGCTCAATTGCCATATCGACCTCTCACCTCATAACTCCTCATTTGCAGCCACGCTGATAACTGCCTGTTCTTGTAGTTCTGCACAACATCCACCTTCACCGCGTGGGGATTCGTGCACGGACTTTGGGGAATGTTACATTCCACTCGCGTTTGGCGTATTGTGAGTGTATTGCTTTGAGAGAATTGGGGAATGATGGTACAATTATATTGTTACAGACACGACTTTGATGTTAAGGTGGGCCGAGCGGAATGGCCGTCGTGTCCGCACAAATTACCCGATTGTACTCGAACTTTGACGAAGCCGCGCTACGCTGGATCAATAAGAAAAAGAAGACACCCGGCTGGGTTATAAAATGACGACACCAGGGATACGGTTCTCAAGACCTCCGGAGGAGATTATATTCGTGCGGAAGGTCAGATTACAGGGACGAGAGGTACAACATAGAAAGACAAGCACTTAGACACAATCTTATATTATTCCCCAACAGACGACAGGCAAACGGGACAAGGCTGACTCACACGGGGGTTGATGAAAAGGACAGCGGGTATCGATGG
Organism: Myxine glutinosa; assembly: GCF_964187855.1. Classification (NCBI taxonomy): domain Eukaryota; kingdom Metazoa; phylum Chordata; class Myxini; order Myxiniformes; family Myxinidae; genus Myxine; species Myxine glutinosa. The sequence continues at coordinate 15,337,886 of NC_136261.1, read as the reverse complement.
CTCAAGGTGCACTCTTGGCTCAAGGACAGGGTCGACCCGGTCCGGTCCAGAGATGCGGAAGGTTGCACAGCGCTCGAGGTGGTAACGTTCTTTCACAGGCCGGTTCTCTTCCTCTCAGCGGTCGTAGGCAACGTTCTTTCTCCAGCTGGGGGCGCATCTCACGTCACATCCGGCGCGTGGCCGCGTATATCCGGCGGGGAGTGACACGCCCTCGGCTCGTTAGCTCCGCCTCGTGGAATCGGCACGTTGCTTCTCATTGGGTGCGTGCGGGGGGGTTTACCAGGCTCCGCCCTTGACGAGGAGCTGACAAGGAGCCCCTTCGTGGTAACCCCGTGGAGCGCATGGTCTGGAGCGCATCGTCTGGAGCGCATTGTCGATGGCGGCGAACCGAGCCGGTGGGAGGACGCACACTCCCCCCCGCGCAGCGCCGTGCCCCTCTGTTGTTGTAGACGGGGAAGAAGATGGGAGGAGGTATGGGAAAGGTCCTAAACTCACTACTGATGCCATATAATCACATTCTGGTGCAACGAAGAGTCATAATTAATGGAAACGAGGCCTTAACTGACATAGAATAAGAATAACTAGGAAGATGTCCGAAAGTTGTCTACGTGTGGTGCGGTGGACCTGGGCACGACATTTAATGGGGGAATAAGGGGAAGGTCGGCTCTACTGATTGTTATTTACATGCAATGGGACTAGGGAATGGGGGATTGGGGAAAGTTGGGGAGTATTGGAGAAAATAGGGGAATATTTACAAGCGGATATGGAGGCCAAATTCCATATTCGCAACATTGCACCCTTCTCTACCCTCGGGGCGTCCCGACCCGATAAATTTTTACCTACTTTAGTGTGGCACGCAATGTAGTTCCCTCTACTATTAACTCTACCCTGAGTGCGACAGTTTTACAGATATTCACAAATGAGTAAATATGTCCCCCTGCGACGTTGCACCCTTCTCCTCACAGAAACACACCCACAGGATAACCGAATCCGGAAAGAATTCTCAAACTACACATACAGCCGGTAGGGAGCATTATTTACAAGATTACGCTGATATCTACACTACGATCCAGGACCTGTTTTTGGAGGAACACATGCAGATGTTATGCATAGAGAGAGCGCGCTTGCCAGCATCGATACACCAACCCACGAGTGCTCTGTGGCCGACGGCCTTTAATAACGTGCAGAGCACCCTTTCCCAGCATCAAAAGCACCACCCCACCACCAATCGGTGCAGTCACCATTGTTCATTGGAATAAAAATAAATTCGACAACCCCTAACCCTGCAGGTGTCTCTTGCTCTTCTTGTGGTGCACTTGGTGTTAACTAAAAGTGGTTCACCTGTATGGCATAGGTGCCACGTTGACCCATAGGTCCATCCCCGGGTGGTGCTTGGCCGCAAACGAACTGCGGTCCATTGTGGGTGGCCACAAACATTGCGGTCCATATGGTGTATCGATCCCGGCAGCAAACAGCGAAAGTGCAGGCCCACAACTGCGCAGCCAGCACCTCTCTCTCCTCTCTCTCTACCCCAAAGCCAGATCCTCGGAGGTGGGAGACAAAAGAAGCAGACAAGTGAGTAAGGTGGTAAGGGCGCAAAAGTGCACGCAATGTAAGGTGATGCACACTGGGGGCACATGGGAACCAGGTGAGACAGGTACGTTCCTATCGTACGCCCCCCCCCCCCCCCCCACCAGGTAACCTACATGGCCCCTCCCTTACCCCTTACTGTATCCACAAAACACAACACTACCCATAAACATCTACTTTACAAATCAACAAACATCCCTACTGTCTTCCCCGTTCCTCCCATAAACCAAATTCGTCTTCTCTCCCTCCTAACCAATCAAATTTGCCATTTTCAACTCTCATCAAAATTTGCCATTTTCAACTCAACATCAAAATTTGCCATTACCAATTCAACATCAGTCCCTCCTAGGGAGGGAGAGATGGAATCACCCCAATGTCTCATCCACGTCGTGATGCGTCTCACAAATCCACACAGCAATTCATCTCCTGCAACAAAACAAAGAAAACACAGGTGTGGAGTCATCATCATCACCACAGGTAAGTGGCTGCGTATGGTGCGACAGGTTCATCAATCCTAACTATTTCCTAAATGACTTTAACAACTTTACACTACCCGGGGTCTTTCTCCGGCCAAACCATTGGCCCTCTTACACTATGGGTTCTAAAAACCAATTCCCATTGGCCAAACTGTGGTGCTCTTCAATTTGGGGTCTCACTCCCCCGATTCATCTCCCGGTGCCCTCGCACAATTTCTGGGCTGTGGCGTGTACCTCTCCCAGTGGGTCTACCCACCTGCACACCTCCACCACTGCAGTTGCCTCCGAGCTTACCTGCTCCTCACCCTAACCTAACTACCTGGGGAAGGCCCTCTGGCTCTCTCCCCACTCGGTGCCCTCTCTGGCACTGGGCTACCCGGGTCCGTCCTCCGGATCCTCGGGCCCCATCCACAACTCTACCGGCTCCCAGAGCCCACCTGCGGCCTCACCTGGCCGACATCCTCACAGTGGTGGAGTGCCCAACCAACTACACACACTAACAGGCTACACGCCCAGCCATTTCCACAACACTAATGCACCCATCCACAACACCATTCTGCAACCGCACCACAGATGCCAATATCCAACCACAATTTACCTGTACCCTCTACCTAACACTTACACTACCCGCCCCGGGTACTCGTGAAAGGGGTCCACTCTTCCCCCATCCACACCTTCGCACCATGCACACCACTCCGTACCACTTACTCCAACTCTCTCCACACACCTGTATTTGCACACCTGTGCTCTCACACCTGGTGCCACCTGCACCCTTCTCTCCCCAAGCGCATTCACGCTGATCCACACACTCACTACTCACACACTGCTCCACACACCTGTCCAGTTGCACACCTGTGCAATCACACCTGTTCCATCCTCACACACACACGGCATCATCTCATCTAACTACTCCCTTCTGAAACTTGCGCTTCCCAGTCGTCCCTTTAAACTATTGCGCTCCCACGTCATTATCATCCACGCTAATCTACCTGCGTCCCCACTACAGGTATCCTTGTCACTAACTAACCTTAACGTCACCTAATGTCATCTTCGCTAGATCCCTACACACAATATCCTAACCCACCCGGGCTAGTTTTCACTGCCATACACCCCATAAGCTAGTGCTCCTTTGCCCCCACATGGGAAGGATGGTGGATTTGCCATCCCACCACATCGGGGGTCTCTCACTACCAATTTTGCACATCAAATTTCAATAAATCAAAAATTTGCCAATCACTGCCCATCATCTGCCAATCACTACTGCCAATCCCTTGCCAATCATCAAATTTTGTTTTTCTCCAATTTTGGGTCCAAAACACTAACCTCATCACCCAGTCTACTCACTAATGCCTCTCGGTGCGCCAATTCCTGTCCAAAGCCCGGCTTCGTAAAGCCAAGCAATGGATACTGGTTGTTTTGTGCCGGCGGCTGGATGCGTCCGGCATTCGGGGCAGGGACGGGGGCTTACCCGTGCCGAGATCCCACGCACCATCTCGGCACGGAGCCATCCAATGTCCCGCTCTCGACCTGCCGGCACGTCTCACCAAAAAGTGGTCGCCATGACGACCCTTTCTATCGGGCTGCCAGCTCCGCCTAGTGGAGCACGGACGCGGCCGTTCAAAGCGAGGCCCGGCACGCACCGAGGGCCTGCTTCGGCTAAAAGTCGCTCTAACCTCTAACCCGTGTAACGTCGATGCTTCACCTGGACGCTTACACCCCGCAGCCCGTTCCTTGCTCACACATCCAGCTGTGCCCATGCTCCTCGTACCCTTCCTTACACACCCAGGTACACCCATTCCACTCACAGCCTTGGTCACACACCTGACCACCGAACACTTTGGCACACATTCGTTGCTCGCACACCTCACCAATACACCGCTTCGCGCCCCCTCCTCGGTCACCTCCTCTGTGACAATCACAGGTGTGCTCTCATTCGCACACCCAACCACGTGCCTCACAACCAACTCCAGCGTGCATTCCCACTCACGCTCTACCATTCCAGGTGTGCATCCTTCCATCCCAGGTGTACATCCTCGCTCACCTGTCACAACTAACTCACGCTCCATGGCACTCTCACTACTTTCACCTCCATTCCTGACAGCACACTCACCCTTACTCTTGACAGCGCACTCTTTCCTCATGCACCTGTCCGTTACACACCTTTCTCGCGCACACTCTTGCGCACACTCTCCCGTCACACCCTCTGTAACACTCACCACAGGTGTGCATTCTTCCTTGCCTTTGACAGCGCACTCTTTCCCCATGCACCTGTCCGTCACACACCTTTCTCGCGCACACTCCTGCGCACACTCTCCCGTCACACCTTCGGTAACACTTACCACACCGCGCTTCCATGTGCTCCCTCGCACACGCTCTACGACCGACTCACTCTCGCCAGCACCCTCACTCCTTGGCACACACTTTTTCCTCACACACCCCAGAGTCGGACTTTCTCGCACACCTCCTTTTTCGCACACCAGACCTGTCACACACCTCACCAACGGCCTTTCACGAACACCCGGATCCAAACCAATCCCCAAGCTTCTTAAATCCCCTGGCGCATCATACGCACGACCATATTGGTCACCACTTACACCGGGTCCTCTTCCTCTTCGCTTCTCCTCCATCACCTGCGAATCCCTCATCCGGTTAATGAGCACATCACGATCCAAACACAGACTTTGGACCAATTCTTTTATCTCCTCTTTTATCTCTTTGTTATCCCCTCTCCGTCGCTTCTTAATTTCGCTCACCCCTTCTTCCACTTCTTCTAATTTGTGCCTCACCTCTTTTATTCCCCGGTACGTCTCCTCAAGCACGTCCTCCAAGGCTACCTTGACCGTTTCCATGTGCGTCCTCACCTGCCGGTCCTTCGTCTCCATTACCTCTATCACCTCGTCCAACCTCGTTGTCAGTCCCTCACGTACTATCTGACATTCCTTCTTTGTCGCTATTAAGTCGTTTTTTATGTCGTTTTGTGTCGCTTTTAAACCTCCTAATACTGCAGTGTTCCTTTGAACCTGCTCCGTTAGTCCTTTTTGTCCCTCCGTCAGCTGTTCCACCTCCTGCGTCAGGTCCTCTATGCCCCCTTGTAACTTTACAGTCCCCTTTCTCACCTCCTTTTCCATGTGCTCCTTACAGTGCCTCACCTCCTCGCGCACTCCTCCGACCTCCTCACTCACTCCTCTTCTGATCTCTTCTCCCATCACTTGCATCTCCTGCCCAGATGCCACCCTCATCTGCTCCATTTCCTCCCTGTGAGCATCCAGTTTGGTTTCTACCCCCATTCTGACCCCCTCTATCTGCTGCCCCATTTGGTTAACTTCCCTTTCCGCTTGGTCCCTCATGTCCCTCAATTTGCCTTCCATACTGTTTTCTAACCCCTTTAACCCTTTTTGCATCCCTTCCATTTGATTCTCTTGAGCGGCCATTCTGTTTTCTACCCCCGTTAACCCATTTCTCACCTCTTTTATCCCGTTGTCTAACCCCTCAAAATTATTGTCTAACTTCCCAATTTTCTTGTCTAACTCCTAAAAATTATTGTCTAACCCCTCACTGGTACCCCTCGCTTCGTCCCTCATTACCCCCAATTGCTCACTCCGAGCCCTCGCTTCGTCCCTCATTACCCCCATTTCGTTTCCCATTACCCCCATTTGGTTATTCATTACCCCCATTTTTGCTTCTAGCCTCTCCATAAGGGCCCCCATTTGCAACATAAAAAGGTTCGGATCCACCAGGGGCGCTGCCACGGTCGCGGGCGTGGTGACCAGCGAGGCGCCATTTTGCGCTCCCGCAATGTCGGGCACAACGACGCTATTTTGTGCGTCTGCTACCCTCGCTGCTTCGCTCTCCTCCTGTCCCTCATGTCCCTCAATTTGGTCCTGGACCGACCCTGCTTCACTCTCCCCTACCGGACCCCAGCCGTCTTGATCCGCCATAGCGCGACTTTCAAAATTCGAGTTTCGTAAAACAAATCCAAATTTTGCTGTTATAATTTCGTCGAGCGCAGTAACCGCGGGACCGCGCTCCGGATCGATTTGGTCGAGCGCCGTACGCGCTCCGGCTCGATTTTCCCTCCCAAAATTTGGGCCTAACTAATTTAGTCCCGGGTCCGAATCTCACTCCTCGACACCAATTGTTACAGACACGACTTTGATGTTAAGGTGGGCCGAGCGGAATGGCCGTCGTGTCCGCACAAATTACCCGATTGTACTCGAACTTTGACGAAGCCGCGCTACGCTGGATCAATAAGAAAAAGAAGACACCCGGCTGGGTTATAAAATGACGACACCAGGGATACGGTTCTCAAGACCTCCGGAGGAGATTATATTCGTGCGGAAGGTCAGATTACAGGGACGAGAGGTACAACATAGAAAGACAAGCACTTAGACACAATCTTATATTATTCCCCAACAGACGACAGGCAAACGGGACAAGGCTGACTCACACGGGGGTTGATGAAAAGGACAGCGGGTATCGATGGCTCAAGGTGCACTCTTGGCTCAAGGACAGGGTCGACCCGGTCCGGTCCAGAGATGCGGAAGGTTGCACAGCGCTCGAGGTGGTAACGTTCTTTCACAGGCGGGTTCTCTTCCTCTCAGCGGTCGTAGGCAACGTTCTTTCTCCAGCTGGGGGCGCATCTCACGTCACATCCGGCGCGTGGCCGTGTATATCCGGCGGGGAGTGACACGCCCTCGGCTCGTTAGCTCCGCCTCGTGGAATCGGCACGTTGCTTCTCATTGGGTGCGTGCGGGGGGGTTTACCAGGCTCCGCCCTTGACGAGGAGCTGACAAGGAGCCCCTTCGTGGTAACCCCGTGGAGCGCATGGTCTGGAGCGCATCGTCTGGAGCGCATTGTCGATGGCGGCGAACCGAGCCGGTGGGAGGACGCACACTCCCCCCCGCGCAGCGCCGTGCCCCTCTGTTGTTGTAGACGGGGAAGAAGATGGGAGGAGGTATGGGAAAGGTCCTAAACTCACTACTGATGCCATATAATCACATTCTGGTGCAACGAAGAGTCATAATTAATGGAAACGAGGCCTTAACTGACATAGAATAAGAATAACTAGGAAGATGTCCGAAAGTTGTCTACGTGTGGTGCGGTGGACCTGGGCACGACATTTAATGGGGGAATAAGGGGAAGGTCGGCTCTACTGATTGTTATTTACATGCAATGGGACTAGGGAATGGGGGATTGGGGAAAGTTGGGGAGTATTGGAGAAAATAGGGGAATATTTACAAGCGGATATGGAGGCCAAATTCCATATTCGCAACAATATCTATTGTTCATTTTATTCCAGTGATATTTTCATGGTACTTTATTTAAGTGTTATTTTTGTGTATGTGAGAGTTATTAACACATTTACTTGTTTTGTTCTACACAATGCATTGGTGTGGTTTTACCATGGTTTATGAGAACACTCAAAATAACAAATCTTTCTGCTGTGTTGCATCTCGAGACTCTGAGGGGCACTGTAACCGGGGTTTGGGGAGGTAACACGGAACACATAGCTTGATTCACGGATTCCCTACAAATTTCTTTCAGTTTCGTGAAGGATTCACCATCTGCCCGTGTTTTTCGGTTTTATATCCAGAAAATACACAGATATCAAATGAATCCAATGAAAATTGACAATTTTGTGACCTAGACCTTTTGCCCTCTTGACCTTGACCTTGAAATACAATGTCTTGCTTGACCTTGAATGTCAATGCTTGACCTTGAAAAACAATAGGCTTTTAGCTTGTCACTGCCTCTAACAGGTGCTCAAGTTTCGTGAAGATCAGCGTACAACTCCTGTAGGTGATTAACATACAAACAGACAGACATACGGGTAAAACAATACCCTCGTCAACCTTTGGTGGTGGAGGTAACAACAAGGATGTAAATACAGTTTGATACAAATTAATTTCATTATTTCTCATCCACAATTTCTTGAATTACAAGTCTTCATTCAACTCGGTCCTTTCACCCTGAAGTTGTTCACCCGCAATGTCTCGAATTCCGAGTGCACTTTCCATCTGTACAGGTAATTCGTGCCCTTTTAAATGCATGTTTGTGGTGGAGTACCTGTCCAGTTGTCAAGAGAATCTCGGATTGTTGGGGAAAGAAAAGGTTACTGTTTAATGCAGCAATGTATGTTTTTGTAATTTTAGATTTTGTCTGCAGACAGACTTTGTTATTAGTCTCTAATTTGATGTGTTTGCAGATCTTCACATTATAAAGATTGAATCTGACGCTTTGGAAGCTTTGGATCAAAAAGGTAATGAGAATTTTGGACTCTCTTTAAATTTATTTTGATGCATATCACTTCTGTGTGTATGTGTCTGTCTGTGTGCCTGTCCGGGCCGTAACTTCTTTGCCATTTTAGCTATTGTCATCAATTTTTCAACAAAGCTTTATTATAAGAACTAGCGTTGATCACCTCGCTACGCTTGCCTCCCCACATGTCGCCACAGAGGCACGGGCTTGTTTTAACTGAGGATAATGACCTGACAACTTGAGTTGCTGTGTTATGATATACACCAATCAAAACACAACTATTTTTTTTTTTCTACAAATTTATTTGTAACATTGGTGATATTAGTTATTTGTAATTTATGTGCAACTAGCAAAAGTAGCCAGGGTTGCTGGGCAACGCAGAGTCGCTTTGTGCCAGGAATAGCAAGAGGGGGGAGAGAGAGGAGAGGAGGGGAGGAAAAGGGGAATGGGAGAGTGGAGGGGTGGGGTACAGGGGGGGGGGGGGGGTGGAAAGGGAGGGGGGAACAGGAGAGAGGGTGTCGAGTGGAAGAGAGTGGAGGAGATGGGAAAGTGAGGGGGGGATTATAGAGGTGGGGAAGGGGAGTGGAATGGGAATGGGGTGAGGGAGAGAGAGAAAGGGGGGGAGGGAAGGAGGAAGAAAGGAAGGGGTGATGATGGAAGGGGAGAGAGAGGTGGAACGGGGACATGGTGGAGAGGAGGGAAGGGTGGCAAAAGGTGAGGAGAGGAGTGAGGTGTCAAAAGCAGTGAGGAGGTGTAGAGGAGAGTGAGTGGTGGAGAGGAGAGAGGAGAGTGACGGGTGGAGAGGAGAGAGGAGAGTGACGGGTGGAGAGGAGAGAGGAGAGTGACGGGTGGAGAGGAGAGAGGAGAGTGACGGGTGGAGAGGAGAGGAGAGGAGAGCGAGTGGTGGAAAGGAGAGCAGAGTGAGGGGTGGAGAGGTGAGGTTAGGTATTCTGGTTATAATGGGTCTTGATGGTCTTTAGGGTCTTGGGGGACTGAAAGGTGTTGGGGGACTTCAAAGTTCTAAGGTGACTCAGCAGTCTAAAGGGTTGAAATGTATATTCAAACAGTAATTAATTAATTGATGTATGTAATTTATAGCCAGGATGCAACAAATATTGAAACTACGTAATTAATAGATGCAAAGTTATGCAGCGTCACTGCCTCATAGCTTCAGGGACCGTGTTTTTGGTGTTCCATGTATTTGAAGATGAGGAAAAATTTAAAGCTTAAATGTCTTTCGGCGACAAGTATTCAACCCCTTTGCGATGCCACTCCGAATTGAGCTCAGGTGCTTCCAATTTCCTTTGATCATCGTCGAGATGTCTACACAACTTGATTGGACAGGATTAAGAAACAAACACACCTATATAAGGTCCCACAGTTTACAGTGCACTTCAGCGCTGAAACTCTACCATGAAGGAACTGTCTGTCAAATTCCGAGATAATTGTGAGGAGGCATCTGGGGTAGGGTAGAAAACAAAATGTGATGTTGAAAGGTCACAAGAGCAAAGTGAGCTCCATCTTTAGGAAATGGAAATCGTATGGAACTACCCAGACACTTCTGAGAGCTGGCCGTCCGTACAAACTGAGCAACCGGGCAAGAAGGACCTTGGTCAGGGAGGTGACAAAGAACCAAATGACCACTGTGAAAGAACTGCAGAACTCCTTAACTGAGATGGGAGAACCTGCTGGAAGGAGAAGTCTCTGCAGTACTTCACAAATCTTGGCTTGATGGGAGAGTGGCCAGACAGAAGCCACTCCTGAGAAAAAGGCACATGACAACATGCCTGGTGCAAAAAGGCATTTGAAAGATAAAGCATGAGGCAAAATATTCTGTGATCTGATGAGACGAATTTTTTTGTTGTTGTTGTTCAAATGGTCAAGGAAGCATAAAATCGTCAAATTTTCATCCGATTGAATTGATTAAATTTGAACAGAATTTGCATATTGCATCAATAAATTACTTCACCAATATGATGCTGGGGAATCCAGTTGTTTTGAGGTCAAGAGGTCAAAGGTAACGGTCACAAAATCGTCGATAACCATGTGATCGACTTGAAGTTTAAGGAGGGTTTGCATATTGAATCACTGAAACCTATTGGTTTTGATGTCTGAAGGGTAAGGTCGCATAAAATTGTCATTTTTTTTTTGCCCTGTTGTTAGTCATGTTTCGCATACGCAAGAGGAAGTCTAAATACAAAGCGGATGCGGACGGTCTTTGCATCATCAGATGCTTTGTCGTTTCTTTTTAAAATAATGTGTTTTTCTTTCATTGTAACAAACTTCCATGTTTATCTAATTAATCAAATTGTTTGAGAAATTTGGACATTTGAGATGGACTTTAACTGTCCACATTGTACTTACATGGAATAAAGATAATTTGTGTTAAAACTTTGAAAAAACCCTTTATTAACCAGTTCAAATTCATGTCTGTGATTTGTTTCTGCCCCTCAACCCCTCCTCAGGCAATCAAACTGAGCATACTCAGAAGAATTTTGATACAAGTTTTCCAGACTGCGTTCTTGATGTCCAAGTCAGGCATCGCTTGAAAAAGGAAGAACAGAAACCATGCAACAAAAACCCAAAACACAACTTTAAAAGAACTGATTATGTTGATAAGTTAAGGAAGCATCGAGAAAAATCTGTTGCTCCTTATAAGTCATCCCACACATCAAAGTTTTTGCAAGGAGAGCTGAAAGGATACATGGTGGGAAAACCTCACAAGTGCAAATTTTGCAACAAATCATTTTCAAAATCAAGTCTTTTCAAGAAACACGTGCTTCATCATACAGGAGAAAAGACACACAAGTGTACAGTTTGCAACAAGACATTCATGCGGAGAGACAATTTGCAATCTCATCTTAGAATTCATACTGGAGAGAAGCCTCACAAGTGCATAACATGCAACAAGACATTCACACGGAGACACAACTTGCAATATCATCTGAAAATTCACACAGGAGAGAGGCCTTACAAGTGCACAATCTGTAACAAGACAGTCACGCAGTCAGGCAGTTTGCATTCTCATCTTAAAATTCAAACTGCAGGGAAGCCTTACAAGTGCACAATCTGCAACAAGACATTCACGTTGTCAGGCAATTTGCAATCTCATCTTCGAATTCATACAGGACAAAGGCTTTGCAAGTGCACAATCTGTAACAAGACATTCACGCAGTCAGGACATTTGCAATCTCATGTTAGAGTTCATACAGGAGAGAAGCCTTACAAGTGCACAATCTGCAACAAGACATTCACGCAGTCAGGCAGTTTGAAATCTCATCTTAGAATTCATACTGGAGAGAAGCCTTACAAGTGCACATTCTGCAACAAGACATGCAGGCGGAGAGACAATTTGCAATCTCACCTTAAAAGTCATACTGGAGAGAGGCCTTACAAGTGCACAATCTGCAACAAGACATTCACCCATTCAGGCAGTTTGAAATCTCATCTTAGAATTCATACAGGTGAGAAGCCTTACAAGTGCACATTCTGCAACAAGACATGCAGGCGGGGAGACAATTTGCAATCTCATCTTAAAATTCATACCGGAGAGAGGCCTTACAAGTGCACAATCTGCAACAAGACATTCACGCTGTCAGGCAGTTTGAAATCTCATCTTAAAATTCATATGGGGGAGATGCCTGACAAGTGCACAATGTCACAAGACATTCAGGCGGAGAGACAGTTTGCATTGTCGTCTTTGAATTCATACCCGAGAGAAGCCTTATACGTGCACAATCTGTAACAAGACATTTATGTGGTCAAGCAGTTTGCATTGTCATCTTCGAACTCGCACAGAAGAAATTTGCCAATGACTTTGAACTAAATGCTGCAGAAACCAAGAAAATGCTCAAATACCATCATACAATTCATCTCCGAGGGTCTTCACGGTTTGGTTACACGTCAATTACGAGTCTGACTGACAGCTGGGCTGGGTCTGGTTTGAGGCAGTTAGTACACCCACTCCGACAGGAGCGGCAGGAAGGGTTAGTTATTATCCTCTGTGGGGCTATATAGATGACAGTAGTTCTGTGCTTGGGACTCAAGAATGTCAGAGATTTATTTAGTTAGCAAGTTTCTGCCGTCACACTTTCTATGTGATAATAAACCTTTTGTCCTTAAAAGCCTGCATGTGGTCGTTCGATGTTCGGGACTTTGTCATTAAGCGTGACAGAATTGGCTTTAAAAATCCAGCAACATATAGATTGGGAAACGCGCATATGGCGCTGCTCAAAAATTACGTAACTATTGTTATGTTTGTCAGGGTAGTGATATGTAGCGTCAGGTAGATTTGTGTCGGTATCATGCTCCGACTGTCGTGAAGAAGAAGAAGCACCCCATGTAATAAGTAGGGGGCCTGTTTGGCCCGAATGTCGGATTAAGGTGTATATTCGTCCCCGTCATGAGGGGGCGGGGCATGTTAACTAGATTAGGGCATAAGGGTAAATTATCTCTTGTAAATCTTGCCCTATTTGATTAATCCTTTGTCCTTTATGGCACCGCAATAAACACTCATGAGAAAGGCCCATTTGTTGCAGTAAATAATTATAAAACAAACCGAAAGCCAGTTCTGAACACTGCCGATGGATAACACCATCTACATCGCCTCACATAGCTCAAGCAGGCCGAAGACACGCCCCAGAGACTCGCGATTGGCCGGGGCAGAGCAAGAAGCGACTCGCTATTGGGCGGGAGTCAACCAAAGGGAAGACCAGGTTAAGGAAGGACTCGTGATTGGCCAGGGCGGAGCAAGAAGCGACCCGCTGATTGGTGGAAGGAAGGCCCAGAAGGAAGCAGAGTACCGATTGGTGAAGACCAACAAGGATGTCAGAGGCGAGCAAGAAGCGGCGCGCTGATTGGTGGAGAAGCGCTGATGACGTCACGGGCCGACGTTAAAAGCCATCAAGCACCGACATTTCCTCTCTCTTCTTCTGGCCCTCCACCCTTGCTCGATGACCCTGGCCTCTTGCTGTTTGCCCTTCACGCCTGCATTTTGACCTTCCTCACCTTTTGCATCTTCCTCTCGTCCCTCGACGTTCCTGCCTCTCGCTCACCCCTGGCCTTCATCACTCTGACTGAAACGATCCTTTGGCGTGCGAGGAGAACGGAGGCCTGACTTTGCGCGCGCGTGCCAAACGACGAGCGGTTTCCCGCCAACACCGGAGCCGCGGCAGGACTGTGCGCTGGACCGGGACGATTGCTGACGTGCTGAGCGAGTTGAGCTTTGTCCACGATAAATCACACCATTATTTTCCACCGTTCTTTTCTTCCTGTGTCTGTGTTATAAGTCTGGTGTGGGAGCGCTCCATTTCGGAATCTTATTTATCGTTGCGTTTCTTGTTACCGGCATTCCGTTTTAATAAACCTGTTTATTTTTGTACTTTTTAAATCCGGGTTTTTGTGTGAGTTTATTTTCTGCAGGTTTGCGGACTGCCCTGTGGGATCGATCAGGTAAGCGCTTCAGCTTCCTCCCCTTTCTTCCCCCGCATAGATAAAATCCGCATTTGGGGTTTAAAAGCTCGCTTTTGGCTATCCGTGAGTTTCCCGGTATTAACCAAGGGGAATCTCAGACACTATTTTTGAGGTGCGCACGGACTTGATTAATGCTTACTCGGAATTTTACACACAACCCAAACAAAGCCAATGGAATTCTGATGCAACAAAGCCTGACATTTGTTATAATCAACAGAGGCCTCATGTGCTCGGCCGGGAAAGAAGATGGTGGCCATTTTATTCCTCTCGGCTCTATGGTGGGTGGAGTCAATCGACAGATATGGGTGTGGTCCGGCAGCTGTCCGACCAATGGAGGCCTATTTCAAAAATTGACCCCCCACAATAATCACAGCAACAACAACACAAACCTCTTGCAAACGTGTGACATGTCGATGGTAAAAATGAAGTTAAAAGTACGTGGAAGCTGAAGCGCACCGACATTATGCCAGTGATAGCTGGAGCAACATGAGTGATAAAGAGGACCCTCAATGAGATTTTGAAAACTGTCCAGGGGATTATTACGACAAACAAGGTCTCGTTTGAGGCTGTCTGGGTTTCAGTGCTGATCCTGACAAGAACAAATATGTAAACAACAAAACTTCACAACTTGATACTTGAAATGTGATCCTCTACTGAACTGGAGGTGTTCGAGTCCTGGTCGAACTCCTTTCCACCTACTGAAACCCCCAAATGGAGAATACAACCAATGAGAAAGGCCATACAAGTGCATGGTTTGCAAGAAGACATTTCTGCAATCGAGCAATTTACTATCTTGTGACATCATTCGTACCATAGGGAGGCCTAACAAGTGCACAATCTGTTACACGTCGTTTTTGGAATCTTCGTCTTTGATGTACCACATCAGAATCCATACAGGAGAAAAGAAAGAATGAAGGTGGATACTTTGAGGCCTGTTTGGTCTCCATTTCATCTCCTGAAACCCACGCAGGTGTGGAGATAGCAGCCAACAACGACAACAATTCACACATACATGCATATGAGGGCTCACGCACATGTATGTACACACACACACAAACACACACGCACACATACACACACGGGTGTACACTTTGAGTCCTGGGAGGGTTCTGTTCCACCTTCCGAAACCCGCATATGGAGATAGGAACCAATGAGAGAAAAACCTGACGTTTGCACCGTTTGCAAAAAGTCATTTTCATAATCGGATGGAGACCCAAAAATAAATTCACAAAGCATTGCGTCCGGACATAGTGCTCAAACACAAAAAGGAAAAGACAGCATTGCTGATTGAGGTTTCAGTCAACAACCAAAGAGAGGCCGCACATGTGCACGCTTTGCAACAAGACATTTATAATATCGATCAGATTGCAGCCTCATGTGTGAGCAGCTTCACAAATGCAAAGTTTGCAGCAAGTACTTTCCACGGTGAACCAGAATGTTTACAACCTCACATGATCATGCATGGCGTTAAAATGTTGCGCGATTGTCCAACTTTTGGCATTTTCACATTTAAATGTTTTAAAAGGTGATATGTGAATTTATACAAGAAATAAACCCAACAGAAGAAGAAAAAAATGAAGAGAGCAACAAGTGAAAGACGAGGCTAAAATAAGTGAATGGTCACACTCAAATGGGGAACTTCCACCAATGCCACAATTGATGGACATGACACACTTGGGATGGACATACACCTTGCTTGTCACATACACCAAGAACAAGTTAAGACCTCCACACCAAGATTCGTCCGAATCAATCCACAACTTTTTCAGATATTGTGCTGTATGTCGGATTAAGCCCGATCACTCAATGGTGAAGAATCTATTCCAGCAGCTGGATCTGGATATTCACCGAAATCTTCGAATCATTTCGTCCTCATCACACACCCAAACACTCCATATTTCGTCTGAATCCGTCCATAACGTTTTGCGATATTCTGTTCACAGACAAAAAGACAGAGGTGAAAACAAAACCTTCACTTGCAGAGGTAACAAGCGTTACGCCTAGGTCCCCCGTCGGGGAAGTGATGTGAGTTGACAAAGTGGAAGATGCAGAAAACATGCTATGATATGATATTTCGCTCACAAGGTTCAGACATACATGGTGGTGGCCATCTTGTATTTTGACGTGGCGACCCAATTTTCAATAGCGTTCTTCCTTATGCGTAGATACACCCACACACCAGATTAGAAGTTAGTAGTTCGTTTATTTTTCAAGATATTTCGCTCACAAGGTTCAGACATATATATGGTGGCGTCCATCTTGGATTTTGACGTGGCGACACAATTTTCAATAGCGTTCTTCCTTGTGCCTCGATACACCCACGCACCAGATTAGAAGTTGATACTTCGCTTATTTTTCAAGATATTCAGCTCACAAGGTTCAGACATACATGGCGGTGGCCAACTTGGATTTTGACGTGGCGACCCAATTTTAAATAGGCTTCTTCCTTATGCCTATATACACCCACACACCAGATTAGAAGTTGGTACTTCGCTTATTTTTCAAGATATTTCGCTCACAAGGTTCAGACATATATATGGTGGCGGCCATCTTGGATTTTGACGTGGCGACATAATTTTCAATAGCGTTCTTCCTTGTGCCGAGATACACCCACACACCAGATTAGAAGTTGATACTTCGCTTATTTTTCAAGATATTTCGCTCACAATGTTCAGACATATATATGGTGGCGGCCATCTTGGATTTTGACGTGGGTTGCACCCACACACCAAATTCGAATGCGGTCCTTCACTTACGCACGCACGCACACGCACGCACGCACGGACGGACGGAGGTCACGTCCGCAGAGTGACGTTTCTGCAGAGTCATCAACAAGGCTCGTCCACGATGTAACTGAAGCAGTTGCATCACCGATGGTAGAGGAAAGCATGTGTAATGCTTTGACCAAGGGAACCATTATGGCCACAACATTCATTACTGAATGCTTCGTTAAACATGAGGACGAAAAACTTCCCCAGAAGAGTCTCCATGATGCCATCACAAGATCAACGAGGTGGTATTCATGGAATATTTACGCTGCGCAGTCAACTTGGTGCGAGCCAACTCTTCTGTTTCTGAAGGTGTTTTTTTTCTTTGATCCAATATGGCTGCCAGACCATGCAAGCGATGATATCATATATCTATATTCTCTAATATAATTGTTGTGTAGATCACACTTAATAAATTTCAAACTGATAAGGCTGAGTGCTGTCCTGTCGAATTATGACGTCATCGTTAACAGCACTTATTCCCCATGCAGTTGCAACGTTTTTCGATTTTTCCAGGATGACGCCGGCACCACGTGACCTATGACGTCATAATTGTTATAAAAAATTATACAGGAGGAAGCGCTCCTTTGGCCCAAATTTTGTGTCCATTGGACTAATAGTTGCAGAATTTGTTATTTTCATTCTGATCGGATCAAGCATTTGATCAAGAACTGCAGCGCACTTGTCGAATTATGAAGTCATAATGAAGGCAATGATGACATCTTCATTGGTATATCTCATTCCCCACTGGGAGTACTTGACAATGAAAATTGTCATCCCCCAAAATTGAAAGGAAAATTCCATTCAAATTTCAAGTCAATAAGATGAAAATTGACGATTTTAGTAATTTGAAAAGGTTGTTGATCTTTTGGCCAATGTTGACCTTTTGGCCGATGTTGACGTTTTGGCCTATGTTGACCTCAAAAATAAATAAGATTCTGTCGGATCATTAACTCTACCATTTGGTGAGGTTTCGTGAAGATCAGTTTAAAATTGGGACCTGTGCGCAAGTATGTGAGAGGACAGACAAACAAACACACACACAAACCAGAGTGATCAACATACTTGTCAAAAAATATGTTTTTGCCAGGTAACAAACAAACAGACAGACAGGCAAACAAACATGGACCCAGGTGCAATTCCCTTTTTTTTGGTGAGGGGAATAATCCAGTGTCTCATTGCAATCTCTTCACTTCCTGGTGACAGACAGCTTTGAGACTTCGAGTCCTTCAAAAATTTTTAATACTGACATTATTTACGAACTTGTATTGTTACGGATTCGGCCCTAATTATGGGTGTTATTGTTATCATTGTTGGTTCTAGATATTATGCTTATTGTGGCTGAAGGGAAAGGGTTATTGTGGTTAAAAGGTTTAAAAGCGCTCCTGGTAAAATGTGGCCGGAAATCGGATCGTGACCCGGAAGAAAAAGGGAGCGAGGAAGAAGAGGCGTGAGGAGATCGTGAAAAGATGTTTTTGTGGAAGCTCCGGGTCGAGCGTACAGTGCGAGTGAACTTTGCGTCCTTGAAAGGAAGTTGTGCGATAGGTGATATCGCCGGAGTGCTGTGGAGCCTGGGTAGTCGGGTATCTGCATTGAGGTTCCGGAGTATCCTTGCCTCAAAGCCCCGGCTCGAGTGAAAGCCGTCCGCCATTTCGCCACGTGCGCTACCTTCAGTGAAAAGGTTTTTGTCGCGTCGGCCGGGCATTATTCCCCGGTGGGTTGCCGGGGACGGCTGTGCCAGAAAGTGGCTTTTGGAGGATTATAAGGAGACTCGCTGATTGAACCGCAAAAGTGTATGTCAGAGCGCGTCTTTGGGAGGGTTTCCATTCCACCGCTATTTTGCGGGGTGTTGGACCACGTGACCTCTGGGTTGCTTCGATTGTCCACTCCTCAAGTGATTTTGATCGGACATTGATCCAACGTTCACTGGAGCGAATCGACTTCGCCTTGGAGGGGTACAGAGACATTGGGGGAGTACCGTGAGTTTGGGTAAAGGACTAGATAAGGTGGTACCATCTTCAGATAGGGATTGTAGGGTGAATTGCTATTATTATTTGTGTCATGATTCCGGTGTGATTTATAATTATTATTGTTTGTTGATAACCCTTGGTGTGGTTTCATTATTGATTTGATTGTTTCATTTGATGGTTTCATGGAGGGTTTCATTGTTGATTAATTTCAACCAAGGATAACATATCTTTCTGCCGGGGACCCTCTCAGGGTTCGGAGGTTTACCGAGACCAGGGAATAGGGGAGGACCCCATAACAGAAATTGGGGGCTCGTCCAATTGACTCGTGGGCTCGAAATTGGGTCTGCGTCCGGGATATAAAATTCCCTAGATTTAGTCCGGGAAAGAATTCCCTAACATTCCCAAATTTGGAACTTGTTCCAACATTCCTAAATTTTTCCAAAAAAAACAAACAAAAAAAACATTTTTTTTTTTTACATTTCTTGTGTGAAGGTTAACAGGTGTTAACAATAGTCGCCATGGAGTTTGACGCAGAGAAGTTTGCAGTGACCCCTAGTGAAGCACAGTTCAGAGCGTTAGTAAAATCAGACCTCTGGAAATTGGCCAAACATTTTAGCTTGGAGGTCCGAACTAATATGAAGAAGGCAGAGATGCAGACAGTGGTGATACAATCTATGGTGGGATTAGGAACATGGGAAGAGGTAGCCTGGGATTGTTTCCTGGAAGAACAAGAAAATGTGGAGCTCTGCAAACTGGAGATGCAATTACAGAGCCAGGAAAGGGAAAAAGCAGAGGAACGAGAACTCCAGGAAAGGTTAAAAGCAGAGGAAAGGAAAGCAGAAAAGGAAAGAGCAGAACAGGAAAGAGAACTCCAGGAAAGGTTAAAAGACAAAAAAGCAGAGGAAAGGAGAGTGGAACGAGAACTCCAGGAAAGATTAAAAGCAGAGGAACGAGAACTCCAGGAAAGATTAAAAGCAGAGTAACGAGAACTCCAGGAAAGGAAAGCAGAAGAGAGAAGAGAAGAGAAACAAGCAGAGGAAAGGAGAGTTTAAAGAGAACTCCAGGAAAGGTTAGAGGAGAAAAAAACATAGTCCGACAGCTAAGCTAAATATAGCATAACAATTGTGCATTTTGTGAAGAAAGCACCAAATTTGGCACACTAGTAGACTATCATATTATGAAAAGATCTCGATATTGGGCCATCTCAGATTCAGAGATTTGATTTTTGCAAGATTTGCAGATTTGCAAGCTGAGATTGCAACGCCAGGGACGGCCGACTCCTTCCTGCGAGCTGCCCACGTCACCCGCACAAGAAGAGCTCATCAAATCACTGCAGCGGCACTGCACATCCTGCGACACCGTGCGTATGAACGCCACTGTATGACATATGCTGATGATGCAGAAGACCTGCCTGAGTTCGAAGACTGGTGTCACCAGAGAGGAGAAGACATTCCCAACTTTCAGTACTGGGCAACTGTGCTGGAACTAGAGATGTTGGTACTGGTCTACGTGTGTTCTCTGCGGCAGGCTTCATTCACGATGTACCTTGATGCCCTGACGGAACTGGTCCCATGGTTCCATGCCTTAGACCACACACACTATGCCAGGTGGGTCCCTGTTCACCTGAGGGACATGGTTGCACTCCCAATGAAGCACCCAGATGTAGCCAGAGAATTCAGGGCTGGCAACTTCACTGCACAGAAGACGAAGAAGGTGTTCTCTTCGATCCCAATCGAATCGAAATCTTGCAAAAATCAAATCTCTGAATCTGAGATGGCCCAATATCCAGATCTTTTCATAATATGATAGTCTACTAGTGTGCCAAATTTGGTGCTTTCCTCACAAAATGCACAATTGTTATGCTAAGTTGCCCAACTAGAGGAGAGAAAAGCCGAAACGGAGTTAAGGGATCGTGAAATGGCGCTTCAGCAGGAAATTAGACTCAAGGAGCTGGATGTAATGAAAGAACGGGGAGAGGTACCATCCATGCCGACTGGTTCGACACCTAGTCAAAACATCTGGGATGTTGGCAGACATGTGAAGCTGGTTCCACCCTTCAATGAAAAGGAGGTAGCCAAGTTTTTTCCACACTTTGAGAAAGTGGCTCGACTGTTAAACTGGCCTGAGGAGTACTGTTCCATACGAGAGCAAAGTGTTCTGGTGGGTAAGGCTCAATATATTTATTCGGCTTTACCGATTGACCAATGTGCAGATTATGAGGTATTGAAGAAACACATTCTCAAAGCCTATGAATTGGTCCCGGAAGCTTACCGGCAAAAATTCCGGAATGCCAAGAGGAGGGAGAGTGAGACCCATGTGGAGTTTGCCAGATTGAAAGAAACCATGTTTGATAGGTGGTGTGATTCAAAAGGAGTTGGAAAAGACTTCGAACTATTGCGACAATTTATCCTGGTGGAGGAATTCCAACAGTGTGTCCACGAGGACATTAAAGTTCATCTGGAGGAAAGGAAAGTACCAAAGCTGTATGAGGCAGCAACCATGGCAGATGACTATGCCTTAACACACAGGATGGGGTTCCACAAAGCGAACTTCTCGCCCAGACATAGCCAGGGGAGCTATGGTACATCAGGGGCGGAGAATGAAAATCCATGGGGGCGGCCTCGAGATGAAAATGAGGACCACTCTGACACCACGACTTCTAGAAATCAGAAGACTGCGGTTCCAAGACAGACCTATCGTCCGCGGGGCTCGAGGCAGACCGCCGCTCCCATGCCTTGGCAGACCACGAGGTTCTCCTCCGGGCCTACTTGCACTTTTTGCCATAAACCTGGACACTTGATGTCCAACTGTTATGCTCTGGGAAAGGAAAATCAGGAGCGGAGTTCGACTAGTACGACTCCAAATGCAATGGCCATTGTGAGAAATCGCCCTCAAAAGGGTTACCAACCATTTATTTCAGAGGGGTTTGTGTCACTGGATGGAGCCTCGACTAACCGGAGACCTATTAGGATCTTGAGGGACACAGGAGCACATCAATCTTTAATGCTTGAAGGCATCTTGCCATTGTCTGAGGAGACGGCAACTGGGGATAGTGTTCGTTTACAGGGGATTGGGGGCTGTGTTAGTGCTCCACTTCATGTCATCCATTTGGAGTCCGATTTGGTGTCAGGGCCGGTCACCGTCGGTTTACAAGTCACTTTTCCTGTAGAAGGAGTATCTTTTGTTATCGGGAATGATTTGGCCGGTGGCCAAGTTTCTGGTAACCCGATGTTTGTTGAAAAGCCTAGTAGGAAGCGCCCTGAAGAGAAGAGGAAATACCCTGAAACTAAGTGTCGGCACACGCACGTCAGGGATGGAGACAATATTGGCAAGCTCTTTGTAGGGGGACTGTACTTCAAAACAAAGGAAGAGGTTCTGGAGTCTGCCTTCAGCAAATATGGACCGCTTGTGGAAGTGCTGCTGATAAAAGACAGGGAGACACAAAAGTCAAGAGGGTTTGGCTTTGTCACGTTTGAAAACTCAAAGGACGCCAGAGTTGCAGAAAAGGATCTGAATAGCAAGGAGTTGGATGGTCGGACCATCACAGTAGGGAAGGCATTTCCTCGGGGTCGAGGGGGCTACAGAGGAGGACCACGGAGTAATAGTGGTGGTGGCTGCAATCGATATTATTATGGAGGCTTCCAGAGTTGTGGCAGCTCCCGAAGGAAGGATTATATCAGAGCAGTGGCCGAGAAGGAGACCGCCATTCATGTGACTACAGTGACAAGTGGTCCAACCATGATGGTTAGGAAAGTTAGAAAGAGTGGAAGCACTGAATGCTGAGGAGCAGCCGAGCCAAGATTCCTACACGGATTAACCGTGAACTCCACGTTCCTAAAGGCGTCCATGTAGTGAACTTTCCTACACGGACTAACCGTGAACTCCACGTTCCTAAAGGCGTCCAGGTAGTGAATATGTCCAGGCCTTAACACCCAACCACCATGGAACCTGGCCCTCAGCTCGGCCTCCCAGAAAAAGTGCTATCGATTTGCTTGACTTGGGATTTTTGATCAACCCCTTAACCTTCATTCAAAAGAAACTAAAAGTAAAAATCAGAGGTTGATGAGATGGAGTTTGGCTTTGCAGGGGTAACTTGGAAATTGAACATGTAAAGGGCAGGGACAATGTCGTTGCTGATGCTTTGTCCAGACTGAATTAACTTTGGAAATCTCTGTAAGTTGTTCGAAGTTTTGTTGCTTTATTTTTGGGGAAACATTGATTACTTGTGTTGGTTTCAAGAATTTGCCTACAAAGAAAGTTTTCGCTGTGTTCAAACTTTCTTTCTTGAGGGGGGGAAGTGTTATGGATTCGGCCCTAATTATGGTTGTTATTGTTATCATTGTTGGTTCTAAATATTATGCTCATTGTGGCTTAAGGGAAAGGGTTATTGAGGTTAAAAGGTTTAAAAGTGCTCCTGGTAAAATGTGGCCGGAAATCGGATTGTGACCTGGAAGAAAAGGGAGCGAGGAAGAAGAGGCGTGAGGAGATCGTGAAAAGATGTTTTTGTGGAAGCTCCGGACCGAGCGGTCGAGCGTACAGTGCGAGTGAACTTTGCGTCATTGAAAGGAAGTCGTGCGATAGGTGATATCGCGGGAGTGCTGTGGAGCCTGGGTAGTCGGGCATCTGCATTGAGGTTCCGGAGTATCCTTGCCTCAAAGCCCCGGCTCGAGTGAAAGCCATCCGCCATTTCGCCACGTGAGCAACCTTCAATGAAAAGGTTTGGTCGCGTCGGCCGGGCAATATCCCTGGTGGGTTGCAGAGGACGGCTGTGCCAGAAAGTGGCTTTTGGAGGATTTTTTTTTTTTTTTTGTATACTGAATCGAGGCTCATGAAAGAGCTAACATTAATTTCACAAACAAATCAACCACACAAACAAAATATATAAAAAGAGGGAGCGGAAAACAAGATGGGGAGAGAAAGGGAAGCACACAAACACAACATTTGAGAACAGGGAAAACTGTGGGAGGGAGAGGGCTTGGGGGGACGAGGCGTGGGAAGGGGGGAGAGGGGGGAGAGGTATAAAACACAAGGGGACCGAAATTAGCAGGGGTAGAAAAGATCAAGGTTTTGGATGGGGGAAGATAAGAGATGGTTGTGAACAGCTGTTTTAAAGACCTGGAGGGTGGAGTGGGATTGAAGAGAGTGAGGGAGTTTGTTCCAGAGGCGGGAGAAAAGAGGAATGAAGGAGTGAAGGTGAGCAGAAAGTCTTGATTTTGGCAGTTTAACCATAAGAGGGTTGCAGGCAGATCTTGTGCGACCTGTAGGAATATTTGGGGGACAGAGCCCAGAGAGAGCTGTGGGGGGGGGGGGGGGGGGCAAGGCCAGAAAGGAGTCGGTAGAAGACGGAAAGACCACCAACCTGCCTACGGTGAGTGAGTGAAAGGCCCTTGGAGTTAGCTTCATCGCGGGAGATTCCAATGATTCTGAACGCTTTGGTTTCAACAGCGTGAAGACGAGCTAGGTGTGAGGCAGGAGCACCAGACCAGAGGGGAGAGCAGTATTCCATAGAGCTGCGGATGAAAGCCTTGTAAGTGGTGAGGTGCTCAGGTGTACCAAGGAAGGACTTCGCACGACGGAGGATGCCCAGTCGACGACCGGCTTTGGAGGCCAGATTTGAAATGTGGTTTTCCCAGGAAAGATCATGGCAGATAGTGAGACCCAAAAGATTGAGTGACAGAACTTCTTGGAGAGGATTATTCAGAAAGTGGATGGGAGGGTTGTCCAGTCGGTCTTTTCGGAGAGACATCGTAAGAGTGTGAGATTTGTCAGGATTGAAAGACATGTTCCATTTGTTTGCCCAGTCTGTGATTTTGTCCAGGTCTGCAGAGAGTGAGGAGGCTGCAGACTGCCGATCTGAGGGATGAGGAATGGAGCGACAGAGAGTAGAGTCATCATCATTAGATAGAAAGGATTTTCAAGAGAGTCAGAGAGATCATTGATGAAGACCAGAAAAAGCAAAGGGCCCAGAACACTGCTTTGGGGAACTCCAGCCTGAACAGGAAGAGGAGATGAGAGAAACCCATTCAGGGCCACACGTTGACTACGACCAGAGAGGAAGTCCGCCAGCCATGGAGATTTCCATGGATACCAAAGGAGGACAGTTTGGTGAGCAGAGCTGGGTGGCAGACCGTATCGAAGGCACGTGAAATGTCAAGGGAGACAGCTCTAATTTCCTGTTTGGCGTTGAGGACCTCCATCCATTGTTGAGAAAGCAGAAGCAGCGTGTCCAGAGTAGAGTGACCAGGTCTGAAACCAAATTGATGGTCAGAGATCAAGCCATTGGAGAAGAGGAAAGATTTCATTTCTGAAGCAAGGATGGATTCCATGACTTTGCTGATAATTGGGAGAAGGCTGATTGGTCTGTAGTTGCTAGGATCTGTTTTTGCACCTTTTTTGTGCAAAGCGGTGATGTTGGCTGATTTCCAAGCATATGGCAGATGACCTTGAGCAAAAGAGAACAGAAAGAGGGAGTTAAAGAGCGGTAGAACATGATTTTCGGACCCGTGGGCTGATGCCGTCAGGACCAGTTGCAGAATCAGAGTCGAGGGTTGACAGAAACTTTTCCATCTTGTCAGGAGGAAAGGACACAGAGTCCAGGAGCAGCTGGGTACGACTGGGTACGTTGGGTACAGAGAGGGATGGGTTTGGGACACAAGATTTAGAGGCAAACACAGAGTTGAGGCATTCAGCTTTTTCACGTGCGGAGTCAGCCGTGTAGCCGTTTGAGGTGAGGGAGGGGATGGAGGGGAAACAAACACCAGAAGCAGATTTGACCAGATGCCACCAGGATTTGGAAGAGGGAGACAGATAAGAGAGTTCGGTCTTGAGAACGGTGAGATATTGTTTCCTGGCTCTCCTGAGGGTGCACACACACTTGTTTCGGGCTTTGTGAAAGGAAATGTGATTTCCTTCCATTGGATTTGCTTTCCAGGAGACGAAAGCAAGTTGTTTCTGGGCAACAGCCTCACCACAAGAATCCGTGTACCATGGACGGGAGTAAGGGTATGACAACTGAAGACGAGATGGGATAAATCTGTGCATGAGAGAGAGCAATTTACTTTGAAAAAATTCCCAGGATGAGTTGATGTCAAAGGCGGTAGATATGGGAGACCAGTCCAGATGATTGATGGCTGCTTGAAGACCGTGCCAGTTGGCCTGAGTGAAATGCCAGACTCGTCGACGCTGAGGAGGCTCTCTGAGAATGGTCAGAGAGATGTCCACTTTAACAAGCACATGATCAGATGAGCCGATTGGAGCAGAAGAAGAGCAGCAGACATTTTCAGGGAAGTTAGTCATAACCAAGTCCAGAAGAGAAGATGCTCCGTTGACTGACATCCGGGTCGGGAAATTGACAGATTGTGTCAGTCCCAGTGAGTCGCAGAAGTCCTTTGCTGAAGAGCCATGGCTGGTGAGAGAGGTACCCACACCCAGCCAACTGGCATGGTGACAATTGAAATCACCACATATGAGGAAGAGGGAGAGTTGGGATGGGTAGATAGAAGTTGGTCCATATTATCAGACAGCGAGATGTAGATGGAGTCATCACTGTTTGGTGGACGGTACAACACACATATGAACAAAAGGTGGGAGCGAAGGGGAAGCCGTAGCCAAAGGTATTCCTGGGGGTGAGGTGGAGAGAGGGCAGTGGAGGGCGAGTGAGGAAGAGAGTTTTTTTTATAAAGATAGCAACCCCACCTCCAGGACGAGGCTCAGGTCTATCATACCGGAGGAGGGAGTAACCTGGGAGAGATACCAAGGCATCAGAGACATCATGAAGGAGGAAAGTTTCTGTTAAGTAGATCACATCTGGTTTGTCAGAAGCAACCTGTATGGAGAGATCAGTCAAGTTTGAGTGAAGGCCCCGGATGTTTGAGGTCCATACCGTTAATGAAGAGGAAGGGGGAGCATCGGATACAGAACAGGGGGGGGGGGAGGGGTAGGGTAAGATGTGGAAGAGGAGGAAGAGGTAGGGAGAGCTGTTGAAGGTGTGTCAGAGATTTCAGAGATTTCAGAATAGCTTGGAGAAAGGGAAGAATGGGGCAGACATAAGGTTTGATGGAGATTGGGTGAGGCACAGTGAGGTGTTATTTGAGGAGGGGGAGAGCGAGGCAGAAGGTTGGGGGAGATGAAGGTGAAAGTTGGAAGGGGGAAGAAGCAGGGAGGATGCTTTGAGGAGGAGGGGTGAGAGGGGAGTCTCAGAGGGGAGGAGCGAGGGAGAGTCTCGGAGGAGAGGGGTGTTGGGGGAGTTTAGGAGGGAGGGGAGGGAAGGGGCAAGGGGGGAGATTTGAAAGGGATGGGTGATGGGGAAGATTTGGAGGGGAGGGGCAAGGGGGTAGATTTGGAGTGGAGGGGTGATGGGGAAGTTTTGGAGGGGAGGGGTGATGGGGAAGATTTGGAGGGGAGGGGCAAGGGGGAAGATTTGAAAGGGATGGGTGATGGGGAAGATTTGGAGGGGAGGGGTAAGGGGGTAGATTTGGAGGGGAGGGGTGATGGGGAAGTTTTGGAGGGGAGGGGTGAGATTGGATATTGAAAAGTGTACGATTCATGGGAAACTAACATTTTTTGCAAAATGAGTTTGAGACCTTCGAGTCAAAAATACGTTTGAGGACGCTGAAGGAGGGGTGCAGGGCTGGAGAGTTTAGGGAATGTAGAAAAGAGGAACTGTAAGAGATGGTATTATTTTTTTTTTCTGGAATGAATAGATTTGGTGAGCAAGACAAAAGCATCCTTTTGTAGGAGAAGAAGAAAAAGGTGTTATAATATATGACAGAAAACAGTTGTTCAGGGGCAAGATTAAACATTTCTAACCACGTGATCGCGTGATTACGAACAACGTGAACGAAGAACGAACGAACAAATAAGAACAACAAATAAACGAATAAGAACTGAGAAGGAAATATTTTTTTGGGGTTTTTTTTTTTATGAGTAGAGATATTAAACAAGGAAGTATGGGGTGAACGACTGGAATGAAACAGAGAACGAAAGTAATTGCAGCGCATTCAACGAACTGCTGAGAGAAAACAAAACCACAAGGTCAGAGACGGTAGCCTCAGCCCACTAGTACTAGTACTAGGCCTCAGAATACTCGACACGCATTAACCGACGATTGTGTATACATGTACGAAAAATTAACACCGAAAATTTTCCTAAAAACAGCAAACGTGTACGTCGGAGTGCGTCTTTGGGAGGGTTTCCATTCCACCGCTATTTTGCCACGTGACCTCTGGGTTGCTTCGATCGTCCACGCCTCAAGTGATTTTGATCGGACATTGATCCAACGATCGCTGGAGCGAATCGACTTCGCCTTGGAGGGGTACAGACACATGAGGGGAGTACGTGAGTTTGGTAAAGGACTAGATAGATAAGGTGGTACCATCTTCAGATAGGGATTGCAGGGTGAATTGCTATTATTATTTGTGTCGTGATTCCCGTGTGATTTATAATAGCCGGCGAAGCCGGCGTTGTGAATAAACGCGTACGTATTATGTTGAAAACCAGATTATGCTGGATCCCTTGGCTTGAGAATTCCGAAGCTGTGATGCACCAAATCGCTCAATGGAGGCCACCATCTTTCGGATGTGGAAGTATGCATAACAAATTTTTAAAAGTTCAATAGGAGTTTGTTTCACCCGTCTTTGTTTGATTCACCATCTTATGCACCTCTAATTTATAATTAAAATACTTTAAGACCAACCTCGTTATCTTCAACTAAAATCGTCACCAAACACCGGACGCGATCACGTGCACTGGAACCAATGAGATTCGAGCATTTGAAAAAATATTTTTAAAAAGCTTATTACGCGTTTCGGAGGGTGAAAATGGCGTCAAATATTCTAAAATTGACGAAGAATTATTTTTTAGAAATTTCGCGGCCGTAGGGGATAGTTTTTCACGGCCGGAAATATCCGAAGTTGAGACGGAATTCACCAAATTAATCAAGAAGTAAATTTTATCAATTTTAATCTCATCCAGAATGCAAATGGTGTCATTTTAGGTCTGAATTTGCGAAATTTTGTGAGCTGACCAATCAGCGATCAGCCTAGGTCAGCCAATCAGCGCCATCGACATGGTTTGATTAACGACAGTCACACATTGCCGCTGAAACCGCGCTATCGTCTGACCTTTCGGCACTGATCTTACTGCAAGCTAACTTCTTCTGGTGGGGGAAGCCGCAGTGCCCAGAGAGAACCAGTCCTGACAGCGACTGAAGTTAGAAGACTACACACATACTGTGAAAACGTATGTTAAGCCCAGTTAAAATTTCTTAAAATAGGCCTTAAGCTCGCACATCGTATAGTTACTTCCTTAAGCTTCTTGTGACATTTATTGTATGTAGGTATTGGGGAGGACTGTCTGCTCTTCTCTTTTATCAAGTCTTACCAGGTACGGTACCTACTACACCTACCTACTACCAACTACCTAACCTACTGATGCCATAGTGATGGGTAAAATAGTGGCAAGAGGCTTTGGCTTCGCTGGCTCATTGCGGCTTTGCAGTCGGGTACTAGTATATTATTGTTTGTTCATAACCCTTGGTGTGGTTTCATTATTGATTTGATTGTTTCATTTGATGGTTTCATGGAGGGTTTCATTATTGATTAATTTCAACCAAGGATAACATATCTTTCTGCCGGGGACCCTCTTGGGGTTCGGAGGTTTACCGAGACCAGGGGATAGGGGAGGACCCCGTAACACTCGTAACAGTATCTTGTCGTATCTAATTCTCTACTCTAATAATATGACTGAGGAGACAGAGACTATCACTTTCTTGTGAACGATTTAATCACTTGCTATAACAAACTCACTCTTGGAGTTTACACCAGATACATTTCATCACACAGCACACAAGACGTCCAGCGAGGTTCTTCTTGCACTCAGAGAATCTCTATGTTGTCGTGTGGTTCTTTGAAAAAGGGAGGAAGAGCAGAAGGGAGATCTTGGAGACGGTGGCAGGGGTTTTCGACGGTCCACACGGTCTCCACGTTTTTCAAAGTTAAGTCTGTTCACAATTGTATTTTGTCGAAACTGTATTTATCGTTCGGTGTGTGAACTTATAGTGTCCCCCTTGGAAGTTTCTCGGTGTTTATCTTTCATAAATTAATCGTTTGTTTGCGAGCAAGGCCTTGCAGCCTCAGGCTTCCCCCGTCGAAGGTTGTTCCTTCCTTCGCTGTTTTGCTAGCTTTTTTGATTTCCCCTTCTCCACCAAGCTTCACCAAACATCTACTATTTGTCTAACGTTGTAACCCCCACACCACCCCCCCCCAAAAACAAACAAAAAAACAAACAAAAAAAACTTATTTCCCTTTCTCCTCGTGTGCTTTTGCCTCTGCCCACGTGCGCTGTCTCGCCCCGCCCCCATTTTCCCCTTGCCTTCCACCTTTTGCCCTGTTCAAGTGACTCGTGGTCATCGATCTAGGCTTCCTCTCCCCATTGGTATTTTTGTGAATATAAGATTGTTCTTCACAGTTCTGTTTAAATATGTTTCAACTATCCCCTTCAGTGTTTTATTCAGTGGTTTATTACAACACGCTGTTTTTCTTCTTATTTAAAAGGCTCCTTTCAATTTCCTCTTCAACTCATTCCATTTCAAAAAAATATTCAATCTCTTATGATTCCAAATCACTCCATGCTCTAAATTCTCATTCATTCCATCCCTCCTCCATCGTTCTTAAACGAATCGCTAACTTGAAAATCACAACAAACCCAATTTGTTATATATGTTCATCTTTCATTAATCATCCACTTTCTAAACTCCCCCCTTGCCCCTCCCCTTCAAATCTCCCCCCCAACCATCCCTTCCAAATTCTCCCTCCTCCCACCTCCTTCTCAAAGCTGCCTCCTCCCCACTTCATCTCCCTTCTATGTCATACCTCCACCTCCCCCAACCTTCTACTTTCCTCTGCCCCCCCTCAAACAAACTCTCACTGTGCCTCATTCCATCACCATCAAACCTTTCGTCCTCCTCATCCTTCCCTTTCTTGTAACTCTTCTGTAATCTCTGACACACTATCAACTGCTCTTCCTACATCCCCCTCTCACCCTTCATCTGACCCTATCCCTCCCCTCCCCTCCCCTGTCCTGCACCCGATGCTCCCCCTCTCTCCTTACTAACGGTATGGACCTCAAACATCCGGGGCCTTCGCTCAAACCTGATTGATCTCTCCATTCAGGTTGCTTCTGAAAATTCAGACTTGATCTGCTTAACAGAAACTTTCCTCCTTCAAGATGTCTCTGATTCCTTAATATCTCTTCCTGGTTACTCCCTCCTCCGGTACGATAGACCTGAGCCTCGTCCTGGTGGTGGGGTGGCTATCTTTATCAAAAACTCTCTTCCTCACTCTCCCTGCACTGCCCTCTCTCCACCCCACCCACAGGAGTACCTCTGGCTACGGCTTCCTCTCCACTCCCACCTTTTGTTCATATGTGTTCTGTACCGTCCTCCAAACAGTGATGACTCCATTTGCATTTCTCTGTCGGACAACATGGACCAACTTCTATCAACTCATCCAAACTCTCTCTTCCTCATATGTGGCGACTTCAACTGTCATCATGCCAGCTGGCTGGGAGTGGGTTCATCTCTCACCAGCCATGGCACCTCAGCAAAGGACTTCTGCGACTCATTGGGACTGACACAATCTGTCAATTTCCCGACCCGGATCTCAGTCAATGGAGTATCTTCTCTTCTGGACTTGGTTATGACTAACTTCCCTGCAAATGTCTGCTGCTCTTCTTCTGCTCCAATCGGTTCTTCTGATCATGTGCTTGTTAAAGTGGACATCTCACTGGCCATTCTCAGAGAGCCTCCTCAGCGCCGATGAGTCTGGCATTTCACTCAGGCCGACTGGCACGGTCTGCAAGCAGCCATCAATCAACTGGACTGGTCTCCCATCTCTAATGCCTCTGACATCAATTCTTCCTGGGAATTCTTCCAAAGCAAACTGCTCTCTCTCATGCACATATTTATCCCATCTCGTCTTCAGTTGTCTTAACCTTCCTCCCGTCCATGGTACACTGAATCTTGTGATGAGGCAGTTGCCCTGAAACAACTTGCCTTTGCGTCTTGGAAGGCAAATCCAACTGAAGGCAATCTCAGTTCCTTCCACCAAGCTCGAAACAAGTGTGTTTCTACCCTCAGGAGTGCCAGGAAGCACGATCTCTCCACACTCAAGCTTGAACTCTCAAACCTGTCTCCTTCCTCCAAATCCTGGTGGCGTCTGGTCAAATCCGTTTCTGGTGTTTGTTCCCCCTCCATCCCCTCCCTTACCTCAAATGGCTACACAGTTGACACCGCACGTGACAAAGCCGAATGCCTCAACTCTGTGTTTGCCTCAAAATCTTGTGTCCCAAACCCATCTCTCTCTGTTCCCACCTTTCCCAGTCGAACCCAACTGCTCCTGGACTCTGTGTCCTTCTCTCCTGACAAGGTGGAGAAGTTTTTATCAAACCTCGACTCTGATTCTGCAACTGGACCAGATGGCATCAGCCCTCGGGTCCTAAAATCCTGCTCTGCCGCTCTATCTCACCCTCTCTCTGTTCTTTTCACCCTCTCTTTTGCTCAAGGTCATCTGCCAGCATCTTGGAAATCAGCAAACATTACCGCTTTACACAAAAAAGGTGCAAAAACAGATTCTTGCAACTGCAGACCAATCAGCCTGCTCCCAATTATCAGCAAAGTCATGGAATCCATCATTGCTTCAGATATCAAATCCTTCCTCTTCTCCAATGGCTTGATCTCTGATCATCAATTTGGATTCAGACCAGGTCATTCTACTCTGGACATGTTGCTTCTGCTGTCTCAACAATGGATGGAGGTCCTCAATGCCAAACAGGAAATCAGGGCTGTCTCACTTGACATATCACGTGCCTTCGATACGGTATGGCACCCAGCTCTGCTCACCAAACTCACCTCCTATGGTATTCAGGGAAATCTCCACTCATGGCTTGCGGATTTCCTCTCTGGTCGTAGGCAACGTGTGGCCCTGAATGGATTTCTCTCATCTTCCCTTCCTGTTCTGGCTGGAGTTCCCCAAGGTAATGTTCTGGGCCCTGTGCTATTTCTGGTCTTCAACAATGATCTCTATGACTCTCTGGAAAATCCTCTCTATCTCTTTGCTGATGACTCCACTATCTGCTGCTCCATTCCTCATCCCTCAGATCGGCAGTCTGCAGCCTCCTCACTCTCTGCAGACCTGGACAAAATCACAGACTGGTCAAACAAGTGGAACATGTCTTTCAATCCTGACAAATCTCACACTCTTACTATGTCTCTCCGAAAGGACCGACTGGACAACCCTCCCATCTACTTTCTCAACAATCCTCTCCAAGAAGTTCTGTCGCTCAAGCTTTTGGGTCTCACTGTCTGCCATGATCTTTCTTGGGAAAACCACATTTCCAAGCTGGCCTCCAAAGCCAGTCGCCGACTGGGCATCCTCCGTCGTGCGAAGTCCTTCCTTGGCACACCTGAGCTCCTCACCACATACAAGGCTTTCATCCGCAGCTCAATGGAATACTGTTCCCCCCTCTGGGCTGGTGCTCCTGCCTCACACCTTGCTCGGCTTCACGCTGTTGAGGCCAAAGCTTTCAGAATCATTGGAATCTCCTGCGATGTAGTCAACTCCGAGGGCCTTTCACTCACTCACCGCAGGCAGGTTGGTGGTCTTTCTGTCTTCTACCGACTCCTCTCCGGCCTTGCTCCCCCAGCTCTCTCTGTGCTCTGTCCCCCCAATATTCCTTCAGGTCGCACAAGATCTGCATGCAACCCTCTTATGGTTAAACTGCCAAAGTCTAGGCTCTCTGCTCACCTTCACTCTTTC
This sequence comes from Myxine glutinosa, assembly GCF_964187855.1. Classification (NCBI taxonomy): domain Eukaryota; kingdom Metazoa; phylum Chordata; class Myxini; order Myxiniformes; family Myxinidae; genus Myxine; species Myxine glutinosa. The sequence continues at coordinate 15,304,539 of NC_136261.1, read as the reverse complement.
ATTCCCCTTTTCTCCCGCCTCTGGAACAAACTCCCCCACTCCCTTCAATCCCACTCCTCCCTCCAGGTCTTTAAAACAGCTGTTCACCACCATCTCTTATCTTCCCCCATCGAAAACCTTGATCTTTTCTACCCCCGGTAATTCACCCCAGAGTCCTTGCAGTGTTCATATGTTTTATTCCTCTCCCACCTCCCCCCAAGTCCTCCCCATGTCCCTGCTCTCAAATGTTGTGTTTGTGTCCTTCCCCCTCTCTCCCCATCTTGTCTGCCGCTCCCCTTGTTTTTTGTGTTTTGTGTGTCGGTTTGTCTTTTTGTGTGATTAATGTTAGCTCTTTCACGAGCCTCGATCTTGTATACAAAAAAAGAAAAAAAGAAAAAAAAAGGGTATTACAAGGTCACCATAGGTCAGACAAGATGGCGTCTCGACCATCTGGCTTTCATTTGTAAGCTTCAAGAATGTTTGTCGAAGTTGCTCTGGGCACGATGGAGTTCAAAAGGTCACTTGCTTGGAGCCAAAACCACGTTCTCTGAGGCATTCTCATCTGGTTTCACTCAAATGGGAGAATCTAACTTCCTGAGAAATACAGTCACGTGAAAAAGTAAGTACACCCCATGTAAAGTTTTGAATTTTTCAACATATTTCAACATACAGCTGATCTTCATTTCAACAATATTGATAGATAAAGGTGATATAATATCACAAATATCATGAAACATTTACATTTTGTAGTCCATTGTATAATTTAAATAAACATAAATGCAAATTTCGCATGTGGAAAAAGCAAGTACACCCTTGTCTCCAACAGGTGGTATTGCCCCCTTTGGCAGAAACAACCTCAAGTAGGCGTTTCTTATAACTGTCTACCAGTCTCTGACATCGACTGAGAGAAATTTTTGCCCACTCCTCCATGCAGAATTATTTCAGCTGTGCGATGTTTGAGGGGTTTCTTGCATGCACAGCTCGTTTCAAATCCCCCCACAACATCTCGATGGGATTTAGATCCGGGCTTTGACTTGGCCATTCCAGAACCCTCCATTTCTTTCTTTTCAGCCATTCCTTGGTGGATTTACTGGTATGTTTCGGGTCATTGTCATGTTGCAAGGTCCTCTTTCTGTTGAGCTGCAACTTCTCCGACAGATGTCCTCACATTATCCTCAAGCACCCTCTGGTACAATGAAGAATTCATAGTGGATTCTATGTTGGTGAGCTGCCTAGGCCCTGATGCAGGACAGCTGCCCCAAACCATAATATTTCCACCACCATGCATTACAGTTGGTATCAGGTTCTTGTAGTCAAATGCTGTCTTTGGTTTTCGCCAAACATGTCTTCTGGTACTGTGGCCAAATAGCTCTACCTTTGACTCATCTGTCCAGAGCACATTGTTCTAGAAGTGCTGGTCTTTGCCTAGGTGTACATTGGCAAACTTTAGTCTTGCCCTGATATTATTTCTGGACAGCAAAGATTTCCTCCTGGCACATGTAGATCAAATTTGTGCAGCCTCTTTCTGATGGTAGACTCGTGCACTTTGACATCAACAGTGGCAAGAGCTACCTGTAGGTCCCGTGTTGACATTCTGGGGTTCTTAGAGACTTCTTTCAGCATCTTTCGGTCTGCTCTTGGGCTGAACATGCTGGGGCGGCCTGGCCTGAGCAAGTCGGTAATTGTTTGGAATCTTCTCCACTTGTAGATGATCTTCCGGACAGTCGAATGATTGATTTCAAATTGTTTGGAGATCTTTTTAAATCCCTTCCCAGACTTGGAGGCATTTATAGCTTTCTTTCCGAAGGCCTCAGAGAGCTCTTTTTATCTAGGCATGGTGACGCCGCACACTTCAACAACAAAGAGCAAACCAAACTAAATGTCTGAGGTTTAAATAAGACAGGTTCCTCCAAGATCCTCTCTAACGATGTTCTAATCATTTGCACATGAGCTGGTGCACCTGATTCTAATTTTAGGTATTTGAAGTAGTGATAAATGTAGGGGTGTACTTACTTTTTCCACATGCGAAATTTGCATTTATGTTTATTTAAATTATTCAATGGACTACAAAATGTAAATGTTTCATGATATTTATTATATTATATCACCTTTTTCTCTCAATATTGTTGAAATGAAGATCAAATAGCTGTATGTTGAAATATGTTGAAAAAGTCAAAACTTTACACGGGGTGTACTTACTTTTTCACGTGACTGTAGCTTTGTGTGCAGTTTACGAAAAGCTGGCATCCATACCCGGCCATAGGTCACCACACAAGCTCCTCTCCCAGGTCACTCCCAACACCTATTTCATTGAAACTTTTCCCAAGTTTCATCTCCATTATTTTTAGCATTTCATTTCATGGCTCGAAGTAAACACACAAAACTATATCCATGTATCGGTTATACTCTGCATTGTTAAAAAAAAAACCCAATCACCAATGACAATTTGTTACCTGTGAGTAAAAACTCACTCACAAGGACATTATTAATTCTTTCAATCATAAAGAGGTCCAGAAAAACGATTTCTACGATCTTCAACCTGGTCATACCATCCTCTTCAACGAAAGTATCAAACAAACCCGGCTACACCGATGTTGGACTTTCCGTCTTGTTTTAAATGCATCAAATCAATTGCAAGGAAAACTGGTTCATAATCCTTTGTGAGTATATTGTTTCGGATATGAGGATTGCATTTTTTTGATTGTGTGTATTGTAGTGGTAAATTGTTGTGTAACATTGTTTGGATATGGCCCCTCCTGCCTCCAGAGTTGTGTAAAGGTAAAAAGGGCGTCCCGGTAGTTAATTCCATGAAACACCACATTGAAGGACACGATAAGACCCTTGTTCAGTAGCTTATATCTTATTATGTGTTTTAGAGTAAGGCCTTGTCTTCCATTAGAATGACACTCCATTGCACCAAGTGAAAGAGATAGATTCCCTTCATTCCCATTCCCAAAAACCTCCATTTCCCCCCTTTCGTCATTGCCAAGCCTCGATTGCCAATTACATCCCCTCCAAAGCTGCCATTGACCATGAGGCAGGGTTGGGGAAGAAAGGCGGGTCCCCACCTCGTCAGAGAGGGGAGGAGTGAGTCAGCCCCACTCAACCAACCACGAACAAGGGGTTGGACTTGGAGAGAAAGATCAAGGAGGTTCGCGAAGGTTGAGGGGCGGGGCCTATATAACCCGCTGCGGGACATTCCCCAACAGATCGCAGATGAGCTGAGAAAGGAGAGGAGCTTTTACACGAGAGTCGCAAACAGGGTCCAAGAGAGAGCTGGGTTGTGAGGTCCAAGAGAGTTGAGAGTTGCACCGTTGTTGCGTGCGAGATACGAAAAGCCTTTGACAAAGAGCCGCTTCAACCAGCCCCGTTTCAACCAGCCGAGTGACCCTGCCGGCGTGCGCTGTAAAGCCGAATACAAGGAGCTGCCGGCGTGCACTGTAAAGCCGAATACAAGGAGCTGCCGGCTCCCCGCTTCCCGCCCGGAGTGGACCCGCTCGCTGTGCCCTGTGATCCCACCTGCTCATCCCTCCAAACGATTCCTACCCTTCCATCCATTTGCGTACGTGAGTTTGTTTTGTTTGTTCTGTCCTGGGTAGGTAATTAAGTCCGTATAAGCTCGTAATTTGCACTGTGTTATCTGCGTTTTCATGTCACCTGTAAATAACCGTGACTGCTCTTTTTGCTTATGTGTGTGTAAATAATAATAAACCCCGTTACTCTTCTGTACGTCTTCTTCTTCTTCCTCTTTGCTTTCGTCGTCTTAGTCTTTTCCACATTGAATATCTGTGGCGCGATACGGCCAACGTTTGGGTGAATCGGGTTTAGTCGGGGAACAACTGTTCGGCCGCGGTACCTCCGCTCGGTAAAAATAACATCTAATCCGCGGACCGTAACACTCACTCACAAAAACTCACTCACAAGGACATTATTAATTCTTTCAATCATAAAGAGGTCCAGAAAAACGGTTTCTACGATCTTCAACCTGGTCATACCATCCTCTTCAACGAAAGTATCAAACAAACCCGGCTACACCGATGTTGGACTTTCTGTCTTGTTTTAAATGCATCAAATCAATTGCAAGGAAAATTGGTTCATAATCCTTTGTGAGTATATGTTGTTTTGTTCATGTGACCAAAAAAGTGGAGGGGACCAACTGTTGGATGGTGTTGTTGGTCTGAATGGATAAACACACCGGAGGTCTTCTCACGGAGGATTCCCATTAGCTCCTATTTAAATATTCTTATTTTAGAATATTTTTAAAACTGCACAGTTACATGGAAAAGCGGGAATTCGTTTCGCCCCTTTCTCGATCGTTTCGCCCCTCCTCGATCGTTTCGCCCCTCCTCGATCGTTTCGCCCCTCCTCGATCGTTTCGCCCCTCCTCGATCGTTTTGCCCCTCCTCGATCGTTTTGCCCCTCCTCGATCGTTTCGCCACCTCCTAGATCGTTTCACCCCTCCTCGATCGTTTAGCCCCTCCTCGATCGTTTCGTCCCTCATCGATCGTTTCGCTGCTCCTCGATCGTTTCACTCCTCCTCGTTAGTTTCGCCCCTTCCTCGTTCGTTCCGCTCCTCCTTGATCGTTTCGCCCTTCCTCCATCGTTTCACCCTTCCTCGATTGTTTCGCCCTTCCTCGGTAGTTTCGCTCCTCCCCGATCGTTTCACCTCTCCTCGATCGTTTCGCCCCTTCCTCCTTCGTTTCACCCCTCCTCGATCGTTTCTCTCCTCGATTGTTTCGCCTCTCCTCGATCGTTTCACCCCTCCTCGATTGTTTCGCTCCTCTTCGATAGTTTTGCACCTTCTCGATAGTTTGGCACCTCCTCGATCGTTTTGCCCCTCCTCAATCGTTTCGCCCCTTCCTCCTTCGTTCGCCCCTTCCTCCTTCGTTTCGCCCCTCCTCGATCGTTTCGCTCCTCGATCGTTTCGCCACTCCTCGATCGTTTCGCCCTCCCTCGATCGTTTCGCCCCTCCCCGATTGTTTCTCCCCTCCTCGATTGTTTCACTCCTCCTCGATCGTTTCGCTCCTCCCCGATCGTTTTGCCCCTCCTCGATCGTTTCGCCCCTTCCTCCTTTGTTTCGCCCTTCCTCGATCGTTTCGCCCCTCCTCGATTGTTTCGCCCCTCCTCAATCGTTTCGCTCCTCCCCGGTCGTTTCGCCCTTCCTGGATCGTTTCGCCCCTTCCTCCTTCGGTTTGCCCCTTCCTCCTTCGTTTTGCCTCTCCTCGATCGTTTCACCCCTCCTCGATCGTTTCGCTCCTCCTCGATAGTTTTGCACCTTCTCGATAGTTTGGCACCTCCTCGATCGTTTTGCCCCTCCTCGATCGTTTCGCCCCTTCCTCCTTCGTTTCGCCCCTTCCTCCTTCGTTTCGCCCCTCCTCGATCGTTTCGCTCCTCCTCGATCGTTTCGCTCCTCCTCGATCGTTTCGCCCCTACTCGATCGTTTCGCCCCTTCCTCCTTCATTTTGCCCCTCCTCGATCGTTTCACCCCTGCCTCGTTCGTTTCACCCCTTCGTCGTTCGTTTCGCCCCTTCCTCCTTCATTGCGCTCCTCCTTGATCGTTTCGCCCCTCCTCGATCGTTTCGCCCCTCGTCGATCATTTCGCCCTGCCTCATTCGTTTCGCCCTCCTCGATCGTTTTGCCCCTCCTCGATTGTTTCGCCCCTCCTCGATCGTTTCGCTCCTCCCCGGTCGTTTCGCCCTTCCTGGATCGTTTCGCCCCTTCCTCCTTCGGTTTGCCCCTTCCTCCTTCGTTTCGCCCCTCCTCGATCGTTTCGCTCCTCCTCAATTGTTTCGCTCCTCGATCGTTTCGCCCCTACTCAATCGTTTCGTCCCTTCCTCCTTCATTTCGCCCCTTCCTCCTTCATTTCGCCCCTCCTCGATCGTTTTGCCCCTGCGTCGTTCGTTTCACCCCTTCCTCATTCGTTTCGCCCCTTCCTCATTCGTTTCGCCCCTTCCTCATTCGTTTCGCCCCTTCCTCCTTCGTTTCGCCCCTCCTCGATCGTTTCGCTCCTCAATTGTTTCGCTCCTCGATCGTTTCGCCCCTACTCAATCGTTTCGTCCCTTCCTCCTTCATTTCGCCCCTTCCTCCTTCATTTCGCCCCTCCTCGATCGTTTTGCCCCTGCGTCGTTCGTTTCACCCCTTCCTCATTCGTTTCGCCCCTTCCTCATTCGTTTCGCCCCTTCCTCATTCGTTTCGCCCCTTCCTCCTTCATTTCGCCCCTACTCGATCGTTTCGCCCCTTCCTCCTTCATTTCGCCCCTCCTCGATTCTTTCGCCCCTTCCTCGTTCGTTTCGCCCCTCATCGATCATTTCGCCCTGCCTCATTCGTTTCGCCCCTTCCTCGTTCGTTTTGCCCCTCATCGATCATTTCGCCCCTGCCTCGTTCGTTTTGCCCCTTCCTCGTTCGTTTCGCCCCTTCCTCGATCGTTTCGCCCGTCCTTGATCGTTTTGCCCGTCCTCGATCGTTTCGCCCCTTCCTCGTTCGTTTCGCCCCTTCCTCGATCGTTTCGCCCCTTCTCGATCGTTTCGCACCTCCTCGATCGTTTTGTACCTCCCCATCATTTTGCACCTCCTCGATAGTTTCGCACCTCCTCGATAGTTCCGCACCCCCTCGATAGTTTTGCACCTCCTCGATAGTTTCGCCCCTCCTCGGTCATTTCGCCCCTCCTCGATCATTTCGCACTCCTTGATAGTTTCGCCCCTCCTCGGTCGTTTCGTCCCCGCCTTAGTCGTTTGGCCCTTCCTCGATAGTTTCGCACCTCCTCGATAGGTTCCCCTCTCCTCGGTCGTTTCGCCACCTCCTCGATCATTTCGCACCTCCTCGATAGTTTCACCCTTCCTCGATAGTTTCGTACCTCCTCGATAGGTTCACCCCTCCTCTGTCGTTTCGTCCCCTCCTCGATAGTTTCGCACCTCCTCGATAGTTTCGCACCGCCTCGATAGTTTCGCCCTTCCCCTCTCGTTCCTTTCGCCCCTCGTTCATTTCGCCCCTCGTTCATTTCGCCCCTCTTCGATCGTTTCATCCCTCCTCGATCGTGTCACCCTCATTCCTTTCGCTCCTCGATCGTTTCACCCCTCGTTCATTTCGCCCCTCCTCGATCATTTTTCTCCTTCTCGTTCATTTCCCTCTTCATTAATTTTACTCCTCCTCAATCATTTTGCTCCTCATTCGTTTCTCCTCTCCTCTAATTTCATCCTCCTCGGTCGTTTTGCTCCTCCTCGTTCATTTCGCTCCTCGTCGTTCGTTTCGCCCCTCCTCCTACTGAATCATTCCACTCCTCGATCGTTTGTCCCCTCCTCGTTTGTTTCGCTCCCCCTCGTTCGTTTCGCCCCTCCTCGATAGCTTCACTCCTCGTACGTTTCGCCCCTCTTCTATCGTTTCACTCCGCGTTCGTTTTGCTCACTCGCACTTCTTCGTGAAAACAGATGATCCTTCCCTCTTCACCTTCTCTCATTGTTCATTTTTGCACAGATTTCTGTCATATTTGCGTACATAAATTAATACATGCCTTCACTGAGTGTCAGCGGTGTGTTATGTCTGGAGCCAATAGTTTACGCGAAAAGTTTACTCGGTATTGTTGTTTCATGTTTCTTCTGTCGCTGCTGGTTGCAACGTTATGTGCAAGCGCGGTTTATTTTCTGTGCCGCTGATGCAGTGCCCCTGTTACCTGTAATCGGGTACTCTACTCATTGTACCCACCCCGGAAAGATAACAGACTGAGGCAACCCACCTGGTGTGATTACAACGACACGACAGGTGCTCCAACTCAACACACTAACATCTTAAACGAGCCATTTTAACCGTAAAGAGAACACCAGACGAGGAATTGTGGGAAAAAAGTGAAGATTCCCGTTTGGTTTTAAACGTGACGAATCTGCTTCCGCGAAACCCCGAATATGTGTTGATCGTGTCCGGCGGTTTTTTATCACGAGGTTTTCGGTAATAAAAAAAAATCCTCGTCGAGTCCCGAGAGAGATGGAGGTTGTGGAACGTGAACCCGATACCTGTGGACGACAAAACCCACCTTCCGATTATTCAGGTAAGAGAACAAGTTAAAAAAACCATGTTGATGTTTTACTCACGTGATATATAACGTTTGGTTGACGTGACGCATTCTTCATTCAAGAACCAATGAGATTACAACCTTCCTTTGTGTACAGATCGACCTCATCAGGTACCTCACCTCACAAGGTGATGTTTTATCGTGTAAATCAGTGCACCTTCGCAGTGGAAAACATGATCGGGGAATCGTGTTACTCATGTCAACAGAACAGGTGAACGTCACAGGTAGCTGAACTGAAAAGGCGGCTCTGGAATGGAGGGTTATAGATAGTGAACTGTGGATCAAGGAATAATAACAGTGTGGCGGACACAAAAGCCCACTGGCGTGGTGACATCATTCCACGCACCAAGTGGGCGGTGGCCACGTCCGAGGGGTAGGCGTGGCCTCATGAGAGACACCGGGCGCCCAGCCCGGAGCGGTACAGTGTTACAGTGTAGTCTTGAATAAAGGCGTTTATATGTTACCGCTTGTCCGCTTCCTCCTTGCTCACAAGCAGCGCGCGTAACGCCGCGCTTTATTGGTGACCCTCGACGTTGGATCTGCCGGAGCGATCCTTCCACACGCGACGCCATCGCCATGGCCGCCTTCGTCAAACTTCCGGAATTTTGGGAGGCTCAGGCCGAAGTTTGGTTCGTCCAGGCCGAAGCCCAATTTCAGCTTCGGCACCTCACCGGCGATGACACGCGCTACTGCCACGTCGTCGCCTCCCTCGGGCCCGGCACGGCCGCTCGAGTTGTGTCCGTCCTTCGCCACCCACCGGACGGCCACAAGTACGAGGCACTCAAGCGGCTACTCCTAGCCACGTTCAGACTCACGGACGACGCACGGGCCGACCGCCTCCTGGATCTCCCCGAGCTCGGTGAGACGCGCCCGTCGGTCCGAATGGACCATATGCTGTCACTGTTGGGCGACGAAGCCCCCGGTTCGCTATTCCGGGCGCTTTTCCGTCGCCAACTTCCAGCGCAGGTTCGCCTCGCGTTGGCCGGGACCGGGCTAACGGAACCCCGAGCATTGGCGGCCGAGGCGGACAAGTACTTCGCCGCTTCGGACACGCGGGCGAGCGTTGGCGTGGCCGTCACGGCCTTCGACGCTGCTGTTCCACAGCATCATCTTCTACAGCACGCTGATGTTCCACAGCATCATCTTCTACAGCACGCTGATGTTCCACAGCATCATCTTCTACAGCACGCTGATGTTCCACAGCATCATCTTCTACAGCACGCTGTGGTTCAGCAGCATGCTGATACGCACCTCGTGAACGCCGCCACGCCCCGCCCACCGCCGCGGCGAAAACCGCCACCGCGGGGAAACCCGTCGACTCCACCGGCCTGGCGGAGCCAGCCGCGCTCCTCCAGCTCCACCACCTGGTGCTGGTTCCACGCCAAGTTCGGCCACGAAGCTCGGCGGTGTCATCCGCCGTGCTCCTTCAACGGGTCGGGAAACGCCCGGGCCGGCGCTCAATTGTGGCGATGAGCGCCGGCCGTTCGAGCAGCCTGCTGTTCATAACGGACACCTTCTCCGGGCGCCGTTACCTGTGCGACACGGGAGCACAGGTGAGTGTCATTCCCGCCGGCATGTCAGACAAGCACGCCGCGGGTGGGGGCCCCGCGCTGCTTGCCGCGAACGGGACGCCCATCCGTACGTACGGAAAACGCTGCCTCTCTCTGCGGTTTGGAGGGCAGGTTTTCCGATGGACGTTCGTCACCGCCGACGTGCCCATGGCACTGCTTGGCGCGGACTTCCTGTGCGCTAATGGGCTCCTGGTCGACGTCAAGCGCAGACGGCTTGTCCAGGCCGAGACGTTCAGCTCGCTCGCATGTGCGTTGCCCAGCTCAACGAGCGGCTTGCCAAGCGGCTTGCCGAACGATTCGGTTCCGGCCACGTTGGTCTGTACGCTTCCGGCAGCGGACGCATTCACCCGCCTCCTCGCCGGTTTCCCGGCCCTCACGCGGCCCACCTTCTCGGCGGGGGCCGTCAAGCACGGGGTGGCCCATCACATCCCCACCGTCGGGCCACCGGTCTACGCCCGGGCACGCCGCCTTGAGCCGACGAAGCTGGCGGTGGCAAAAGCGGAGTTCGCTACCCTGGAGCGACTCGGCATCGTTCGGCGCTCAGAGAGCGCTTGGGCGTCGCCGCTGCACATCGTGCCGAAGCCCGGCGGGGGATGGCGACCGTGCGGGGACTATCGCCGTCTCAATGACGCCACGACTCCCGACCGCTACCCCGTCCCCCACATTCAGGACTTTTCCGCCCGTTTGGCGGGCAGGTCCTTCTTCTCGAAGGTGGACCTCATACGCGGCTACCATCAGGTCCCCGTCAGGCCGGAGGACGTCCCGAAGACGGCGGTCATCACGCCATTCGGACTCTTCGAGTTCCTGCGCATGCCCTTCGGTCTGAAGAATGCGGCTCAGGCGTTCCAGCGACTGATGGACAGCGTCCTGCGCGACTTGGATTTTGTCTACGTCTACCTGGACGATATCCTCGTCGCCAGCGCGTCCCGCGAAGAGCACCTACGCCACCTCCGCACGCTCTTCGAACGCCTGGGCCAGCATGGCCTGATTGTGAACCCCGCAAAGTGCCGGTTCGGCGCCGCCACAATCGATTTTCTGGGGCACCGTGTCACCAGGCACGGAGCCGTCCCCCTGCCGGCCAAGGTGGAGGCGGTGAAGGGGTTTCCGCGCCCCCGCACGATCAGAGGGCTGCAGGAGTTCCTGGGCATGGTGAACTTTTACCATCGGTTCCTGCCCCGTATCGCCCAGCTCCTGCGCCCCCTGCACGAAGCTCTCCGAGGTAAGCCGGGCAAAGGCGACGTTACCTGGACCGAGCAGATGCACACGGCGTTCACGGGCGCGAAGCTCGCCTTGGCTAACGCCACCATGCTCGCGCACCCGGCGCCCGATGCACCGATCGCCCTCACCACCGATGCCTCGGACTACGCGGTGGGCGCGGTGCACGAGCAATGGGTGCGTGGAGCTTGGCAACCGCTGGCGTTCTTTAGCCGGCAGCTTCGCCCGCCCGAACGCCGTTACAGTACCTTCGACCGCGAGTTGCTCGGACTTCACTTGGCGGTCAGGCACTTCCGCCATCTGCTCGAGGGCCGGGCGTTCACTGCCTTCGTCGACCACAAGCCGCTGATCTTCGCGATGGGCAAGGTCACCGAGCCGTGGTCGGCCCGGCAGCAGCGTCACCTCTCGGCCGTGTCCGAGTACACGACGGACATCCAGCACGTCGCGGGGAAGGACAACCCGGTGGCGGATTGCCTTTCCCGGGCCGTCGCCCACGCAGTCCACCTCGGCATCGACTATGCCCGGATGGCAGCGGACCAGGCCGCTGACCCCGACGTCCAGGCCTTGCGGACCGCCGTCACGGGCCTCCGCGTCACCGAGGTGCCGTTCGACGGCGCGGGCGCGGCCCTCTTGTGCGACGTCTCCCTCGGGCGTCCTCGCCCCATTGTGCCCGCGGGCTGGCAGCGCCAGGTGTTTGACGCCATCCACGGCCTGTCCCACCCGGGCGCGAGGGCCTCCCAAAGGCTGATCGCCGACAAGTTTGTCTGGCATGGCCTCCGGAAGGCCGTCCGCGGCTGGGCCAGGACATGCCTCGCGTGCCAGCGCGCCAAGGTGCACCGGCACACCCAGGCCCCGTTGGCCCCGTTCACGGTGCCGGAACGCCGGTTTGACCACGTCCACGTGGACCTGGTGGGACCTCTGCCCCCCTCGCGGGGTTTCACCCACGTCCTCACCATGGTGGACCGCACCACCCGGTGGCCGGAGGCCGTGCCCTTGGCGTCGACAACGGCGGCCGATGTCGCGCAGGCTTTCATCGCCACCTGGGTCGCCAGGTTCGGCGCCCCCTCAGACATCTCATCCGACCGCGGCCCCCAGTTCACCTCGGAGCTCTGGGGGGCGGTTGCGCAGGGGCTCGGGGTCCGGCTGCACCGAACCACGGCCTACCACCCCCAGGCTAACGGCCTGTGTGAGCGATTTCACCGCTCATTGAAGGCCGCGCTCCGGGCCACCCTCCGCGACGGCGGCTGGGTCGACAGGCTCCCCTGGGTCCTGCTGGGCCTCCGGACGGCGCCCAAGGAGGACCTGCGCGCATCCGCGGCGGAGTTGGTCTTCGGGCAACCGCTGCGGGTGCCGGGCGAGTTCCTCCCCGACTCCACGGCACCATGGTCCGCGGCACAGCAGCGCTCCGCTCTGCAAGAGACCGCCCAGAGGTTCGCCCCGGTGCCAACGGCATGCCACGGGCACCCACCGACGCACGTCGCCCCGGAGCTTCGCACGGCGGAGTACGTCTTCGTCCGCCACGATGCCCATCGGACACCACTGCGGCCCCCGTACGACGGGCCTTTCCGCGTGCTGGAGACCGGGGCGAAGCACTTCACCCTGGACATTGGCGGTACTCCTGACCGGGTTTCGGTAGACCGCCTCAAGCCGGCCCACCTCGATGTGGACCATCCACCGCCAGTGGCCCGACCCCCACGTCGGGGCCGCCCTCCTGCGGGCGGACCCCCGGCACCGCCCAGCCCCGCCGCCACGCCGCCCCCCGGTCCTGCACCCATCCCAGGAGCAGCCAGGGGCATCCCACCTGGCATCCCTGCACCCCGGACGCCGCCGATCGCCAGGGGGCGCTTCGGCCGGGTCATTCGTCTGCCCCGCAAACTGGCCCTCCAGGTGCGCGGGAATTCTGGGGGGGCGCGTGTGGCGGACACAAAAGCCCACTGGCGTGGTGACATCATTCCACGCACCAAGTGGGCGGTGGCCACGTCCGAGGGGTAGGCGTGGCCTCATGAGAGACACCGGGCGCCCAGCCCGGAGCGGTACAGTGTTACAGTGTAGTCTTGAATAAAGGCGTTTATATGTTACCGCTTGTCCGCTTCCTCCTTGCTCACAAGCAGCGCGCGTAACGCCGCGCTTTAACAGGATCAATCGGTTTGGATCAGACGAAACACCAAACTTCCTTTTCTGCACAACGATTTAACGAAGCAAGGCAAATATGGCGGTAACAACGACGCTCACACGAGGCTCACTCAAGCAAGAAGCAGGAAGCCCCCCCGACCCTTTACCGGTGGAAAGAAATGATAAGAAAAAGGAATAAACACAGGCTCGCACTACAACGACATGGCATCAATACATTGCATGAAAACATTTCTAGGCATAGCAGTAAAAACGTTCACGAATGTAAACAAAGTAGCAGATTTACCATTCACCGCAGTGGGGTTGAAGGCAGACTCGTATAGCCATAACCAAGCGGGTGGTGGATCAGCCAACCTTGGCACCTCTGGGTTGGCGCGCCATCTCAGGCACTCATGCCATTGATGTTGGCAATGACGAATAGCCTCTCGACCACGCAGAAGCCAGTATCTGCGACGCAATTCAGGGAGAATTTGCTCTGGACCACAGTGAAGCAGTTGATCATCATATTCTCAAATGAGGAGGTCAGTTACTCGATGATGAGGAATCAAAACAATAGGATGCACAACATCTTGTTCAAGGATATCCGCCTGTTGTAGTTTCCCTCCTACTCTGATGAGATCAGTCGGCCTCAGCGGGGTAAATCCTTACCCGTGGCAAGTGTCTGGACTTTGTCTGGAAAACTATCGTGCTGTGAGCGTTGAAACAGAATAATCTCTTTCTCCCCACACTGGTGAGTGCTTGAGGTAAGGAAAGTCTTTATTTGAGGCCACCCGGTTGAGACACTGTTGTGCAGCCGCAACCAGGTCATTCCAAGTTTTGTTCTGTAAAGGGACGGGTAAGGCCTGTATGTCCACCGACATTGTTCCCCAAAACGTTGACTTCCGGAATTCAGTCTGCCAGAGTCTCTCCACATTTTTCATTTGGTCTGGTGATGAAGGCATGAAGGCAGCAAGCAGGCAATGTTACTGAATTGCACTTTGTTGCAGTACACTGGCTGGTCCTTGTAGCGACCTGCCCAGGTTGGTAGAAACTGCCAGTGGTGCACCCTTTTGTCGAAGCACATTGATTGCCTTGGTGATATAAGGTGCTTTAATCTGACCTGATTAATATTGTTGGTTGAGCCTTGTTAATCAGAGGGAGTGGTGTCCCAGCTCGGTGGAGGTACCGTCTCTGAAGAGAAGCCACTGGGAAAGAATACTCATAAGCGCAGCAGTGTGGCAGTGAATGCTGCATCTATCGCATACCTTTGGTTCGGGTTCTCGACTGATGATATTTCAAGCTTACCAGAAGCACCAGTACACTGCACCGCATCTTTCTGTACTGTCCTGAGCAGTAATGTTTCGAGTTTACCCACTATGTTCAGCTGCTCCATTAATTAATTCAAAAGCATGGTCCTTTTGGAATCCTCATCAAAGATGGCATAGGTATCTGTGGATCCTTGTGAAGGTACACTGCAGGTGGTGAGCCAGAATTCAAGCTCTACTGGTTTGGGGAGCGCTCTGATGAGCATGCTTCCGCTCCAGTCCAGATTGCCTCACGCCATCCTCCACCACCTCAAAGGAGGGAAGGTCATCCTCCTCCACATCGACATCCTCCTCTTCTTTATCTTCCCCATCTAATGTCCTGTATCGAACTGTGCAAGTTTGTGTTTTTTTTTTTCTTTTTGTATACAAGATCGAGGCTCGTGAAAGAGCGAACATTAATCACACAAAAGGTCAAACCAACACATAAAACACAAAAATAAGCGGAGCGGTAGACAAGATGGGGAGAGAGGGGGAAGGACATAAACACAACATTTGAGAGCAGGGACATCAGGAGAAATGTGGGATGGGGAGGGCTTGGGGGGGAGGTGGGCGAGGTATAAAACATATGAACACTGCAAGGACTTCCAGGAAAGAAGTTGGAATTTCAAAAAAAGTGTATCTGGGGTGAATTAGCGGGCGTAGAAAAGATCAAGGTTTTGGATGGGGGAAGATAAGAGATGGTGGTGAACAGCTGTTTTAAAGACCTGGAGGGAAGAGTGAGATTGAAGGGAGTGGGGGAGTTTGTTCCAGAGGTGGGAGAAAAGGCGAATGAAAGAGTGAAGGTGAGCAGAGAGCCTAGATTTTGGCAGTTTAACCACAAGAGGGTTGCAGGCAGATCTTGTGCGACATGAAGGAATATTGGGGGGACAGAACACAGAGAGAGCTGGGGGAGCAAGGCCGGAGAGGAGTCGGTAGAAGACAGAAAGACAACCAACCTGCCTGCGGTGAGTGAGTGAAAGGCCCTCGGAGTTAGCTTCATCGCAGGAGATTCCAATGATTCTGAAAGCTTTGGTTTCAACAGCGTGAAGCCGAGCCAGGTGTGAGGCAGGAGGACCGGCCCAGAGGGGCGAACAGTATTCCATTGAGCTGTGGATGAAAGCCTTGTATGTGGTGAGGAGCTCAGGTGTGCCAAGGAAGGACTTCACACGACGGAGGATGCCCAGTCGGCGACTGGCTTTGGAGGCTAGCTTGGAAATGTGGTTTTCCCAAGAAAGATCATGGCAGATAGTGAGACCCAAAAGCTTGAGCGACAGAACTTCTTGGAGACGATTGTTGAGAAAGTAGATGGGAGGGTTTTCCAGTCGGTCTTTTCGGAGAGACATAGTAAGAGTGTGAGATTTGTCAGGATTGAAAGACATGTTCCACTTGTTTGACCAGTCTGTGATTTTGTCCAGGTCTGCAGAGAGTGAGGAGGCTGCAGACTGCCGATCTGAGGGATGAGGAATGGAGCGGCAGATAGTGGAGTCATCAGCCAAGAGATAGAGAGGATTTTCCAGAGAGTCGGAGAGATCATTGATGAAGACCAGAAATAGCACAGGGCCCAGAACACGACCTTGGGGAACTCCAGCCAGAACAGGAAGGGGAGATGAGAGAAATCCTTTCAGGGCCACACGTTGCCTATGACCAGAGAGGAAGTCCGCAAGCCATGAGTGGAGATTTCCATGGATACCTTAGGAGGAGAGTTTGGTGAGCAGAGCTGGGTGCCAGACCGTATCGAAGGCACGTGATTGTCAAGTGAGACAGCTCTGATTTCCTGTTTGGTATTGAGGACCTCCATCCATTGTTGAGACAGCAGAAGCAACATGTCCAGAGTAGAATGACCTGGTTTGAATCCAAATTGATGATCAGAGATCAAGCCATTGGAGAAGAGGAAGGATTTGATATCCGAAGCAATGATGGATTCCATGACTTTGCTGATAATTGGAAGCAGGCTGATTGGTCTGTTTTTGCACATTTTTTGTGTAAAGCGGTGATGTTTGCTGATTTCCAAGATGCTGGCAGATGACCTTGAGCAAAAGATAGGGTGAAAAAAACAGAGAGGGTGAGATAGAGCGGAAGAGCATGATTTTAGGACCCGTGGGCTGATGCCGTCTGGTCCAGTTGAAGAATCAGAGTCGAGGTTTGACAAAACCTTCTCCACCTTGTCAGGAGAGAAGGATACAGAGTCCAGGAGCAGTTGGGTTCGAGTGGGAAAGGTGGGAACAGAGAGAGATGGGTTTGGGACTAAGGATTTTGAGGCAAACACAGAGTTGAGGCATCCGGCTTTGTCACGTGTGATGTCAACTGTGTGGCCATTTGAGGTAAGGGAGGGGATGGAGGGGGAACAAACACCACAAATGCATTTGACCAGATGCCACCAGGATTTGGAGGAGGTAGACAGGTTTGAGAGTTCAATCTTGAGTGTGGAGAGATAGTGCTTCCTGGCACTCCTGAGGGTAGACACACACTTGTTCCGAGCTTGGTGGAAGGAACTGAGATTGCCTTCAGTTGGATTTGCCTTCCAAGAGGCAAAGGCAAGTTGTTCCAGGGCAACTGCCTCGCCACAATATTCAGTGTACCATGGACGGGAGGAAGGGTAAGACAACTGAAGACGAGATGGGATAAATCTGTGCATGAGAGAGAGCAGTTTGCTTTGGAAGAATTCCCAGGAAGAATTTATGTCAGAGGCAGTGGAGATGGGAGACCAGTCCAGATGATTGATGGCTGCTTGCAGACCGTGCCAGTCAGCCTGAGTGAAATGCCAGACTCGTCGGCGCTGAGGAGGCTCTCTGAGAATGGCCAGAGAGATGTCCACTTTAACAAGCACATGATCAGAAGAACCGATTGGAGCAGAAGAAGTGCAGCAGACATTTGCAGGGAAGTTTGGCATAACCAAGTCCAGAAGAGAAGATACTTCATTGACTGCGATCCGGGCCACGGAATTGACAGATTGTGTCAGTCCCAATGAGTTGCAGAAGTCCTTTGCTGAGGTGCCATGGCTGGTGAGAGAGGAGCCCACACCCAGCCAGCTGTCATGATGACAGTTGAAGTCGCCACATATGAGGAAGAGAGAGTTTGGATGAGTTGATAGAAGTTGGTCCATGTTGTCCGACAGCGAAATGTAAATGGAGTCATCACTGTTTGGAGGACGGTATAGAACACATCTCAACAAAAGGTGGGAGCGGAGAGGAAGCCATAGCCAGAGGGACTCGTGGGGGTGAGGTGGAGAGAGGGCAGTGCAAGGAGAGTGAGGAAGAGAGTTTTTGATAAAGATAGCCACCCCACCACCGGACGAGGCTCAGGTCTATCATACCAGAGGAGGGAGTAACCAGGAAGAGATATTAAGGAATCAGAGACATCTTGAAGGAGGAATGTTTCTGTGAAGCAGATCAAGTCTGGATTGTCAGAAGCAACCTGAATGAAGAGATCAATCAGGTTTGAGTGAAGGTCCTGGATGTTTGAGGTCCATACCGTTGATGAGGAGAGAGGGGAGCATCGGGTACAGGACAGGGGAGGGGAGGAGTAGGGTCAGATGAAGGATGAGAGGGGGAGGTAGGGAGAGCAGTTGATAGTGTGTCAGAGATTACAGAAGAGTTACAAGAAAGGGAAGGATGAGGAGGACGAAAGGTTTGATGGTGATGGGATGAGGCACAGTGAGGGGTTGTTTGAGAGAGGGGGGGGGGGGCAGAGGAAAGTAGAAGGTTGGGGGAGGTGGAGGTATGACATAGAAGGGAGACGAAGTGGGGGGCAGCTTTGAGAAGGAGGGTGGGAGGAGGGAGAATTTGGGAGGGATGGTTATGGGGGAGATTTGAAGGGGAGGGATTGGGGGGGTTTTGAATGGGAGGGGCAAAGGGGGAGTTTAGGAGGGGAGGAGCAAGGTGGGAGATTTGGAGGGGAGGGGCAAGGGGGGAGTTTAGAAATTGGATGATTAATGAAAGATGAACATTTATAACAAATTGGGTTCATTGTGATTTTCAAGTTAGCGATCCGTTTAAGAACGATGGAGGATGGGTGGAATGAAGGAGAATTTAGAGCATGTCGTGAGGAAGAATTATAAGAGATTGAATTTTGTTTTGAAGTTGAATGAGGTGAAGAGGAAATTGAAAAGAGCCTTTTAAATAGGAAGAAAACCCGTGTTGTAATATACCACTGAATAAAACACTGCAGGAGAAAGTTTAAACATATTTAAACAGAACCGTGAAGAACAGTCTTATATTCACGAAAATACCAACGGGGAGAGGGCCTTGAGGGACAACCACGAGTCACTTGAACAGGGCAAAAGGTGGAAGGCAAGGCGATAATGAGGATTAGTGTCTTCAGGATTAGTTTCAAGATCGGCAGGAGAACCTTTTCACTCTATGTAAGCAGTTCCTGTCGGGCTCACTGTTCCTATGTTATCACTCGAATTTATGTTGCTTTCTTGTCCCCACACCCATATAATATATAAGGAAGAAAGTGTATTTGTATGTTTGTTTGTGCATTCGTACCTTGCAGGAACCAGTACAACCAAACTTTTCATGGCCTCCTCTTTGATCCAGAGGTCTCTGCTTGAAAAAAGAAAACAACGCCTGATAAAACCAGATAATTGCCCTTCATGCCTTTGTCGTGTCTTCCGCTCCAGTCCAGATTGCCTCACCCCAGCCTCCACTACCTCAAAGGAGGGAAGGCCATCCTCCTCTACATCCTCCTCTTCTTTCTCTTCCCCATCTCATGTCCTGCATCTAACTGTGCCAGTCTGTGTCTTTTGGATTAGGACAGTGTTGCTGGATCTCTGTACTGCATCATGTAGGATAGTTAGATGCAACTCTTTGCAGGTGATGCATGGCTTCCTCAATACACAGCGATCAGCTGTGTGTGTCTGTCTGCACCTCCAGCAACGGTCTATTTCCCTCATCCACTTGATATGGTCTCCCGGAAAGCTTCCTGAATTCTGCACATGAACCGAGGTAATGGTCACTGGTGTTAACGTGGACAATGAGGGTTGTGCTTCGTTGTTGAAGAAACATTACTTGATGGCTGGGTCCTTGTGCCAGCCATTGGCGAGTCGGAATTGTAAAACACATACATGTGTGATTGTTTCTCCTTGAAAGATGAAGAAGGCTGTTCCTTTCTCTCTGACCCCTGGCCCTCACATTTGTGGAAGACAGCAGCTTGGTTCGCTCTACATTTAGCTCGAAACTTCCCCAGCAGTTAACCTGCCAGATGGTGCAAAGTGTAGATCTGATTGCAATCGGCATTCAAGAGTCCTAAGTTAATGCAGTGCTCAACAAATCCATCACGATAACTTTGTGGCCATTTGCTAATTAGCCCGTTTACATGTGAGCCACATCGTCGTTGAAATCCATGTTCACCTTTGAGAGATTGCAACATACCCACAAGGGATTGCACTGCAAGAGCAAAGTCTTCAAAGGCCTCTGCATCTCAAGTCCTCACTGCTGCCACGTTCATGATAGCACCACTTTCACTCTGTACGAGTTGCCTCGTCTGTCCATACTTGTCTTGCAGGGCTCGTATGTGTGATTACTCATTAGGGTATCCAATTACAGCTTGAGAAGGGCAAAATTACTTTCTCTGCCACTCTGTAAATAACGCAAACTCCTATTCCGTACTGCACAGGATGAAGCTATCAGCAAGTCCATGATGTTGGATGTGGCAGGCGTCGTGGATGGATAAGCTGGATGCCCGTGTGGTGAAGTCAAAGGTGGCAGGTGCCGTGCCTGATGACGTGTTGACATGTTGGGATTAAAATTTGAAGGTTGGAATGGAGCGGTTGTAGTGGATGAATATGCCAGGGCATGTCCACCTGTTGACATCCCTGTAGCCATCTCATGGATCCCAGGTTTGATCAGACTCCATCAAAACACGTAGTTTGATGCGTCTTTTTCACATTCTCATTGGGTGATGTATTGTCATTAATTATTAATTGGGGAGTGGGTTGTAGGCCCGCAGTGAAATATATGGCCAGCTCTGGCTGCAGTAGCGGTAGATGCACTGGCAACAGTTTGTTTGGTTGAGCTGATGGAGTAAATGATGATTCGCCACTGTGCAGAATTTCATGCTGGAGGGTGACGGTTGGACACCTGGATGAAGAGGTAGGCGACTCATCTCCGACATACAAAAATGACATGATCATCAGTGCTTCCTCCAATTCCCGTTCAGCCTTCCTCAGACGACTCTGTCTTGCAAGACAGGCGGTCAAGACCGCGTTACATCAGAGACTGGCGTTCGATCTTTTGAACCTGAAAGACTTCATCCTGCAGCCAGATCTGTACTTTTGCAGTACAGATCCAAACGAAACTTCATACATATGATCAACCCGCCATTGGGAGTATCTTAAAGCTGCCCTTCTGTACTCTTGCCTCGTATTCATCGTTTTATCTCAAATCCAAATTACTTGAGTACTGTGTAAAGCAATCTTACTATAATTCACCAAATGTCCGTCCGTCCGTTCGAAGGTACCGCAAAAATGGCTCAACCGATCGCAACAATATTTTGGGTGGGTAATTCTGGGACCCCCTGGAGTAAAAGAGGCTATATTGTTTTTCCAATTTTCCAGTTTTTCCAAACACGATGGTCGATGGAATAATATTTAGGATATGAACATGGATGTGGCTTTTGTTGAAATTCTACAAATACTGTTTATTCTACGTACCAGGAGAGAGTAGATCGACTCCTGACGAACTCTTCCGATATAAATGTGCGGCTTCGAAGTAACATGGCAACATGGGCAAAGCAACTGAGAAACAGGTGTAGCGGCCGTTTCCGTGTTACAGATTCGGCGCGCACTCTTCACACATAAACGTGCGACTAAGAAAGACGTGTTGCGGCCGCTTCCGTTTTGCATAATTCAATCTTTTTTCAAAATGGGCGCCATGTACTGTTTAGATTTTGATGATTTGCATGTGATATGATTCAACAGATGTTTATATAAATCGTTTAAAATAAAAAAAAGCCTTCAATTTCTGATATTTTGCCTTTTCATTTGGGCCTCCCAATTGAAACCCCGCCCGTAGGGTGGGTACCATTGCTCGTAGTTTTAATTTTGTTTTCGTATGCATCTTTATAAATGCCATTTTGCCTAAATGTGCACAAAAATGGTCGAGAAATATCCCAATAATCAATAACACAATGGATGATGGCAATGTATGTGACAGAATCTGGGGTGCATATCGATATCTGGGCCATAATATCATTGTGCCATAATAATCGCGTGTTCAGTTCATGATGGTATTTTTGCTCAGAATGAGCGCACGAGGCGAGACTGTGCGCTCTACCGAGTGGCGAGTACCGTTCCTGTTTGACCAAGTTTTCCTCGATTTTATCATTCAGCACTGCCATTGGTGTGTCCGCCCCTCCTTCAACTGGTTCTTTTGTTCTGTTGCGCCCTCGCTCTTTCACAAGCCTTGACTTTGTATACAACAACAAAATACAAATTGGAGAGCGAAGAGGGAATTATTTAATGTTGGAACGAATGTCTGCTTTTACAGTTTTGGATTTTGTCTGCGCACAAACGTTATTATTCGTCTCTAATGAAATGTGTTTACAGATCTTCACATTATAATGGTTGAACCTGAAGCATTGGAAGCTTTGGATCAAAAAGGTGATGAGAGTTTTGCACTCTTCAAATATATTTTGTTGCCTATTGTTTTGTGAATCACTTTGTGGAGATTTCATGGTGTTGTAGAATTGATTCAGTCGCATTATGACTCGATGCTGTGCTTTGCCCATTATATTTTCTTGGGGAGATGGAGTGGGAATATTTGCTGGTTGGGTTGGGTGGTGGAGGGAAGGAGAGCAAGCAGTTTGCATGGCAAATTGCACTTCACAAGTTTGCTTAAAGTAGCATTGGAAGAGCTCTTCAGTGAGTTGTTCTTCAGCACTATTTATCAAATTTATATATTGTGATGGAAATGATTCAAAGGGGGGGAGGGGGTTAAAGGGATTCGTGTATCCAATCTTGTACCCCCCCCCCCCAAAAAAAATCTGCTCATGAATGTTTCCATTCGTCATCTGAAAATAACCACAATTAGCCAACAGGAATAATTGTGTGGAATGTAGACAGTCCCTCGTCTTCCTTCCAGCCCTTTGTATATTCTCTATCAGATGTACTTTTCCATTTCCTCTTCATTTCCCTGACCAGTGAGGGGAATCAAACAGTGGTGTGACGTCACACCTCAAGCCAATAAAAATCTGTTAACTGGGCATGCACCTTTCGTTGGAGCTTGAAACCAGTCAGAGGCACATCATGAGTTGCCGATGGGGACCATTCAAAGAAGTCTTGAGTACAAGAGATAGAGCTGTCAGAGGTATGTCAAGAGTTGGAGATCAGTCAGACGTGCTTTGCAGATTGGAGTTTGAAACGAGAGCTGCAGTCGATGTTCATCAGCAGTTGGAGTATCGGATCTGGAGAGGCAAGTCAACATCTGAGCTGCAGCAGGTGCCAGTTAGAATCACGTGGCCTCGAAGATTGGAGCCAGACGTCAAGCTGTGCTGGTTTAGGGAGCGCACTGATGAGCATGCTTCCGCTCCTCACTCCATCCTCCACCACCTCAGAAGAGGGAAGGCCACCCTCCTCTACATCCTCATCTTCTTTCTCTTCCCCATCTCATGTCCTGCGTCTAACTGTGCCAGTCTGTGTCTGAATGATTAGTTTTAAGATAGGCATGAGAATGTTTTCACTTAATGTAAGCAGTTACTGTCGGGCTCATTGTTCCTGTGTTTTCATTCTTATTGAATGAATGAATGATCGTTTTAAGGCCATTTTCCCCACGAGAGTGGGGGTTAGCCTTGCGGGCCCCGAGACAATCATGGTTCCCTTTTTGAGGCAATGTTTTTATGGCCGGATGCCCTTCCTGACACCAACCCTTAGTCGCCTCTTACAATGCGCAGGGAAACGGTGTACCTATTCTAAACCGGGGTACACACCGGGATCATTCATCCCAGCAAGCTGGTACTCAATTTGCTGACCTCGGAAGTATGACAGGCTGAGTCAACCCCCCTGGTGTTAATTCAGCAATGAAGTTGCTTTATTGCCCCCACACCCATATGATATTGTTGCAGACGCGGCTTTTAGATGTTATATTGACCGAGCGGTGGTGTATTTAACCGCGTCCGAACAGTTACTCCCCGATTAAAACCCGATTCCACCCGACGTTGACCAGATCGCCCCACAGATATTCAATCGGGAAATCTCTAAAGCGACCGAAAGAGAAGGAAAAAGAAGAAGAAGAAGAATACGGAGGAAGAACAGATTTATTATACACACACAGCGATGGATGGAAGAAGCAGTAACACAGCGAATGGTTAACTTACACTATTCATTTTTACTTAGCCCCAAGACAAACGAGCAGGACAGGACGTTCACACTTACACAGGGGATAATTGCAGGCAGGTAGGCTTGAGATGGATCGCTTGAGAGGCAGGCAAGGTCGGGAGGCCGCCGTTCGCAATTCCTCGCGGTTTTTGGCGGGAAACCTCCGTCGTTTCTCCACTGCGGTAGACGTTACGCGCTGGTTCGGCACACCTGCTCCTCTTCTGGGGTGGGGCCGTCTCCCTCCTTTCAGCGCGTCTCTCCAAAGCTGGTCTCCTTGCCGAGTACCTCTCCTCTTTGGCTTGGAGCGTTTCGTATCTCACCGCCTCTCTTTGGTGCAGCCTCGTGCCCTCGTTGCTCCTCTCCCAGGGTCATCTCCAGCTCATCTCCAGTCATCTCTTAAAGCAGTCCCTTGCAGTCGCTTTTATCACCTCGAGCGAAATCAAGCCGCCGACTCCGAGGGCACGCCTACCGGGTCACTCACCGCGGTGTTGATTGGCTGTTAGGGCTGGTTCACTCCTTCCCTCTTATGACGAGGTGGAGACACGCCTTTCTTCCCCAACCTTACCTCGTGGCCAATGGTGGTTTGAAGAAAACCGGCCAAAATGCGGAAGGCAATTGGAAGGGAGGTTTTGGGGAAATTGGAAGGGCCTACGCTTATTTTGTTTGATACAATGCAAAGTCAATCTAGTGGGAAAACACATACTTAGCCTACATGGAATAAGGAAATACACTATTTAAAAGATATATCGTGGCCTGCGTGTATATTTCATGCAATTAACTAGGACGCTGACTGCGACCATTATTTACATTACAGGGTGGTACCGTACGTTTGTAACGTTCACATTGTAACGTTTCCATTGTAACGTTTTCACATTCATTACACTTCCTCCAAAATTGTTACACTTCTCAAAAACCGTTACACTTCTCAAATTCGTTACACACTTCTCAAATTCGTTACACACTTCTCAAAATCGTTACAATATATAAGGAAGAAATTTTATTTGTACGTTTGTTTGTGCATTTGTACTCTGCAGGTACCAGTACAACCAAACGTTTCATGGCTCCTCTTTCATCAGGAGGAAAGTTCAAGGCGATGTTTGTGGAAAAAAAAAAAAAAAAAGAAGTCCCCGGATCAAATCAGATAATTGCCCTTCAGGCCTTTTTCGGGTCTTCTGCTTGTCCACTGCCTGAGTTTTTTTTCCCAGCAGCGATATAGTAATTTGTATTGTTAAGATTGTATGTTGAGTTTGAAATGATTTGTTATCAACAACATAAATTTAATTATCACCAGTACATCCATTCCCTACGGGAGCGGCAGGGGGCACGTTCTTATCGTTATTATTATTATTGCTAATTATTAGTATTGTCGTGTCACCGGTGATAAAGATCACCAGTGACAGAGAGATGACTCGATCTTTAACTCCGAGGCGAGTAGCTGAAATTGGCGGTCAGTTTGTCGCACGCGGATGGAAGGAAACGAAGCTTTTACTTGACGAAACACACGGGTCTATTCCCGAACCCACAAAACATACAAATACCACAATAAATTTATAATCAAACGATTTAATAACAAAATAAAGCAAAACGAAATAAATGTTGAGGGTTAATAAATCCTACTTTGAGGGACCCTCCATACTGACTCAAAAACATACTAGGGGACAGATAATAAAATCAAATTTGCTTAGTCATCACTCAGCTCTGGTCCAAATGGCTTTCTGGAGGTTGGTGGTCATCAAAACTGGTGAGATTGGTCAACAAAAGGACCACGTGTCGAAACACCCCAAAATGGCGATGGTCAATCACACGAGCGCACCGAGCCTTGAAACGGCAGCCAAAAATGTCCTCCTCTCAATTCCTGGCCAGCGAGCACAACACGACCCCCAGCTCTCCCGAAGAGCACCGCAGCCGCCAAAACCTCCTCACTTTGACTTGTAAAACCGCACCAAAAAGCTCAAGCAGTTCTCCTTGCAGTCGCACTCCAAGGACGAGCTTTTTCACCAACTCCCCTTGGATCCTTCTCGAAGCTTCTTTTTCTGACGTCACCCCGACCAATCACAAAGCGCTTTCAAATCACCCCATATCTGCTCGACCAATCATGAACTTTGGGGGCGTGGACTGCCGGCTCTGCTCTTTTGGAGGCAGGACTTGGTCCGATCCGCAATGTTCGGGCTCTGTCGGCATGCAGTGGATAGTTGTGGTTTAATGGAGACTTTACATGGCTGGCCTGGTTGTATATGTAAAACGTAGGGAAAGGCCACAGAGGACATATCACATACTGGGGAAAACTAAATTTAATCCCTAGTGAACACGGCTTCACCCCTCGTGTCAAGAAACATAAACAATCTTGAGCTACATTTTCCTGACTTAAATACATCGAGATGTCTCCTACTCGTACACTGTCCATGCTATAACGATACAATCCTATCTTTACTATGGGATTTGATATTGAAAATATATCACCTGGTATTGGCCTAATGGTTCGGGTGGCGGGCTTGGGATCCTAAGGTCCTGAGTTTGAATTCCGTTGAATTAACGCCAGGTGGGGTGGACTCCGCCTGTTCATCCTTCTGAGGTCGGCAAAATGAGTACCAGATAACGGGTTATAGAGAGGCATTGTGTCAGCGGCAGACACACCCACAGAAAAATGATACAACCAGCAGCCGGGTGGCTACACACGAACCACACATTGAAAAGATCAGACCGTGCCTCACCATTCCAAATTCCCGATAATAAAATTTACTTCCGTGAGGGTGTCGAGTAACTTGGCAATATCGCAATTCAAAATAACCACTTGGCGAATGGGGATATTGTTTCTTCATAACAATATTATTATGATATTATCATAAATGTTATTACTTTTGTAATGAGAAGCAACTTTGAAAAAACGCCACAAAATACGCCTTGGAAAAACGTCACAGATGCGGCAAGAAGGGTCATGTTATTAATTGTTGTGATGTACATAGACGACAGTAGATCATCGATCAGATGCACTCATCGACGCAATAAGCATGGCTTGATGCACGGATTCCTCCAAATTTCTTTCAAATTAGTGTTAAACAGCATCAGCGACTGTTGATAAAGGTAATCAAATGTGTTTGTGCTTTATTATCTTTTCACTTTCAGTAATAGTCCAGTCAATCTATGACCGAAAATATGCTAACCTCAAACAAATTGCAAAATAATGTATTTTAGTTGTTTCAATATAAGAACTGTTTCCTACATGACATATAAAAAGTCTAGAAACATTCGGCTTGGGGAACATTTTCAAAATTAGGTTTTCCTTGACCCACCCTGTATGTGGTTTTTAACCGCCTTGATATGAAACAGTCCGATTGTTATCGAATTTGATTATACATCACTGTGTTATCAGATTATCAAAAGCCTTGATACCCTCCCCCCTTCCCCTCCTCCCCCTCACCCTCCTCCCCTCCCTCCCCCTCCCCCCTCCCCCTCCCCTCCCCTCCCCTCCCCCTCCTCCCCTCCCCCTCCCCCCTCTCCATCCCCTCCCCCCTCCCCCTCTCCATCCCCTCCCCCCTCCCCCTCCCATCCCCTCCCCCCTCCCCCTCTCCATCCCCTCCCCCCTCCCCCTCTCCATCCCCTCCCCCCTCCCCCTCTCATCCACCCCTCCCCCCTCCCCTCTCCATCCCCTCCCCCCTCCCCCTCTCCATCCCCTCCCCCTCCCCTCTCCATCCCCTCCCCCTCCCCCTCTCCATCCCCTCCCCTCCCTCTCTCCATCCCCTCCCTCCCCTCCCCTCCCCTCCCCTCCCCTCCCCTCCCCTCCCCTCCTCCCCTCCCTCCCCTCCCCTCCCTCCCTCCCCTCTCCCTCCCCTCTCCCTCCCCTCCCCTCTCCCTCCCCCCGCCCTCCCCTCTCCCTCCCCCCGCCCTCCCCTCTCCCTCCCCCCAACCTCCCCTCTCCTCCCCCCGCCCTCCCCCCGCCCTCCCCTCTCCCTCCCCCCGCCATCCCCTCTCCCTCCCCCCGCCCTCCCCTCTCCCTCTCCCTCCCCCCGCCCTCCCCTCTCCCTCCCCCCGCCCTCCCCTCTCCCTCTCCCTCCCCCCGCCCTCCCCTCTCCCTCCCCCCGCCCTCCCCTCTCCCTCCCCCCGCCCTCCCCTCTCCCTCCCCCCGCCCTCCCCTCCCCCTCCCCTCCCTCCACCCTCCCCTCCTCCCTCCACCCTCCCCTCCCCCTCCCCTCCCTCCACCCTCCCCTCCCCCTCCCCTCCCCCTCCCCTCCCTCAACCCTCCCCCCTCCCCTCCCCTCCCCCCTCCCCCTCCCTCCCCTCCCCCCTCCATCCTCCCCTTCCCCCTCCCCTTCCCCCCTCCCCCCCTCCCCCTCCCCCCTCCCCTTCCCCCCTCCCCCTCCCCTTCCCCCTCCACCCTACCCCCTCCCCTTCCCCCTCCCCCTCCCCCTCCCTCCCCCTCCCCCTCCCTCCTCGTCTCCCCTCCCCCTCCCTCCTCGTCTCCCCTCCCCCTTCCCCTCCCCCTCCTCCTCCCCCTCCCCCTCCCCCTCCCTCCTCTTCTCCCCTCCCCCCCTCTCCTCTCCTCCCCCCCCGTTCCCCTCCCCTCCCCTTCCCCCTCCCCCTCCCCTCCCCCACCCGGCAATGCCGGGTACTTCTGCTGGTACTATATAAATACAAGTATGGAAGCGATTGATAGTATCTATGATTTGGATGATACGATTATCATTTCAAAATCCGCTAAAAAGGAAGACTATTTTAAGGTAAATGCTATAACAGGAACAGACTGGAATTCAAACGGAACAAAAAGTTTTGAAATAAATAATCAACAAACTTACTTGAATATAGCTGATAGTTTCTTGCTGTGTAAATTTAAATTCACTAAGGCTGCGAATAATACTAATGCTACACTCGTAAATGATTTCTTCTGGAAAATGTTTGATAGTGTCCGCCTATATATTGGAACACAAGAGGTTGAAGCGGTTGATTATGTCTCTGCCACATCTGAAATGATGAAATTTACACTATATTCGTTTAGTGATAAAATGGGTAAGGGAGCTGTTGAAGGTTTTATTCCTGATATGTCAACGGGTACAAACGCAGACCCTGGTTATAGTCAAAGGAAGGCAATGTATGATGATGATACAAAAGCAGAGAATAGTTTTACCGTAGCAGTACCTCTGAAAGGTATATTTGGATTTTGTGATTTTGATAAAGTGTTGTATGGTCTTAAAATTAGATTTCAACTACAAAGGAATGATAATGTAAATAGGTTGCTTTTTGGGGCTGAAAATGCTTTTCGCGAAAATAATAAATTTGTTATTAATGATTTGTGTTGGTATATTAGTGAATATACTCCTAATCTTAAAACGTAAGAGATGTTAAATAGAAGACTTAACTCAAAGAAACCACTAAATGTATCATACCTTAAAAGAAGATGTCAACACGTTAAACTGGAACACACTACCTACACTTGGAATTTGGGTGTTCTTCAAGGAAAGCCACGATACCTATGGCTCATTTTTTAAAAACCAGATGGAGAGGAGGGTACTGATAAGAATAATGCGCTGAGTGATAATGCTAAGGTGAAACAACTTCGGGTTTCTCTTGATGGCACATTTTATCCGTGAGATAGATTGGAAATTGATTGGGAAAAAAATGATTATGCGGAAGCCTACAAGTCCAAAAGGTGTGTGAAAGCAACGGTAATAAGGATCCTATTTTGGATATGACTGCGTTTCAAAAACTTTATACAATCTACGCAATTGACCTGAGTTCTCAAAAGGAAACTATAAAGTCTAATAGAGTGGATACTTCTCTATACATTGAAAGAGGAGAGAATGAAGAAGTTGATGCTTATTGTTTGCTTTTGGAAGAAACAGAATTACAGATTAATACAGATAATGGTATTATGATTAATATCACATAGGTTTTTTCTCATAAATAAATGAGTAGGAAAGAACCGGTATATGTTAATCAAATCAATCTTAATAAATTAACATCTTGTATTCAAAATCAAAAGCCTTATATTATTAATGTTAATACAATTCAAAGAAAAGGAGCAGTAAGAATTGATGTTTTACTCACAAGAGAGCAGGAAAAAACACTAAATGATGCTGGATCACTTAAAATTAAAATGACAAAACCTATGTTGAAGAAATATTCAACAAGGGAAACGAGTGGAGGATTTCTCCCGTTTCTAATTCCTTTATTTGCTGGTTTAAGTGCGGCGGGAGCATTGACTGGTGGTATTTCAGCAGCGGTAGAAACTGCTAACGAAAGGAAGGAACAACTAAAAGCTCAAAAAGAATTGGAAAGACATAACAAGGAGTTGGAGAAACAAATTAGTGGAAGTGGTGTCATTGTGGATTTTGCTCAAAAACTTGAAAGTCTACCTGATAAAGCTAGATTGTTGGTTGGAGATATGCTTTCCTCTATCGCTCAAGCAGGTGTTAAACTAACTAAAAGGGGTAATGGGTTATATCTTTCTCATAAATAAATGGATAAATGGTTCAAACAATTTGGAAAGAATACAATGTCAAATATTGAACTTGCTAAGTATTGTAAAAAACAAAAAATTGATAATGTGGTTATTTGTATGAGAGATGAATTAACAAAGTTGTCCAAGAATACAAAGAATATTATTATGAATTTAGACACAGAGAATGCTTCTCATTGGGTTTGTATTCATAATAGTCAGGATAAATATTATTTTGATAGTTATGGTATGCCACCACCTGTTGAAGTTATACAATTCTTACAGAATGGTGTTTATCAAACATTTCAAGTTCAAGAAATTAATTCTAAATGTTGTGGTCAATTGTGTTTATATGTATTATTTCAACTCAACAATAATGAAAATTTTTATGATGTCATTTTAAATCTAATATAAATGACTTATGTTGGAAAAGATGGTTCTATCTTTGGAGAATCCCCTCAGGATATTGATTTATCAAATTATTATACAAAGGCACAGGCTGAACGACAAAAATATAGTATAAGTAAAAATATTAATATGAAGAATACTTATAAATTAACCAATTATCCGGGTCCCACTGACGTGAATGATTTGGTGAGATTCAGTGATTTATCGCAATATATATATCTTTGAAGAAAACAGCACGTTTTGTTAAACAAGTAAAATTTACAACCACAACACCTGGTTATACTGACCATACACCTTTCCTCATTCAATTTAACTATCTGCTTACAATTGAATTTTATAAAGAAGGACATATAGTTAATGTGCGAATTAATAAATTGGGGTATGATATGCCTGATTTAGGGTATAATTGTTTTTTTTTCAATAAACTTAGAAGACCTACATGATTTTAATCAGTCTCGTAAAGAAGAATATTATCTGCTTGGTGAGGATAAGGATTTATGTGGAAGTACAATTAGCAAACAACAAATACATGATTTTAAGAATAGAAAATCATATGACAGCAAAACAATAGTTTATATGACAAAGAAGGAAGGTAATGAGATAAGGATAGATAGCCGAGGAATACAAACCGATTTGGTAGTGGGAAGATGGGGTGGTATTACCTGTCATAATATTAATCTCACATAAATTTCTGATACATAAATGACAGGAAGAAGACGACAAGAGAATTATAATTTTTGTATTCATGGATACCTACAAGAAAAGGGTGCTCGGTATTACATACCTTATGATTTGGAGCATATACATGGAAATTTTGTCATAAAAAACTGGCCTTATACTGATATTGTTAAACCCACAAATAGAGACTTCATTAAAATATTAAATAAAAATGAACTTCTCAAATTTATGAAATATAAAACTCTTTTAGAAATCATCAACAAATCTTATTGGTATCCTATTATGGGAAAAATAATTATAGATACAAGAATATCTCAAAATCCAGATGAGTATATGTATAATATTCTTTGGGGCTCAAACTCAATGGTAGCAAGGGATGAGGAAGGAGTTGAGGAGAAGGAGGAAGGAGTTGAAGAAGAGAAGGAGGAAAGAGAGAAAAAGGAGAAGGAGGAAAGGGAGAAAAAGGAGAAGGAGGAGAGTGAGAAAAAGGAGAAGGAGGAGAGGGAGAAAAAGGAGAAGGAGGAGAGGGAGAAAAAGGAGAAGGAGGAAAGGGAGGAAAGGGAGAAAAAGGAGAAGGAGGAGAGGGAGAAGGAGGAGAGGGAGGAAAGGGAGAAGGAGGAGAGGGAGGAAAGAGAGAGGGAGGAAAAATATGAAAAGATGGAAATCAGTGAGATTAATGAAAGATTGAAGGTATTACGGCAAATAAATCAATCTCAACGCACCGAAGAGGAAAATAAAGAATTAATGACTCTTAGGAAGATATTGTTTTCAAGAATAAAAACAACCTTTACTACAATTTCAGGGAGGAGGTTTAAATGAGAAAGTGGTGAAGAAGAAGAAGGAAAATATTATGTGGTTAATGCTGTTGATGTTATTGACTTTAGTTAGTTTTTATTTGTATATAAATGGAGGAGAGAGTGAAGTCATTCCTAAGGATTCTTTATGTTTTAAAAATCAAAATAGAAATGTATATGTTGAAAACCAAAAAAGGTTTTGGCACTATGTCGGACTTTTTCTCATAAATAAATATGAGTTATTGTCTCAAATGCAAAAAGAAAACTAAATCTAAAAATATCTCTTATGTTAAAGCTAAAAATAATAGAGTTTATCAAAAAGGAATATGTCAAGTGTGTGGCTCTAAAAAGTGCCAATTCATCTCTCCTAAAAGTGGAGGAGACATACAAAAGTTTCTGTCAGGAAGTAAATTTACAACAACTGGAATTCCTGGGGAACTACATCTACCTGGATATTCTTTCTGTGGTCCTGGAACAAACCTGGATAAAAGATTAGATGAGGCTGACAATCCTAAACCTTGGTCTAAACCTAAAAATAGGGTTGATGAAGTGTGTATGAAGCATGATATTGCTTATGGGGATACCACTACATTGGATGAAAAACATGAAGCAGACAGAGAAATGTTGTATAATTAGTCTTTGATACGAAATCCTACGTTGAGAGAGAAAGTTGATTGGTTTATTGTTAAAAAAATGATAAGTGCTAAATTGAAAGTTGGTCTTGGTTATTCCTCCAAAAACTATTAGACTCCAATGATGCCATTAAGACTGAGGAGCTTTTGGCTGAAGAATTACATAAACCTATAATCACCAAGTTTAAAAGAAGGAAGGTTTATTCCAAAGACACCGACTACATATGGTCTGCCGATTTAATTGAATTAAATAATGATAGGGGATACAAGTATGCTTTAACTGTTATTGATTTGAGAAGTAGATATGCCTGGGTTGTTCCTTTAAAAAATAAAAAGGGAGGTACTTTAATGTTAGCCTTTAAGCTAATATTTGATAGGGATAAAAGAAAACCAAAGAAACTGTGGACCAATGAGGGAACAGAGTTCTATAACAAAATATTTATGAAATTTCTTAAGGGGAAGGGTATTAAATTATACAGCACCTTTAATGAAGGAAAAGCAGTTGTTATTGAGCGTTTTAATCGTACTTTAAAAGATAAATTATATAAAAAATTCACACAACTCGATTCTCAACAATGGGTGTATTTTATTCAGGATATTGTCGATAATTACAATAATACAGTTCATTCGTCAACAAAATCAAAACCATCAGAAACATTTACAAAATTAGAATATGAAAAGGAGATTAATCTGAGAAAGCCCAAGTTCAAAGTTGGTGATATTGTAAGAATATACAAATGGAAAAGTCATTTTGAGAAAGGTTATACACAAAAATGGACTCGTGAATTGTTTAAAATCATTGATATAATGGATACAGTCCCTTGGACTTACAAATTATATGATATGAATGGGGAAGAAATATTAGGGTCATTTTATTCACAAGAATTACAAAAAACAAAGCTGATAAACCATTAAACAACAACCATCCATACTTTTATTCACCCCACCTAGATTAGGTAATTTAATTACTCATAAAAAAATCATAAGCCCCGCCCACACAGACCACGCCCACACAGACCCCGCCCACACAGACCACACCCACACAGACCACACCCATCATCCCCCACCCCTCTCTGTGCCCCCACCCTTGACCCTCCACCCCCCTCATCCCACCCCCACCTTCCCCACACACACAAGGGGAGGGGAGGGGTGGGATGAGGGGGGTGAAGGGTCTTTGGCAGGGGCGCACCTCCCCGTTCCCTTTTCCTTTATTCTCTTTTTGTAATTAAGAATTAAATAATTGTAGACAAAACAAATATATATAAATATTGAAAACATTAAAATCTTTATATTGTTGCGGATATGAGGATTGTATTTTTTTTATTGTGTTGTATTGTAGTAAATTGTTGTGAATTATTGCTTAAGTCTGGACCCTCCTGCCTCCAGTGTTGTATAAAGGTCAAAGGGCGTTCCCGTAGTTAATTCCATAAAGCATACACGTTAGCCAATCATAGATTTCCCCCTGGTTGATAGTTATATCTTTATTATGTGTATTAGGGTAAGGCCTTGTCTCCCATTAAGATGACACTCCATTGCACCAAGTGAAATAGAGTAGATTCCTTTCATTCCCCATTCCCACTCCCAAAACTTTCATTGCCTTTCATCATTGCCAAGCCTCGATTGCCAGTTACATCCCCTCCAAAACCACCATTGAACATGTGCTCGGGTCGGGGAAGAAAGGCGTGCCCGCCCATCGTCATCAAGGGCGGAGCTAGAGGGCCGTGCCGACCAATCAGGGCCGAGGTGAGCACACCGATGGGCGTATCCTGAAGGCCGGCGGCTTGATCGCCGGAGGCGCTATTAAAGCGCGCGCGCAAGGACGTTGTGGAGTGGAGTAGTTGCTGAGTTGTGTAAAAAGATGATCCAGAGAGAACCAACTGTAAGAGAACCAACTGCGAGGGTACATTGAGATCACCCAAGGAAGCTTTGTACACAGCAACGGCTGATCAAGTGGGCCGATGTTTGTTCCTGAGCTGGTGCCTATCCGAGCAGAGTCCGAGGCTGGCATGTGAGCAAAATAACATAGAGAACATTAAGGAGATCATCATCCAGGGAAGCACAAAGCCTGTTGTAGTCCTGGCAAAGCACGCGACGTCCACAGCAGCAGCATCAGCGGTGGCGGCCACAGCAGAAACAACGCTCAACAGCCGCTTGGGGCCTGGACGGCGGTTTTGAGCAGGGCAGCGAAGGAACGGCGGCTGCTAAACGCGCCGATCGTGCTGCAGGACCCCGAGGACCTTCCTTTCCCTCCAGCCATCCACCTCCTGCCTTTCCATCCTTTTGGTGTACGTGAGTTTGTTCTGTTTGTTTTGTCCCTGGGTAGTTAATTAAGCTCGTATAAGCTAGCGTTGCACTGTGTCTCTAAAATCTTCTGTATATTATTTTCTTATCTTTCCTTCTCCTTGGTTTTTTTGAGCCTGTACATAGTAAATAAATTATATTCGTATTGCCAACCTTTTTGTCTTCTTTTTCTTCTTCTTCACATCCGTGTCGCCTTAGTCTTTTCCCTATTGAATATCTGTGGCGCGATCCGGCCAACGTTCGGGGATCGGGTTAATCGGGGTAACTGTACAACCGCGGGGCCATCCGCTCGGCAAACACAACATCTTATCCGCGGACCGTAACAATATTATTAAAACATTTTTCTTGAGGTATATATTCAGCTTCTTCCCAGCACAATTCAAATACAACAGATGTCTCCAGGTTCTGAATCTCTGTCTGTTAAAGACAAGAGGGGGGGGGGGGGGGGGGGGGGTGGGTGAAGCAAGGAGAGGAATATATGAATGATATATTTATGGCCGGATGCCCTTCCTGACGCCAACCCTGAATCGCCTCTTACGATGTGCAGGGATACGGTGTACCTATACTCAACGGTGTACCTATACTTCGGCAACGGTTCCGGGTTCGGTTGCGAGAGGACGCTGGCGTTGCATATTCGCCGCTTCTCCGACTGGATGGATGTACAGGGTCTGCTTCTACCTTTCTGACCTGACATCTCACACCTGTCCTGCCTTTTCACACCCGCACGTGCCGCGTGTTCTCCGGCTGGATAACGGAATCTGCTTTTGATGGTACGGAATACGGAATTCGAAAGGCCCGCTCCCGTTGATTGTGGCCGTGGCCTTGTTTGCCGGTGGCCTTGTGGCCTTGTTTGCCGCTGTGGTCTTGATTAGCGGCTGCAGTCGTTTGCCGCTGCGTTTGCCGCTGCGTTTGCCGCTTTGCCTCCTCGACCTTGGCCTCGTACTCGTCCCTTCGCTCCTGCCTGGCATGGCTCTGAAGTACTCCGCCGCAAGGCTTCTTCTGCTCAATACCCGCTCCACCCCATCATGCATCTCTGCCATCAAATCAAATGGACTCCTCCGACGACCCAGGTACATTCACCGTGGCTCCGGTCGCAAGTTTGTTTATTTGCAATCAGGTCACTCCATCCCCGTCCTCTGGTCGGCTCAGCGCACTCTCACTCTTCGTCCCAGCGCACCTGGTCACAGCAACCCACACGATCGCACCTCTTGCCTACGAACCCTGGCTAAATCACCTGAATTCATCCCTGCTGTTCAAAACAACATCAAGCTCACCCTGTTCAACACCCGGTCCCTCAACAATAAATGCCTCATCCTGAACGAATACATCCTGGATAACAAACTGGACTTTCTCTGTCTCACCGAAACCTGGCAACAACCTCTGGACTACTACACACTCAACCTCACCACACCCAATGGATATTCCTACGTCAATAAACCACGCTCGGAGGGCCGAGGTGGTGGAATTGCCGTTATCCACCGTCAAGACATCAAGACCAACCTCATCTCCATCTCATCTGCTCCATCATTTGAACACCTGGCTTTAAAACTCTCTGGTCACACGCAGTCAGTCATGGCTGTCGTCTACCGCCCTCCCAAACCACACCCATCATTCCTGTCTGACTTCTCCTACTTTCTGACCCAGCTATGTTCCCTCTCCCCCTCAATCCTCCTCCTTGGTGATTTCAATATCCACATGGACTCCACTGACTCCACAATAACCACTGACTTCACTGATTTACTCACCTGCTTTAACCTCACTCAACATGTCGACTTTCCTACCCATATCCGTGGTCACATTTTGGACCTTGTCTGCTCCACTGGATTAAATTTGCACCATCTCTATGGCTCCGACCTCACCCTCTCTGACCACTTAGCCATCACTCTGACCATCAACATCCCCGCCCCAACACCAAGGCATTATCGCACAATCAACTTCCGTAAGCTAAACGCTCTTTCACCTACCTCATTCTCATCCACCCTCTCTGAAAAAATGTCCACTTCTCCCTTCATTGACCTCCACACCCCTTCCGACCTCACTGACTACTACAACCACACTCTCTCCTCCTGCCTTGACCAGCTTGCGCCTGTAAAAACCAAAACAGTTTCTTTCACCCATTCTGCTCCCTGGTTTACCCCTGAACTCCACCTGATGAAAACTCGTGCTCGCCAACTTGAAAGACTCCGCAATAAAACGGGTCTCACAGTTCACTCCCAAGCCTACAAGGACCACATACAACACTACAAAGATGCCCTCTCCCGCGCCCGCTCTGCCTACTACTCTCAAATTATCCACTCTGGCTCCGGAAACCCAAAAGCACTCTTCTCGACAATAAACAAACTCCTCCGCCCCCTGAACACCACCACCCAGTCATTCACAGTAGACAACTGCATCTCCTTCCTCTCTTTCTTCCAACGCAAAATTGACAACATCTACAACAGCTTGACCACCGCCGCACCCGCTCCCCCTCCAACCACCTGCCCCCCCTTGTCCTGCCATCCCCTGTCTCGGTTCTCCCCAATCTCTCCTACTGACCTCTCTGAACTCCTCATAGGAATGAAAACTGCCACCTGCACTCTTGATCCCATCCCCTCCAGCTTTGTCAAAGCCTCCCTCCCTGCTCTCTCTCCACTTATCATTGCAACAATAAACTCCTCCCTGTCTACAGGCATCGTCCCACCTTCCCTCAAAATTGCTGCTGTTACCCCCATTCTAAAAAAACCTGGTCTAAACCCTGACACCCTAAACAACTTCAGACCCATCTCCAACCTACCCTTTCTGTCAAAAGTTTTGGAACGCGCTGTAGCCACTCAACTCAAACATCATCTCTCTGCCAATAACTTGTATGAAACATTCCAATCCGGATTCCGCTCCAACCACAGTACTGAAACTGCTCTCCTCAAAATCACCAACGACCTTCTCCTCTCCTCTGACGCTGGCAACCTCAACATTCTCGTCCTCCTCGACCTCAGCGCTGCCTTTGACACCATCGATCACACTATCCTCCTCACCCGACTTGAATCCACCTTTAACGTCACCGGCACTGCCCTCTCTTGGATTAAATCATACCTCTCTGACAGATGCCAGTTCATCTCCATCAATAACTGCAAATCCCCCACTGCTCCCCTCCCCCAAGGTGTCCCCCAAGGTTCAGTTCTTGGCCCCCTCCTCTTCATCCTTTACCTGTCCCCGCTCGGTCACTTAATCCGCCGTCATGGTCTCCAATTCCACTGCTTCGCCGATGACATCCAGCTTTTCATCTCCACCAAGTCCGTCTCCACCGACACCCACTCTATCCTGACAAACTGCATCACTGAAATAAAATCCTGGCTTCAAATCAACTTCCTCAAGCTTAACTGTGATAAATCTGAAATAATCATCATTGGCCCAAAAACGCTCACAAAATCCACCCATAACTTTGCCCTCAACATCGACGGTATCCCAGTATCCACCTCCCCTCACATCCGGAATCTTGGCGTCATCTTTGACCAAACCCTTTCCTTCGACAAATACACTAAACAGATCACAAAGTCAGCCTTCTTTCACCTGAAAAACATTGCCCGTCTCCGCTCATCCCTCTCCTCCACGGCTGCAGAAACCCTCATCCACGCCTTCATCACCTCCCGTCTGGACTACTGCAATAGCCTCCTCTATGGTTCACCCTCAAAAATCACCAATAAACTCCAATACATTCAGAACTCCGCTGCCCGTCTACTCACCCATTCCCGGACCCGTGACCACATCACCCCCGTCCTTTACAAGCTTCACTGGCTCCCCATCCCCCAGAGAATCCAGTACAAAATCCTCCTCTTGACATACAAAGCCCTCCATAACCTGGCCCCATCCTACCTGGCTGACCTCCTCTCCAGACACACTCCCACCCGCAACCTCCGCTCTGCTGGTACCAACCTCCTGACCCCCTCCATCCGGACCAAATTCAGATCCTGGGGGGACAGGGCCTTCTCCATCGCTGCTCCCACCCTCTGGAACTCACTACCTCACACCATCAGAGACTCCTCCTCACTCACCACATTCAAAACATCACTAAAGACCCACCTGTTCAACGCTGCATTCAACATTCAACCCACAGCATTTAACCCCTGACTATCTCTTCTCCTTCTCCCTCCTTTTGCTTTAAATATTTCCCTATTGATTCTTGTCTTGTCTTTTTGATTCTTGTCTTATATATATGCCGTATATCGCTGCTGTTTGTTTTCTTGATTCTTGTCTTTTTGCAATTGTTGTTTTCATGTATTGTTATGCATTATGTTTTCCACTCTGTCAAAGCGCCTTTGGGCTTCTGGAAAAGCGCTATACAAAATAAATGAATTATTATTATTATTATACTCAACGGTGTACCACACACACACACACACACACACACACACACACACACACACACACACACACACACCAACACACATCCACACACATGCACATCCACACACATGCACATCCACACACATGCACATCCACACACACGCACATCCACACATCCACACATCCACACACACACACACACACATACATACATACATACACACACACACGAACACCCCCCCCCCCCACACACACACACACACACACACACACACATACACACACCAACCCCAACACACACACTGATATATCCACACACACACACACACAAACACCCCCACACCCCTACCCCCACACGCACACATACATATATACATACACACACATACACACACATACACACATACATACACACACACATACACACACACACATACATACATACATACATACATACATACATACATACACATATACATACATACATACATACATACACAAATATGTCGGGGGCAGGGCATGGGGGGCCATGGGGGGCACCACGTGACCCAGGGCACCTGATAAATATATATTTAATTGTGTCTTCCTTTTACTTGCTTCAAAAAAGCTAGATTCAATTGCAAAACATGTTGTCCATGGCTCGGTTAGATCCAGCCTGGAGAGACGTTTTTTCAGCATCTTCTAAAGGAAGAAAGTTATGGGAATAGTTGTAAGTTAACCTCGAACAGGGGATGATGTAAGATGTATCCTTTGATTTGTTCCTTTGATTTGTATGTGTTTTACTGCCAAAAGTAAATACCATTGAACTTTATTATGGGAATGCATCCCTGGTCCTTGAAAGCCCAGGTTGTTGGGAGGATTAGCCTGAGAACTATTGTATTTTCACACATCTGTGCCTTTAAACTTAATCTCTCTTGTCTGAGGTCACACTGCAGCGCAGCATTTTTTCTGTTATTACGTGTATATAACAAATTGTATTTTGCTGAGTTTGGAGTGCGGCTTGGACTTGCATGGTCTGGTGTGGCAAGGCCTTGCGATTTCAAGACGTGCTCCACAATATTGTGTTTGCTCGATTTTTCATTAAACCTCACTTGCTGCTTCGAAGGTGCCTCTTCTTGAGTTCCAATGGGGGGGACAACCCGTCACATACATACATACACACACACATACATACACACACACATATACACACACATACATACACACATACACACACATACACATACCTCTAAAAAATTGAGTTTGGTGTCAAGACCGTCGAGATGAAAATTTAGAGTATCACAGGTTGGTAGGAAATAATCACTCTTTGGGAGATCATAATCATCCCACTCACGGTCGTGGTTGTGGTCATCGATCTCAACAGGTGTTGTATTCTGTTTGAAAAAAGAAAGAAAAACATGCATCGTATTGACAATGAATAAATAAATGTCAGCTCCCGTTTATTGGT
This sequence comes from Myxine glutinosa, assembly GCF_964187855.1. Lineage (NCBI taxonomy): Eukaryota > Metazoa > Chordata > Myxini > Myxiniformes > Myxinidae > Myxine > Myxine glutinosa. The sequence continues at coordinate 15,263,976 of NC_136261.1, read as the reverse complement.
TCCCGTTTATTGGTGCCATTCAGAGAGATGAATAATGAATTACCAGGGTCAGACTCTGATGGTGGTTTTGGACAAGGGACAAAATTTCGTCTGTGTCTTCATTCAAACCCGTATTCAGTTCGTTGTGAATCTCTTGAGGAACAACTTTAAATTTAGCCAGGATATTCACATTATTTGAATTGCTGTAATAAAGAGAAAAAATAAATAATTAGTTATATAATTAATCACATACAAAGCTCTCATTAACAGTTTAATTCTGAATGAACTTACCAATGTCCTGGTGAGTTGATATAATCTTCATCAGAGTAAAGACTGAAATAAGACAAGTTGTCGTTCATCTTCGTCGATTCACAATGTTTAAAATTGAACTGAATACGGCTTTTTATAATGTAAAATGTATTCAGGGAAGAGAACTGACTGTCAGCATTTCGAGGAAACTCAGGGCGTGTGGGTGAAAAACAGGAAACTAGACAATGAGAAGTTCTGGGAATTTATCCAAGTGTCATCTATCTATAATTCCAGTAATCTCTGTGTGTTTGTTTGTTTGTTTGTTTGTTTGTCTGTGACCGCTGTTTCTCGACAACCACGGGTCCGATATACTTTAAACTTGCCAGGTATATTGCTGGGGACCCGAGGATGTGCCTTTTCAAGGTTTCATATTAATCGGACAATTACTTACCGAGCTATGTCCAAAAAACGATTCAACCAATCAGAGAGCAGCGAGCTATCGCGTGTGCCGAACGTGGCGAACACACTCTGCCTCGGATGGCACATTTGAGAGCGTATTCATTTATTTCACGTTTGCAAACTATGTTGGCGCTATGTTGGCGTTAAACTATGTTTTAAAACTAATAATAAAACTAATAAAAACTAATTTGCGATTCATCGTAACTGCGATATACGACCTTCCGGAGCTCCTGTGAGAGCGTGCGCCATTACGGATAGTACGGGTACGTGCATGCCATATGTTGGCGTTAAACTATGTTTTAAAACTAATTAAACGGACAAATTTCATGTCATGTTTCATGTAAATAGAGGGGGGGGGGGGGGGGATTGTCACTGTACTCGCAAGCCGTTCGCCGTTCGCTTTGGCGTTGCGAATGGACCAAAACATTTCATGGACCAAACCATTTCATGTAAAGCGTTCGCCGTTCGCTTTGGCGTTGCGAATGGACCATAACATTTCATAGACCAAACCATTTCATGTAAATAGAGGGGGGGATATAATTTTAGATATAGATATAGTACGGGCATGCCCTAGTTTCTCAAAAGTGAGGAGATTGAATGAAAAACGGTTTGAGTATGGTAGCCTTCGTTTAAAAATGGTAATATCTAAAAAGTTAATGCTAATGTTAAAAAAGTAAAAAGTTTTAAAAAAGTTAATGAAAAAATTAAATTATTTCCTACGCATAAACAAATATTTGTAGGATCATTGTTTGAGTGGTCTACTAGGGATATTAAGAGGGTGAGAGGGAGCAAATATTCGTAGGACCATTGTTTGAGTGGTCTAATGAACAACATTGAGGAAAAGAGTAGGTGCTATAGCTCGTATGTCAAAAGGTTCGTAAAGATCAGGGTGGGAGAAATAGAGGTGTTTAGGGGAAATGAGGGTGAGAGGAAAATTAACATGTAAGTGAATGGAGAAATGATAGGTGGTCCAGGAACAACATTTATTCCCTACTCTCTTTCATACATTCCCTAAACTCTCCTGCTCTCCACGCCCCCCCCCCCCCCCCCTCCAGCGTCCTCAAACGTATTTTTGACTCGAAGGTCTCAAGAAACTCATTTTGCAATAAATGTTCGTTTCCCATTAATCGTACACTTTTCAAAATCCAATCTCACCCCTCCCCTCCAAATCTTCCCCATCACCCCTTCCCTCCAAAACTTCCCCATCACCCCTTCCCTCCAAAACTTCCCCATCACCCCTCCCCTCCAAAACTTCCCCATCACCCCTCCCCTCCAAATCTGCCCCCTTGCCCCTCCCCTCCAAATCTTCCCCATCACCCATCTCTTTCAAATATTCCCCCTTTCCCCTCCCCTCCAAATCTTCCCCATCACCCATCCCTTTCAAATCTCCCCCTTGCCCCTCCCTTCCAAATCTTCCCCATCACCCCTTCCCTCCAAAACGTCCCCACCCCCCCCCCCCCAAAACTTCCCCATCACCCCTCCCCTCCAAATCTACCCCCTTGCCCCTCCCCTCCAAATCTTCCCCATCACCCATCTCTTTCAAATCTTCCCCCTTGCCCCTCCCCTCCAAATCTTCCCCATCACCCATCCCTTTCAAATCTCCCCCCTTTCCCCTTCCCTCCTAAACTCCCCCACACCCCTCCCCTCCGAGACTCTCCCTCGCTCCTTCCCTCCTAGACTCCCCTCTCACCCCTCCTCCTCAAAGCATCCTCCCCGTTTCTTCCCCCTTCCAACTTTCACCTTCATCTCCCCTAACCTTCTGCCTCGCTCTTCCGCCTCCTCAAATAACACCTCACTGTGCCTCACCCAATCACCATCAAACCTTTTGACCGCCCCATTCTTCCCTTTCTCCAAGCTATTCTGAAATCTCTGACACACCTTCAACAGCTCTCCCTACCTCTTCCTCCTCTTCCACATCTTACCCTACCCCTCCCCCCCCCCTGTTCAGTATCTGATGCTCCCACTTCCTCTTCATTGACGGTATGGACCTCAAACATCCGGGGCCTTCGCTCAAACTTAACTGATCTCTCCATACAGGTGGCTTCTGACAAACCAGACGTGATCTGCTTAACAGAAACTTTCCTCCTTCATGATGTCTCTGATTCCTTGGTATCTCTCCCAGGTTATTCCCTCCTCCGGTATGATAGTCCTGAGCCTCGTCCTGGAGGTGGGGTTGCTATCTTTAAAAAAAAACTCTCTTCCTCACTCGCCCTGCACTGCCCTCTATCCACCTCACACCCAGGAATACCTTTGGCTGCAGCTTCCCCTTCGCTCCCACCTTTTGTTCATACGTGTGTTGTCCGTCTACCAAACAGTGATGACTCCATCTACATCTCGCTGTCTGATAATATGAACCAACTTCTATCGACCCATCCCAACTCTCTCTCTTTCTCATATGTGGTGATTTAAATTGTCACCATGCCAGTTGGCTGGGTGTGGCTACCTCTCTCACCAGCCATGGCTCTTCAGCAAAGGACTTCTGCGACTCACTGGGACTGACACAATCTGTCAATTTCCCGACCCGGATCTCAGTCAACGGAGCATCTTCTCTTCTGGACTTGGTTATGACTAACTTCTCTGAAAATGTCTGCTGCTCTTCTTCTGCTCCAATCGGCTCATCTGATCATGTGCTTGTTAAAGTGGACATCTCTCTGACCATTCTCAGAGAGCCTCCTCAGCGTCGACAAGTCTGGCATTTCACTCAGGCCAACTGGCACGGTCTTCAAGCGGCCATCAATCATCTGGACTGGTCTCCCATCTCTACCCCCTCTGACATCAACTCATCCTGGGAATTCTTCCAAAGTAAATTGCTCTCTCTCATGCACAGATTTATCCCATCTCGTCTTCAGTTGTCATACCCTTCCTCCCGTCCATGGTACACGGAATCTTGTGGTGAGGCTGTTGCCCAGAAACAACTTGCTTTCGTCTCCTGGAAAGCAAATCCAACAGAAGGAAATCTCATTTCCTTTCACAAAGCCCGAAACAAGTGTGTGTCCACCCTTAGGAGAGCCAGGAAACAATATCTCTCAGTTCTCAAGACCGAACTCTCTTATCTGTCTCCCTCTTCCAAATCCTGGTGGCGTCTGGTCAAATCTGTTTCTGGTGTTTGTTTCCCCTCCATCCCCTCCCTCACCTCAAATGGCTACACGGCTGACTCCGCACGTGAAAAAGCTGAATGCCTCAACTCTGTTTGCCTCTAAATCTTGTGTCCCAAACCCATCCCTCTCTGTACCCACCGTACCCAGTCGTACCCAGCTGCTCCTGGACTCTGTGTCCTTTCCTCCTGACAAGGTGGAAAAGTTTCTGTCAACCCTCGACTCTGATTCTGCAACTGGACATGACGGCATCAGCCCACAGGTCCTAAAATTCTGTTCTTCCGCTCTTTCACTCCCTCTCTCTGTTCTCTTCACCCTCTCTTTTGCTCAAGGTCATCTGCCATCTGCTTGGAAATCAGCCAACATCACCGCTTTGCACAAAAAAGGTGCAAAAATAGATCCTAGCAACTACAGACCAATCAGCCTTCTCTCAATTATCAGCAAAGTCATGGAATCCATCATTGCTTCAGATATGAAATCTTTCCTCTTCTCCAATGGCTTGATCTCTGATCATCAATTTGGTTTCAGACCTGGACACTCCACTCTGGACATACTGCTTCTGCTTTCTCAACAATGGATGGAGGTCCTCAATGCCAAACAGGAAATTAGAGCAGTCTCCCTTGACATATCACGTGCCTTCGATACGGTCTGGCACCCAGCTCTGCTCACCAAACTCTCCTCTTTTGGTATCCATGGAAATCTCCACGCATGGCTGGCGGACTTCCTCTCTAGTCGTAGTCAACGTGTGGCCCTGAATGGGTTTCTCTCATCTCCTCTTCCTGTTCAGGCTGGAGTTCCCCAAGGCAGTGTTCTGGGCCCTGTGCTTTTTCTGGTCTTCATCAATGATCTCTCTGACTCTCTTGAAAATCCTCTCTATCTCTTTGCTGACGACTCTACTCTCTGTCGCTCCATTCTTCATTCTTTCAGATCATCAGTCTGCAGCCTCCTCACTCTCTGCAGACCTTGACAAAATCACAGACTGGGCAAACAAGTGGAACATGTCTTTCAATCCTGACAAATCTCACACTCTTACGATGTCTCTCCGAAAAGACCGACTGGACAACCCTCCCATCCACTTTCTGAATAATCCTCTCCAAGAAGTTCTGTCACTCAAGCTTTTGGGTCTCACTATCTGCCATTATCTTTCCTGGGAAAACCACATTTCAAATCTGGCCTCCAAAGCCAGTCGCCGACTGGGCATCCTCCGTCGTGCGAAGTCCTTCC